>NC_056744.1:1390700499-1391300499 GCF_019279795.1 Protopterus annectens | reverse complement strand
GTGACACTATGGTTATTAAGAAAGGGGGGATTATATTGGTGAGAGGCAGGTGTAATATTTTTTGAGCCCCATTGTGGAATTCAGACTGGTTGGTCTAAGGAGTCGACATTAATGAAGGTTTGTAATCTTTAAGCATACTTATTAGTGGTATTATATGTTTCCCAGTTATGGAATGATAGTTGAAGTAACCCAAGAAGATAGGGTTTGATATTGAGGAATTTCAGTTATTTAGATGTGCTTCATGGACTGCCAGTATCAAGGAGGGGGTATTATACTTGGCTTTGATGCGGTTCTGGGTTTTATTTATTGTGAGATGGATGTGGAAGAGTTCAAGGTCATTGTCCTGCATTAAAAAGTATGGAGATGAAATACTCCTTCAGTAACACCGACACCCCCCCAGATACACTGTCAAATGTTGACTCTGAAGGAGTGGTGGGCACTAAAACCCTGTACTGTGTTGATTTTACTGTTCTTAAACCATTTTTCAGTAACTATGCATATATCTATATTTTCAAGGGTTTGTAATGTCTGTAAGGAGTTTAAATGTTTGTTTTTGTATTTTTAGCATTGAGCAGTATACTTTTCTATGATTTTGATAATGTTTGGCTGTATAGGTAATTTGAGGAGACTGACCTTGCCTAAAAAGGCACTGTGGGGTATAAAAGGTTTTTGCCAATTTATGAATGCCATGAAGTGTGCATGTGTGTGTGTGTGTGGGGGGGGGGTGCAGGCCAATCCTAGCAAAGCTGATGGAGCTGTCAGACATTTCTTCCCAGGCTCCCAGGCTGTTATATATTGGAGTGCCGCTAGAATGACACCACTAGCTAAGTTGGTAGTCAAAGTCAGATCCATTGCTGTCTATTTTCATCCATTCAAACATGTGGGTTGTCAGATCTGATGGGATCCGATCTCGGTGCCGATCTCAAGCTTATTGGTTCAAGAGCTCTGACTCCTCCCCTTCCTATAATTCCATAGGTTGAACCTCAGATACTCGGATCTCATTTGCTGCTCAAACAATTTGGACGTGCAGAGAGCTGTCAGTATTCAATGAAAAGTTTCTGGTCAGCTACATTCCTCTCCTGCCATTAAAGTTTTCTTTTAACTCTCATTCATTTTGTTCTTATAATTGTTTTTATAGTACTTGGTTTAAAAAAAGTAATTAATAGTATTATCTTTTATCTTTATACTTATAGCTTTTAGGCCTAACTTAATACTCTATCCTAATTATTGTAGATATCTTAGTCCTTTTAGTGATTACATATTTTCTGCTCTGATTGATAGGAAGCACTGAATTAAGGGTCCACCTGTTAATGCTATGATGGTGGCAGCAGCCACCGAGAAAGAGCTATCAGAAGTAAGCTGCTATGTTTATCCTCCCACCATAGTCTAGGGTAATGGACAGATAAAGAGGACCTATGTGTGAGCGACTTTCACCCTTAGATTACTGAACTATCTTGCTCACCTAACAATATTCCAGAGGGTCTTGACAAAGTAGATCTCCAAGTCCCTTTCAGTGGTATTGCTAGCAGATGTTCAGAAGACAGTGTACTCCCAGCTTTCCACCTTTCAGTCATCTACTAATGTGACCATGTGTCTGCTATCAAATGCAGCTGATGGCACAGTCAGAGCAGCAGGCTCCAGTATCACTATGTGATTTCATGGAAGCCTTTAAGTCATCCTTCATTAATGCTTCCTATGATGGGGCCACCTTATTTTGACCTAAAGTCAAGGATTCACTTACCAGGAGTCAACAGGATAGCAAGACTCTCTCTGCAGTGGGAGTACACTTCTCCACCCCTCAAAAATGTTCTCTAGAAACCAGAGATAGAGGAAGAAGATGTGGTTCCACAAATCACATAGTTCTTTCTGTGACTGCCAAGGTGACAGACTTTTCTGTGGCAGAATGGGAGGCAATTTTAATGGACAACTCCCAAGAGGGAGCAAAATCAGGGATATTGAGGTCCATTTTTATAGAAAGCCTTTCATCGCCCCTGAATATTCCAACTACTGCACTCTGGAGGCAGTCAGGGGACTTCTGTCCTTATACACCTCAAGCCTGGAAAAACGTAACATCAGGTTTATGGGTGCTAAGGATAATATCCAGAGGATATTCAGTTCCATTTTTCTCCAGTCTCAGAAGAAAAGAAAGCCCCAATGTCCCAGCCAGTCATTGGGACTTAGCAACCATAGAAATTTCCAAGATGCTAGGAAAAAACAGCCATCCAACTGGTCCTCCATGACCAGTTAAAATACAGATTCTATTCCAGATTCTTTTAGTGCCAAAGAAGACTGGGGACCTCATACCCATTTTGGATCCAAGCCACTTAAACGAGTTTGTAAAACAGACAAAATTCCAGATGGTCACGTTATTTTGCCTCTACTGAGACAGGAAGATTGGATGTGCTCTGTAGATCTCTAGGATGCTATCAGATCAAAAATAGCAAAGCAGTCCATGAGATTTCTCCATTTTCAGCTGCAAGCCAATCATTTCCAATTCAGATCTCTGCTATTCAGTCTCATCACAGCCCCCAGGGTGTTTACTAAGTTTATAGCAGTAGTAGTGGCACACCTGCACATTCAAGGGATCCATTTCTTCCCATATCTAGACAGCTATCTTCTTACTGCTCCCACTGAGCATCTCCTTCTCAAACACTGGAACTATGTATTCCAGTTACTTCAGATCTTAGGAATTTCAATAAACCTACCAAAATGTCAGTTAACTCCAGCACAAACCATAGAACTCCTAAGATGCCACCTAAATACAAAACTTCAGATAGTCAGCCTTCCCTAGACCAGGGTCCAATCACTTTGTCTAACAGCTCTACAAATTCTTCATCTCCCAAACCCACCAGCAAGGTTAATCCTATGTCTCTTAGGTCTCATAGTATCTACAATTCTTATGATTCCTTTAGCAAAGTATTTCATGAAGATACGACAATGGACTTTACCAGTACAATTCACACAATCCATACACCCTTTGCATACAAACATTCGGATTATCCAAGTCTTTTGGAAGAGTGTGAAATTATTAAAAAAATGTTTTTGGAAAGAAAATACCCAGAAAGATTAATGGAAGAAATTTTTACTGAAGTGAAAGAGGGTAGACAAAATAGCTTTTTTTTCCTATTTTGGGAAAGAAAGAAGCACTACTGAATAATACGTGTAACAGGAGAGGTGAGAATAAGAGTGGAAATAATATGGAGCATAGAGGTGTCTTTATTTTAAGTTATAACAAAGATGTGACTGTTATTAAGGAAATTATTAATAGGTACTGGGATTTATTCAGGAGTTTTACTGATGTGGACAACTTGTTTAAAGAACCTATTCATTTTGTGTATAAAAAAGGTATGAATTTCAAAGAAGTAATGGAGCAGAAGAAAAGTGAAAACAGTTATCAGAACAAGGGAAAAGTGAAGGAAGGCACATATAAATGTGGAAGATGCTCTCTGTGCATATATTATCAACACTGATTGCATTGACATTCCTAGTAGAGACATTATGGTTAGAGCTAAGGAATATAGTAATTCTTCATAGCAAAGGGTTAGTTTACTTTGCTTTCTGTGACACATGTAAAGCTTTTTATGCAGGTAAAACTGAAAGAGCCTTAAAAAGTGTATTTATGAGCATTATAATATTAAAATTCAAAACATGAACAATGCTCTATATAAACATACCCTTAATTGTAAAAACGTTAAGTTTTTCTTTTTTGTTTTGGAGTCCATACCATGGAGTAATAGAGGTGGTATGTGGGAAGAGAAAATTGAGTATAGAGAAACATATTGGCAAGTGGTCCTACAAGCAAATGAAGCTCCGGGTCTGAATGATAATATATCCTTAGTGCCATTTTTAAAGTTAAGAACAGCTAGACTGTAAATTAGTTTTAAGTATAGAGGTTGTGTATGGTTTTATTAAAATGTTATATCTGAAGTAGGAGATTCATTTGTCTGCAACCTGTGGGTTATGGATCCGATATCGGATCCAAACCGGCATGGTTTATCCAGCTATGGATCCGAGCTCTTAGCTCCTCCCCTCACCCATAATGCCCTGCTCTCCCTACATGACCTCAGATCTAGTTTGCCGCGCTGGTAACCAGGTCTTGGATTCTGAGCTCTTCGGCTAAGTGATTTTTTGTACTTAAAGAAAGCTTTATTTTGAGTATTTGTGGTTATATTTGAGTGATTGTGTTAGGTTCCCCTTTATAATTTGATACTTTCAGCTTAAAATTTTTTAATTTTAAAAACATTTAGTTATACCCTCCCCTCGCTGGTCGGAGTTTCTGTGTGAGTGTATTGTGTGGGGCCTTGTGTGTGTACTAGTTTAGTACTAGTCTCTGTCTTTGTTTTTTCTTTGTAAAAAAAAAAAAAAAAAAAAGACTTTATTATGTCAGAAGCCCCTAAGGCAATATTCTCCAAGTGCTCCGAGTGTGGCCATAAGCTATCCCCTGCTGATGGCCACACTCGGTGCATTCGATGCCTTGGGGTTGAACACCTCACTTCTGGATGTTCCATTTGTGCAGGGTTCAACCCCAGGGCATTGAAGGAGCGGAGGTCGAAGCTGGTCCTGGCGGGACTTCTCCCCCCGGACTCGGCTTCGGCTCCCGCTCCTGTGGTGGGTACCGTGGCCTCGGTTCCATCCTCGCCTGCTCTCCCTCCTCCACCTGGGACTCAACCTCCCACTGCTGGGTTGGAGGAGAGAGAGGCAAGAAAAAAGGACCGGAGAGAGAAGCACCACAAGCGGCGGGCCGAGACCTCTGTTTCGGCCCCACCAGCTAAGCAGGCTTCTCCTCCGGCCTCTTTGGCTACTGGCCCCCCCCCCCCTCGGCTCCGGTCTCCGGTCTGCTTCTCACCGGGGCCTGGGGAGGAGGAGACCCGATCTCCGTCGAGGCTATCGAGGAGGCACTCAAGGCCTACCTTGGTAGCCTCTTCGAGATCCACGTATAGCCTTTCTGACGCCGATCTGGACCGGATGATGAGAAGGTTCATCCAGGCCCAGATGCAGATGGGAGTGCTCCTGCCTCCCCCCCTCTGGGGGGGAGCTTGACCCCATTTTTCAAGCCTATAGCTCCTTCTCCGACCCGCTACCCGGGTTCGGAGCGTTCGGAGCCGGGCAGCTTCGGAGCCGGGGGTGGGTCGACGCCGATAGTACTAGGTACTTCGGATCCGACCCTGCCCTCGAGTGTTTTGGATCCGACCTCTCGGAGCCCGGCTCCGAGCTTCGGATCTGGGGGACTCAGTGTGCCTTTGGCGCCGTCTGTGTCGGAGCGCACTGGTCCCTCGGATCCGAGTGTCTCGGGGCCGGCTCCGATCCACTCTTCGGATCCGAGGGGGAGCCGACTTTCAGATCCTTTGGTCGAGGCTGGCTCCCCCTCGGCTTTTGATGTAGTGGAGAGGGCTCTGTTGAGGGCTTCCGGACCCCCGGCACTTGCTTCGGCTCCGTCCCGCTCTCCATCTTCACTGGGTCAGGCTTCCACCGTCCGGCCACTGGGACAGCCCGCTTCAGTGCCCCAAGCTGTTCCTTTGGAACAAGACACTGCTTGCGAGGGCTCCTCGGACAGCCCCCCCGAGGAAGCCCCTCGCAAGCATACGTGTAAAAGGAGGCACATAGACTCCCCCGAGTCTTTAACTGAAGACACGGATTTGGAGGAAGGGGAAGGCTCCCCAAGATCACCCCCCAAGGATGTCTCCTTTGGAGACATCATGGAAATGCTTCGCATAAGGGGGGGGGTGGTCTGCCCCCAAGTCTTCCTCGGACGAGTCCGTGTTCTTGGAGGCATTCGAAGCGGGCCCGTCTACCTCTTGGGTGTCCCCTCCTGCCGACCCCCTGGTGGACCTCATTACCACCAGGGCATGGAAGGAACCGGACACTGTGGAGCCAATCCCCAAAAGGCCAGACCGAATCCTTAGCCCCCCCTGCAGACCGTGCCCACTGGAGTAAGGGGCCCCCTGTAGATGCCATGTTGACGGCAGCAGCCACCAAGAGGGAACTCGCTCAGGAGAGTCCCTCAGTCCACCCTCCGAGCAAGGAGTCTCGGATGATGGACCGCTTGGGGAAGCGAATGTTTAGTTCTGCGACCTTGTCAGTGAGGGTGCTTAACTACTTGGCACATGTGATCAGGATGCAGCGCGATCTTATTAAGGAATACGCTGCATCCCCCCCTGAATCCATGTCGGAGGAGGACAAACTTCTGCACTCCACCCGTATGGCCACTCTTCGATTCGTGACGAATACCTCTATGCGGTTGCTGTCCCATGCTACTGAGGGAGCCGCTAGAGCTGCAGGAGTAGGCCTAGTCACGAGACGCCAGGCCTGGCTCCGCCATTGCGATTTCAGGGAGCCCTTCAAGGCGTCCTTCACAAATGCCCCCTTCAATGGTTCTGCCCTTTTTGGCAAGACGGTTCACGACACCTTGACCCAGAGCGAAAAGGATGGGAAGACCCTGTCTGCCATCGGAATCCGCTTTTCTGTGCCCCAGAGGTCCTACTCTAGGAACCAAAAGGGCCAGAAGAAGATGTGGTTCCGGAAGTCGCAGCAATCCCAACCCGCTCTGGACAACCAGTCCTTCCGTGGCAGAGGAGGACAGGGAGGAGGCCGCCCCAGGGGCAGAGGGGCTCCCAGGAACTTCGGGTCCAGAGAATCTTTCTCTGAACGGCCCGCGCAGCAGCCCTGAAGGGTTGCCTGACTGCTCCACTCTGGAGGCAGTCGGGGGACGTTTTTTGGAGCACCAAGCGGCATGGGAGTCCACAACATCAGACCGCTGGGTCCTCCGCATTATATCCAGAGGATACAAGATCCCCTTTCATCACATTCCAAAATTCAAATCCCTCCCCGACGTTCCACCTGGTCAGTGGGAGGCCGCTTCGGCAGAAATTGGCCATCTGCTGGGGAAAAGAGCCATCCAGCCCGTCCCCCCAGACCAGATCGGATCAGGGTTCTACTCCAGGTTCTTTTTAGTGCCAAAGAAGACGGGGGACCTAAGACCAATTTTAGACCTGTCCCTGTTAAACCTGGCAGTTCCCAAGGAGAAGTTCCGGATGGTCACCTTGCAATCCATCCTCCCCCTTCTGGGAGAGAATCACTGGATGTGCTCTATAGACCTCAAGGATGCGTACTACCACATGCTAATGGACAGACGTTCCAGGAGGTTTCTTCGCTTCCGGCTGGGAGCCAGTCACTACCAGTTCAGGGTCCTTCCCTTTGGTCTCACCACAGCCCCCAGGGTGTTCACCAAAGTATTAGCAGTGGTTGCGGCCCACCTGAGGCTTCAGGGGGTGCAGATCTTCCCATACCTGGACGACTGGCTCCTTACCGCCCCAACAAGGCATCTACTATCATTGGCGCGAGACTCTTTTCTTCATCTAGCTCCCCGCTTGGGCATCACGATAAATGTAGCAAAATCCAACCTGGCCCCTACTCAGTTGATAGATTTTATAGGTGCCAGGTTAGACACGAGGGAGTTAAGCGCCTTCCTCACAGCCGACAGAGTTCAGAATTTGCGACTCCAGGTGCGGGCCATCCTCCACTCCAGCTCTGTTCCGGCGGAATTGGTCCTGAGGGCTCTAGGGTCCATGGCGGCAGCAATATCTCTTCTTCCTCTCACCAGGTTCAACATGCGGGTCCTTCAGTGGACACTTCAAGTTCAGTGGTCTTACCTTGCTCTGCCTCTGCATCATCCCATTGTGATCAGCAAGGCTTGCAAGCGGTCCCTCTTGTGGTGGCTCCACTCACAGGATCTCCACGGAGGCCGCCCCTTTTGTGCTTCTCCCCCTCTCGCCACGGTGACCACGGACGCCTCCCGCCTCGGGTGGGGGGGGGGCATTTTGCAGGCAGGACGGTCCAAGGCACGTGGAACGACTCAGAGACCTCCCTGCATATCAATGTTCTAGAGATGAGAGCAGTGCTCTTGGCGTTGCGAGCACTTCAGGCCTTTCTTCCCCTGGGAACAATTGCGATTCAGTCAGACAACATGTCATTGGTCTGGTACATCAACAAACAGGGGGGAACCAGGTCTTATCCCTTATGTCGAGAAGCCATGAGAGTGTGGGAATGGGCGATCTCCACCAAACGCTTTCTCATCGCAACGCATATTCCGGGTCGGTCCAACATCCTGGAGGACAAGCTCAGTCGCACCATTCTCTCCCCGTATGAGTGGTCTCTCTATGCTCAAGTAGCGAAACGTATCTTTGCACGGTGGGGAACTCCTTGTTGCGATCTTTTTGCGTCTCCCTTAAACACCAAGTGCGACAGTTTTTTCGCTCTAATCCCTCCTCCAGGGGATTCCCCGAGGAGGAGGTGCATGCTTGGCCTCCCGGTCTTCTTTATGCTTACCCCCCTTTGCCTCTGATGCTCCAAGTTCTTCAGAAAGCCTCTCGGTTGGGGTGCAGAATGATCCTCATTGCCCCATTCTGGCCTCGACAGATCTGGTTCCCTTTCCTAAGGTCTCACTCGGTGAATCCACCTTGGATTCTAGATCCCATTCCGGATCTGATATCGCTTCCATCAAACCTATCAACTCCGAATCTGGACAACCTGAAGCTAACTGCTTGGCTGCTCCAGTTCCACTCCTAATTAGGACTCCCGGTATCTCGTCTCCCGTTAAGGCCATCTTGGTAGCGGCTCATAAACCATCTACCAGGAAAGTTTACCGCAGTAAATGGAAACGATTCTCCATTTGGGCGGAGCGGCAAGGTCTAGATCCCTTCACAGTTCCCCTTCCTCTGGTGCTAGACTTCCTAACCACTCTCTTTAATGATGGTGCCAGTAGTTCCATGGTCAAAGTGCAGCTTGCGGCCATTTCTCACTATCATATTGGTCATGACTCTGGACCACTTATGTCTGCCAAATTGTGTAAAATCTTCCTTAAAGGCACCTTTCTCCTTAGGCCCCCTGTCAAGCAAGCGGTTCCTCCTTGGGATCTGTCTTTGGTTCTTCAGGCCTTGACCGCTCCCCCATTCGAACCTGCGGCCACAGTAGATCTTAAATTTTTATCCCTCAAGACTGCTTTCTTAGTAGCCATTACTTCGGCCAAAAGGGTTTCGGAACTTCAAGCCTTATCCTCAAAGCCTCCTTACTTGGTCTTCCATCCGGACCGCGTATACCTCAGGACCAATCCCTCCTTTCTTCCTAAGGTAGCTTCAGAAGCAAACATTAATCAGTCCATTAAACTCACTGTTTTCTTTCCTAAATACCAGAATAAGGGTGAATACAAGCTGCATTCTTTGGATGTTCACAGGCAGCTTCGTTTTTATCTTAACAGGACAGCTGGTCATAGGCAATCCGACCAGTTTTTCATTTCCTTTGCCAAATTCAATCTGGGTAAGCCAATTTCCAAAGTCTCCTTGTCACGCTGAATTTCGCAGTGTATTCTTCTAGCTTATCAAGCCTCTGGGAGGCCCGCACCGGAGGGAGTCCATGCCCATTCAACTCGGTCAGTTTCTACCTCAGTGGCCTTTAAGGCTAGGATTCCTCTGGATGACATTTGTTCAGCAGCCACTTGGGCTTCATCCCATACCTTTATTTCTCATTACAAGCTGGATATCACATCTAGAGGTAGAGCATCCTTTGGCTCCGCGGTGCTCCGGAATATCCTTCCATGACGGCCGCCCAAGATTCAGGTAGCTGGGGACTCTGTCCCACAGGTTGCAGACAAATGAATCTCCTACTTCAGATTTAGAAGTTATGTACTTACCATAACGTTCCATCTGAGTAGGTGGATTCATTTGTCTGCAACCATCCCGCCCTCCTATCCCCCTGGCCTTGTCAGTTTCCTGCATATTAGGTGTTACCCTTTCCAGGATATTTTGATTCAGGGCAAACTTGATCTGAGGTCATGTAGGGAGAGCAGGGCATTATGGGTGAGGGGAGGAGCTAAGAGCTTGGATCCATAGCTGGATAAACCATGCCGGTTCGGATCCGATATCGGATCCATAACCCACAGGTTGCAGACAAATGAATCCACCTACTCAGATGGAACGTTATGGTAAGTACATAACTTCTAAATTTACATTCATTTTTTTCATTTAATATTTTATACTTTTGAATACACTTAGTTATCCATGTTTATTAATATAGGTAGATTGTGCCCTTGTTGTCAGTACTTTTAGTATTCCATCACAGGATGGTAATGGTTTGAGATGGTAAAAAAACTCAGAGCCTCCCAGTATCTTTTCCATTTTTTCAACTTTTTGTAGTGATTCGCCATTATTTCTTCCACCTTTTTTGCAGTGATTGATTACTATTTTAATATTTAATAATGTAAACACATTTATTTTGGAAGAATTTACTGAGTTAAAAAGAACTGCAGTGGCAGCTAAGATTAGCAGCTAGATTTCCCCCAGGTCTTAATGATTCTGTTTCTTTAAAGCCAGTATTAAAAGAGAGGGTGGCTAGATTATAATTAATGGTTGTCATGTCATGTTCATGTTGGCATGTTTCTTTAAATTTAAGCACTTTTTCATTGAGTCTGGTATTTGTGAATTTTTATCTAGTTAAATTTTTTTAAAAATCCATATTTCTACACAGTATGGCTACCGATAACATGTAATTTCAAGCACCAAACTGATTGGGCTAATAATTAGCCAATGTCATTATTTTTTAGGTTGTTAAAATGCCATTTCTTGTGCTGTTATTTATTCTGATGAAGTCTCCTGTTAGAGAGACGAAAGTGCTCATGTCATTTCATTTATTAAAGGAAGAGTCTCTTTGCCGCTTTGGTGCATTTTTTATTATTTTATTGGTTTCAGTTGTGCTTTATACACCTTTTTGGTTACATTTATTTTTATACACAACATACGTATATCTATATCTTTAGATGATAAAGAGACTGATGTTTTATATGCTGTTTTCATATATGTTTCATAAAAAAAATGTATATATTGTGTATTATAGTATTTCATGCATGTTCTATTTAATGCACTTGTTTTACGTGTTTTATAAGTTAACAAGTTTTAGTGTTGGACTTTCAAAAAGATCTATCCCTTTAACTTTTTGGAAGAATGTTAATTAAACTTCCTTTTGGGAACATTTTAAAAAGGAGGGAGTTATATGATTTGGAATAGGATCTGAAGAAGTCCCAGATATTAGGGACAAAAAAAATGGAGTGATTAAGTTAATGCATTTTATATTATTTTATTGTATTATTTATAATAAAGTTTGAGTATTGATACTGAAGTTTTTGTGCAGCTGGTTCTTGGCACCTTCCCAGTGCTGAATCAATTTATTTGTTTGGCAGTTTTGCTCTCCAGCACTGAATTCCTGTGGTTTACTGGATTATGCAAGTCTGCAAAAAAACACATTTCTTGGTGTATAACTTCCTCATCGGTGACCAAGGGGCATCCATTCCAGATGGACTGTCCGTTAGCAACCGTCACCAAGGGTGCATCCCTTCTAGGTTAGGTGGGTACGGTAATTTCAAAGGGATTATGGTCCAAGCTGCATGACTGACAACAGAGCCAATCTTCACATCAATATCTTGGAGATGAGGGCAGTTCTGCTACCATTGTTGGCATTACAGGACCTACTCCCCAAGGGTCTGATATCAAGCAAACAACATGACTGTTGTATAGTACATCAACAAGCAAGATGAAACCCGTTCTTATCCTCTTAGTCCAGAAGTCATGAGGGTTTGGCAATGGGCTATGTATTATTAACAATGCATGTTCTGTAGTCCTATCTCGCCTTCATTCTTACTTATGGTTTCGAAGCCGATCCTCGGCTCTGAAAGCTCAAAGTCTCTTAGTTGGCTGGTGGCAAGGTAGGTATCCCATAGTGCACTAGTAAGAATCCCCAGATCTCATATGCCGTATCTACGAGTTCAGAAGTGCTTCTTGCTTGGCCATGGCTAAGTTGCATATTTTTCATTATTATTATAGTGCTTTTTGATATTTCTGCTTATAAGATAGCTTAGTTTACATAGCTTTAGTAATAGTTTTTCATAGGTAGTAAATAGTAGTGTGTTTTTGCTAAATTTTCCATAGTTATTGCTGAGAACTTGTTGGCCGTTCTAGGCCCATTTTTGTTCTCCGAGTGGTATCCTTTCTGCATGCCAGTTTTTTGAATAGTTTCCTATTAGCATAGGTCCGCATTTGTGTTAGGACCTTGTTTTCTAGTTTTCAATAAAATAGTATTTTGTGTGCAGTGTTGTTTGCTATTATTGGCTAGTTTTTTGCCTGCTGTTTTGTGGTATTTTCTGACTTGGCTTCTTTCCTGTTTCCCGGCAGCTAGGTCCATTTAAGTTAGAGGACCTAGTCCTCTATTAAACTTTTCTGGTGTTTTTTTTCCTCAACAGGGCTTGGCCCATTTAAGTTAGAGGACCTAGTCACCTGTTGTTTGCTCATCAGTGTGTGAGTTATCATAGCGGGGCTAGGCCCATTTAAGTTAGAGGACCTAGTCCTTGGTTGTGTTTTTTGTGTGTAGTTTTCTTACAGGGCAGGCCCATGTCTTTATAGAGTCCTCTTTGTACTAAGCATGTCGAAGAAGTCCAAAGATCATAAACCTTCGGGTTTTAAAAAGTGCCTTAAGTGCTCCCAAAAATGTCAATCACTGATGGGCATAGTAATTGCATTTACTGCCTCAGAGCCATTCATCTACAGGAAACTTGTTCTTTCTGTCACTCCTTCAGCTCCAGAGTTCTCCAAAAAAGGAAGAACAAATTAATACTGAAAGGTCTCCTTAATCCTTCCTTTGAGGAGGATTTAGCCAGCTCTTCATCATCCTCCAAGTCTCCCTTCTCAAAGAAAGAAAAGGTCAAGTCAGCAAAGAGACACTCTCCTGCACCGACTGTTTTGTCTGGACCTCCTCAGAAAACATTAAAATTAGGTAAGCCTTCTACCTCTTTGGCTCCACTGTCCTTGGAGCTGGTAGAGGTTATCGATGTTGACACGGCAGTGTCGGCCCAAGTCTTTCGGAACCGACTGCTGACAATTTGCATCAGAGCCGGTCTAGAGAGCTATTGCCTGTCTCCCCAACTTTACGATCTCCCATATTACAGAGATCTAGGTTGCCTACCCTGTCATTCAAATCCTGCAAGAGCCTTTCGGAAGAGTATGTAGAGAGAGTAGTGCTTAGACTTTTGAAGTCGTCTGCTTTACCAAAATTGTTGCTGGCTCCGACCCAGTCAGTTCCAGAGCCATCTAAGACCATTCTCCCTGTTGCTGTTTCTCCGAGCCATGTTGGTCCTTTGGAGCCGAAGATTTCGGTGCCACTTGTGGAACCCTTGGTTCCAGCACCCCTTGTGGCTGTCTCGGAGCGGAGTTCCGCTATGACACCTTCGGTGCCGTCCTTGGTTTCTAGGAGCCGAAGCTCACCAGTTGGCCCCGACAAGGACGCTTGGACCTGAACATCCTCATTGTTGAGCCTACCTCTCGGTGCGTCGGCTAGGTTGAGCTCAGACCCTACATCCATCGCAGAGCCGATTGCTTTGGAGGCCGAGGGCTACCTCTATTTCCTCGGAACCAGGGCTGTCCTTGGAGCTGGAGAGATCTGCATTCAAGATGATGAGGAGCGTGCTGTCTCAGTCATCAGCTCAGCACAAGGGTACCGATACTCTTCCCCCTCAAGCATCAACCTCTGTCTCAGCACCATCTCTCACTCTCTCTCGGCAGCAGAGAACTGCAACCTCAGGAGTCCCCGTTGGGTGGCCCCCAATCTTCTGAGACCTCCCCAGAATACCCTTCTGAGGAGCCCCCTCGGAAGTGGACATGCAAGAGGAAGCATGTAGACTCCCCGGATGAGTCCATCACCTCGGACACTGACCTCGAGGAGTCAGAAGGGTCCACTAGGTTGTTCTCTGATGATATCTCCTTTGTAGATATCTTAGAGATTCTAAAGCAGAGAAGCGGCTGGTCCACTGTCACCCCTTCTGATGAGGAGTCATTGTACCTGAAGGCTTTCGGGTCTCAACCTTCAGCCTCTTGGGTGTCTCCACCTTTTGATGAGCTTCTGGACCTAGTTAGTCGAAAGGTGTGGGAAACTCCTGATGCCATGGAACCAGTCCCCAGAAGACCCAACAAATTTCTCTCAGCCCCAAAGAGAAAGAGTTCTTGACCAAAGGTGTGCCTGTAGATGCCATGGTGATGGCAGCACCCATAAAGAAGGAACTATTGTAGACTTCTACATCTGACAATCCACCGAACAAGGATTCTTGAACGATGGATAGATACTGGAAGTGTAGCTTCTCTTTAGCGGATTTTACTCTCAGATTGCTGAAGTACTTCACACATTTTACTAGGCTTCAAAGAGATCTCCTAAAGGAGCTAGGAGATACTTTCCAAGATTCATCAACTGAAGGAGTCCCTGAGAAAGTTACTGCTCAGTTGTCCACCTTAAACTCCATTGTTAACTCCTCCATGAGGCTGATCTCCTATGCAGCAGATGGAGCGAGTAGGGTAGCAGATTCAGGGGTTTCCCTTAGGAGACACTCCTGGATGCAGTTGTGTAATTTTGCGGAGTCCTTCAAATCTACTTTTATCAATGCCCCCTTCAACGGTTCCTTTTTGTTTGGACCAAAGGTAAAAGATACACTCACCAGGTGCGAACAGGAAGGGAAAACTCTCTCTGCCATGGGAGTATGTTTTTTACCGTCCCTTCTAGACCATACCCCAAGGGTCAGAGAGGCAGGAAAATGTGGTTCAAGAAATCCCAGAGTTTTTTCCCAGATGCACAGGGTGATTCCTCCTTCAGAGGCAGGGGAGGAGGAGCTAATGGTAGACATCACCCTAGAGGCAGGGGGGGGTCCGCAAAACCAAGGTGGCTGCGATTCCTTTTGTGGATGTTCCTATTTGCGCTCCTGATGTGGGGCCCGGCTGCACTTCCCTGGAGCCAGTCGGGGGTCACTTATCTTTGCATCCAGAAGCCTGGCTCAACATCACCCAAGACAAGTGGGTACAAAGAATAATCACCAGAGGATACTCCATACCCTTCTTTCTTCCACCCCACACCCCCAGGAAGATCCCAGATGTTCCACCCAATCACAGAGATCAAGCAACCATAGAAGTTCAAAAGTTGCTTTCAAAGAGAGTCATCCAAACCTTCCCCGAATACCAGATAGGATCCAGAACTTACTCCAGATTCTTTTTAGTGCCAAAACAAACAGGGGACTGGAGGCCCATTTTGGACCTCAGCAAACTAAATGAATCTTTAAAGAAGTCCAAGTTCCGAATGGTAACCCTGCAGTCTATTCTCCCTCTATTAGGGAAAGGCAATTGAATGTGCTCCATAGACCTCCAATATACATACTACCACATAAAAATGGACAGAGCATCGAGGAATCATCTATGCTTCCGGCTGGGAGTCAGTCATTACCAGTTTAGTGCTCTGCCCCTTTGGTCTCACCACAGCCCCCAGGGTGTTTTCCAAATGCATGGCGGTAGTGGCAGCTAACTTGCGACCTCTTGGATTCCAAGTGTTTCTGTACCTGGACAACTGGCTCCTGACTGCCACCACCAGGCATCTACTCCTACAAGCCAGGGATTCAACCATCCAGCTCTGCACCCATCTTGGAATTACGATAAATTGGGAAAAGTCTGCCTTGTCTCCCTCTCAATTTGTGACTTTTATAGGCGGAGAAATAGACACAGTCGCCATGATGGCTCATCTTCCTTCAGACAGAATTCAAAACCTCAGGCAACAGATACACAGCTTACTTCCTCAACAAAACGTCAAGGCCAAGACAGTGCTGAAACTTTTAGGGACCATGACTTCTACCATAACTCTAGTTCCACTAGCCAGATTGCATATGCGAATCCTTCAATGGCTACTTTTTTCCCAGTGGTCTATTCAACAACTCCCTCTGTCTCATCATATTCTCATAACGGAGTCTTGCAAAAAGGACCTTCGTTGGTGGATTCAGCCTGATCAACCTGATCAACTGATGACAGGAACACCCTTCCTTCCTCAGCAACCCATTGCTACTGTGACCACGGATGCCTTCCAGATAGGGTGGGGGGGCATTATCTAGGCAGGACTTTCCAAGGCACATGGCAGGATCACGAGGCTCATTTGCATATCAATGTCCTAGAGATGAGAGCAGTGGTACTAGGATTGCAAGCACTTCATGACTTTCTTCCTCTGGAGACGATAGCAATCCAATCGAACAATATGTCAGTGGTATGGTATCTAAACAAGCAAGGAGGAACCAGATCTTACCCCCTATGTCGAGCGGCTCTTCGTGTTTGGCAGTGGACGATATCTTCCCAGACAACCAGTGTGATAGCCGACAATCTCAGCAGGGCAATCGTGATGCCGCACGACTGGTCTCTGAATCAAAAAGTAGCAGAACAGATTTTCTGCAAATGGGGACAGCCTTGCTGCGATTTGCCAGTCCACTCAACACCAAATGCAGCAGCTACTTCTCCCTTATCCCCCATACGGGGGAGTCACTGAAAGACGCACTTGTTCACAATTGGCCTCCAGGACTTCTTTATGCATTCCCCCTTTCCGCTCATATCGAAAGTGATCCAGAAAGCAAAGTCCTTGGGAAGCAAAATGATTCTGATCTCTTCCTACTGGCCTCATCAGATTTGGATCCCCTTTCTCGGGCCTCATCTCCTAGACGATCCATGGACTGTGGACCCAGTTCCAGACCTCTTGACACACATATTTGGTTCCCTTCACCCCTGCCTCCACACCCTCAACTTGACAGCGTGGCTGCTCCACTTCCATCCCTAGTCAGGCTTCATGATTTTTAACCTGCATTGAGCCATATCCTCACGTCTTCTCACAAACCTTCCAAGAGGAAATTATACGCTAGCAAATGGAGAAGATTTTCCATCTGGGAAAAAAAGAGAAAAATGTAGATCCTTGCACAGCATCCATCCCCTTGGTGTTAGAATTCCTAACCAAACTTTTCCATCAGGGATCAGATGCTGCTACAATTAAAGTTCAACTGGCAGCGATATCCAATTTTCATTTGGGACAACATGAGCCAAATCTGATGGCTCACAGATTGTGTAAAGCTTTCCTTAAAGACACTACTTTGCTAAGACCTCCCTTTCAGGAACCTGTATCTCCATGGGATCTAAATTTCGTTCTGTCCATACTTACTTCCCTGCCTTTTGAACCCGTGCATTCTTGTGAATTGAAGTTTCTCTCTTGAAAGACCATTTTTCTAGTAGCTATTACATCCGCTAGAAGGGTGTCAGAGTTTCAGGCACTGTCAGTCAAACCTCCTTACTTGATTTATCACAGACAGTTTCCCTTCGTACAAACCCTTCCTTCATCCCCAAAGTTTGCTCTCAGTCTAATTTGAACCAAACTATCGAACTGCCTGTATTTTTTCCTAATCATTCAAACAGTGCAGAATATAAATTTCATCAACTTGATGTTCACAGACAGTTACAGTTCTACCTACATAGAACTAAGGAACTTAGAAAATCAGACCAATTGTTCGTATCCTTTTCTGAAACTAGGATAGGTCTGCCAGTCTCAAGGTAACTCTATCTAATTGGATTTCCAACTGTATCTCTTTTATCTACTCTTCCAATGGAAAGAACCTTCCGTTTAAAATTAAGGCTCATTCCACTAGATCCCTATTCACATCTGCTGTCTTTCAAGCCAGAGTTCCAATTGACAGTATTTGTGCAACACAACTTGGGCTACCCCTCATACCTTTATTACTCATTACATATTGGATTTGACCTCAAGGGGTAGAGCCTCCTTTGCTTCCACGGTTCTTAGGAGTATATTCCCGTGAGCCACCTGAGAAAATGGTGCTAGGGACGTTGTCCCATATGTAAGAATGAAGGCGAGGTATGACTTTAGAACATAAAGAAGTTATGTACTCACCACAACATTCCATGTTTGTAGTCCATCTCGCCCTTCATTCTTATGAACCCACCGTCCTACCCCCGTTAATCTATCCTTGGAGATAGGATAATATTGCCTTTGGTAGGGTGGAGACCTTTCATCTTTGTTGTTCCTTGTGGATAACCTTTCTCTCACTTTTATAGTCAGTAGCAAACAAGATCTGGGAATTCTTACTAGTGCACTATGGGATACCTACCTTGCCACGAGCCAGTTAAGAGACTTTGAGCTTTGTAATCGGCCGAGGATCGGCTCCGAACCCATATGTAAGAATGAAGGGCGAGATGGACTACAAACATGGAACGTTATGGTGAGTACATAACTTCTTTTTTCTGATAACAATGCACATCCCAGGGACATCCAATATACTCCAGGACAAACTGAGCAGAAGTAATGCCTCACGAGTGGTCCCAAACCCTGGAGAGGCACAAAATATTTTCAGTTGCTGGGGCCAACGTGGCTGCAACCTTTTTGTTTCATATCCAAACAACAAATGCAGCAGGTACTTCACCCTGATTTCCTTACAGAGAGAGTCACTGAGGGATGCTGTGGTCCACAATGGCACCCAGGTCTTTTGAACACTTTTACCCTGTTATCCCTAATGAGCAAGTTCATACAGAAAACCTTACAGTGCAAGCCAGGGTTATTCTTATTGCACCCTTTTGGCCCTGACAGACTTGGTTCCTCTTCCTATCACCTTTTCTAGTACATCCTCCATGGATGTTGGATCAGCATCCAGATTTACTATCCCACCCTTCTGGACTGCATCCTCCAGATCAGATGTCCATGAAGTTAACTGCATGGTACCTACAATTTTAACCATAGCCAGAGATGCCAGTCTTCCTCCCGCAATTGTAAGCATTCTTTCTGCTTCACATAAACTATCTGCTAGGAAAGTTTATCATGGCAAATGGAAGAAACTTTTAATTTGGGCCTATTCCAAGGGACTAGACCCCTTTTCAACATTGATTCTGTCCATACTTGAATTTCTGTCAGATTTCTTTGACAAAGTGTCCAGTTTTGCAACTATCGAGATTCATTTGGTGGCTATTTCCAGTTTTCATGTTGGTGTTAACAATACATTGATTGCATCCCTCGAGATAGTAAAAGCTTTTCTTTTTTTTTTTTTCAATTCCTTTTTATTAGGGTTATATCAAAACCAAATGAAGACAAGAAAGCTGGAAGAGTTTCTCATCTATTTCTAATAATGTATGTATGTGTTCGGAGTCCTGCAGTGATACGGTTATTTAACAGTACAGTACATAGCTTCCGATTAAGTAAAAGCTTTTCTTAATGGTACATTTCTGTTGAGACCTCCCATTAGAGACCCAGCACCTCCATGGGACATCATTCTCTCCCATGCCCTGATTCAACCCCACTTTGAGCCTGCTAATAAGGTAGATTTAAAATTTCTTACTTGGAAAACTATTTTCCTTAGTTGCAGTAGCATCAGCCAGACAAATGTCAGAATTACAAGCCCTCTCATCAAAGCCCCAATATCTGTTTTTTTCACAATGACAGGATTTCCCTTAGAACTAATGCACCTTTTATTCCTAAGGTGGCATCCGATTCTAATTTAAATAAATCTGTACATCTGCTTGTGTTCTTTCCAAAATACTCTAACAAGGGAGAATACCTTCTTTATTTACTAGATGTTTACAGACAGCTCAGATTCTATATTCACAGGGCAGAGAACTTCAGAAAAGATAACCAGTTGTTCATCTCCTTTGCTAGGCCAAAGTTAGGAAAAGCAGTCCATAAAGTAACTCTGTCCATATGGCTTTCAGAATGTATCTCCTTCGTATTTCATAGAAAAAAATAGCCTTTAGCAAGTAAACCTATGGCATACTCAACAAGAGCAGTTTCTACTTCTACAGCCTTCAGTAGAGGATTATCAGTTGATGATATTTGCGCAACAGCTCCCTGGGAAATTGTGCACACCTTTGTGTCCCACTATAAATTGGATTGAACAGTCAAGATCACATCCATTTTTTGGCTCTACCATACTCTGGAATGTCCTTCCCCTGATACCACCTAGTTGATAGCTTGGGATTCTGTCCCACATGTTTGAATGGATGAAAATAGACATCATTTTATGTGAAAGCTATGTACTTAACATAACTTTCAATCGATGTTGTCTTGTTTTCATCCTCTTCAAACTCTGCCCCTCCAATCCTTTCCGGTCACCTATGGTTTCTGGATGATCGAGTGGAGATTACTCTTTGTATGAGTGTAGTCTCACTAGACTGAATTTCCTTTCACCAGCCATTACAGATTATTAAGTTAATTTCCCTCTGTTAAGGTTTTTTTTCCTTTTTCCTTTCGCTAGGTTAGCTCACTAAGGTGTGTGTGTCTTATCTCTCTCTCTCCCTCTCTCTCTCTCTCTCTCTATATATATATGGTTCCACTTCATATCATTGGATTATCATTTCATCGAATTTCAAATCATCGAGACAAATCGTCGAAAACTGATATCATTGAATCTCCAATCATTGAAAACTATAAAGCAACTATAAATAACATCCCAGACACTGTTTACTACATTTATGCAGGAGGGCAAGCCCACCTGTACCCCCCATGTGGGGGGCTCTGCCCCCCACACACCCCCGTAATTAAATATACCAACTCCAAGGTCGCACTACACTGTAGTGCGACCTTGGAGTTGGTATATTTAATTACAGCGGGGTGTGGGGGGCAGATCCCCCATATGTGGGGTGCAGGGGGGCTTGCCCCCCCTGCATAAATGTAGTAAGAACTTTGTGGAATGTTATTTGTAGTTGCTTTATAGTTTTCAGTGATTTGAGATTCGATGATATGAATTTTCGACAAAATGAGTTTTCGACGATTTGGTCTCGATGATTTGAAATTCGATGAAATGATAATTCGATGATATGAAGTGGAACCCTATATATATATATATATATATATATATATATATATATATATATATATATATATATATATATATATTCATGGATCTAGGACTAATGCACAAAGTTACACTTCAACAAGCATCAAAAGACCACACACAATCTACCGACAGTGTTTTACATCCAATACTCAAAACATAAAATCTTAAATTACCGATAGCAGTTACCTAATGAAAATGGATGTATGCACCTTTAAATAATTTGTACAGAGATCACACCATGTACTAATGTACTAACACAAAGAATGGCGGATATTTGCAGACTTCCACCAAGTGTTTTAGGCCAAGTATACGAAACAGGAAAGTCCCAGCTTGGAGGTCAGTTTTTGCTAATGGAGGGTTATGTATACCAGTTGGAGAAGAAGACAAAAACAAAAAAATATTGGCACTGTAAGTACAAAGTCTCAGAGAAATGTAAAGGAAAAGCTATAACTGTGTCCGTCACTTCAGGTGAGGAACTTGTTAAATCGGTGGAACACTTTCATTCAGGTGAGCCTGAGGAAGTTGAGAAATATAGGATTCGGCATAACTTAAAGCAGAGGGCAGCTTTTTCAAGAGACTCCCTTTGTGTCATAGTAGATGGCGCTGTAGCATCTTTTTTGTTAGATTTTGCTCCCTATCTGCCAAACAGGAGATCGCTGCTACAAACAGTTAAAAGACTGATGTCAAAGAGTAGAGGAGCGAGGTTAACTTCAACAGTTTCACTGCATAACATTGATCCAGATAGTTGCCCCTTAAAAGATGGTGTGTTCCTTAAAAAAATGTTAACTGACAACAGTAAACAAAGTGCAGTTGTACTATTAACTACTAAGCAAAACTTGAAAGATTTGAGTGTAGCTGAAATTTGGTTGCTGAATGGCACTTACTTTACCAGCGGTGCAGAATATTGGCAGTTGTATACTGTTCATTCTGTTGTAAAGTATGGCGCTTACAGTAAGATTGTGCCATTAATTTACTGTTTTATGAGTAAAAAGTCATATTGGTCATACAACTTTGTGTGGCAATGTGTGTTTGATTTTTTCACTGAATATTCTTTAACGTATGATGTTTCTTTCATCTCGTGTGACTTAGAGGTTGCAGCTATTCAAAGCATAAACAGGAATGTTAGTAATGTTGTTTGCAAGGGTTGATTTTTTCATTTTGGGAGGAACATTTGGTACAAAGTCCAAGCATTGGGTCTTGCATCAATGTATAATGGAAACATTAATTTTCAACAATGTGTTAAACAGTTAGCTACACTGGCATTTGTGGAGGAAAAGGACATGATGGATACTTTCACGTTACTTAAGGGTACATTTCCAATAGAAAGGAAACCTTTATTAAAGTACTTTACAGAGTGGTATCTCCTCGGTAAACCCAGAGCGTTTAGCACCAGATCCACATCTTGCATATGATTTTCTCCTCTGTTCCCTATAACATTCTGGAACATATCTGTACTAAATCAGTTGAATCTATCAAGAACACAAAATGCCGTGGAAGCATGGCACACGAGGCTGAGCTGTATAGCTGGGAAACGTGTTTGACTTGTATAGCATTCTTATGGCTGCTGTCCAAGAGCAGAACAGAGTGGATGAGATTCATTGTCATCTGTCTGCTGCTTGTCCACCTTCTCCGAAAAAGAAAGCACTTATTTGTCGTCAGCAGCAGTTTCAGACAATATTTGACCAAAAAGAAGATTATGATCACTTGCAATACGTGAAGACTATCGCAAATCTGTTGAAGATATGATTAAGACATGGCAGTATGATAATTTGGACAGTTGTACATTTCTGAGGAATTACAAGGTTTTACTTTAGTTTTACTGGATGTCTAATACGTGATATTAGTTCGGTTTCATTTGTATGGTTTTCGAGCACTTGTGTGTCACTGCAGTTATCCGGTATAGTTTGTTTTGGTGATTTGACCGTTGGTAATGTATATTTTTGTGTTTATAGTGTTTTGTTTGCATATACGTGCTATTTTGACGTTAGGTGAAGTGTACCTTCGTGCATTAGTCCTAGCTCGAGGTCTTCCACTAGCTCGTGGCTGAAAGCCCTATCCAATCATGCTCTAGAAAGATCTCCAGATCTTGTTTGCTGCTAAAACAAGATTGACTGCTTCATACTGGCTCTGGCTAAGTGGAACTATTTCTATTTTTTATTACTGTTATTTCTCTCGTTTATAGAGTAGTTTGTTAGTTTATATAGTTAGTTAACTTTGTAGCAGTTTTGGTGTGTTCGCTGCTGTTGTTTTTTGCTGTTGGGCATCATTTATCCTCAAGATCTTTTTACCTACCCTATCCTGGCTTAAGCCTGTTTTTAGTAAGGAGTTTTATTTCTTGCCAAGCTCGTTTTTTTATTAGCGAGTTTTTAGTTTTGAGTTAGTTTTTTTTCTTTAGATCAGACTAGCTCATTTAAGTTAGAGGGCTGCTTGGCCCATTTATATTAGAGGGCTTTTCCCTTAGAGTGTGTGTTTTAAGTATGTGTGTATATTTATATATATATATATATATATATATATATATATATATGTGTGTGTGTATATGTATATATATATACATATATATATATATCTAGCATGTGTTTAAATATATATATATATATATATATATATATATATATATATATATATATATAGAGCATGTGCTTAAATATATATATATATATATATATATATATATATATATATATATGTAGTTGTAGTGTTGGATTTTTTTTGCTGTGCCTCCTTTTTCTTCTAGCTTATTGTTGTACACTGTAATCATGTCTAAACAGTCCAAGGATATTAAACCCTCAGGTTTTAAGAAATCTACAAAGTGCAGCCAGAAAATGTCCGTAACTGACACTCATACTGTATGCGTGTACTGCCTTGGAGCAGTACACCTTCAAGAATCCTGTGCCATTTGCCATTCTTTTAGCTACAGGGTTCTTCTTGAAGGGAAGAACAAATTCATTCTTACGGGATAACTGAAGAACCCCTTTTCAGAATCTATAGGACAAGGTCAGGGTCCTTCCAAATCTAGCCTTTCCCCTACATCAAAATCTGAAAAATCCCTTAAAAGGTTTTCTTCTTCTTCATCAGAGGTTCTGTCTGAGCTTACAAAAAATTACCAAAAATTTCATTGTCAGACCCGAAGACTGTTGGGCCCGAGAAGTCTTCCACCCTGGCTCCTTCAGTCTCGTGTTTCAAGTATGGAGGCGGTCCTCAGAACTGGAACTGGTTTCTCCTACTTTGAGATCTCCAATTTTTTTAACTTCTACATCCTCTGCTCCCTCCACTCGATCCCCCAGGAGCCTTTCTGGTGATGATGTGGATCGCGTGGTGCGGAGGCTTTTAAAGACACCAGCACTTGCCAAGCTTTTGTCGGATCTGACCCAGACGACTTCAGAACCGATCAAGCCTACCCTGTCACCATCGATTCCTCCTGTAATCCGATCCCGGACTTTGGATCCAGAATGTTTGGAACTGGTCGTAGTGGAACCATCGGAACCGAGACCTATTCTAGGATCTTCGGCCCTGTCTACTGCTCCATGTCCTTAGTTCCATCTGAACTCGAGGAGTCTAGGAGCCGACGGTCTCCAGTTGTGTCTGGGGAGGAAAGAAGGATTGGATAGTTTTCGGATTCGAACTTGCCTCTTGAGGCTTTGGCATGAGTGAGCTTGGCTCCTACATCGGCATCAGAGCCATTCCCCTTGATTCCAGGGATCCCTTCTGGTTCTTTGGAGCAGGGAGCTTCCTCAGATCAGGGGCGGGGTGGTCTTCGAGATGATGAGGAGAGTGCTGTCTTCACAGACAGCTCCACTGTCAGGCCCAGACATTCTTCCCCTAAAGGCCCCGGTGTCTGTCTTGACACCACTGCATCCACAGAGAAGCGGGAACCCTAGGCCTCAGGATGCCCTATTGGGTGAACCCCTCTCTTCCAAAATCTCTCCAGAATACCTTTCTGAAGAGGTCCCTCGTAAAAGACTATGTAAGAGGAAACATTTAGACTCTCCAGAGGAGTCCATCACATTCGATACAGACCTTGATGAGTCAGAAGGGGCCCCATGGTCAACCTCTGAGGATGTCTCCTTTGCAGACATCCTGGAAATACTTAAGCAGAGAGGTGGCTGGAAGCCCATCAACCCTTCTGAGAAGAAGTCTTTACACCTGAAGGCTTTTGGGTCTTGCCCTTCCGCCACTTAGGTGTCTCTGCCTTTCGACAAACTGATGGATCTAGTTTGTCGAAAGCCATGGGAGTCTCCAGACTCAGTGGCGCCTGTTCCTCAGAGTCCAGATAAGTTCATTATATCCCCACTGATAAAAACTGTCTTACAAATGGTGTCCCAGTAGATGCTATGATGATGGCGAATACCACCAAAAAGGAATTGTCAGAGATGTCCTCTTCTGTTTGTCCTCAGTACAAAGAGTCTTGTACGATGGACAGATATAGAAAGCTCACCTTTTCTTCAGCGACCTTTGCACTCAGATCACTGAATTATCTTACTCATTTTACCAGACTTCAGAGAGATCTCATGAAAGAGCTAGGAGATGCTCCCCAGGGGTCAGTAACTGAGGAGGGTAGCAGAAAAAGTTTCTTCCCAGCTCTCCACCTTGAATTCAGTGGTAAACTCCTCCATGAGACTCATTTCTTATGCAGCTGATGGAGCAAGTAGGGCAGCGGTTTCAGGAATTTCCCTAAGGAGACATTCCTGGATGTGGCTGTGTGAATTTGCGGAGCCCTGTAAATCTTCCTTTGTTAACGCCCCTTCTATGGCTCATCCTTGTTCTGGCCAAAAGTCAAAGACACACTAACCAGGTGTGAACAAGAAGGAAAAACTCTCTCTGCCATAGGAGTCCATTTTCCCTACCTTCTAGACCTTATCCAAAAGGTCAAAAGGGAGGAAAAATGTTCCAAAAATCCCAGAGAGCTTTTTAGGACACACATGGTGATACTTCCCCTGGGGGCAGAAGGGGAAACAGTAATGGAAGACGCCGGCCACATGGTAGAGGGGGTCCACAAAATCAGGGTGACAGGGCATCTTTCCTTGGCAAGCCCTTTCATCGCTCCTGAAAGGAGGCCCATCTGTCCATCTCTGGAGGGAGTTGGGTTGCTTATCTTTGTACCCAGAAGTTTGGCAAAGAATAACAAAAGAAAATTGGGTACAAAGCATCGTATCCAGAGGTTACTTCACACCCTTTTCTTCCACTGACACAAACATAATAAACATCCTGGATGTTCCACCCAGTCAAAGGGAGCAAGCAACTCTAGAAATACAAAAGTTGGTAGAAAAAAGAGTCATCCAAACAGTCCCCACAGACCAAATAGGATCCGGGACTTATTGTTCTTTTTAGTTCCAATGAAAACAGGGGACTGGAGAACCATCTCGGATCTCAGCAGATTAAACTAATCTGTAATATATTTCAGATGGTAACACTGTAGTCTATACTTCCTTTTCTGAGGCAAGATGATTGGATGTGCTCGATAGATCTCCAGGATGCATACTACCATATAAAAATGAACAGGCGATCCAGAAGTAATTTGCGCTTTCTGCTGGGAGCCAGTCACTACCAGTTTCGAGCTCTGCTCTTTGGTCTCACCACAGCCCCCAACGGGTTCACCAAATGCATGGCAGTAGTCATGGCTCACTTGAGGCACCTAGGATTCCGAGTGTTTCCATACCTAGACACGGACTCCTAACCACCACCACCGAGCATCTACTAATAAAAGCGAGAGACACCACCATACAACTCTGCTGTCTCCTAGGGATTACAATAAATTACGAAAAATCTGCTTTATTGCCATCTCAACGTATTGTTTTTTTTTTTTTTTTATAGGAGCAGATTTAGGTACTACAAAAATGATAACAAAGCTTTCCCCTGAAAGAGTTCAGGTCCTAAGGCATCAGGTCGTAAACCTACTTTTCAAAAAAAGAGTTCAAGCTAGAACAATTCTGAAAGTATTAGGGACCATGGCAGCAGCAATAAACTTGATTCCATTAGCGCGGCTGCATATGAGAATTCTGCAGTGGCTGCTGTTCACTCAGTGGTCCATGCAGGAGCTACCAATGTCCCACCAAATTATATTAACAGAATCTTGCAAGAAAGACCTTCATTGGTGGCTCCACTCTGTTCATGTGACCTTAGGTTGACCCTTTGTCCTCCCTCAGCCGGTAGCCACAGTGACCACAGACAATTCCCAGATGGGGGGGTGCATTATCTGGGAAGGACAGTTTAAGGCATTTGGCAGGATCACTAGGTACATTTGCATATCAATGTCCTAGAGATGAGAGTGGTGCTTTTAGCATTCCAAGCATTCCAAGACTCTTCTGTTAGGGTCTATTGCTATACAGTCAGACAACATGTTGGTTGTGTGGTACATAAACAAACAAAGAGGAACTAAGTCTTACACCCCTTGTCCGAGAGGCACTGAGAGTATGGCAGTGGGTGACCTCCTCCCAATGCTTTCTGATAGCAATGCACATCCTGGGGAAATCCAACGTGATAGCAGACAAACTCAGCAGAGCAATTCTGATGCCCCATGAGTGGTCCCTAAAACAAGGACAGCGTACATGATTTTCCACAAATGGGGCCAGCCTTGCTGCAACCTTTTTGCCACATCTATGAATGCCAAATGCAGCAGCTATCTTTTCCTAATCCCCCCTCCGGGAGAAACACCAAAGGATGCACTTATACATGATTGGCCTTCAGGTCTCCTCTACATCTTTCATCCCTTTCCATTGATACCCAAAGTTCTTCAGAAAGCCAGCTCCTTGGAAAGGATTTTGATACTTGTTACCCCTTACTGGCCTCGTCAGATATGGTTCCTCGTCCTTTGGCCTCATCTCCAGGAAGAGCCATGGATTTTGGACCCAGTTCCAGACCTTTTGACTCATGCATCAGGAATGCTCCACCCATCCCTTCAAACCCTCAAGTTGACAGCTTGGCTGCTCTGATTCCAAACATAGCCAGTCTCCCTGACCTTTCCCCATCAGTGAAACATATCTTGATTTCGTCTCACAAGGCTTCAGTGTGGAAATTATATATCAGTAAATGGAAGAGATTTTCCTCTTGGGCCTTGAATAATCACATTGGCCCCTTCTCTGCCCCTATATCTTCCATACTACAATTCTTGGCTAAGTTATTTAATGAAGGCGCAGCTGCAGCTACTGCTTGAGTTCAATTAGCAGTGATATCAAACTTTCATATAGGTGAATCGGGGCCGAATGTGATGTCCCACAGACTTTGCAAAGTGTTTCTGAGGGGTACTGTTCTCTTAAGACCAACCATTAATGCCCCTCTAGCACCATTGGACCTGAATTTTGTCTTATCCCATTTGATTCTTTCCCCTTTTGAACCTGCATCATCCTGTGATCTGGTTCAGGGTGTACCCACATCTACCATACTAAAACTCCTTAAGAAACTAAAACCAGGCACCAATGCTCCCGATGACATACCTTCTAACTTTCTAAGCTTAGCAGCCAAAGGAATTGCCTACCCTATTAGCATATTAATCAACCGCTCAATTCAAGAAGATATGGTTCCCCAAATCTGGAAAAAGGCCTTCATCATACCTTTGCATAAAGGCGGTAGTAGCAACCTTGTTTCCAACTTCCGCCCCATTGCTATCCTATCTCCCATCTCTAAACTCTTGGAAAAATGCATCCACCTTCAAATCCTACCACATCTCCTAGATAACAACCTACTTTCTCCCACACAGCATGGATTTAGACCAAATCACAGCACTATGACAGCCCTCCTCTCCTTTCTAGAAACTGTAAATAGTGCCCGAGACTCTGGACAAATTGTCTCTACCCTTCTACTTGACCTCTTTAAAGTCTTTGATACTATATCACATAGACTGCTTCTAACCAAACTCTCCAAACTCAACCTCTCCCCCTCTACTTTGAACTGGTTCTCTAGCTACCTATCTAATAGACATCAAGCAGTGAAATGGAAAAAGGCTACCTCTTCATTCCTTAACACCCCAACAGGCGTCCCCCAAGGTTCCATACTAGGTCCCTCCTTTTAACATATTTATAAATGATTTCCACAAAGCCATCCCTCTCTCCAATATCATCCAATATGCAGATGATTCAACCATTATCTGCAAGGCCTCCACCATCCCCACTCTCATAAAACTAACTCAAGATGCTTTCTCTACCACTGAACTATGGATGAAAGCAAATCATTTAGCACTCAACCCCACTAAAACTAAATTAATGATATTCACCCCTTCTAAACACAACTCTCTCAATACAAACTCATTCTCAATTACTAGTGAAAATTACACTCCCCTGGAACTAGTGACAGAGACCAAACTACTTGGAGTCCAAATTGACAACCAACTAAAATTCAACTCTCATATACAACTCAATATTAAAAAAACACATCAAAGGCTAGGGATGCTCTATAGACAAAAAAACTACCTAACAACCATCACTAAAATCACTCTCTCTACTTCCTTTCTTATTCCCTCCCTTCTATATGGAGCTCCACTACTAACTAATCTACAAATTTCCCTGAAAAAACAACTCATCTCATGCTACAATAAAATAGCCAAGTTTGCTACCAACCAAAAGACTTACTCCCACCATTGCTCCTCTCTCCAACAACTAAAATGGCTAGAACTACCCCATCAGCTCTCCTATACACAACTATCCCTTGCTCACAAACTTATTTTCAACCCCTCCCTCTGTCCCTCACTCTCTTCTGTGCTTAAAATGCACAAACCTGGTAGAATATTAAGGTTCAGCAACCAAAATCTGCTTGAAGTGTACAAACCAACCCGTCCACCTGGCAAATACCTTCTCTCACATGGGTTAGCTGCCTCTGGAACTCTCTACCTTCATCTATCCGTACTACCTCTAACCATCTTATGTTCAAAAAATCTCTTCATTCACTTCTACTTTCCCAGTGGGAATGCTCTTGCTCCCACCCTACTTAAATACCCATCTCCTGGACTCCTGCTGACGTTCTTGACTTCTCTGTCTCATTATCCATAATTTCCCATTTCACTGTTCATCACTAATGAATACATAAGAATACTCTGCACTCTCATATGTTGAACTCTCTTTATTAAATAACTCTAGTAGAATTTTGAATTTATGTATAATTTGAGATAATCTGTCATCAGTTTTCTTTTTTTACTTTTAAAACTTAAATTTATTGTAACTGTTTTGCTTAGCATTTGATTTTTGCCTACTGTGACTTTAACAATGTTTAAATATGCCTAATACCTACTGTAACCTACATTGTCTGGAGCTTTTCTCCCCAGGACTCCATTGAAAACGGGTTCTTTTTGGCCCAATGGACTATCCTGGTAAACCAACTGCAAATAAATAAATAAATAAATAATTTTTTTTTAACTTGGAAGACAATTCTTTTAATAGCTATTACTTCTGCTAGAAGAGTTTCAGAGTTATAAGCATTGTTTGTAAAAAAAAAACCCTATATGTTTTTCCACAAGGACAGTGTCTCTATGAACAAACCTTTCCTTTCTACCTAAAGTATGTTCAGAATCTAACTTAAGCCAATCCATAGACTTACCAGTTTTCTTTCCCAACTGTCGCAATAAGGCAGTATATATGCTACACCAACTAGATGTACATAGACAATTATGTTTCTACTTGCATAGAACAAAGGACTTCAGAAAGACTGACCAATTGTTTGTGTCCTTTTGAGACTACAAGAAAGGTGCTTCTGTTACTAAGGTCACACTTTCAAGATGGCTATCAGATTGTATTACCTTTACCTACAAATCTCAGAACAAAGAACTCCCTGACAAAGATAAAGGTCATTCTACAAGAGCCATAGCAACCTCTTCTGCCTTTTGGCAAGACTGCCGATTGATGCCATTTGTGCTGCAGCAACTGGGCATGGCCTCATACTTTTATTACTCATTGCAAAGTTGATTTGACCTTCAGGAACAGGGCCACTTTTGAGTCCACTGTTCTGAAGAATATTCTCCCTTGAGCTACCCAAAAAAGATGGTGCTAGGGACGCTGTCTCAACCAGTATAGAATTAAAGTGAGATAGAACAACATCACATAAAGAAGTTATGTGCTCACTGTAATGTTCCATGTGTGTTGTCCATCTTGCCTTCATTGTTACATCCCTCCGTCCTTCCCCCAGCCATTAACTGCTGGAGGACCGAGCAGATACAATTGGTAACTAATGTTCTCTGACCTTCTTCATAGCTCTTAAGGTAGAAAATATCTTACGTATACCTGTTGTTATATCTGCAAACAAGATCGGGGGAGCTTCATAGGCCATGATGGGGTAGGGTTTTCAGTCAGTGCTAGTGGAAGACCTCGAGCTTTTGTATAAGGCCGAGTCGGAACTGAGGATCGGTTCCGAACTCAACCAGTATAGAATAAAGGCGAGATAGGACAACATCACATAAAGAAGTTATGTTCTCACTGTAACATTCCATGTGTGTTGTCCTTCTTGCCCTTATTATTACATCCTCCCTCCTTCCCCTAGCCATTAACTGCTGGAGGACCGAGTAGATACAGTTGGTAACTAATGTTCTCTGACCTTCTTCATAGCTCTTAAGGTAGTAAATATCTTATGTATACCTGTTGTTATATCTGCAAACAAGATCTGGAGAGCTTCCTAGGCCATGATGGGGTAGGGTTTTCAGTCACGAGCTAGTGGAAGACCTCAAGCTTTTGTATAAGGCCTAGTCGGAACTGAGGATCGGTTCTGAACTCAACCAGTATAGAGTGAAGTCGAGATGGACAACGCACATGGAATGTTATGGTGAGTACATAACTTCTTTTTTACACCTTTTTTAGTGGCAAACTCGATCTGAATATCTGAGGCTCAACTTAGGGAATTATGGGTAGGGGAGAAGTCAGAGCTCTGGAAACTATAAACTTGAAACTGGCAAAGAGGGTAGATCCCATTGGATCTAACAACCCCCATGTTTGAAGTGGATGAAAATAAGACAACATGGATCTAATGTTATGGTAAGTACATAAAATTAGTTTATTTGAGGCATCATTCCTGGTGATGGTAGGATACTCAGTACTAGTTTCACTCCCATTATAAATGCATATTTGGAGATCTCCATCATGTACCTCTTCATATGATGCAAGAGGTGAATGTCAAGTCATTCACTCCAGTGTGTGAAAATCATGTATATCCTTAAGATGAATGGCGCTGAGGACCCTAGTGACATTGCAGATATTGGCTCATGAGAGGCAGCTAGCCATCACTATGTCTTTGCTCAACCTTGTGAGTGGATCATCTTTGTGTTTAACTATGGAGTCAGTGAGTCACATATGGTCAAGACGTTGCCAGAAGTACTAAATTAGTGTTGCTGCCTTAAATGCTTTTGAATACTAGTTGTATGACCTATTTTCATAGCTGTGTTTTCTGTAGTGTCAGAGTGTCCTGTATATTGGTAATGGCCTGTTGATAGTGAGTACCATGCAGAAGGTAAATCTGAGGGTTTAGGCTGATGCCTAGACTTAAGAGATTTAGGAGGCACCAGCATAAGACAACTTTATGGTGTTAAACTGTGGATGTTGCATACAGTGCTTGGCTCACTGCATGCAATTGTCTAGGAGAGGGATGTCTGTAGTTTAGTTAAGTACTTATACCTCTCACAGACTGAATCCTTTGTGTTGAGTAGGAGTGTTTACAGTGCTCACGAAGCATTACTTAGGGTAACTTAGAATTCAGTGTGCTATAAACCTGGCACGGGCAATAGAAGGGGGTTAATCTGCTGTATGTCCATGGTGACCAGTGCTGCTGTGTGATAAACTTTATGAGGAAGTTAAGAAGGGCCGGTGATAGATGTTTGTTGTGTGGATAATGTGTTCAGCTTAGAGCTGTGATGCTAAGGGAAGGATAGTGCAAGTCAGTGCAAGCTGTTTAGATAGACTAGTAGTGGTTTATTAATTCATGATAGTTAGAAGAAGGTACACTTTCAGTACTACAAAGGAGAGAGAATTTACTTTCATGCTGTACCCACTGTGGAACTACAACTAATTCTCTTAGTCACAGAAGTGCCCACTTGATCCAGAAGCACTATGTAATAATGATTAATCTATCAGAGACGAGCTTACAAACACATGGTAGTTCAATGCAATGTATACTTGAAAAACATTGCTTGCACAGAGAGCTGTACTCCTCCCTGTATTTCTCTTCTGTAGGGGCTGTGCCCCCACACCCATATTTTTTAAATGTTATTAGCACTGATACTGTACCATTTCAGAGAAAAGGGAATAAGTACGTTTACCTACGTAGCGTTGTCGCCTCACAGTTAGACGTTGCCCGTTCGATTCTCAGTTAGAGCGTCTTCTGTGTGGCGACATGCGTGAATGGGCATTCCTTCGTTGAAGGTTGTGCGTTAGGCCTGGCAAGCCAGTACGTAAAAATCTACTGCCAATCATTAGTGGCCCGGAGTTCCGCTGTGGCGACCCCTAACCGGGAAAAGCCGAAAGACACAAACAAACCTACCTTACTTAGCAGGTCAAGGATGTCATTGTGCATCTCTAGACACATAAAATGTTTGCCCAGAATTTTTGCAGGATATTAGGGAACATTAGGCACATGCAGGTAGTGTGTGTCCACTAATTCGGAGAGACCCTTTTTAATCTTGCTTTACTCGTTCAGTATTATGATTTGTTTCTGTTATGTTTTTATGTATTTTGTACATTTGTTTCACCGAATGTTGGCAGTATTTGCACATTTGTATGACATGCTTTATTTATGATATTCTGTATTTGTACTTTATTTAGAACTATGTTTGTTTGAGTGTGCAGTCTCACAATATGTTTTGCATTTATTTACTCTATTTTTGCCTGAGTAGCCTCGATTGTGGCTGAAAAGGGTAATTGACCAGCCCACTTACCTGGTTAACAAACGTTAAAAATTAATGAAAACATTTGCATTCTTCCCCATTTTTCTTAAAGAACAACTTCATGGAATGATATTTTTGTAATCCACTACTGTTTTCATTCACTTCACTGTGATCCTTAGGACATCACTTATAATTAATGAATGGGTTGAGTACTTCTTCCATATCATAACCTGCACTTGAGTTTGCAGTATTTCTATAGCACTGTGGCCTTCTTTGAAATCACATTCTATTTTCCCATAGGAGTTTGTCATACAGCATCAGATGCATCATGTGGCAATAAGTTGTTTCAGTTTGATGCAAAATTAACAGGTAACTTCAGTCCTGTGATCAGCATAGTTTATGAGAGAAGGGCTGATCCTACAAGTAACATATTCAAAGGCTGTTTTGAAGATGTAGCCAGTGCTTGTGGCTAAAACAATAAAATGACCATGGATACCTGATCTGAGCTTGCAGATTGCAAAAATAAGTGAGTTATTGTAAAGGCTAGAGACTCGTTATCAGCACGAGTTTCATTGTGTCCATCCTCTTATTGCCTTTTTTCTTTTTTTTTTTTTTTTGTTTGTCAGCAGTACCTCAAGCCGGGTACTCATATCTTTAACCTGTCACTTGCTACCAATAGCCTAGCATACAGCCTTAAATATGCCCATATTGTTCTCTTCCCTAAACCTCCCAACGCATCTCTCACTAATGATTTTAGGGCCATTGCCACAAATTTTTTTATTTTTTTTTTGTTAAACAATAAACATCTTTATTGAATTATCGCTTATGACATAGGCAATCATAAATTTATATAAATGAAAGCAAACCACATTGACATATTTTTCAGTTACAGACATTATACATTACTTATAATCTTCTATACAGTCATTGCCAGTGAAACATAACACAGCAAATGCAATTTCTGCCATCCCTTAAACCCCATTACTCCTCCAAAACATTATTCTGCATGTATTGTTCCTACATTTCCCATTTTTTCCTATTTAATTTGCTCCTACCATTTTCTAAAAATCCGACTTCCTGTTCTTTTATCTCTGTTATTATATTCACTATTTCTAGTGCAGTTGGTTTAGACTTTGGTTTCCATTTTCTAGTAACTGCTTTTGTGGCAGCCACCATAATTAAACTCAGTAAGGCATTACTATATCAAGGCAATTACTATTCTGTATCAAAGCTCAAAAATCATTTCCCTAATTACACTAATTTGCTTACCCTGTATTTTGAACAGAGTGTGCTCCATTTATATTTATTTAAGTAGCTGGTGCTTCATTTATATTTATGTAAGTAGCTGCTGTCCATTTATATTTATGTAAGTATCGTAGCTGGTGCTCCATTTAAATAAGTAGCTGGTGCTCCAATTATATTTATATAAGTAGCTGGTGCTCCAATTATATTTATATAAGTAGCTGGTGCTTCATTTTGTTTATATAAGTAGCTGGTGTTCTGTTTAAGTTTTGTGTGTGTGTTTCTGAGGCTTAAACCCTGTACCTTAGATACAGGAGCCTACATTCTCTACCCACACCACCACTTGTGATCCAGGGAGTGTAGTCCATAGGTCTGAAGTGTTTAGATTTTCACAAAATATTTGGCTCATACTTTTGGTCTGTTCCTCTTAAAATTTGTGGTTTTCTGGCAAATCAGTGAGAATGGAATTCACTAAATAATGATAGCCCTTTAAGTTTCAGTCTTCCTATCTTTTTGGAAACACATGGTAACACAAAACATTCAGTCTTTGGAAATGCATGGTAACACAAAGCACTATTTTAGCAACTTTCTAAGATTATACAAGCAATATTTAAAATGTGTCCCTGGTTTTGGGCCTTTGCCCCCCCGCCCCCCAAAAATAAATTTTGGCTTTTTCCAGATTTCTTCTCCTGTGAAATTGATTCACTTATGTCAAGTGGGTGGGTGGTGCAGTGGTAGTGTTTTCGCTTCCAAGCAAAAGGTTCTCTGGTTTGATTCTTGGCTGGGGTGCCTTCTGTGTGGAGTCTGTACATCCTCCCTGTGTTTGTGTGGGTTTCTTCTGGGTGCTCCAGATGTTCATCATGTTTCACTGCTGCAGTCATTACACTTGGTTATCCTGCCGTCAGGCGGTCCCACAGTCGGCCATAGTTCCAAAGTCTTGGTCCGGCGTCGGTTGCTGTCACTTCTTCCCTGATGTCTGTGCGCCAGGGGTATATAAGATGCAACCGACGCTATTTTCTTCAGTCTTTCTTGCCGCGCGGTGCCGAAGCAAAAGCAGTTCGCAAGTGCCGGTCTGCCGACTCCTGAGATTTCAAATTCGATTTCAGAGCTGAAGTCTTCAATAAAGCTAAGTACCCCATTGGGGAACTTTTTCTTGCCTCAGACCGATGTCAGTAAAAGTTAATAATTGTATTTCTTGTGGGAAGCAAATACCTCATAAGGATTTTCATTCTTACTGTATTCCATGCCTAGGCCCAGATCACGACGTCACTAGTTGTCGGTTTTGTGCTAGATTTAACAAACGCACTATTAAACGTCGGTTTGATTTTGCTCACCATTATTTTGGTCGAAGGTTTAATTATACCCTGCCATCGGAACAATCGATGACCGCAATTCACAAAAAACACAAAGGTAAGGATAAGGACAGGCATCCGAGGCCCAAAACTGATGACAAAGCCTCTTCTAGGCCAGTCACTGGTTCTCAGTGAGGCGCTTTTGCAGCCCCTGACAACCGCTACCTCAGAGCCGTAGGCCACGACCGACTCCCACGTGGAGTTGCCTAGGCCGCTGGATACTCAAGGTGTTGGGCCTACAGAGACTAACCCTTCAGATAGGTCCGGAGCCGCTGAGCAGGCATCGGCTTCTGAGGGTGTTTTCAGACCTTCACAACTTACCATTGCATCTACAGCCAAGTCTAAAGCTACATTAAAGACAAAGAAGCAAGTACAGCATTCACCTGGACAGGCCTCCATACCTAAAAAACAGATGCTGAAAATGGCCGAAGACCTAATTATTCTAATCAGGGGTTCCCATCCCCCTCCTGATAAAAGGCCTAGGCAGGATACAGACTATGATTTGTCTGACCAGGTTTCTATATATTCTGACTCCTCTTCAGACCAGGGATATTCCTTACCGCCCTATGAGGACTCTGATGCTGAAGAATCTATTCCTTCAGCCTCTCCTCCTGAGGATTACTCTTTTGAGGAAACTTTACACACCATGAGGGAGCATTTCCATTGGGAGGGCCAGGATTACTCAGAATCCAAGAAAAGGCTCAGAGATTTTCTTTTATTGCCTCAGCACAGGCCCCTTGCTATTCTGCCAATGTTGGATTTTGTGGACGATGTGTTCTCTGAATCCAGTTTAAATCCAGATTCTTTACCCCCTGCTCCAGTCAAGCCAGACAGGTAGTACAGAGTCCCTGACTCTCACAAATTTCTTTATAAAAACCCTGCTGCTGACCCAGAAACTATTTCCCAGGGTCCCAAAGGGGTAAAGGCCTCCACGACTAAAAATCCATTTCCCTCGGACAGGGATTCCAGAGCATTAGACAGATGGGGGAAGAAAGTTTACAACTCTGCAACTTTAGCAGTGAGGGCTTTAAACTGACAGTTTCACATGCTTAAATATCAACAATATTTACTATCTCAGGTAAAACAGAAAATGACTACAAGTGCAGAACAACCTGATTTTAAGGAAATGCAGGATTTATTGCATGCAGCTGAACAAGTGGGAAAACATACTTTGCAATGTGGTTTTGATTCATTAGAAGCTTCCTGTAGAGCAGCAGTTACAGGTTCTGTGATTAGAAGGCATGCTTGGTTAAAGGAACAAACCTTACCAGATCATGTTAAGGCGAAATTATTGGATGCTCCTTTACAGCAAGACATTTTATTTGGTGTTAAAGCAGAGGAGGTATTAAAGAAAATGGAGGATAAGGCAAAATCTATGCAAACAGTGAAGGATTTCTTACAGGTACAGCCACCAAGATTTAGCAGAAATTGGCCTACAAAAAAATTGGTCCTTTCCAGTGTCAGACAGGCCACAAAGAAGCAGATACAGACGCCCAAGAGGCAGATCTTAGCCCCAAGGATCTTACAGACCACAACAGTGGGGTGCTTCAACCCCAAAAGGAGGTGAGGACAAGTCACAACCTTACAGGAAACAATCCCAATGACTTCCCCCTTCCAATGTCAAACTCTTCCAAGTTGGCAGCTCCCTTAGGGGAGAAACTAGCACTTTTTTCACAAAACTGGCAAACAATCACCCAGGACAAATGGGTGCTAAATATTGTGTCTCAAGGTTACAGGTTCCACTTTCACACTTTACCAAGGCTAAAAGGAATGCCAGACCTGCCACAAAATCAATGGGCAGAGGCACAAAAACAAATTACAGCCCTCATGGGCATGAGAGCTGTTCAGAAAGTACCACAGCAGGAACAAGGACAAGAATTTTACTCAGGACTCTTCCTGGTCCCCAGAAAGGACAAAGCCTGGAGACCCATGCTAGACCTTTCCACTCTAAATACTTACATGGATGTTCCAAAATTCAAAATGTTGACACTACAGCAGCTCCTTCCCATGTTGGGCAAGAAAGCTTGGCTTGTTACTTTGGACCTCAAAGAGGCATACTTGCATGTCCCTATCAGACAAAATTGCAGAAGATACCTCAGATTCTTAGCTGGTTCAATGCACTACCAATTCTTTGCACTGCCCTTTGGCTTATCTACTGCGCCCAGGGTCTTTACAAAGTGCCTGACACCAGTAATTGCATTTTGCAGACAAAAAGGAATTCAAATATATCTATACCTGGACGATTGCTTGATTCAAGCAGAGAACAAGGACACTCTTCTAAAGCATCTGGCGTTTGTAAAAAAGTTATTAAGTTGCCTAGGGTACACAGTAAACGAAAAGAAATCAAAACTAGTGCCTTCACAAGAGATAGTATTCCTGGGTGCCAGCTTAAATACAATGGCCCAGATGGCTTATCTCACGCCAGACAAACAAGGACAACTGACTCAGTATTTTCAATTGATGGCAACAAAGTCCCAACTACCTGCAAGAAAAATTCTGCAGGCCTTGGGATTCATGGCATCCTGCATACTACTATTTCCATATGCCAGACTGCATATGAGGAAATTACAATGGTACCTAAAAAGTGTTTGGACTCAACACTCTCACAGCTTGGAAACGGTAATACCATTAATCCCCTGCCTACAACAGGAGTTTCGATGGTGGGCACAGGCATGTCACCTCAACAAGGGTCAGCCTTTCACTCTACCCACAGCCAAGCAGGCTTTAACAACAGATGCTTTGGATTACGCCTGGCGAGCACACATGGCAGGAAAATCTATTCAGGGCAAATGGACCACAGGCCAAATGCATCTTCACATCAATCAAAAAGAGATGTTGGCTGTACAAAATTCCCTAACAGCTTTCAAGGACCATCTGCATCCAGGACAATTATTATTAAAGACAGACAATACCACAGTAATGTGGTACATAAACAAGCAAGGGGGCACTCATTCTTACCCCCTATGCAGACAAGCCATGACCTTGTAGAACACAGCTCTAACTTATCAAGTTCATCTGCAAACACAATTCCTGCCAGGAAAGAAAAATACTCTGGCAGACGACCTAAGCAGAAACATCATGGATCCTCATGAGTGGAAATTAAATCCACAAGTTTTCAGCATGATAATGCAAAATTGGTGGTGCCCGGACATAGATCTCCTTGCCTCCCCACTGAACTGCCAACTGCAAAAATTCTGCACAAGGACTTATCACACACAAGCATGGAAAGTGGATGCTCTATCGTTCAGTTGGAAAAGCATACACATTTATGCCTTCCCTCCTCTGCCTCTCCTTTCGAAGGTTCTCCTAAAAGCCAGACAAGAAAAACCACAGATGATTCTAATTGCTCTAGACTTGCCACGCCAGCATTGGTACCCAATCTTAAAGAACTTAGCTCAGGGCCCACCTTGGATTTTGCCTCAAATTCCACACCTTCTGACTCAACCAAACAATCAAATCCTGCACAGTCAGCTCAAAACCTTATCCCTGGCTGCATGGCAGATTCATTAGCCAAACAGGCAACACCTCTCTCTAAAGCTGTTATGGATGTCATTTTGGAGGCCAGGAGGCCTAGCACCAGGAAATCTTATTCAGAAATGTGGAAGAGATTCTGTGCCTGGAACCAGGCTCAAAGCCTTGACCCTCTTGTCCCTAACATTCCTCAAATACTACAATACTTAACTGAGATGCTGGACAAAGGACTAACCTTCTCATCCATTAAGATCCACGCTTCTGTCATCTTGGCTCATTACCACACAGATCCTCCTATTTTCTCTCATCCATTGCTAAAGCAGTACCTCAGAGGGGCTAAAAACATAAGACTGCCTCGGAGAGCACCAACTCCTACTTGGGACCTCAATTTTGTCCTGGAAAAACTCACTTTACCTCCTTTTGATCCAGCCAATTCAGCAGAATTAAAATATATATCATGGAAAACTGCCCTGCTACTGGCAATAACCTCAGCACGAAGAGTCTCAGAACTACAGGCACTAATGGCAGTGGAGCCTTTCATCATTTTTCACCAAGACAGGGTTTCCTTAAGAGCAAACCCTTCATTTATGCCTAAGGTGGTATCCAGTGTGGCTCTTAACCAAACTATTCACCTGACAACATTTTATCCAAATCCCCAGAATAAAGGGGAGAGAATTCTACACTCCTTGGACATACACAGGCAATTACGCTTCTACTTGGACAAAACAAAAGCTTTCAGGAAAACTGAGCAATTGTTTGTAGCCTATGCTGCAAGATCACAGGGAAAGGCTATTTCAAAGCAGACCATTTCAAAGTGGATAGGGCACTGTATCCGGTTCTGCTACACACAGCATGGGAAACCTGTACCATCTAACATTAGACCACATTCTATCAGGGCAACTGCAACTTCTACTGCCTATCTTAGAGGAGTACCTACCAAAGATATTTTGGAAGCTGCAACTTGGAGTTCAGTGCACACCTTTACCAAGCATTACCACTTGCCTCTTTACTCTAGATCCAGAGCTGGCTTTGCCACTACAGTGCTGCAGGGCCTCATAGCCACACCAAATCCTCTTTAGAACCAGCTGCCCTGACTCAGCTTTGGGATTCTACCCAAGTGTAATGATTGCAGCAGTGAAACATGATGAACATAGTACAGTTTTGTACCTACCATAAATGTAGATGTTCGAGTGTCTTCACTGCTGCAGTCCTGGTTACCCACCTGTCATCCCCTCTTTTTTAGCTGGGTCTTATCTATAACTTTCTACACTACACTTTCTATGTGGTGTATTTGCTGGCTACTGTAGGTTATGTTTTTACCTTATGTATGTCTTGTAAGCAATATGTATTGCCTATCCTTTTGGGGGCACCTGACATCTGGGGCAAGAAAAACTGAAGAAAATGGCATCGGTTGCATCTTATATACCCCTGGTGCACTGACGTCAGGGAAGAAGCAATAGCAAATGACGCCGGACCAAGATTTTGGAACTCTGGCCGACTGCGGGACCGCCTGATGGCAGGATAACCAAGTGTAATGACTGCAGCAGTGAAGACACTCGAACATCTACATTTATGGTAGGTACAAAACTGTACTTTTCCTCCCATGTTACAAAGACATGCATCTGGAGCATTTCTCTCTGGGCATCTGCTAAAAATTGGCTTTGTTCTAAGTTGAACTTTCCTGTTAAATAAATTTTACAAGGAGCTGAGAGCTTAAGGGGAAGAGAAGTTTAGTACTGTTTATTCCAAGTCTGTTTGCATTATTAGTAGCACAACAGGTAGCATTTTGATGCAAAAGGCTGTGGGTTCTACTCCCACAGTATGCACATGGATCGCTGATACTGTACTGTGTTTTACTTTAATGGGAATGGATGCTGCAGTCCTGTGAATGTCCTCCTTTGGAGGAACTACCTAGTAAATATGAATTTATCAGTTTGCCATCCATTCCCTGTTGCAATATTGCTAGCTTATTTGTTAATGTAACATAGGCAAATTATCCAAGGGTAACAGCCACTTTATTTGTAGATGAAACAATGAAATATAGAGTTGTTTACTAGCAGCAACCTCTTCAATAGTTAGAGATCCCTTTAATGTGGAATTATTTAGATGACTTACTTCTGCAGAGATTTTGCATATTTACTGATATTGGTGGATTGTTCTGTGTGGAGTCTGCATGTCCTCCCCACAGTCGAGTGGCCTTCGAAAGACATGCGTGAATGGGCGTGCTTTCGTTGAAGGTTGCACGTCGAGCTGGCACCTCGGCACCATAAAAATACTGCCAGTCATTAGTGGAATGGAGTTTCTGCTGTGGCGACCCCTAACCGGGAAAAGCCGAAAGAAGAACAACAAGTTGACAGGGACATTTTAAAGTCTGCCAACTTATTACACTTACAAAAAATATGTTCCATTTACCTTTCTTCCCCATCACATCTCCAACATTTGTAATCTACCTGAGGAAAAATTCTTTTGAGTATGCTTGGGGTAAAAAAATACCAGTGCAAACACTTCCAAGCAAAAGTTTTCCCAATCTTTTCTAATCTCCTCTGATTGATTCCTATAGTTATGCAGTATTTTGTATGCCTACTAATTATTCTTTTTTTAACACCAGCTTTTTTCTGTATTGTACTAAAACTCTCATTTAGGATTCCCGTAGTCCTTTCTCTTTTCTTATACTCTGATATCAGTCCTTAATAGTGAAGGTAATCTTTAGCTGCATTTCAGATAAATTCTTGCCTTTTCTCATTCTATTACTTGTGGGAGGTTGGCATAATTGTTAAGGTGTTTACCTTACAGACAAAATGTGTAAGGTTTGATTCTCACATGGGATAATTAGCTAGGCTTAAAATGGCCCATAAGAACATTTAGCCTAGTACTAATCTATGAACCTATGAACATTCTGTTTGCTACCAATGAACTGGTTCCTTTGCCAGATTTCTCCAGTAAATTCCATCCCCCTCTTGCTTATTATTTGTACCCATAATTGCAGTCATCCCTATCAGCAGAATCTCATTTCTCCATTCTCATGTTGGCTTTGTCCCCTGACAAAATTCTTTTGAAACTTCTATACACAGAGATTTTAGACTATATTACAAAGCATGACATTCTGTCTGCTAAGCAACATGGATTTTAACCTAACTACAGCACCCCCTCACTGCCATTTATTTTCTCTCAACAACTAGTTCAAAGACATGGATTTAGGTTTTCTAACTGATGTCTTTTTTCTTAGGTTCATAGGTTCATAGGTTCATACTAGGCTATCTGCCCGAGGGCATTTACAAGCCTAGCCCATCGTTTTGTGGCTTAGGCCACCCCTTTAGTATGGGGAACTATACCCATTATTTTTCTGTGCCTCTGTCGAGCAGTGACACTGAGGTAATCCCTGGGGTATATCTGCGATCTCCCATCCATTGGTCAAGATTTCTCTTGAACAGGGCCAGCGAGGTGCTCTGCCTCACATGTACCGGGATTTTGTTCCACAGCATAGGGAGTCTTTGGGTGATGAATCTATCCCTCCAGCACGTCCTATTAATAGCCGTGTCAAGGTTTAAGTCTCCCGCCCTTGTGGCTCTGATGGATCTAGATTTTTTGAGGTGAAGCATATTCATCAAATCTGGGTTTGACATGGCCTTGTATGTTAGGCAAAGGTCACCTCTGAGCAGCGTGGCGACTGAATAGAGCTGGAGTTCTTTCAGTCGGGCAGCATAGGACAGATTTTTGAGACCCTTTATCCTTTTGGTGAGGAACTTTTGTGGCCTCTCCAGCTGCTGCAAGTGTCGGGTCAGATACATTCCGAATGGGGCATTGTACTCAATCATTGGTCTGATGAGTGATGAGTAAAGGGAGACTATGACCTCCCTTGATCTAGATGAGAATCCCTTCATGATAAGGTGGGCAATGTAGAAGGTCTTCCTAACTACTTTAGCTACATGGGTGTCGAATGACAGACTACTATCAACCTGGGTCCCCAGGTCCCTGATAACTTCTTCTGTGCTCAGTGGATTGCCACCTATTTGGTAGCTGGGGGTAACCTTGTTTTTCCCAAAGGGTATGACTATGCATTTTTTGGCCTGTATAAGTATTGACCCTAAGGTATTTCTGAGTCATGATTAGCAAGGAAGTTCTGGTGGGATCTTTAACGACAATGAATTAAATGCCCCTTAGTTTCTTTGCAATCTCCAATAGTTTTCAGCATATTGATGGAGAGTTTATTAATAACTAGCCAGTACCATATAAGCTTAAAATAGTTTTGAATCTGACTTCCTATAGTGCCTTTGCAGGATCTTGGTACTGTATGAATGATGTCATCTGCATGAAGAATACAACTGATATTGGGCAGGCCCCATGGGAGGTCAATAACATAAAGAGCAAAGAGTAGAGGACTGAGAACTAAACCCTTGTTAATAGTACAGGAGACTGGAGTACTACTTCACCTTTAATGGAAAAGATCTGTTAGCTAGACAGATTTGGATCCAGTGAGTGACACTGCCAGAGAACTCACATAAGCTCACTTTCTTTAGGAAAATACATAGAACATGTTAAATCTCAGTTTTAGTCAGCAGACTAGTTATGAAATTATTGTGTTTAGAAATATGCCTAGCATAGGGTCAGTATTATGAGATTACATATTCAAGTCCTGAGCTTGAAGATTTTCTCTGCATATACAAGGAGGTAGCGTTGTTGCCTCACAGCAAGAGGTTCTCCCGTTTGATTCTCAGCTGAAGTGCGGGGAGTGCCTTCTGTGTAGCGTCTGCATGTCCTCCCCGTGGTTGGGTGGGCATTCGAAAGGCATGCATAAATGGGCGTGCCTTCGTTGAAGGTTAAATGTCAAGCTGGCACCTCGGCATTCGTGAAAATCTACTGCCAATCATTAACGGAGCGGAGTTCCGCTGTGGCGGCCCCTAACCGGGAAAAAGCCGAAAGACAACACCATACAAGGAAGTAAAACTGAGTTTGTCGGGTTATGAGTGAATGCAGAATGTCTGATAGTGATAGAAAATTAACACCACAAAGTGGCTATATTTGATTCAATCTCAGCATTAGATTGCAGTGGTAATACTGGGTCATTTTAGATTTGATACCCTATGGATTTAAGCAAAATAATTCTGTTCTGTGGATGCTAGTTATAAGAACCAGTTATAAACTGGAAAATAATTATAAGGATTTGAACTGTTTTATGTTAGGCTAAAAGTAAAAAGCATGACAAGGTACACAAATTATTCTGTCAGTCATGAATGTGTTGAAGAATGCTTTAGTGCACCTGATATGAACAGTATAATCAGTATTAGTTCCTAGACTGTGTCTCATATTCTCTATATTTTCCTACTTTGCTTGTTGAGTCAGCATTGGCCAGCTGCCACTGCAGTACTGGCATCTTGTCAAACACCCCGGCACGATGACAAGAAGCATATTCTAGGTGTTTAAGTTATTCTTAACAAGTTCCTTCAAGCTTGTACTTTCTGATCCAAACCTTGTACTTTATAACAACATAAAAATGTGAAACAGCTGTCAGGAGAAAAAGAATTTCTTTTGAAGGTAGGCACTATAGTTAGGACTGCAGATTAAGTTGTGTGAAGTCATAACTGCTCTGTGTTTAGTGTGCAGAAAAGAGGAAAACATTTGCATTAGAACTAGGTGCCCCTATGAAACTACCATTAATTAAAATTATTATGTAGCTGGCAAGAAAACCAGGCATGCTTGGGATGGTTATCACTCACAGAAATTCCTGGAATGAATAGCTGTGAAGCAGCAAACAGAGTTCTCCTTGCCTGGGATAACAGCTGAATAGGTTATTACAGGGGACATAATTCAAGAAGAAGACTGTAGATTATTTGCCAATAGTTGCAGCATACACAAAACATGAGATTTGTTCCAAAAGTCTTTAATTTGGTAATGTTGGAAGCACCAACAAAGATTTTTCTAAACAAAGTTTGTCATGCTTTTTGTTGGTTTGTTTGTTATTGTATATCATTGAATCAGATCAGATCAGAATCATTCTTTTCACACAATGTATTGCACAGACTTTTGTGGTTCTGCACCATTTGTGGAACTGATGTGTCTGCCACAGCAATATAACTTTTACTACCTAATAATGCACTAAGCAAGACCAATTCCTAGTGTAGACACACACACCATATCAATTCCTCTAACCCTTCTTCTCACACATCTTGGGTATCACACTTCCACATTTATTTATTTATTTCCAGTTTGATGACCGGGGAGGTCCACTGGGCTCAAAGAGCCCGTTTTCAGTGGAGGTCCGGGGAGAAAAGCTCCATTAATACATAGTACAAGCTCCACAATATGAAGTACAATACATAGTGGAAACAGAAACAAACTAAGCAAATTTTACATACAAAATAGCAAACACTAAACAAAAATTAAACAGCAGCTTGGAGAAGGATGTAAAGCATATTTACATGTTTAGTGGTTGAAAACAGCAGTACAAGGTTAAATTAATACAGAGGTTTAAATCATCTGAGAATGATATAGAAGTAGCATTAGCATGGATGAGATCTTTATGCATGAATATTAGCATGAGTTAAATTAATACAGAGGTTTAAATCCTCTGAGAGTGGTATAGAGGTAGCATTAGCATGAAGGCAGTACATAGGGCTAATCAATAGTGTGTAAGGAAGAACAAACTTTGTGTGTTATAAAGTATTTATGTATTAAGCAGGTTAGGTAAGTGGAGTGCAATTGCATTTCCATTTTTGGGAGAGGTAAGAATGCAGCTGGGTTTTGAAGTGTTCAGAATTCTCAGAAATTTCTAGAGATAGAGGGAGAAAATTCCATTTTTGGTGACAGAAAAGGATAGGAGAAGCTGACCAGTGGGATGTTTTGGTTTATAAACAGAGATTAGATTTTGGTGGGTAGATCTTAGAGTTCTGTTTGGGGTGTATAATGTTAAGATGCTTGTTAGTACTGGGCATATAGTTGGTTTGAAAATAAGCATGTGATTGGTGATGAGATGGAAGTAGTTAAGGTAGTTTGGGAGTTCTAGCCATTGCAGCTGGTGGAGAGGTTTACAGTGGTGAGTGGAGTATTTGGAAGTGGTGGCGAACTTTGAGATTTTATTGTAACAGGATTCTAGTTTAGAAGAGATGGAGAAAGATAGGTTGGTTAGTAGGGAAGCATCATACATTAGTGAAGGTAGTAAGAAGGTAGTGGCGAGGGTCTGTCTTGTTGAGGGGCAGAGGAAGTAGGAGTTTCTGTACAGCATGCCAAGTTTCTGATGGGTTTTCTTTGTATTTAGCTGAGTATGGGTATTGAATTTTAGGTGTTCGTCAATAGTAACTCCAAGAAGTTTAGCAAAAGGAACAACTTCTATAGTGGAGTTGGCAAGGCTTGTAATCTTGAAAGAGGTTTTGTCTAGGCGGATAAATTTTGAGGGAGAGAATAGAAGGATCTTTGATTTGTTGGCATTCAAAGATAGGTGATTTTGGAGCATCCAGTTCTCAGTAGTTGAATAGGCAGTTTGAGTTTTTGTTTGGAGCTCAGGGAGGTTTGATGCACAGCAAACTAAAGTTGAGTCATCTGCATATTGTACTATCTTAGTGTTAGGAATGGCTGCATGGAAATCATTAATGAAGATATTGAAGAGCATAGGGCCAAGAATGGATCCCTGGGGTACCCTGGTTGGAGTGGGAATGAAGGCTGAGGTGCCAGTCTTCCATTTTACTGCCTGAGATCTGTCAGAGAGGTAGCTGCTGAACCAGGTAATGGTGTTTTGTGAGAGGTTAAGATTGGAAATGTGGTGAAGAAGGTGGGTATGGGAGACTGTATCGAAAGCCTTGGAGAGGTCAAGGAGGACTGTGGATACAAGTTCTTCGGAGTCACGGGCATGGTTTACAATGTCTAGAAAAGAGAGAAAGAGCTGTTATTGTGCTATGGCCAGGACGGAACCCATGTTATGTTGGGGTGAGGAGTTGGTGTAATGAATGACATGAGCTGGAGGTGGATACATTTCTCAAGAATTTTTGAAATAGGGGAGAGAATCACAATGGGTCGGAAGTTGGAGATGTTATTATTTTTGCCTCCTTTATGGAGGGGTAGGATAAAGGCTGCATGTCACAGTTTGGGGGCATATGATTCTTGTATGGATCTGTTGATGAGTATGCTAATGGGGATGGCGATGTTATCTGCTGCAATTCTTAAAAAGAGTGAGGGGATATTGTCAGGGGCATTGGAGCAAGGCTTAAGCTTAGAGAGAAGTTTTTTTTTATATATGAGGTGGGGATGGGTTTGAGGTGGAATATGGGAGGTGTGTTTGGGGTGGAAGGTTGGGCAGAGGGTTTGATTTGGGGGAGGTGTTGTTGTTTGGGAATTTTTTAGTGAGTTCTGCTATAGAGTTAGTAAAGAAGGAGTTGAACAGAGTAGCTATTTCTGGGTCAGATGTACTAGTGTCAGGGCAAGGGTTGTTTTTGGTACCTGGGTTGAGAAGTGAGTTGATAGATTTCCAGAACTGTTTGGGTTAGAGGAGTGGTTAGATTGGAGTTTGATATAGTATGCTTTTTTGTCTTGTATGATACATTTTTTTGGCTAAATTGCGGAGTTGCTTATATTTAAGAAGGGTGTCAGGGTGCCTATTACGATGGTAGGGTTTCCAGGTCTCGTCCCTTTGTTGCATGAGTGTTTTGGTATCTTTACTAAGCTAAGGGGCGGAATTGGTTTTTATACGTTTTATTCTTGGAGGGGCTTGAAGCCGAGGCATGCAGCAGTAGCGTTGTCACCTCACAGCAAGAGGTTCTCCCGTTCGATTCTCGGCTGGAGCGCTGTCTGTGTGAAGTCTGCATGTCCTCCCCATGGTCGAGTGGCGTTCGAAAGACATGTGTAAAATGGCTGTGCCTTCGTTGAAGGTTTGGCATCGGGTTGACAACTCGGCACCATAAAAATCTACTGCCAATCATTAGTGGACTGGAGTTCTGCTGTGGCAACCCCTAATCGGGAAAAGCCGAAAGAAGAAGATTCTTGTAGGGGCTTGGGAGTTGAGTGTCTAAGAAGGTTGAGTTGAAGAATTCGACAGCACTGTCCAAAGGTAGAGTTTTTAGAGTGTCCCAATTTATCAGTTTGAAAGAATTGAAAAAAGTTGTAGGGTTAAAGTTGTTGAGTTTCCGAGTATGGATATATTGGTGTAGGTGAGGTGAGGAGGGGGTTGCTCTATGGATGAAGGCTGGTAAGTCATCACTGATAGAGTCTGGTAAGGTGCCAGTGTGGGAGATTTTGTTTGGGTGGGAGACAAGGATCCAGTCCAGTATGGAGCCTGGGGCTTATTTTTATTAGGTCTGGTTATAGCATTTGTGAGTTGAGTGAAATTACATAGATTGACTGAAATGGTGGGGTTATTGGCAGTAATTCTGTTCCAGTCAATGTTCACATCTCCTAGGATGTATGTCTCAAGAATTTAAGGAGAGGTGTTCAGCATATTGATCACTATTGCAATAGTCTTAGCTATGTGTGTTATATCTTGCCAACGATATAAAAGCTGTCCAGCTTCCAAAGCTTTAGGGCACATTGCATGCACCCAAAATGGCTGGAAGCTTGAGCTGAGTTGACTAAAAGACAAGTTTGGGCACCAAGCACTTCAGAGCTTTACTACTGCTGAAGAGCATGCTCCTCTGAGATTTTTGAAGTTTGAAGGCTGGCTTGTGCTGTTCTTTTGCTGGACAGATAAGTTCACTTTGAGGAAAAAACTTCCATTTAGTAATTTTGTTTATTATTAATACTTTCCTGTTCAGGAAAGTTGTTTTAAAGCTAGGGGGTTGTGTTTTAATGGACTGTCATGAGACTTTACTGTGCAGAACTGCTTTTTTTCTCAGTTTAAAGTAACTGAAAACCATTTTTCTGTGGAGAAATTGCGTTTAATTTACTTTTTGGGTCTGGCAAAGTGTTTTAAACTGCTTTTTACTGTGTTTGCCTGTGACAAAAGTAACATTTAAAGACTTTTAGTTCATACCGGCATTTGCTACTTGTTTTTTCCTCAGGAAAGAGGCACCATTTTTGACCTGACCATGGAACAATCTGCTGGTCCCACATTTGGTCCTTTTTCCAGCCACAAAAAGAAAATGTTAAGCAAATAGCGTTTACCACCACAACAGACAAGCAATTTGCCTCAAACACAGGTTGGTGGCTCTGCTGTGGCCATTAGGTGTACCTCAGACCACTCATCCTTTACCCTGGATCCCTCTGATGTAGCATCTACAGCCACTATGGAATGGGGATCAGCCATGTCCTCTGCTGCTGTTGGGGTCACCTCAATGTGCAAGAGAGAGCCACTCTTTTCAGTCCCGGGAGAGGGAGCAGGGAAGGCTTCCCTGTTTTGTCAGAATGGAGTGCCATTCCTAGCGAAGCTGCTGTTGCCATTAATAACACTGTTGGTGCAATTTTCCTGTCAAAAAGAAACAGAAAACTAAGCATGTATCTATAAAGGTAATACAATCTAAATGGAAAAAGGCAAACTTGTGAAGATGAGAAAAAATAAAAAAAAACAGCCACCAGAGAAAAAACGATAGTCTCCACTTTTTAATACACCAAAAAACACAGGTATACCAAACGACTAAGCGCTTTCACTAGGCTACAAACCACTGGCATCTTCAGAGTCATGACTCTGGCTGTTTTTTATTTTTACTCATCTTCATAAGCATGTATCTACTCCTCATGAAATTTCCGTTGACATGAGTAGTTTACTGAACCTGGCTCAGGTTTTAATTCAGGCTATTAATCCTTATGCAGCAGTTTCTTCAATACCTTCTCTCCTGAAGAAATTCAAGATTTTAATTCTTGACATGAGGATGAAGGGACAGATACAGGGTTTCTCCTCAGATGTCTGATTTAGACTTGGAGGAGAGATCATTTTCTGATTCTCCCTATGAGTTTGTGTGTGTGTGTTTGTGTCTCTTTCTCTGACACTATTTCTAGAATATGCCATTATTTTCAGTGAGAGAATACTGAGGTTTCGCTGTCCCTCAGAAAATACTGTGAATTGTTAAAGGAGGAATTTCCAGAACCTGTACCCATTTATCTAGTTATGTCAGTTTTGGTGAATGTATGTGTTACTGCCTGCAGTTTTCCTAACAATCAGCCAGCTGCCCCTAAAAAGGCAGATATGTTGTATAAAGTTTCTTCGTTTTTTTTAAATTTTTGCTTACACTCTTCATAAACTGATCCAGCAGCTATAGCTTTAGTTAACTCCTCTGCTGCTAAACACTTAGTTAATTCCATTCCTACTCTTTCTGATAAGGATGGGAAGATTATTGATATGTACTGGAAAAAGTGTATGCTTCTGCAGCTTTGATTTTTCAGAATTTTGAATTGTCAGACTCATATGTTAAGGTTTGTTCTGACTAATTGTAAACATATAAAGAATGTTTTATGTGCAGTTTTTTTCTTGTGAGGAGAAATCTGCTTTAAATAATTTAATTCATTCTATTGTCAAATGACTACCCTTTTTTACAGTATGTGTATGGCTCCATTGATACTTTTTCCAGGGCTGTGGCCATTGGTACTTTTTTGATGAGGTTTGTATGCCTGTATTTTCAGAACCCCCCCCCCAGATTATGTTAAAAATGAGATTTTAAATTCTCCTTAAGATAGAGATTTAGTTTTTGGCACCTCTGCTGCAGAGGTGATGAAAGTGTTGTGAAAAGTGTAAGCTGATCCAGGGAATGTCTTAGATTTTGCAGCCCTCCTTTTCCAAGTTTTCAAGGACTTTTCTTACTCCTTGTCCCCTTTTGGTAAGAATTAAAATAAACAGTCTCAACAAAATGTAGGTAAAGAGACGTTTAAGAAGAAAATGGTAAGGTGTTCCAATAAGAATTCTGGAAACTCCTAAAACCAAGCACAATCCAATAAGTCAAAGTGATTAGTTAAGAGACTTTTTTTGCCCCCTCCTACCCTGGCAGCCCCATTTTTTCTTGCAGAAAATCTGAATCTTCATTTTTCTGTTTGGCAACAGATAGTTTCAGACAAATGGTTTCTGAAGTTCATTCATCAAGAGTAGGAATGGGAGTGGCAGGAAATTCCTTCTTTCCAGGGGATAATTCCTCATCTTGCAGACCAGACTATCTTGTTTCTACCTGTCCTTCATTACATGCTGTCCTGGGGAGTGATGGAACCATGTGTTTCTTTCCAGGTGGGAAAGGGGTTTTATTCAAGGATATTTTAATACCAACAAAAGAAAATGCTTGAAGTGCTGTTCTGGATCTTTTTTCTATATACCCGTTTGTGATAGTATCCAAATTCAAAATTGTGTTACTTTACAGCCTGTTACCTGATATTCTTCATTTTTCTTTGTAACATTAGATTTAAAAGGTGCTTATCACATTCCTATTCATCTAGACTTTAGGCGTTTCTCTTAAGAAGTTTTGTACATGTCTGGATCACTTTATCAGTTTTCTGCCTTACCTGTTGGACTATCCACTGCACCAAGAATGTTCACAAAGTGTCTAACTCCAGTTATAGCTCATTGCAGACCACAGAACATCCACACTTTTCCATATTTAGATGACTTGCTTATCTTTGCAAAGTCTTTATCATAGTGTCAGGAATCTCTTTCTTGGATGTGAGATCGCTTACAAAAACTAGGATTCCAAGAGAACATTTAAAAGTCTTTATTGACTCCTTCTCACAGGATTGTGTTTCTGGCATGTCATCTAGACACCACAGTTCAAATAGCTTTTCTTCCACAGGGATAAAATAGATCTGTAATTAGATCTTTTTCTAGAGTTTTCCTCTCAGACTTCAATCAGTGGAAGAGAATACCTTAATTTTTTGGGTTTTATGGCTACTGTAATTCTCATGAGACTCCTGGCAAGACTCCACATGAGTAAGATCCAGTTGCGTCGGAAGTCTCTTTGGTCCCAGCACCACCACCCCTTGTCTTTACAGAGGCCAGTGCTGGAGTTGGTCAGAAGGGAAATCACTTGGTGGAGACACAGATATCCCTAAATCCAGTCAGTCAACACAGATGCCTCAGACCGACTGGATTAAGGGATATCGGTATCTCCCTCAGACTGACTGGATTAAGGGATATCTGTGTTTCCACCGGAGACACAGATATCCCTTAATCCAGTCAGTCAAGGCATCTGTGTCGACTGACTGACTGGATTTAGGGATATCTGCGTCTCCACCAAGTGGAGACGCAGATATCCTTAAATCCAGTCAGTCAGGCGACACAGATGGAGACACAGATGTCACTAAATCCAGTCAGTCAGTCAACAAAGATGCCTCAGACTTTGCTTAGGGAGAAGTTTCAGGAGGCATAAAAGTGCAAGGTGTGTGGGACAAAAGGACAAATGCAAGGAGATAAATATAAAAGAGACGCTTGCCCTGATAAAGACACTCAACTCTCTGAATCATCTTTGTTCCTTGGGACATTTTCAGGTTGTTACAGACAATACCACATGACTGTGGTATTGTTACAGACATTACCACACTTGTGGTACATCAACAAGCAAGGGAGGCCCAGGTCGTATGCCCTCTGTAGACTAGCCATGTTAGCTTGGGATATAGTTTCACAGTGCTCTCACACTCTCCAGGCATTCTACATTCCATCTGAGCAAAACTGTGTGACAGACAAGCTGAGCTGGATAAGGGCAGACCCTCATAAATGGAAACTAAATCAGGTGGTTTTTCAAAGTGTGATCCATTTACGAAGAGTTCCTTAAGTAGACGTCTTTGCCTCCTCTCTGAACAATCAGCTAGCAAGATTCTGTTGCAGGACTCTATGCAAGAAAGCTTGGAAGATCAGTGCCGTTTCCTTGGACATGAATGTTCCTATATGGAAGAAACAGACCATATTCATTTTATTAAAGCACAAGTAAGCAACTGGACTTGAATTCCACAACAGGAGTTGTTAATTGAAAGGGCACATCATGTGTATGCTCCAAACATGGCCATGAGAAAGCAGCCACAATCTCTAATAGTAAAGATGTAATCCTACCAGCAGGAAGAGTTGATTCAGAGAAAACTATGGCAGAAGGACAAACTATTAAAATGTGGAGACAGTAGAGTGTTTGTGGAAAATGATTACTCACTGTAAACCAGGCAGAAGAGGAGAACATTTATTCCAGCAAACAGGGAATGTCTAGAAGCAGGTGTGAGATTCAAGTTGCTGTATCCAGCTGTCATCAGAATATTTCTTATTGGAGGATCAGATTCATGCAAAATTTTGTCAAACAAAAAGTGAGAGATCAAACAGAAGGGAATTCTGCTTCCTATTCTTCTGATAATAAAGTTCATAGAGAGACTATGCCAGTGACACCTGGCCCAGTGTTTCAAAGGAAAATGCTTGAGAGAGAGAAAAAAAAAGCACAGGAGTTGACGAGAAGAACCAGTAGTACACTAGGAATGAACCAGAGACTGGAGTTGGGAGATGGAGATCAGCAAGATGGAGATCAGAAAGAAGAAAGCAAACAGCTCAGAAATTAACAAGTAAGTGTGGGATTACAAAGCATCAATCACATTTGTGAAATATGGCTTAACAAGAAAACCTGGAAATATTGGACTTTTTTGACTTTGTTAAATTTGTAGGGGACTCCAAAGCATTCACCCTACTTCATGTCATTAATGTTTGGAAGAATATTAAGGAGGGGGAAGAGGAAGGAAAGAGGTAACTGTAAGCAAAACAGTTTTTATTCTTAACAGCATTTTTATAAAACATGAGGTGTACTGCATGTTATAAAGTAAAGCTTTTTCAGTTATCTTTGTGTGTAGTAGGGATATTAAAGTAAACAAGTGCCCTTTTTTCTTTCTTTCTTGTTCAGTTTTAAGAATTGTAGATACTGCAATATAAAAAAAGAAGAAAGCATAGACAAAAGAGCATAATATAAGTAAAACTGATATGCTTTTTTTTATACCTGCATAGGGAATAACTTGATTAAGGGCCTTGGCTTGTGCTAACAACAAGTTTTAAGGGAAACAAGTGAAAAAGAACATTGAATGTAATGAAAAGCTTTCCTTTAGCAAATAAATGTTCACAGTGGCACATGAGAAGCTTGTAGATGAAGACAGCTGTGTATCTGGTTCTTATGATTCTATGGAGACAAGCTGCAATAAAAACAATACTCTTTTATTTCTGTGGGTAAACAGATAATGTTTTCTACATCTCGTTGGGGAATAAAGATAAGACAAAAACAGACAACGCTTAGTGTAAGTAGAAGCACAGACTGTACTGTGTGTCAGTCTAGGACAATTATTCCTATTAGAAGGGTTAAACTTCATTACTTAAAGATGTACATAGTTTTTGTGCTTGGATTAAATTAATAAGTTATGATGGTATTCTGGTGGAGTTTTGTTTTGTTTGTGGGTTTTCATTGAAACAAAAAGTATTATAAGATGTGACATATGGCTAAATGGATATGACAAGAAACAACTCTATAAAAAATCAGCCTGCCAAACATTAGTGTATGCATGTGACACAAAAGCTGAATCCAGCCATTTTTAAAACGCTGTTATACATAACAAGTGGGAATAATAACTTCTCATCATATTGGCTACACTTTCCATATTATCTTTGAATGTGAGTAGTCTTACAGATATACACAAAAAAAAGAGTAGTGACCTGTTTAAAAAATACAAAGTCAAATAGCTATGCTACAGGAAACACATTCGGAAAGAATTGAGCATGTGAATCTGATAAAGAAAGGATTTCAGGACGTTTATTTGCCAGAATCTCTGGGACAAAGGAAAGGGGGAGTACTTATATTAATTGCTAGAGGAGCTCCAATAGTGATAGAAGAGGAAAAAAAGATAATAATGCTAGATTTATAGCAGTAAGGTGCTACTGGCAACTGGCAAGGGAAGAGGATTATGTTGGCATGTATTTATATTACACCTAAAATTGCTACAGTGGAGCTTAAAAAAATTCTCAGAAAAATAATCAGCTTTCAGCAGGGATTATTACTTATAGATGGTGACTGGAATTTGATTTGCAACAATGAGAATGTATCTGGGGGGGGGGCTAAAAGGGAAATATAATAAAAGAGGGTACATTTTTGAAGAAAATTATGAAGATATTTGGTGTGGAAGATGTCAGTTCAGTAGTAGGAGCTTGGAGAGTTTACATATTCTCCATGGTACAAAAATTGGGCTAGACTAGACAGAAATTATATTATCCAGGAATATGTGCATTTAATTGAAAGTTTTGATATGCGTCCAATATCACATAACTATTTCAGGTCATGTGCCAATAATAACTAAAATAAAAGTGAAGGGTAATGAAATAAAAATATGAGACACTGGCACTTCCCCACCTGTCTGTTAAACAGAAAGGTACGTATGGAATGTGGAAATTATTCTGAAGTTATTAACACGATTGAAATTTCTTCAGAAAACATAGCTAGGGCATGGGATAAAATAAAAGTGGATTGTAACAATATAGCAGAAATAAAAGAAAAAGAGATATGGTTAAGAAGTAACTGAAAAAGATGAAAGTATTGCAGAGTAAGGGGAATCTTACAGAACTAGAACAGGCACAACTTCCAAGTGCTAAAGGGAAAATAAAGGACTACCTCGATAATATGCATGAGTTTAGAAAGATTGCTGTTAAGCAATTGTTTTATGATAATGACTCCAGAGCAGAACACCTTTTAGCACAAAGGCTCAGGTAACAGAAAGTAGAAAGAGTTGTTGCTAAGGGAGCCTGTGACGAAAATAACCAGAGAGCTTGCAGAGGTAATACTTCAGAAATGTCATGAAAATCTTTATAAAACAGGACAATGTGGAAGTCAAGCAAAACTACAAATGGAAATGTTTGTGGAAGAATGAAATATGCCTAGGTTAGAGGTAGATGAGGCTCAGTTACTAACAGTTAGGATAGGAGGAGATCAGATAAAAATGGTGATGTAAAATCAATCTACAGGAAAGTCCCCATGAGTAGATGGTATTCCTGTGGAAGTTTGGAAAATGGGAGGGAAGAAAGTGATAACGATCTAGAATGAAAAACAGGAGAAGCACCAACATCCTGGAAGAAAACTGTGGTGGCTGTAATACCTACATATGGTAAAGACCCATCAGATACAGCTTCATATAGCATTGTCGCCTCACAGCAAGAGGTTTTCCCGTTTGAATCTCGGCTGGAGTGCCTTCTGTGTGGAGTCTGCATGTCCTCCCTGTGGTCGAGTGGCCTTCGAAAGACATGCGTGAGTGGGCATGCCTTCGTTGAAGGTTGGGCGTTGAGCTGGCACCTCGGCACTGTAAAAATCTACTGCCAACCATGAGCGGACCGGAGTTCCGCTGTAGCGACCCCTAACCGGGAAAAGCCGAAAGAAGAAGAAGAAGATACAGCTTCATATAGGCCCATTTAGATTCTAAACCATGATTATAAATAGTGTTTATGTCTATAAAGGCTAAAAGAATAGCAAAGGTGATGCCAATATTGATAGATACGGATCAGTGTGGTTTTGTGTATGGGAGGCAAACATCTGACATCATTAATCGAACAATGATATTCCAGAGGGAAGCAGAATGTAAGAAAATACCAATGTTGTTATTGGGTCTTGATACAGAGAAAGCATTCGACAGAATAAGCTGAGATGTTATAAATAAGGCAATAGAAACATATTTATTCTTTGATAAAATAATACGGTTGATTAGGAGGCTGTATGAGTGATCAGAGGTGAAAATTAAAGTGTCGGGGGGGGGGGCCCTCTGTAATAAGTTCTGTTTGAACAGAGGAACCAGGAAGGGCTGTCTTCTTTCTCCTTTGTTATTTGTATTATAATTAGAACTATTGGCAAAGAAAATAAGGGACTCATAAATTCAAAGATATAATTGATATGGTTATCAAAAAAAGTTTGCTTTATTTGCAGATGACATTATTTTGTACCTGCCTATTTTACATAGAGAAAAATACCCCTGAAAACTGGATTTTCTCTAAGAAGGTTAAAGCTAGGAGGCTGAACCTCTACCAGCACACAGAGTACTATCCACCCTATGAAAGGGTACTGCAATCCTGGCACTGGCATAACTTCTTCTTTCAGTATGACCACTTATTGTTTTTACCTTTATTTATTTCCAGCTTATTTTACATAGAGAAAAATACCCCTGAAAACTTGATTTTCTCCCAGAGAGGAAAAGCTAGGAGGCTGAAACTCTACAGGTACACAGAATACCATCTACCGTACAAAAGGGTACTGCAATCCTGGCTGTGGCATAACTTCCTCTTTCAGTATGACCGTTGATTGTTTTTAGCTTTCTCTATACATTTCCAGCCTATTTTACATAGAGAAAAACTACCCCTGAAAACTTGATTTTCTCCAATAGGGGAAAAGTTAGGAGGCTGAAGCTCTACAGGTACACAGAGTACTATCCACCCTACAAAAGGGTACTGCAATCTTGGCACTAGCATAACGTCCTCTTTCAGTATGGCCGTTTATTGTTTTTAGCTTTATGCATTTCCAGCCTAATTTACATAGAGAAAAATACGCCTGAAAACTGGATTTTCTCGAGATAAAACAAGAAAAGGATATTTCGGTATTGTAGAACTTTCTGAGACAGTTTCAAGTCATTTTGATTTGGGATACATAATTAATTAAGATAAAGCAAAGGGCAATAACTGTAAACTATGTACCCCCACATAAATTGGTTCAGCAATACCGATATTTATGGAGACATGATAAAATGAAGTAGTTAGAAATATGGATTAAAAAGGTATAAATGAATGAGACTTAATTTATTCAATGGTGTCCAGACAGAGGAGCGCTTTCACTAACAAGCATCATCAGATCTAATAACATTCACCTTATAACAGAGTAGCTTTTATACAATAAAAAACATATATGGTCCAATCAGGGTTTGCAATCAATTAACTCATTGATATCACAAAAAACACAGATTATAATGAGAACAGGCCGTTGTGTCAGGCCATACCATAAAAATATAAAAAATTTTATACAAAGCTTAGCGCTTTAAAATTAAATCCAATAAATATATGTCACACATATCTCATATGCTATAGATGCACGTTATTACAGGCTTTGAATACTATGTGTCTACATATATATAAAAAGCAATATTAGTTAAAAAACATACACTTGAATAGGCTGAGCATCAGTCTATGGACTCAATTCCCATATCTTTATATGTAATTATGTATGAGTGCTGAGTCAACAGTATCCTGAGTACAAAAAGAGTACTAGAATAGTCATACTTTAAAAATGTATGTGAAAAGAGTGACTATTTTAATGTATATAGTCTTTACTTAATATTCCTACATCTTAAGACTGGCTTTATAGATGCCCTTTCATTAAGTCCCTTCCCTTTACCTGCCCTTAGATTTATAATCCAATTTCCCTCCCTGCACTCCGTATAATTCCTAATGTCTCCTCCACGAGTGCTGGGTGTTATATCTTCTAGGGCTCTAAATAAAAAATTATGCGTATCTCCATACTGTACTATATGCTTGGCTAATGCATTGTGTACTAGACCCTTTTTAACGTGGTAGCCATGCTCCCGTATTCTGTCCCTAAAAACCCTGTTGGTTTTCCCTAGATAGAAGCAGGAGCAGGTCTGGGAAACAGCCAAATATACCAGATGGAAGGTCATACAATTGGCTGTTGCAGATATTCAAATCTCCTTATGTAAATCAGGATGAAAAAATTATTTTGTGTCTATATATATACAAAAATTATAATGGCCAACAGGGCACAGTATGTCCACCTTCAAATATCAATTCATTGTCCTTAGGATGACATAATAACCTTTTCAAGTTCTTCTTGTTCCTAAACAAAAAATGTGGCTCATCTCCGACTAGCTTCTTTATACTCTCATCTGTTTGTAGAACCGACCAATGTCTAGTGATAATGTCTCTAATATCTGTATGGTCTGAGGTAAAAAAAGATGGAATTTTAACAAGAGACAAATTAGTGGTAGTACCAGTGACATTCCCAGTAATGATTGGTACAAAATAGGGTGCAGCAACATCTTGCCTCAAAGATGGAATATTACTTAATTGTTTTGTAATATCTACCTCATGATACCATCTCTCTAATAATTTAGTTTTTAATTCTGCTAATTCTTGTGAAACTCCAGCTTCAGAGGGATTAAATCGGGAGGCTCTAATGCCTTGCCCTTTAATGATGTTCCTAAATACATATGTTGGATGCATGCTAGATCTCAATAAAAATGTATTACAATGGCATGGTTTCCTATAAATACCAGTATTAATTAATCCACTTGGTAATTTCTCTATGTATAGATCTAGAAAGTCTATCTTACTACTAGATTTATTCATAGTGAACTTTAGAAAATCTGTCAGGTTATTCATTTTCTTTAACAATGTGTCTAATTGCTGTATTTGCCCCTGCCACAGGATAAAGAGATTGTCCACAAAACGTCGGTAAAACCTGACATGCTCTCTAAATTCAGTAATTTTAAATAGAACTGTTTCCTCCCAGTATGCCAAAAACATGTTGGCATAACTATTTGCGCATGGGGTGCCCATGGCCACCCCATCTTGCTGCCTATAAATACTGTCACCAAACATAAACAAATTATTCTCAAGAACCAGTTCTAATAAATACGCAATAAGATCTATTTGTACTGCAGAGTAATGACTGTGCCCCTTCAGGTATTCAGTAATATACTGTATACCCAGTTCATCTGGTATAATAGTGAACAGGGACTGCACATTAAACGTAACTAAAGATCTGAAGTAGTTACTTCATTTGTTCTGCAACCTGTGGGTCTCGGATCCGACCGGCAGCTTTCCAAGCTTCAAGATCCGAGCTCCTAGCTCCTCCCATCTACCCACAATCCCCTGTCACCACCACACTACCTCAGATCGTTTTTGCCGCGGCTTGAATCACAAGCATCTTGAGAAGAGCTCCTGAGCTTAGTAGCAGGGAAGTGAATTTTTTTCAAGAAATTTTCTTAAAACTTTGACAAGTTAAAAAGAAGAGTGTTGAGAGAGTTTCTCTGCCCTTTTTTATTTTCGGGATTGCATTTTGTTCAGTTAACCCTCCCCTAGGTGTTTGGACGTGTGAGTGTGTGTGTCAGGAAAATGGCCGAATGCCATAAGGCTATTTTTTCAAAGTGCACTGGGTGTGGCCATAAGCTTTCCCCAGCTGATGGCCACACTCAGTGTGTTATATGCCTGGGGGTTGCCCATTTGTCTTCAGACTGCCAGGTTTGCGCAACCTTCAACCCCCGGGCTGTGAGGGACAGGAGGAACAGGCTTATTCTGGTGGGATTGCTTCCCCCGGAGGAGGCCTCTTCCTCCTCTCCCTCCAAGGTGCAGGCTGCCCAGGTAGCTTCGGCACCCCTGATTCCCTCAACTCAGGCTGGGACTCAACCTCCCACTACTGCCTTGAGTACGAGGGAAGTTCAGTCTTCTCCTTCTAGGGAAAAGCACAGGGAGAAGCACAGACACAAGAGGTGAACCAAGCCTCATCCCTCGGCTCCGCCTTCGAAGACTGTTAAATCGCCTCTGAGGGTGTCCGGACCTTCTCCTTCTCGGCTCCGATCTCCTTCCTTCTCGCCGGAGCCAGAGGAGGAGCTCCTATCATCCTCGAGGTCGTCGAGGCGGCCTTCCAAGCCCGTCTCTACGACCTCCTCTAGATCTACTAGGTCTCTCTCCGACGCCGATATGGACAGGATGATGCATCGGTTTCTGCAGACCCAAATGCAGATGGGGGTGCTCCTGCCTCCCCCCCCCCCCCACTGGGGGGGAGTGCAACTTCAATATTTGCCCCGATTTCTCCTTCTTCAACCTGGATCCGGGTTTTGGAGTCTTCGGATCCAGGCCCTTTCGGAGCCGGGGTTTTGTCGACGCCGGTGGCCCAAGCCTTCTCGATGCCAACCATACCCTCGAGTATCTTGGATCCAAGCTCTCGGGGCCGTGGGACGGGCGTCGGATCCATGGGAGCGGGTGCATCTTTGGCGGCGCCTATGTCGGAGAGCACCTCCCTTTCGGATCCGATGGCTTCGGCTCCGACCCATATCTCGGAGCCAAGGAGACTGCTCTCGGGGCCGGAAGAGAGTAGTTCTCCCTTGGCGTTCGAGGTAGTGGAGAGGGTACTGTCGAGGTCTTCCAGGTCCCCGACTCGGGCTTTGGATCCTTCTGCTCCCTCACTGCATACGGGTCTACCTTCCATCATCCTTCCATCGGGACAGCCCGCTCAGACCCTCCAGTTGGTTCCCTCGGAGGAACAAGAGGCCGTTGACGAGCCCTCTTCTGATAGTCCCACAGAGGAGGTGCCTCATAAACGGACGTGTAAAAGGAGGCACATGGACTCCCCCGAGTCCGTCACCACAGATACGGACTTAGAGGAAAGGGAAGGTTCCCCAAGGTCACCCCCCGAGGATGTCTCCTTTGGAGACATCATGGAAATGTTGCGTATTGGGGGGGGGGGTGGTCTGCCCAAAAACCTTCCTCGGATGAGTCCGTATTTCTGGAGGCGTTTGAAGCGGGCCCATCTACCTTCTGGGTGTCCCCACCGGCAGATCCCCTGGTAGATCTCCTGACTACCAAGGCTTGGCAGGAACCCGACACCGTGGAGCCTATCCCACGCCGGCCGGATAAAATCCTTAGCCCCCCTTCAGATAGGCAGGCTTGGGCCAAAGGGTCTCCAGTTGATGCCATGTTGGTGGCTGCTGCCACTAAGAGAGAACTCTCCCAGGAGAGCTCCATGGTCCACCCGCCGGACAAGGAGTCCCGGGCACTGGACCGTATAGGGAAGCGGACCTTTGCTTCAGCAACCTTCTCTGTGAGGGTGCTGAATTATATGGCGCATGTCATCAGGCTGCAATGGGATTTGATCAAGGAATACACTGCAGCTCCACCAAAGTCCATGTCGGTTGAGGACAAAACCGTGTTCTCGACTCGTATGGCCACTTTCAAGTCCATTTCAAATACGTCCATGCGGCTACTGTCTTATGCCATGGAGGGAGCCGCAAGGGCCAGCGGGGCAGGTGTTGTCTTGTGACGCCACGCCTGGCTCCGCCTTTGTAATTTTGCAGAACCTTTCAAGGCGTCCTTCGCGAACGCACTCTTTGACGGCTCTTCGTTTTTGGCAAGACCGTACGTGATACAGTAGTCCAAAGCGAGAAGGACGGGAAGACGCTGTCTGCCGTCAGAGTCGGCTTCTCGAGCCCCCAACGTTCCTTCTCAAGGAATCAGAGGGGGCAAAAGAAGCTGTGGTTCCGCAAGTCTCAGCAATCCTATCCAGCTTCGGACTCTGCGCCCTCCAGAGGCAGAGGGGGGCAGGGTGGATGCCGGCCCAGAGGCAGAGGGGAACCGTGTAACTTCGGGTCTAGGGAACCTTTCTCCGAGAGACCCGCGCAGCAGCCCTGAGGGCTTACCTGACTGTCCAGCTCTGGAGGCAGTCGGGGGGCGTTTAACAAAGCACCTGTCAATGTGGGAGTCCATCACGTACGATCAATGGGTGCTCCGAATTATATCCAGAGGCTACAAAATTCCCTTCCTATTTCGCCCTCCCTCAGGTGGTCGCCTCCCCAATGTCCCACCCAATCAAAGAGAGGCGGCAACCATAGAGATTTCAAATTTGTTAGGAAAAAGAGCCATCCAGCGGGTCCCCCCAGACCAATCCGGATCGGGCTACTACTCAAGGTTCTTTTTAGTGCCATAAAAGACAGGGGACCTCAGGCCCATTCTAGACTTGTCCGCCCTGAACATGTTTGTCCCCAAAGAAAAGTTCCGGATGGTCACTCTACAATCTATTCTCCCCTTAATGCAGGAGAATGGCTGGATGTGCTCTATAGACCTCAAGGACGCGTACTACCACATTCTAATGGACAGACGGTCCAGGAGGTTCCTCTGCTTCCGGCTAGGGACCAGTCATTACCAGTTCAGGGTCCTTACGTTCGGACTCACCTCAGCCCCCAGGGTGTTCACCAAAGTCATGGCAGTGGTTGCGGCCCACCTGAGGCTTCAGGGCATAAGGGTCTTTCCGTACCTAGACGACTGGCTCCTCACAGCAACCAACAGGCATCAACTTTGTACCGCGAGGGACTATGTTCTGTCTCTTGCCGACAGCTTGGGCATTTCAGTCAACATACCAAAGTTTTTCTTCATCCTGTGCAAGCATTAGATTTCATAGGAGCCAGACTAGATTCCCGATCTTCTCGGGTCTTCTTGACCTCGGACAGGCTGTCCAGCCTCTCACTCCAAGTTTTGGCTCTTCTTCGCACCAAAGCTCTACCGGCGGAGTTAGTCCTGAGAGCACTAGGCTCGATGGCAGTGGCTATCGGCCTCTCTCTCCATGCTCGCCTAAGGATGCGTATATTACAGTGAACACTCCAAGTTCAATGGTCACTGTTACTCCACCCATTGAACACTCCCATCCCCCTGAGCAGGGCTTGCAGGGAATCCCTCCTTTGGTGGCTTCACTCCCCAGAACTCAGGCAAGGGAGACCCTTTGTGATTCAACCTCCCCAGGCCACGTTAACCACGGATGCTTCTCGCCTAGGTTGGGGGGGGGCATTGTTTGGGCAGAAACGTCCAAGGTACGTGGACCTTGTCGGAGACCACCTTGCACGTAAATGTTCTGGAGATGAGGGCGGTGCTTCTAGCGTTCCAAGCTCTCCAAGACCTTCTACCTCTAGGAACGATTGCAATACAGACAGACAATATGTCAGTGGTCTGGTATATAAAGAAACAAGGGGGAACCAGATCCTACCCTCTTTGTCGAGAAGCCATGAGAGTTTGGGAATGGGCGATATCCACCAACCGCTTTCTGATAGCAACACACATTCCGGGACGATCCAACATTCTGGCGGACAAATTGAGTCGAGTAATTCTCAGTCCTTACGAGTGGTCTCTCAATCTGAAAGTTGCAAAGGAAATTTTCCACAAGTGGGGTTGGCCTCACTGCAATCTTTTTGCTACCCCCCCCCCAAAACACAAAATGCAGCGAGTTCTTCGCAATTCTTCCCCCAGTAGGGGAGAGCCCCAGAGAAGCTCTGATTCATGCTTGGTCTCCCGGTCTACTCTATGCTTACCCCCCGCTTCCGCTCATGGTGAAGTTCATTCAGAAAGCCGCACGGTTGGAGAGCAAAATTATCCTCATAGCCCCATTCTGGCCTCGTCAAATCTGGTTTCCATACCTGCGGTCTCACAGTCTCTCCTCCCCTTTAATCCTGGATCCCATTCCAGATCTGATATCGCACCCAACTGGGTGCCCAACACCGAACCTGGTAAACCTCAAGCTCGCGGCTTGGTTGATCCAGTTCCACTAATGGCAAGGACTCCTGGTATCTCGTCACCAGTGAAAACTATTCTGGTAGCGGCTCATAAACCGTCCACCAGGAAAATCTATAATATCAAGTGGAAACGATTTTCTATCTGGGCTAACAGCCAGGGTCTCAACCCTTTTACTGTTCCGATTCCTACAGTCTTGGATTTTTTGTCCATGATATTTGAACAAGGGGCCAGTGCATCAACGGTAAAAGTACAGTTGGCAGCAATATCCCATTTTCATTTGGGAGACGGATTAGGATCTCTAGCGTCTACAAAATTGTGTAAGACATTCTTGCGTGGCGTTTTCCTTCTGAAGCCACCGGTGAAATCCGTGACTCCCCCTTGGGACTTAACCTTTGTTCTGCAAGCCTTAACGAAACCTCCATTTGAACCTGCAGCTTCTGTGCCCCTTAATTTTCTGTCCTGGAAAACAGCATTCTTGGTAGCCATAACTTCTGCTGAAAGAGTTTCAGAGCTCCAAGCTTTGTGCATGAAACCTCCCTATCTTATTTTTCACAATGACAGAGTGTCTCTCAGGACTAACCCGTCTTTTCTACCAAAAGTGGCATCTGTGGCAAATATCAATCAGACTATCAATCTGCCAGTGTTTTTCAAAAATTTTCAAAATAAGGGAGAATACATGTTGTATACACTAGATGTACATTGCATTTTTACCTGCACAGGACCAAAGACATTTGTAAGGCTGATCAACTGTTTGTGTCATTTGCTCCTTCATCCATGGGAAAACCGATATCCAAAGTGACACTGGCTAATTGGATTTGTCAATGAATTTCTCAGGCTTATAAGGCATCAGGCAAGACAACCCCATTTAAAATTCGTGCACATTCCACACGGTCCATCGCAACTTCTGCAGCCTTCTGGTCCAGGATGCCGTTGGACGACATATGTTCAGCAGCCACTTGGTCTTCTGCTCATATGTTTATTTCTCATTATAAGCTGGACATGATATCTAGAAGCAGTGCTTCCTTTGGCTCCGCGGTGCTTCGGAATATCCTTCCATAGACCACCCAGGTTTCTTGTTTAGGTAGCTGGGGACTCTGTCCCACAGGTTGCAGAACAAATGAAGTAACTACTTCAGATTTAGAAGTTATGTACTCACCATAACGTTCCATCTGAGTAGGTACTTCATTTGTCTGCAACCATCCCCCCTGCCATCCCCCTAACCTGTATCGGGTTTCTAGGATCTTTTATGATTCTTGAGAATATCTGAACCTGTTTATTACAGGTTTTTCAGGTGATACAGCAAAACCGATCTGAAGTAGTGTGGTGGTGACAGGGGATTGTGGGTAGAGGGGAGGAGCTAGGAGCTCGGATCTTGAAGCTTGGAAAGCTGCCGGTCAGATCCGAGACCCACAGGTTGCAGACAAATGAAGTACCTACTCAGATGGAACGTTATGGTGAGTACATAACTTCTAATTATATCTTTGATGTTGTTGACTCCTTTTAAACGCTCATACAATTCTATAAGGAACTGTTTAGTATCCCTAAGTACATAGCTATTACTGTTCAGGACTGGTCTCAAGTGTTTCTCAACTAACACTGATAAATGCTCAGTAACCAATCCACTGCATGCAACAATTGGTCTCATTGGTGGATCTTGTATATTATTATGAATTCTAGGCAGGCCATGAATTATAGGAGTGAGAGGAGCTTTAATTAATAAGTAATCAAATAATTCTTTGTTAATGATACCACCTTTATTCATATCTAGCAGCATTTCCATTACATGTCTGATAGTCTCTTGAGCTTGTTCTTTTGTAATCAATTTATAATATACATCATCTAAAAGATGTTTCATAGATCTGATATAATGATTGACATCCATAATTACCACTTTGCCACCTTTATCGGCAGGCCTAATTATGATGGAGGGTTCTCTTTGTAATTGACGTAAACTCTGTCTTTCTTTATAACTAAGGTTGTCCTTATATCTATGTTTTTTAATTCTGTTTGAGTTATCATAATATTCATTATTTGATTACTTATTAATTAAAGCTCCTCTCACTCCTATAATTCATGGCCTGCCTAAAATTCATAAAAATATGCAAGATCCACCAATGAGACCAATTGTTGCAGGCAGTGGATGGGTTACTGAGCATTTATCAGTGTTCGTTGAGAAACACTTGAGACCAGTCCTGAACAGTAATAGCTATGTACTTAGGGATACTAAACAGTTCCTTATAGAATTGTATGAGTGTTTAAAAGGAGTCAACAACATCAAAGATATAACTTTAGTTACGTTTGATGTGCAGTCCCTGTTCACTATTATACCGGATGAACTGGGTATACAGTATATTACTGACTACCTGAAGGGACACAGTCATTACTCTGCAGTACAAATAGATCTTATTGCATATTTATTAGAACTGGTTCTTGAGAATAATTTGTTTATGTTTGGTGACAGTATTTATAGGTAGCAAGATGAGGTGGCCATGGGCACCCCATGCGCAAATAGTTATGCCAACATATTTTTGTCATACTGGGAGGAAACAGTTCTATTTAAAATTACTGAATTTAGAGAGCATGTCAGGTTTTACCAACGTTTTTTGGACGATCTCTTTATCCTGTGGCAGGGGCAAATACAGCAATTAGACGCATTGTTAAAGAAAATGAATAACCTGACAGATTTTCTAAAGTTCACTATGAATAAATCTAGTAGTAAGATAGACTTTCTAGATCTATACATAGAGAAATTACCAAGTGGATTAATTAATACTGGTATTTATAGGAAACCATGCCATTGTAATACATTTTTATTGAGATCTAGCATGCATCCAACATATGTGTTTAGGAACATCATTAAAGGGCAAGGCATTAGAGCCTCCCGATTGAATCCCTCTGAAGCTGGATTTTCACAAGAATTAGCAAATTAAAAACTAAATTATTAGAGAGATGGTATCATGAGGTAGATATTACAAAACAATTAAGTAATATTCCATCTTTGAGGCAAGATGTTGCTGCAGCCTATTTTGGACCAGTCATTACTGGGAATGTCACTGGTACTACCACTAATTTGTCTCTTGTTAAAATTCCATCTTTTTTTACCTCAGACCATACAGATATTGGAGACATTATCACTAGACATTGGTCAGTTCTACAAACAGATGAGAGTATAAAGAAGCTAGTCGGAGATGAGCCACATTTTTTGTTTAAGAACAAGAAGAACTTGAAAAGGTTATTATGTTATCCTAAGGACAATGAATTGATATTTGAAGGTGGATATACTGTGCCCTGTGGCCATTGTAATTTTTGTATATATATATATATATATATATATATATATATATATATATATATCTATAGATACAAAAGATGAATTTTTTCATCCTGATTTACATAAGGAGATTTGAATATCTGCAACAGCCAATTGTATGACCTTCCATCTGGTATATTTGGCTGTTTGCCAGACCTACTCTTGCTTCTATGTAGGGAAAACCAACAGGGTTTTTAGGGACAGAATACAGGAGCATGTCTACCACATTAAAAAGGGTCTAGTACACAATGCATTAGCCAAGCATATAGTACAGTATGGAGATACGCATAATTTTTTATTTAGAGCCTTAGAAGTTATAACACCCAGCACTCTTGGAGGAGACATTAGGAATTATACGGAGTGCAGGGAGGGAAATTGGATTATAAAACTAAAGGCAGATAAAGGGAAGGGACTTAATGGAAGGGCATCTATAAAGCCAGTCTTAAGAAGACGTAGGAATATTAACTAAAGACTATATACATTAAAATATTCACTCTTTTCACATACATTTTTAAATTATGACTATTCTAGTACTCCTTTTGTACTCAGGATACTGTTGACTCAGCACTCATACATAATTACATATAAAGATATGGGAATTGAGTCCATAGACTGATACTCAGCCTATTCAAGTGTATGTTTTTTTAACTAATATTGCTTTTTATATATATGTAGACACATAGTATTCAAAGCCTGTAATAACGTGCATCTATAGCACATGAGATATGTGTGACATATATTTATTGGATTTAATTTTAAAGCACTCAGCTTTGTATAAAATTTTTTTATATTTTTATGGTATGGCCTGACACAATGGCCTGTTCTCATTATAATCTGTGTTTTTTGTGATATCAATGAGTTAATTGATTGCAAACCCTGATTGGACCATAGATGTTTTTTATTGTATAAAAGCTACTCCGTTATAAGGTGAATGTTTTTAGATCTGATGATGCTTGTTAGCGAAAGCGCGTATCTGTCTGGACACCATTGAATAAATTAAGTCTCATTCATTTATACATTTGTTCCTGTTTCGCTTCGTTTCCTTCAGCTTTTTAATTTTATATTTATTTTCTTTGGACTGGATACGGAAAGTTTATTGGGTTTTTGGCGGTTGGTTTGTGTACTCATAATTTTATTTATGGATTAAAAAGGATTCTGTTATGGGAGCCAATGATATTTTGGAAGAGACTAAGCAAAAGATAATACAAAAACTAAAAATTTGGAATCTCTGTTTTATGGTTATGGATAACAAGTTAACAAGCACTGAAAATGTTTTTAGTCCCTTTAGTTTTATACACAGGTCAGGCATACTTTTATCAACCAGAGGAGAAGTTGTAGATAGCAGTTAATAAAGATTTGAGATTTTATCTGGGTGGGGAAGAAGGAAAGAATGAAGGATGATAAGTTGATCCTTCCGATAGCATGAGGTGGTTTGGTATTTCCTGATTTGAATGGGTGTTTCAGAGCTACACAGTTATGGCTCCTGTACATAGCACAAGCAGAAACCTGTAATTCAAAGTGGAAAGGGATGATTATGACCAAATGGAAAACTCAAGGAATAAGAAGAGACTGGGATTTTGGATGCAGATCTTTAAGGAGAGTAACAATAACCATGCAGAATATTACATTAGTTAAGTAGCAGAAAGTATTCCAATAACTGAGCCAACACAGTAATGGAGAAAGGAGATTCTGTTGATAGGGATGACTGCAATTAGAGGTACAAAGAACAGGAAGAGGGGGCTAGAACTTTACTGTAGAAAACTGGAAAAGGAACCAAGGTACTTGGAGCAGATAATTGGAGAGGGAAAGGTAATACAATGGGAAGAGGCCAAGTACTCATTTGGACTGCAAGCTAGAGATTGCCTTCCCTTTCAAGGATTGATATCAGAGTGTAAGCAAAGAGAAAGAAATTGGGTGATCCTAAGTGAAAGACCAGCACTGATAAGAGTCTTTAGTAGAATCTAGAATAGAAGCTGCTGTTAAAAAAGGAATAATTAGTAGAGCATACAAAATATTGCTTGGTAAAAGAACCAGAGGAAGTTCGAAAGGATTAGGAAGAGGAAGAGAGATTCGATAAGCAATTCACAAGGAAACAATGGGGAGATATATGTATGTCTCCCAAATATGCAACAAGGTCTAGAAGATTTTATATCTTTGCTTTAAGTGTTTACATAGAAATTTTTACCCCAAATAAACTCCAAAGTATTTTTCCTCAGGTAGACAACAAATGTTGGAGGTGTGACTGGGAAGAAAGAGGTAATTGAGAACATATTTTCTGGGAATGTGCAGACTGCTCTGTCAAAGATACTGTGTGAGCATACTGGTGTAACTAATGATTTTTTTTTTGAGTTACTACAGAATTGGAATTGCGTAGTCATAGTAAGGCTTTGCTGAGTGTAATTATGGTGGCTGCCAAAAAAACAATTACTAGAAAATAGAAATCAAAGTCTAAACCAACTTTACCAGAAGTAGTGAATACAGTAACAGAGATAAAACAGCTGGGATTGGGATATTTAGAAAAGAGTAGGAGCAAATTACATATAAAAAAATGGGAATTGTGGAAACAGTACATGCATAGGAGGAGTGAGGTTTAAAAGAAGGCATGATTTGAATGAGCTATGTAATGTTTGACAATAACCGGATAGATTATAAGTGATGTATAAAGTTTGCAACCAAAATTATACCAATATGGTTTGTTTCCATTTATATAAATGTATGATTGCCTATGTCATGTGTGATAATTTAACAAAGATGTTTCTTATTTAAAGAAAAAACTTTATCATTGCATGAAAAGGCTGTACTACAGTAGAAGTTGTATCACAGGCTAAATTGCTGGGTGGTAGTATTGATGAAAATCTAACATTTGAGTATCATATTCTTCAAGCCGTTAATAAAACACACCAGAAACTTGGTGCACTTATTGACCTACACCACATGTCAGAATCTGGTAGGAAAACCAAGGCTGTCAAAAACACAGTCATACTACATCCAGCACACATAAACCGTCTTATGCTGAGGTATTAAAAAGCAATCTTCCCAAACCTCAAAGACCTCCTAAGCCTACGAGCAGCAACATCTATCCCCAATAATATCTAAAGCACACACCAAAAGCAATACCAAACACGTCACATAAGTCTACACCAAATGGACCCCCAAGAATGAAGCCCATAAGGCGGTCAGACACTTTACTCAGGACTCTTGTCATAGGGGACTCCATTGTGTGACACACAGATGCCCTACCCACCAGACTGGACAAGGGGAAGATAATGGTTAGTTACTTATCTGGTGCCAGGATCCGTCCGATTATGCACGCACTCAAGTCAGTGCACCACAGTTACCAGTATGATTCTGTCATAGTCCATGTCAGTTTAAGTGACCTGAGACATAGCTTACTGAACTATATGAAGAGAGAGACATTATGAATCTTTGAATATATGTCTCAGAGAGATATGTGTCTTGTATTGAACAGCATTCTACCTTCACCAAGGATGATGCCACAGTATGAATAAAAAATGATTGACTTCAAAAATTGGCTTAGTTTCTGATGTCATTCCTGATGGTTCCAGTATTTGGCAGCATGGGATGACATCGTTAACAGACCATGTTGCTTTGCCAAGGGTGGTCTACGCCTGTCTATCCTGGACTTCCGGATGTTGGCTAAAACTTTATCTACCTCCTTAGAGCCTTTTTTAGGTAATGCCAAATTGACAAAACTAACACCCCCTTAGAGCCTTTTTTAGGTAATGCCAAATTGACAAAACTACCTACTTAGCAAATAAAACCCAAAGGAACCTAAAGGTGTTACTGTCCATTGCTAGGAGCCTTAACAAGAAACTCCATACCCTAAAAGCTCTCCTCCCCTCTGGAGAATATAGATATCTGTGCCTTTACTGAGACTTGGTTTAAAGCCACAGAAAATACTCCAGCAGTGCTAATCTTCAGTGTCTTACACACATTTAGACCATCAGTCACCCAGACAGGGACTGAAGGTGGTGGTGTCCTAATCTACATTAGCAATAAGTATACCACTAGATTTGTTTAACAAGATAATGTCCTGGAATTCACCCACATGCAAATCACCATAGATAAAGTCCCTTATAATATCCTAACAAGCTATCTGTGCCCTGTGAATCCCATAACTCATAGTTGGACCTGCTGGAGGCACTCACCATTCAGCCAAACACTGTATTCATAGGAGACTTCAACTACCCCTCTATAGACTGGGAAACATACACTGCCTCCAGCATGCAGGCACAACATTTCCTGGAGTTTATTAGCAATAATATCCTTGAGCACATAGTGTACACTGCAACCCGAGGTTCAGTCATGCTGGATCTAGTATTCACCAATATGGGAGAGTGCTGCATCCCCCTATACTCCCCCCATGTCACATCTTCAGTGGTGAAGTTGGATCACAAAGCTACATCTTTCAAAATAAAAATCAACATTGAAAACCCAGCAAAACCTGTAACAGTTATGAACTACTGTGTTGCAAACTACATCGTATTATATGCCAATTTGTCAAAATTCAGTGCCACTCCGAACTCCAAGTTCACAGCAACTTATGTAGAATTGTTCACAGAAACCATGTACAACCAAGTAAAGGGCTGTATAGAAGCTGCTGTATCTAACAGAAGTAAGCCAAAAACAAACTGCATTGGTGGAATCCAAACTTTTACAGGGTATAGAACAAAAGGAAAATGTAATGGCAAAATCAGAAAGATAAACTCTCATATTGACAAGAGCTCACCAATTAAAGTAAACAGGAAACTAAGTGGACTAATTAAATGAAACAAGGCCAATTATGAGGTCAAGATACCATCTTATTCTAAAGACAGCCACAAGGCCTGCAGTAGTATGCCCACAACCTTAAAAGTTTCACACACCAGTGTGATGAACTGGTGGTAAATGGTACCTCCTTCACTGAGCAGAGTGACATTGTGAATCTACTGACTGACAAATTCAGATGGAGTGATACAAGCTTTTGTCAAGGTCCGTGTAGACATGGGTGTCATCTCATCCCGTCCCCCTTTGTTTCCCAGACAGACCAGGTTGTCCCTAGGAAATTGATTCATGATTCTTCTTCCCAGTATTTCAAGTGTTTGACCTGAAATTGATGTTAGAATCGTCCAGTCCCTTGAAATTGGGGACTCCCTTATAAGGTACATTTTTGTTCTCTTTGGTAGAGTGGAGACAGTATCAACAGGGATGTCCTTGGGGCTCAACAGTCTCTGTATCCATCTTCACATTCTTTAAGAGGATCATGGCCCATCCCTCAATGCAGGCAGAATATGTTCCACCAGTCTCAGCTTCCTCTGACGCTATTCTTTCTATGTCCTTGAGCCTCCATCATTGAACACCCATTTCAAAGCAGGTCTGAATGTTTCAAACTTCTCTTCCAGCAAGGAACCCATAACTCTTTGGGAGCTTTGGATGACTCCCTTCCAGAGCCTCCTCAAAAGCATACATGCAAAAGGAATCCTATAGATTACCCCACAAAATCTCTCACTCCAGATATTGACCTTGATGAAGGGGAAGGTTTCCTTCCTGAAGACCTCAGGTTTGATAAAATTCTAAAATTAATGCATTAAAGGGGTACTTCTCCCACTGATCCCACATCCCTGAATGAAGAGGTTCTCTTTGAGGCTTTCAGGACCCCCCCCCCCCTTCTTGTGCAGTTCCACCCACTGGCCGCATGATTGATCTAATGGTGGAGAAAGCAAGAGAACCCATAATAACTGAATGTATGCCCTGTAAACATGATTAGATACTATGACAACCTAAGGGCATCCTTCTCTTGTAGTAAAGGCTGTCTTTGGACTGTATTATTTGGTGGCAGCTGCAAAGAGAAAATTTTCTAATGTGAGTTCTGCAGTCAGTCCTTTTAACAAAGAGTCCAGGTTGATGGATCACATGGAGAAACAAGCCTACGCCTTGGATACTTTCACACTCCAGTCACTGAGTTATCTCACTCTTATCACAAGGTTCCAGTGAGACCTACCAGAGCAGACACTAGGCCTCTTGCGAAGACCTCCCGTACCAGAAGCTGAAGAACAGATTGAGTCACAGGCAGCCACTGTGCTGTCTATCTCCATCCTCACCATGAGACTGCTACATATCCTGCAGACAGAGCAGTTAGGGCAGTGGGCCCAGGCATAACCATAAGATGATGTACTTGGCTGCATTTGTGTAACTTGAAGAGCAACTTCAAGGCATAATTTGTTAACAGCTCATATGACAGGTCCTTCCTTTTTGGATGCATGGTCAGAGAGAATCTTATTAAAAGTGAACTGGAAGGGAAAGCACACTCTGTCTTGGGAATGCACTTTGAAACTCCTCATAGGTCCTTCTGTTGAAACTAGAAGGAAACCAAAGCCCTTTGGTTTAAGAAATTCCAGTGCCTTCCTTTCTAGACAATGTAGGAAGAGTGCCTGGAAGGAGCCCAAAGCTTTTGGAAGCTGGCCAGTGTAGGAGGAGTAATTAATTATAGCTTAGACTATTGTAAGAGTGATTGATGCATTAGAACATCTACTGTTATGGTAAGCTTTCTTAAACAACTGAACTTCTCCTGGTGCCATGGCCAAATTTCCACTAGTTGATAAGAATACCATCTCAGGTCTCCCCTAAAAAGAGGCCATTGGCCAAGTGCAACTAACCTTATCAACAAACAAAAATAAATAAATAATGTACTTTTATTTAATCTAGTTTTAATATAGTAACAAAAAAGGACTGCATTTGATAAGTTTACCTGAATTAATAAATAAATAAATGGCTTGAGGTTTGCAAATGTATTTACACAGATGCTTCTCTGTTTTGCCAGTGCCTATCTTTATGGGTCCTGTATACATGTGCTCTGAGTCCTTTTTGCATATTTGTGTACATTAGTAAAATCTCATCCAAAGTAAAAACATTCATGCATTTTTTTGATTTCTACTTTATCTTATTCAAGGTTGCAAAGGAAGGGGGATCCTTCCATGAAGAAGATGGCAATTCTGGATAAGATTCCATTCCATCAAAGGAAACACAAACACACCAAATGCATACATGTGGACAATTTAGAGGATTTTGAATCCACCTAACAGCATGTCTTTTTTTTATATGGGAGGAAACTGGAGCACATTACAAAACCCCACATCTATGCAGGGAGCATATGTAGACTTCACACAGAAGGTGGTGCAAGTGGGAACAGAGATAGAGCAGTAAGAGTTGTAAAAAAGCAATGTTAACCACTGTATATCAGACATTTTTTTTTAAAATGGATTACCAAAAATATTTAGCTCTAATATTAAACAATAATTCACAGAAAAGTTGGGACAAGAAAATGAACGTGTTATTGTGATTTATGTTTTAGGTGGCACTGAGCTGCTTTATAACACTTAGTATCCTTGTCTCACTCGTGGCTGTAGTGCCTTCTTTGTTGAGATTGCATGTTCTCCCTGTGTTCATGTGGGGTGTCACCACAGTCAATGGTTTCCTTCCACACTTCAGAGACATGCTGGCAGATTGAATGACAATGCTAAGTTGTTGCTAGTTGAGCATAACAATGTAAATATGCAAGTATGTGCACATTTGGATGGACAAACATAGCTGTGGTTAGTGGTACAAGCTTCAATCTCTTTATCACTAAATTGGATGAAAGTGGATTTAATAAATGTATGGATGGATAGAAGGTATGAATTATGTTTCAAGTTAATGAAAGTGGGATGGATGAAGAAAAATGTATTAAGGTTGAAGACTGTCATCTCAGCCTGAAACAAAGGTATTCTCCCTTGTTTTTGGACTCTACTATAGGAAAAAAAGGTACAACTCCTGTAGGAATTTCTGAAGTTGCATATGTATTGCTACAGTTAGAATGGTGTGAAAATCTCATGGTACACCTGAAAAGCTGGAAAAGTAGCTAAATACTAGCATTTTGTTAATGCACAACTGACTGCATACCTTACAGTTGTTGACTAAGTATCCTTTTATAAGACAGTGGGTTTCCTATAATGTCACATAAAATGTCCGAAAGTGCCTCTGGCAAGGAAAACATTTCAGTAATATGCATGAGTCATTTAATAGCTTGGAATGCTTTGGTATCCATGTTTTAATGCTTGGCTAACTGTTACCAATGCATATAAAGTAAAACAAATGCAGACTGACGTTAGATTTTCATTTCTTCCAGGTATAGATGTTCTTCAGCAGTTTGGCCTTGCAGACAACAAAGGAAGACATACATCAACAGTGACTGCTCTGCCTATCTCATCTGCTTCTTTTCCTCAGGGAACTTCACTGACAGCAGCAGGAGTTATTTTCACAAGAGACACACACATTGAATCTCCAGCAGCAAGCATTTTCCATACAGGTCTCGGAAAAGAATTCACCATAATAATTGGCTTGCAATCTCACAAAGTTAACAATGCATTTCTTTTTAGTATTAGAAGTAGCAAAAATAGACTACAGTTTGGTGTACAGTTATTACCTAGGAAGATAGTCGTGTATGTTGCAGAAAAGCACTCTGTATATTTTGATTATAATATTCATGATGGACAGTGGCATTCATTTGCTATAGATGTTCGAGAGAAAGCAATATCTCTAATTACTGAATGTGGGAAGAAACACTTCAGCAAAGACATTATTTTAAAGTCCCAGAAAATTGATCCTGATACATTATTTACTCTTGGAAGGATAAATCTTAAATCAGCGCAGTTTGAAGGTATAATATGCCAGTTAGACATTTATCCATCTGCACAAGCTTCTTCCAACTATTGTAAATATGTGAAAAAGCAGTGTCGCCATGCAGACACCTACCGATCATATTTGTCAGTGTCTCATACAACATCAAATCCTGCCTTTCAACTTATGCACCCACTGTCCAATAGAAGTCTCCAAGCAAAGAACTCAAAATTCCCCCAGATATATGAAAATACCACCAGAGAAGAAAGCACAGTGAATTCAAGTAAGCAGTTATATCATTTAGCAAATAGAACAATTTCTGTTTTAGCTGCTCAAGACTCAAATAAAGTAAAACAGCAGCAGCCCACATTTAAATCTGTAGAAATTTCCAGAACCAAACTCCCACAATCTAGGCAGCTACCCCAGAAACATGTGAACAAAAGTCATGCAGGTCAGCATCAGAGCAGTTCAGTCCCTGACATCACCCCTAAAAAGGGGAACAATTCCATAGCAAAAAATAAAAATGAATCACAAGCCTCGCTATCTGATAATGCAACTGAAGATGAAAACAGGAACAGTCAGTCATCCAGACCAAATGAGACACCTCGACTTATTTCTCCTGTTAAGCAAAGTAAAATCAAAGATGGTTTGAAAAATGACAGTAGTGTAAAACAGAGTTCTGATGAGCTGATGGAGGTGCAGCTTGCCATAAACACAACATTGTACAGATCTCCTGTACAAGAGACATTGCACAATCAGGTCGATCCCTGGGAAGATGGAGTGTTAGATTCGGATACAATGTATGACACAGTTGGTCATGACAGTTTCACTGAAGGTTATGATTATAATTATGAGGACCTGAATAGCTTGTATGACAGTGGATTTTTAAAAGGCTCAAAAGGAGATTCAGGACCACCAGTAAGTTGATTTTAAAATATTTATATTTGGTATGCTATTGTCTGGAAGAAATGCTGTCATAAAAATAAAAGTGATGAATGCCTTTTTTTTTACTACATAAAAGTCTACTCATATTATTTTATTAAGGAAATTGAGTTACAAGTTTCTGTCCTTGTCTTTTTTGTCTCTTGTAAGCCATGGTAATTTACATTTTTAATGTAGTAGCTCTTAATGTATCTTGCATATAAATCGTGTCTTCCTTTTTTGGCCATGATGAAATTTTAGTTTGATTGTTTTCACTGTTGAATGTAACTGTATTGTCTTAATTAAGCTGATAATGAGGAAATAGCATTCACAAAGAAGATGAATCTCTGGCATGCCATGGTTGTTGCTGGTGGGGGTTCTTGGTGTTGCATGGTTTGCTAAATAGCCTGGTTGGCATCAGCCTAATCAATAAACTCTGAGGGGGAGTAATCAAATACAAATATTTACTGGCTAGTATCAAATACAAATTATTGCCAGCTACTGTGCTATAGTAACTCTGTTGTGAATTACACAATCTGTTGTTTAGCCCATATTTCACTGGCACATACTGCTTTTTCAGTGATTGTTTTATGGCCAAAAGCACATCAATCCCATACATACCTAAGGCATAACTTCCTTTGTAAAGTATGCACATAGTCTTTGAAGTGTGGTAGCAAGTATTTTTTTAATGCATTCACTATGACATTTGAAATATTTGTAGGTTTTGGTAGCAAATGTTCTCAATGCATTAAATGTGACATTTTGGTATACCCAAATTTGAGCACTGATGTTTTTAGAATGGTTTAGAGTAATTCTTGTGGAGCATTTGTTTTCATACAGACCATCTGGAAAGTATTTTTTTTCCTTTTTTCAAACAATTCTGCTCACTGAGAGTACAGTAAGTTTCATAATCCATTCTCCTCTGATCAAGATGGTTTAAAACTTTCATTGTTCTAGCTATTGCCAAAGAAAAGGTCTTTCCTCAAAGATGCCTAGGGAGCTTTAGAGACTTGGAACAAAAATGTGCCCCCTGGTGTTACCACTTCAAAATAATTCAGCTTTAGTAGCATGGAATCCTCTATGAAGGTGTCTGCATTATAAAACAGAAAGGGTATTAAAACAGTAAAAGACAACAAAGAAAGACATTGTGTAGCGTAATGCATATAAAGGAGATCTAAGCATGCCAGCCATAGCCTCATTAGAGAACTATAGGACAACATAGGCTGGACAGGAAAAGGAAGCATGTGTTGGAGAATCATTTAGCGTAGGGTTAAATAGGAAACTGACAGGCCTCAATGTCAAGGTACTTATGATACCATGGCTGTAAGAAACAGGAACAAGATACTAACAATATTCACCATGACAGATGGGCATCACTACGCACATGAACACACAAACAACTTCAGTGAAAAAGATATAAAGGTAGTGCAAATGGCTTTCTGATATTTAATAGGAACCTTAAACAATAAAACTTTATATTTTACTCTCTTGTCTCAGTTAGTTTGCTGATATTAATCTTTGGTATTTTAGAACTCACTATTTCTCTGCTCTACCCTTAGTGTGAATGTGTTTGTTACCTTTCCCTTTACCATTTGGTAAATTTCCACTACCATCATTGGTAGTCTCCTCCCCCACTCCTTTACCGTTAGGTAATCTTTCTACCATTGCTGGTAGTGCTTTCCTGGTGGTGTGACTGGTTGTTTGCCATTTTCTCTCTTTCTTTTATTTTATTTTCTTTCTGACTCTCATGGCTTTTATTTAGGGCAGTGGCAGGTAAATCCAAAAGCCCCACTACTGGACTAAACAATGTAAAGTGTGTGGCAGAAAAATGCCAAACTCGGATAATCATGAATGTTGTGTTTATTGTTTTTGTGTGTCCCACTTAAGTGTTGACTGTACAATCTGCTGGGGTTTCAGTAATAGCACTCTGGCAGAGTGGAATAATAAGCTCATTCTCAGGGGCTTCTTAAAACCCCTTTCGAAGAAACCTTGTCCAGGCCAACCAGTCTGCTCCAGCCTCTGGTTCCAGTGCTGACATCACCCTTGGTACCGACTGTTAAAAAGCAAAAGCATGCGTCTGCATGTTCCTCTTCGGAACCGAGAGCTAAGGAATCTTTGACACTATTACCCTTGCCAGTGCCTTCGACACCGAACATGACAACCACTCAAATTACGACTCTTACTGCTCCAACTTTGACCACGGTTCCGACATTGGCACCAATTACCACTGCTGCCGTGATGGTGCTGATACCTCCCACGACCCCTCAGATGGTGCCAAAGATTGAGATTTCTACTCAGCCCAGAACCACTTATGCCTCCATTGACCCTATTGGACAACTCCCTAACTCTATTTTGGAGAGACCTGAGTCTCCTTCTGGGCTGTCTGTTCACTCCACAAGTCTCTCAGAGGTTGATATGATAAGGTTGGTGGATCAGATTCTGACAGCCAGCCCTCTGGTGCAGGGGGTTTCCTCCCTACTACCCCTTCTTATTCTCCTCCTGGGACCTCTTCACAGGCTTTAGACCTATCAACTCTAACTTCACAGGTTCCATTGACTTGGCACCAACAACATTTTTTATTCGACACCGGATATGGCTCTGACACCTTTGTTGACTTTGGGACCAATGGGTCCCCGGGACCGTGTCTTCTCCGTCGGGCCCGAGGGGTTCAAGTCAGCTCTGATTTTTTCTGTGGAGCCAGCCTTGCTGTCCTCGGTTCTGGTTTGTCAGGTGCGTCTCTCGAGGCGGGGTGTGACCTCGATTCCGAGTTTGTCTGTCTCGGTTCTAGGCTCCCATCTCTCCTTGGGGGGTCCTGTCTTTCAAGCCGTGGAAGGAGCCTTGGCCACTGCCTCATGTCAGGTGGCTCCTGTGTTACCATAGTCTCTCCCTTTGATCCTAGGTTTACCGGTTCTACCACCAACCTCGATCCCTGGACAGCGAGCTCCAAGATTGCAAGACTTACCTACTAAAGGCATACCCTCTTCCAAGTCCTCCTCAGATGCTCCCACTGAAGAGCCACCTCAGAAGAGATTGTGTAAGAGGAAACACATTGATTCTCCCAAAGAATCTGTCATGGCGGATATGGTTTTCGATGAGGGGGAGGATTCCCCACTGTCACCCCAGAAGACATCTTCTTCTTCAGAGACATTCTTGAGATCCTAAAACAAAGGGGTGATTGGAAGCCCAAAGACCCTTCCTCTGAGGAATCTGTGTACTTGCAGACCTTTGGTTCTCACCTATCTACCTCCGGGGTGACCCCACCTCCTGATGACCTAATTAAATTGATCATTCAGTGAGTTTGGAAGGCTCCTGACTCTGTAGAACCTGTCCCCCGGAGTCCTAACAAAATACTTCCCGCTCTTGAAGACCATCAACATTGGGCAAAGGGCTTAGTAGTTGATGCCATGGAGGTAATGGCTGCTACCAAGAAAGAACTAGCCGAGGAAAGTTCTACTGTACACCCCCCTAACTGAGAGATCACAGCAATGGATAGATTTGGGAAGTGGGTCTATGCATCATCGACCTTCTTCATCAGGTCCTTGAACTTTTTGGCACACTTACTAGACTTCAGAGGGATCTGGTCAAGGAGCTGCCAGATACCCTGATGGGAGCAGTGGCTGAGGGGGTCCAAGGAAAGGTGGCCTCCAGTTAGCTACCTTGGAGTCTATTTCGAATTTGTCCATGAGGCTCATTGCGCATGCAGCCAAGGGGCCGACCAGGTCAGCAGATTCAGGTGTTGCTATTCGATGACATGCTTGGATGCGCCTGTGCGAGTTTGTGGAACCATTCAAGACTTCCTACTTCAATGCTCCCTTTGACGGACCCTCATAGTTTGGGCCCAAAGTAAAGGAAACTCTGTCCAGGTATGAAAAGGATGGAAATACTCTGTCTGCTGTGGGTGTACGTTTTTCCACTCCTCAACGATCCTACTCCAGGAATCAAAAGAGTGGTAAGATGTTGTCCAAGAAGTCCCAGAAGCCTTTCCAGGACACACGTGGTACAGACTCCCCTCTGGGCGGGGGGGAGTTACAATGGAAGATGCCGCCCGAGGGGCAAGGGTGGTCCGAAGATTCAGGGTTCCAGGAAATCCATGTTCTTTGTGTTTCACTGTTGCAGTCATTACATTTGGGTTATCTGCTTGCAGGTAGCCCTCAGTCGGCCAGATTAACAAAGTCTTGGGTCCTGCGTCGGTTGCTGTCCCTTCTTCCATGATGTCAGGTCGTCAGGGGTGAACTTGCAGCCAACGCCATTACATCAGTCTTTCTTGCTGTGTGGTGCCCGAAGCAGAAGCAGTTCGCAAGTGCCGGTCGGCAGACTCCAGAAATTTTCGTTTTCGAGTTTCAGAACCGAAGTCTTCGACTAAAGCTAAGTACCCCATTGGGGAAACCTTTTCTTTCTCCTTACCGATGTCAGTAAAAGTTAATAATTGCATTACTTGTGGAAAGCAAATACCTCATAAAGATTTTCATTCGTACTGTATTCCTTGCCTAGGCCCTGACCACAACATACCTTGCTGTCGGTTTTGTGCTTTATTTAATCAGCGCACTATCCGTCGTCGATATATTTTCACCTCTAAATATTTTGGTTCTCGGTTTAATTATCCAGAAATGTCATCGGTTAGCCATCCGACTACCGAAATTCTGAAAAAACGCAAAGATAAAAACAGAGACAGGCCGCCGAAGTCCAAAACTGCCAACGATGCTTCTCCTAAGCCAGTCACCAGTTAGCCGGTACTCAGTGAGGAGTTTTCACAGCCGCTGATACCCGCTACTTCTGATTCGCAGGCCTCTACTGAGACCCATTCGGAGTCCGGTATGCTGCGAGATGCTTCAGCTGTGGAACCTGCGGATGTCTCTACCTTGGATGGATCTGGAGCCACTGTGCAGGGACTGGCCTCTGAGGGTGTATTCAGGCCTACGGACTTGTATTTTAAACAGACGCCTCCTTCTTCACTTATGGCTAAATCTCGACTCCAAAAAAAACGACGTCCAGGCCACATGCTCAGGCCTCAATGCCTAAAAAACAAATTATAAGAATGGCTGAAGATCTAATAACTCTAATCAGGGGTAGACAACCCCCCCCCTTCTAAGAGACTGAAGTTGTTTATGAATCTTCTGTCCAGGATTCTGTTTTTTCTGATTCTTCTGATGATCTGGATTTGCCCTTATCTACTTATGAGGATTTTGATGCAGAGGACTCTATTCCCTCTGCTTCCCCTACAGATGATTTTGCTTTTGTTGAAACCTTACATACTCTAAGGGAGCATTTCCACTGGAAAGAGGCTTAGGGATTTCTTACTCCTGCCTCAGCATAGGCCTTTAGCTATTCCTCCTGTACTAGACATTATTGACGATACTTTTTCGAAATCTAGTTTGGCCCCTGATTCCTTGCCTTCTGCTCCCAGAAAACCTGACAGATATTACAGGGTTCCTGAGTCATACAAGTTCCTTTTTAAAAATTCTATTGCGGATCCAGAGACTATTTCACAGGGGCCCAAGGGCATTAAGGCTTCTACTGCTAAAAATCCTACCCCTTCTGATAGAGTCTCCAGGGTGCCGGATAGATGGGGTAAGAAGGTTTACACTTCTGCAACCTTGGTCATTAGGGCGTTAAACTGCCAGTTTCATATGTTAAAGTATCAGCAACATGTTTTTGGATTGCTTAAACAGAAAATGATGTTGATTCCTGACTGTGTGGAAAATAAAGAATTACATGATTTAATGCATTCTGCTGAACAGGTTGGAAAACATACTTTGCAATGTGGTTTTGATTCTTTAGAGGCCTCTTGCAGGGCTGCTGTTACTTGGTCTGTGCTCAGAAGGCATGCTTGGCTTAAGGAGCAATCTTTGCCTGATCATGTTAAAGCTAAATTGTTGGATGCTCCTCTAAATCAGGACCGTCTGTTTGGCAATAAGGCTGAAGAAATTCTTAAAAAGATGGAAGATAAAGCTAAATCTATGCAAACTGTTAAAAAGATTTCTTACAAGTGCAACCTCCAAGATTTAATAGGCACTGGCCTACTAAGAATTGGTCCTTTACAGCCACTTCCAGATCCTGTCAAGCCTAACCCAGACACAACAAAAACCCCAGATTTCAGTCCCAGGGGACTCTTGGAACTAAGCAGTGGGGGGCCTCCACTTCAAAAACTGGAAATAACAAGACACCCCCCCCTATGGTTAATAGTTTCAATGACTTCCTTTTAAAATTCCCAAGCACTTATCCTTTAACCTCCCCTTTGGGGGGAAAGATTGCTCTTCATGCAAAGAACTAGGAACTCATAACCCAGGACAAATGGGTTTTAAATATAGTGTCCCAGGGATACAGATTTCATTTCCACACGTTGCCAACACCAAACGGGTGGCCAGACCTGCCCCCAAATCAGTGGGCAGAGGCTCAAAAACAAGTACTTTCCCTCTTAAGCAAGGGGGATATTCAACTGGTACCAGAAGAGGAAAAGGGACAAGGTTTCTATTCCAGGCTTTTTCTGGTACCCAGAAAAGACAATTCATTGCGTCCAATTCTGGACCTGTCTACTCTAAACACCTTTCTGGAGATTCCAAAATTCAAGATGCTGACTCTTCACCTGTTACTTCCTATGCTAGGCAAAGATGCCTGGTTGGCAATTCTAGATTTAAAAGAAGCATACCTGCACATCCCAATCAGGGAATCTTGCAGAAGATACCTACGCTTCAAAACAGGCTACTTGCATTATCAGTTCTCTGCACTGCCCTTTGGCTTGTCTACTCTGCCCAGGGTATTCACAAAATGCCTGGCTCCAGTTATTGCATTTTGCAGGCAAAGAAATATTCAAATATATCCATACCTGGAAGATTGTCTAATTCAGGCAGAAAACCAGGGCATACTTTTAAATCATCTGGCGTTTGTAAAAAGGATTCTAACTTGTCTGGGGTACACCATAAACGAAAAGAAATCACAACTGGTACCCTGTCAACAGATTACATTCCTGGATGCAAGCTTGAATACAACTGCCCAGATGGCTTTCCTCACGCCAGAGAAGCAAATTCATTTGGTAACTTACTTCAAACAAGTGGCCACAAAAATCCTGCTATCTGCAAGACAAATACTGCAAGCCTTGGGGTTCATGGCCTCCTGCATTCTTCTAATTCCATAACTGCATATGAGGAAACTACAGTGGTATCTAAAATGTCTATGGAGTCAACATTGTCACAGCCTGGAAACAATGAATCCTATCATACCTTGCCTACGCCTGGAGTTCCTATGGTGGGCAGAGGCATGCCACCAAAACAAGGGATTACCATTCACACTACCCCATGCTGCCCAAACTCTAACTACAGATGCATCAGACTATGCATGGGGGGGCCTCACCTGGCAGGGAAGTGCATTCAGGCTCAATGGAACCCAAATGAAATACACCTATATATCAATCAAAAAGAAATGTTAGCTGTACAGAATGCTCTGACAGCCTTCAAATACTACATTCTTCCAGGACAACTAATGGTAAAGATGGACAACACCACAGTTATGTGGTACATAAACAAGCAGGGGGGTACGCATTCCTACCCCCTCTGTAGACTAGACATGGTATTGTGGAACACAGCCTTGAGCTACCAAGTGCACCTACAAGCTCAGTTCCTGCCAGGAAAATATAATACACTGGCAGACGGACTAAGCAGAAATCTCATGGACCCACACGAGTGGAAATGGAAACTGGAACCACAGATTTTCAACATGTTGACAAGCGAATGGAGGAGTCCAGACATAGATCTATTTGCCTCCCCCCAGAACTACCAGTTGGACAAGTTTTGCACAAGGACTCCCCACAAACAAGCCTGGAAAGTGGATGCTCTGTCCTTCAGCTGGAAAAACCTATCAGTCTATGCCTTTCCCCCTCTGCCTCTGCACTCCAAAGTTCTACTAAAAGTCAAACAGGGCAAACCAAATATGATTTTCATTGCTCCAGACTGGCCACGCCAAAACTGGTACCCCCTCCTGCGCAGTGTGTTGCAAATATCTCCATGGCACCTGCCTCAGACCCCTTCCCTGCTGTCTCAGCAGGAGAACCAAATTCTGCACCTTCAGCTTCCAACATTGAACCTTGCAGCCTGGTTAATTACTTAAATCCACCCTTATCATCCCTCAGCAAACCTGTGATGGATGTCATCTTGGAGGCAAGGAGACCTATTGCTAGAAAATCTTATGCTGCCAAATGGAAAAGATTCTGTGCCTGGAACCAATCTTTATGGATGAGCACAACAGCACCCAATTTACCTCAGATTTTCCAATACTTAACTGAGATGCTGCACAAGGGCCTGTCTTTTTCCTCCATTAAAATTCATGCCTCAGCTATTTCAGCTCACTATAACACAGAACCACCCCTCTTCTCTCATCCTCTGCTCAAGCAGTATCTCAGAGGGGCAAAAAACTTGAGACCACCCCTGCCTGGGACCTTAACTTTGTTTTGGAGAAACTCACTCTACCTCCTTTCGAGCCAGCTGCTACTGCAGACTTAAAATTTCTTTCTTGGAAAACAGCCCTCCTTTTAGCAATCACTTCAGCTAGAAGGATATCTGAATTACAGGCCCTTATGGCAGTGGAGCCTTTCATCATCTTTCATGCGGACAGGGTATCTCTCGAGACCAATCCGTCCTTCATGCCCAAGGTGGTTTCCAGTGTGGCTCTTAGCCAGTCCATTCATTTGCCAACCCTCTTTCCTAATCCACAGAACAAAGGGGAACGGATTCTGCATTCCTTGGATGTGCACAGACAACTTAAATTCTACTTGGACAGGACTAAATCTCGAAGAAAATCTAAACAATTGCTGGTAGCATTTGCTGCAGTGGCAGAGGGGAAGGCTATTTCAAAGCAAACCATTTCTAAATGGATAAGCCATTGCATTCATTTCTGCTATAAACACCATGGAAAACCTATCACCCAGGGAATCAGATCTCACTCCACAAGGGCTGCATCTACTTCTGCAGCCTTTCTCAGAGGTGTTCCTACCAGGGATATCCTAGAAGCTGCTACCCGGAGTTCTGTACATACTTTCACCAAGCATTATCATTTACCAATTTTCTCTAAATCCACAGCTGGCTTTGCCACTGCTGTCTTGCAGGGCCTCATAGCTGGCCCTAATGCTGTATAAACTCCTCCTCCCAACCATAGCTTTGGGAATCTATCCAAATGTAATGACTGCAACAGTGAAACACGAAGAACATAGTACAGTTGTGTACACTTACCATAAATGTAGATGTTCGAGTGTATTCACTGTTGCAGTCCTGGTTACCCTCCCTCCAGCCTCCTAGTTTTTTCTGGCTATACCTCTACTTTTACTATGCTTAAAAGCTTTTTTGGCGTATTTGCTTTTGGTCGGAGGTATACTTTTGTGTTTATTTGCTCCCCATTAGTGGGCCACATGACATCTGGGGCAAGAAAAACTGTTGTAATGGCGTCTGCTGCATGTTTTATACCCCTGACAACCTGACATCATGGAAGAGAAGACAGCAACCAATGCAGGACCCAGGACTTTGTTAATCAGGCCGACTGAGGGCAACCTGCCAGCAGATTACCCAACTGTAATGACTGCAACAGTGAATACACTCGAACATCTACATTTATGGTAAGTGTACACAACTGTACTTTCTAAAGCCCTTTATTTGGTGTTCCATAAAGAAAGAGTGTCACTCAGAACAAACCTGTCCTTCTTTCCTAGAGTGATTTCAGAGATCAGTGTCAATCAATCTACAGACTTGCCTGTATTTTTCCCAAAATTTTTTTAATAAAAGCGAATACTGCTTGCACCTTCTGGATGTGCACAAGCAGCTGTGTTTTATCTGGACAGAACTTAGTAATTTAGACAGTCATAACAATTATTTGTTTCCTTTGCAAGTGCAACCATGGGCAATTCTGTTTCTAAAGTTACTCTGTCTGGATGGTTAAGGGATTGCATTTCCTTTATTTAAATGAAAGAGAGTCTAAGGCTCCCTGTGCCAGTGAAGGCGCATTCTACCAGATCTATGGCGAGTTCAGCTGTTATTCATTCTAAAGCTTCCATGTCAGAAATCTGCACAGCTGCAACATGGGCTAACCCACATACCTTTAATACTAATTATGAATTGGATATGGTCTCCAGGGGGAGAGCCTCGTTTGGTTCTTTGGTTCTCAGAAATGTTCTTCCATAGGGCCACCCAGGATCTAAGGTAGCTGGGGACTACAAATCAAGAATAGGTGAATATTGACAAAATCAGATAAAGAATTTATGACTTACCATAACATTTCATCTGTCGATCTTCATCTATTCTTGCATCCCTCCTCTCCTGCCCCCTCCTTTAGAGTTCTAGTGGAGTGACATGCGGTCCTGTCTTAAGATACACCTTGGACATGGCTTCTGGCTTGAGTTAGGGTGTCATCTTCTGTAAGCTTGCAAAATCGATCTGAGGTAATGTAGAGAGAGACATTTTAGGTAGACTAAGCAGCTCAAGAGATTTTTTTTTGGCTGACACTGGATTGGTTCCGAGGATTGGAACCGTACCCCCATGTCAAGAATAGATGAAGCTCGACAACATAGATAGGATGTTATTGTAATAAGTCATAGCAGCCTAAAAACATGATGGAATGCCCCTCCCCCCAAAAAAAAAAACATTAAAAGCATAATTGTAGCACATGTGATGCACAGCTGACAGTGTCAGACACAGCTCCTAACTCTAAAATAAATAAATAACTAAATAAACATTAAAAGTATATTAGTAGCATGTGCAGCACAGAACTAATGTTGCTGGGCACAAATCAACGGAAGAAATTATTTGTAAGAGGGGACCTGTAAAAAAGTACTGAAAATCTCATCCTTGGGCATAATGCTCAATGCATACTCATTAATGTGGTTGAAGAGAGACTTTGTACACAGTAAGTAAGTGGTCTTCTGTTGAGAAGAGACCACTATACTATGCAGTTCAAAATACATGTTGTTTCATAACTCAGTCATTCTAAATTTAGAATGGAGTACTTTATGAGCTGTAGACTAGCAGTAGTTTTTGCTGGTCAAGCTTAAAGGAGTGGAAAGGGAGATGCAGAGCAATATGTTGAATGACATTAATGTAGCAGTGCTATCTTTCATGACTTTACAGACTGATTTTACAGGCTTAAGAAGTTTGCAAGCAGAATATCATATGTAAGCAAGTTCTGATGCTATGTAAGTGATACATACTGAATAAATGAACACTTGGGTTTGGAGCCGAACTGTGTAGTAGCTGAAGTGAAAGACAACTTGGATGTCATTAAGAAGCATTTATAGCTAACAAAATGGACAAGACAAGATTTACATTTGTATTGATCTAAAGATCTAAAGAAAGGTGATTAAAGGGGAGCATTAACCATTGAATTTGAAGAAATTGAAGAGGGCCTAATGTTATATATGTTTTTTTTTCACTACTGGATGCAGGGTAGGTTTTCTGGCAGGTAAAGTTAATGAAAAAAGCTCTGGATTGCTTATATTTAACATGCCTTTGAGAGGTACAGATTTCTTAGGCTTCCATTTGGTATTTCACCAGCATCAGCAGTGTTATAACTTATATGGAATTATTGTACAACTAACTGAACTTGTGAAAGACATTCTAAACATAACTGATGATCTGCTAGTGGGGATGAGCAAAACAGATTAATATAACATAAGTTTAAGTTAAATAAACAGCAAGTATTAAGTAAGAATGACTATTCTGAAATAAATGAATCATATTCTAAAATTTGAGGTACTAAAGCATGATACAGAGAAGGTCAGAGTTGTGATGATGCCAACACCAGCAGATGAGCAGACAATACAGAGTTTTTTTCAGAAAGATGAAATGATACAGTATTTTGGAAAGTTTGTTCCTATTATAGTTGAGGTAACCATCCATCAAAGAAAGCTGTTAGAGGAAGTCATAGTCTACATATGCCCTTAGGCTTTAGGCAGCTTGGCATCCTAAACTTTCTCAGTCTACGAGACACTCCCCTTTTATTCACAATGCTCTTCATGAAAATCTTCCTCGCCAAATCTCTTTTACCACAGTGTAAAGTTGTCTCATTGGAGAAAGGGCCTCAGGCTGTTCTTTTCAAAATTAGATTCTCTGTGGTTTTCTCAGTTGTCATTGGTTCTTCGTTAATTATTTTTTCCATTCACTTGTCTCATTTACCTGATCTTTAATTCTGGTCAGATAATTGCTTTCTTCCACATTTTTTTGTCTTTTTTTCCTTCAGTTTCCCTTCTTTAGGTCTTAGGGTATTTTCAGTAATCTATCCATCTGTACTTTTTAATATTGCCTGCTTTTCTTAGTGTTAATAGCGCCACTCCAGAACCTCTTTTGTTTTGGCTAATGTTGTTTGCCTTAATGTGGTTAGTTGTAATGAATGTTCTTTCTCTGTAATTTTTTTAGCTTTTCTTCCAGGGACTATGTTGAAAGGGGGCAATTTTGCTCTGTCGGATCATCCCATCAACAAACAAACAGGCTTAAGTATGTAAATGACAAGGCTTTTAGATAGCGTGAGTGTGGTCATAAAATACCACCAAAAGGTAAGCATAGTCTTTGTACTGACTAGGAGAAAGGTATATGGATTCTGTTTGTGAAATTTGCAAAGCTTTCGCATCATCACCACAATTATGGACAAAGGAAGTATGTTAAAATAGTTTAAAATGCCAAAACCACTTGTGTCTGACTTCAGAAAAACTTTTGCCTGGAGGGAAACACAAAACTGAGATGGAAAGACAGACCTCTACAGGTCTTCATCTTAAAATAAATACATAAATTAAAATTAATGATATTTGTTTAGGTCAGTATTCTAAATTTGTTTCTATAAAGTCCTCTAGCAAACTTCTTAGTTGTTCAAGTTTGACATCTCTGATTTGTAGAAAGGTTTCTCATATTATGGACTGTAGAACACTGACAGCAAGATTGAGATCCATCCTCCATTCCATTCTGCTAACTGTGTGTAACAGATTTGTGGAGGACTGTACAGTCCAGCAAAAGATGTCAGTAGCCTCTACTTCCTCTGGTTATAGACTAGATAGAGATCTCTTTTCAATCCTGCCTTTTTTTCAAGATCATCCTGATGGCACATGATCCTGCCACTGTTCCCAAGGATAACGTCAAACCAAGACATGACAGTTTCAACATTAGGAGAGCTGTCACTATCATCTGTGGTCTTGACCTAAGTCCACAGCCTTCATCACCAAAAACGTTGATGTTGACACTTTGTTGATGATTTTGACCTTGATGTTTGCAGTATGAGTTGGACCTTTTACTCTTATGTCAAAGCAAGGTGTTGTTAAGTCACCCTATGCCACTAATCAGTGTCACTAATAACATTTAAAAAAAACTTGCAGCTTCCATTTCTTCATGCCTAGGAAAGATAAAGCTAATATAACACTATTATTTATAGAAACAGTGATGTTAAGTTGTCAATCTCGCCTTCATTCTTGCTTGATGGGTTCGGAGCCGATCCCTCGGCTCCGACTCGGCACTTGCTAAGCTCGAGAGTCACTTTTACCAGCTCGAGGCAGCCCCATATCCCATGATGCAAGGCGGTAAGTACCCAGATCTCGTTTGCCGCTTCGCTTATGAGGTCCTCCTTTTACCAGCTCCTGGTAAGTGATTCAATTTATTCATATTAAAGCCCCTTTTTGTTAAAAAAAACTTTTATTGTTAGTTATAAGTTTATTTTTTAGATTTCCTGACAGAAAATCCCTGTCTCTTTTAATATTTTTTAGTCAAACTTTACCCATCCCATCCCCTCCCTGTTAGGGTGTGTTTGTGTTTGTTTTAGAAATACCTTTTGGTATTTTCTTTAATTTAAAAATTTGACTGGTGTGTGTGTGTGTTTTTTGTGAAGCACCATGTCAAAGGAGAGGGTCTCAGGTTTTAAGAAGTGTGACTCGTGCTGTCAGAAGATGTCTCTGACAGACGGTCACACTTCTTGCCTGTATTGCCTGGGGCCTCTTCACCTGCAGGACTCCTGTGCTATTTGTCATTCCTTCAGCCAGAGAGTCCTGCAGGAAAGACGCAACAAGCTGATACTTAGGGGCCTTCTTAAGCCGGAGGGCTCTCCGGCTAAGTCGGCTCCATCAAAATCAGCAAAATCTTCCAAGGCCCAGGCTTCTGTGTCTAAGCCTGCGGCCTCGGCTCCGACTCATTCCGAGTCGAGATCGGCTCCGGCTGGAGCCGATTCTGGCTTGACAAAGCCTTTGGCACCGATGGCTATCGGTGCCGAATCTGCATCGACCACTTCGGTGTCGGCTCCGATCGGTTCCGACACCCATGTGGCACAGGCATCGGTGTCGGCTCCGATCGGCTCCGACACCGTTACTTTGGTGGCTGTATCGGCTGTGGCTGGAGCCGATACATCGAGGCTTCCTGTCGGCTCCGAGAGGTCGGCTCCGACATGATCTGTAGTATCGGTTCCGATGGCTCATTCCAGGAAGAGGTCGAGGTCTCCTTCCTTGGAGCCGATACTTTCGGCTCCGGCTTCACCTCTTCTTTCGGAACGGAGCCATCGGAGCCGATCTTCAAGGTCATCCAGACTGTCAGATCATGACCTAGAGAGAGTGGTCAGTAGATTACTTAAGTCACAGGTACTGGCCCAAATGTTACATAGTCCGTCTCAACAGACGACTGTTGGTCCACACCCCGTTACAGTTCCTCCTTCAACTCTACCCCAGAGCTTGGAGTTGGAGTCTTCGGGAATGGTTACTGCTACGGCTGGAGGACGGATACCCCTTCTGTTCCTTCAGCCTCTACTCTTATCTCCTCTTCGAGACCTTCCTTAGAGGGATTCGGTGGTCGGGCTTCCATGGTCTCCTCCGAGGGGGGTGAGTGGCATCGGACCCTTGTCCGAACCCGCTCTTCCCCTTGGAGCCTCGGCCTTGGTGAGCTCGGCTCCAACATCTGCCTCGGAGGCTTCCCTTTCGGTGGTCCCTGGAGTTCCTAGCTCTTCGGAGCGGGTTCTCTCGGACCTGCCTGGGAGGGGAGCATTCGAGGTGATGAAGAGTGTGCTGGCCACTGGTATCAGTCAGCAGTCTGTTCCCGTAGCTCCTCCCTCTATAGTACCTGTTGACATCTCTGCCACTTCTCTTGCTACAGGACCCAGAGATCCTCCGCCTCAGGTTTCCCCATTGGGAATTTCCCCCTCTTCCGAGGACTCTCCTGATGTTTCGGGAGATCCTCCTAGGAAGAGGACTTGTAAGAGGAAGCATGTAGACTCCCCCGAGTCTGTCACTTCGGATACTGACTTTGATGAGTCAGAGGGATCCCCTAGATCCCCCTCTGAGGATGTCTCCTTCTCAGACATCCTAGAACTCCTGAAACAGAGGGGAAACTGGCCCACCAACAATCCCTCTGAGGATGAGTCAGTATACCTAGAGGCGTTTGGATCTCGGCCCTCCACCTCCTGGGTGTCTCCGCCTTCGACCCCCTTATGCAGGTTATTGCACGAAAGGTGGGCAGCTCCTGACTCTGTAGAGCCAGTCCCTAGGAGGCCTTCAAAATTTATCACTGCCCGTGTGACAAGCAATTCCTCATTAAGGGTGTCCCGCTGATGCCATGGTGGTGGCTGCCACCAAAAGGAACTTGCAGATCCTTCCGTGCCCGTCCATCCTCCTAATAAGGACTCTAGGACCATGGATAGGTATGTAAGCGGATGTTTTCCTCAGCGACCTTTGCTATGCTCGCTGAATTACCTATGTCACTTCACCAGACTCCAGAGGGATATCCTTAAGGAGCTGGGTGAAGTAGTTCAGGATCCTACAGCTGCAGGGGCTCAAGAAAAAATTGCTTCGCAGCTAGGAACCCTCAATTCCATGGCAAACTCCTCCATGCGGCTAATATCTTATGCTGCGGATGGAGCGAGTAGAGCCGCAGGTACTGGTGTGGCTCTTAGACGCCAAGCCTGGATGCGGCTATGTGATTTTGCGGATCCCTTTAAGGCGTCCTTCACAAATTCTCCCTTTGATGGGTCAGCTTTGTTTGGCCCTCAGGTGAAGGAAACCTTGACCAGGTGCGAACAGGACGGCAAGACTCTTTCTGCTGTTGGAGTCCGTTTTTCCACCCCTTCTAGACCTTATCCCAAAGGACAGAAAGGTGGCAAAATGTGGTTCCGTAAATCCCAAGGAGTCACGCCGGATTCACTTGGTCAGTTTACCCCTAGAGGCAGAGGGGGTAACAACAACAGACGCCGCTCTAGAGGCAGAGGGGGTCCGAAAAACCAGGGAAACAGAGAGCCTCTCTCTGACAAGCCCTTTCAGCATCCCTGAGGTGTTGCCCGGCTGTCCCTCCTTGGAGGCAGTCGGGGGAAGATTATCACTGTACCCAGAAGCCTGGCATTCCCTCACTCAAGACAGATGGGTACAGTCGATCATATCCAAGGGTTACATAATTCCTTTCAAGGAAAGTCCCTTTCCTTCAAATTCCCTTCCAGATGTACCACCCGGTCTAAGGGAAATTGCAGAGTTAGAAGTCTCAAAACTACTGCAAAAAGAGCCATTCAGCCAGTTACAATAGACCATTCAGAGCCGGAATCTACTCAAGGTTCTTTTGGTCCCCAAAAGACGGGAGACTGGAGACCAATATTGGATCTCAGCAGACTCAACAAGTCTGTCAGGAAGACAAGATTCCGAATGGTCACTCTTCAGTCAATTCTGCCCTTCTTACAGAAGGACAACTGGATGTGCTCAATAGATCTTCAGGATGCGTACTATCACATCAAAATTCACAGACGCTCCAGGAGATTTCTCCGCTTTCGGCTGGGGTCCAGTCATTTCCAGTTCAGAGCCCTGCCCTTTGGTCTCACTACAGCCCCCAGAGTGTTCACCAAATGCATGGCAGTGGTCACGGCTCACCTGAGACGTCAAGGATTCCAGGTGTTTCCGTATCTCGACGACTGGCTCCTGTCAGCCACCACCAGGCATCAGCTTATACAAGCCAGGGATTACACAATAGACCTTTGTTCTCATTTGGGCATCTCAATCAACTTGAAAAGTCATCCTTATCGCCCTGCCAGTCTATTACCTTCATAGGCGGAAACTTAAACACTGTTCGGATGTCAGCTACCCTTACAGATCAAAGAGTTTCAGACATTCAGAGTCATGTCAGGATCATTCTGGCCAACAAGAAAGTTCAGGCCAGAATGGTTCTAAAGGTATTAGGTCTCATGGCTGCGGCCATTACTCTTCTTCCCCTGGCTCGATTCTACATGCACCTTCTTCAGTGGATGCTGTTCACACAATGGTCATACCAGCAACTTCCAGTGCGTCACCAGATTCTGGTGACACAGACATGCAAAGAGCATCTTGCTTGGTGGATCACATCTCCTCAGGTTCACCAAGGCAGGTACTTTGTACCCCCATCCCCGATAGCCACTGTCACCACGGATGCCTCCCTGATCGGGTGGGGGGGTCATTATCAGGGCAGGATGGTTCATGGGACGTGGCAGCCATTCGAGTACCATCTGCACATAAATGTCCTGGAGATGAGAGCAGTGCTTTTAACGTTGCAAGCCCTCAACGACTTTCTTCCCGTAGGGACAATTGCAGTCCACACAGACAACATGTCTGTAGTTTGGTATATCAACAAACAGGGCGGAACCAAGTCCTACCCCTTGTGTCGAAGCGCTCAGACTATGGCAATGGGCGATCTCCTCTCATCGGTTTCTGGTAGCAACGCATATCCCTGGGAAAACCAACATTGTAGCGGACAGATTGAGCAGAGCTATTCTCATGCCTCACGAGTGGTCTCTCAAGCAATCTATAGCGGAAGAGATTTTTCTGGAATGGGGTCGCCCATGCTGCAATCTTTTGCTACTCCCCAAAACAGCAAATGTCCAGACTTCTTCTGCCTCTTCCTCCATCAGGCCATCCCCAGAGACGCTCTGACCCAGGATTGGCCCCAGGGACTTCTTTATGCCTTCCCTCCATTTCCTCTGATCCCTCAGGTTATCCAGAAAGCTACCGTTTTGAGAGCCAAATTGATTCTCATTGCCCCTTACTGGCCTCGACAAGTTTGGTTTCCGTTCCTCCATCATCACCTTTTGGTGCAGCCGTGGCATCTGGACCCAGTGCCAGATCTTCTGATTCACCAATCGGGTCAGCTGCACCGGTCAATCCCTTCTCTCAACCTCACAGCATGGTTGCTCCACTTCCTTCCTTAGCCAGGCTTCCTTTGATCTCTGACCCAGTTAGAGACATCATAGTAGCTTCACTAAAATCCTCTACCAGGAAGATTTATACAAGCAAATGGAAACGTTTCTCTTATTGGGCTAAGGCCAAGAATATTGATCCTTTTACTGCCCCTGTTCAGGCAGTCCTGGACTTCTTAGCAGAGATTTTTCATGCAGGCTCCTCTTCTTCCACAGTCAGAGTTCAATTGGCTGCTATCTCCAACTTTCATGTCGGGGTCGCAGATCATAATATTATGTCCCGTAGGCTCTGCAGGGCCTTCTTGAAAGGAATTTTCCTACTAAAGCCTCCAGTCAGGAATCCTCCTCCTCAGTGGGATCTAAATTTAGTGCTGACATCCTTGATTCTTCCCCCCTTCGAGCCAGCTGTTTCTTGTTCCCTGAAATATCTTTCTTGGAAAACTTTATTCCTAGTGGCTATTACATCTGCCAGGAGGGTGTCTGAACTTCATGCTCTTTCGGTTCGACCCCCCTATTTGGTTTTTCACAAAGACAGAGTATCTTTGAGAACGAACCCAACCTTTTTGCCTAAGGTCGCTTCAAAGAACAATTTGAATCAATCCATTGATCTCCCTGTATTTTTCCCTAACTATTCAGATAGAGCTGAACAAAAGCTACATTATCTTGATGTCCACCGTCAACTTAGATATTATTTGGACAGAACAAAAAATTTAGAAAATCTGATCAACTTTTTGTTTCCTATGCGGATAATAAAAAAGGCCTTCCTGTTTCTAAAGTGACCTTGTCCAGATGGCTTTCTTCAGTCATCTCTGAAATTTATACGCTCAGGGGAAAACAGCTGTGCTCAAAACCTAAAGCACATTCAACTAGGAGCTTAGCTACTTCTACAGCCTTTCAAGCTAGACTTCCTTTGGACACTATTTGTGCAGCGGCCACTTGGGCCACTCCTCACACTTTTGTTTCCCATTACAAATTGGACTTGGCCTCCAGGGACAGAGCCAGTTTTGGCTCTACAGTCCTCAAGAGTTTGTTCCATTGAGCCACCCAGGATAGAGGTGCTAGGGACGGTCCCATCAAGCAAGAATGAAGGCGAGATTGACAACTTAACATTAAGAAGTTATGTACCTACCATAACGTTCCATGTTAGTTGTCTTCTCGCCTTCTTTCTTGCGACCCTCCTCCTTCCCCCTGGCCTGGACAGACCTTGTTATAAGAAACTGTTATGCTGAAGACCATTCAGACCTGGTCTTTATTCCATCTGTAAGTTTTCTTTCTTCCTTTTGGAAGTATTTTATACTTGGTGCTGTTGCCCTTTGTCATCAAACGAGATCTGGGTACTTACCGCCTTGCATCATGGGATATGGGGCTGCCTCGAGCTGGTAAAAGTGACTCTCGAGCTTAGCAAGTGCCGAGTCGGAGCCGAGGGATCGGCTCCGAACCCATCAAGCAAGAAAGAAGGCGAGAGAAGACAACTAACATGGAACGTTATGGTAGGTACATAACTTCTTATTTCTTTAGATAAGAAGTCAAATTTCTATTATTGCAGTAATGCCTGACAGAGTGGATTTTATTAGAAAATAATGGATACTCAAGGGTGTTGTCAGGCTGAAGACTGTCACTAACTGGTGGCTTGGTGAGCCTATTGCTCTCATCAAAGCCATGCATTTGGGTCTTCGTCATGTCCAACCTCCCCAAAAGTTTGTAAACTTTGAAATACTTCTTATGAAGTTAGAACTACTGCAACAGTGGAGTGTATGATAAACATATCCCTCCCTTCTCTGCTCTTCTTTTCTTTCCTGGGGTCTGTTTAACATTGAGGTGGGTATCTATCCATTTTTACCCCTTAGCCTCCCCCCTTTTTTTCCCTTATAAGTCCTTCCTTCCTTCCAAGTTGACCTAGTGCATCCTGGTCATTGATCTGTTTCACATGGGGACCTTTTCATGCTCTGTTGTCAGACCCCATCACAAGTGGAAATCAAGGCAAGAAAGAACTAAAAAAAACATATAGTTAAAAGTCCCATCATACCACTGATGTTCTGACTTCCAGGTAGAATGGCATCTTCCTAAAAAGGAGGAAGGAGGGTGCAAAGCTGTGCAAGTAAGGGTGAATGCAAGTCCTTTTGTGGCAGAAGTCCCAATAAGTTATCAATACGGCCGCATTGAACATACATACCTGGGCGTCTAGAATTGTGAAAAGTTCCTAGCACTACTGCACTTGATTAATATTAATGAATAAGAGGGATTTTTGATATTGGAGGCAGTTGAAAAGATGCTATTTCTGCAGTTCAGATAAACACTTACTAAATGATTGTGATGAAAAGAGATGGCAGCAGTGTGTAGAGTGAGCACACATAAAAAGAAAATGTGAACTGAAATGTAGAAATGTCTTATAACAGCATTTATAGTTAGTCTGCCACAATGAGCAAGTTGAGAATGTATGTGAAAATAAATGTATGTAACAGCAAATAGTTGTGTTATCTGAACTAGATCTAGTATACAGAGAACAAGAAATGAATGTATAAAACAACAACATACTGCATGTAAATGTTGAAAATGTTGCTGCACAGAAAGATGAGGTTTGTGATAACTATTAGTACGAAGTTTGAAGTACTGAACTACAAGAAAAAAGGATGTAGCTTTATTAGATGAGATGAGGAGATAAAAGGCTTCTGTTGGAGAGAGAGTTAACCGTAGGGAAATAAATTAAAAGAAAGTAATGAAACAGAAACAAGAAAAAGTGAGAGATAATGTTGTGCTATTGTTCTTAAATGTAAACATCATAAGGAATGATGTGCGACAGTTAATAATTTTAGATTGCTGTAAGCAAGGTACATTTGACATCCTATGCCCATCCTTTGACACAGCAACAAAGAATATAGTCCAAAATTTTATGGGGAGAAAATTGATTTGCACACTGGAAGTAGACCTAGAATCATGCTAAGGAATTGTTTGTAAGTAGTGAATTCAGAAATGCAACTATTGGATTATATGATAGAAAGAATGGAACATTAATAATTTTGGATCTAAGAGTATATTTAAAATAAGGATGATAGCTTTGGATGATAAATAAATTTAAAGTATATATCAGATATATTTAAAAAAGTAAAAGTATGCCCTGATGAATATGAGTATATTAATAGTGGAAAATGTCAAGTGTAATCTCCAAAAAGAAGCAAGTTGAATCACATAAGATTTAAAATGTGGACATAGTAATATAGAGATGTGAAGTTGTTCTATCTTGCCTTTCATTCTTTACTGATGGGTTTGGAGCGGATCTGTCGGCTCCAAGTCGGTCAGTTGCAAAGCTCGAGGTCTTCAAATAGCTCGAGGCCAAGTTCCTGTCCCATGATGCACCTAGAGTTACCCCAGATCTAGTTTGCCGCTGCAACAGATCGGAGGTTCTGCATTAGCTCAGTCCAGTAAAACAGTTTTTTTCATATTTTTCTTACTTATATTGATATTTAGGTAGTTTTATAAAGCTCTTATAGCTTATTGGTGTGTTTACCTATATTGTATTCCCTTCCCGTAGTGTGCTTTAAATTTCTAGTTGGCCTCTTGTTTTAGGCCTAGTTTAAACATTTTCTGATTACTAGAGTGTGTTTAGTCAGTCACCTTTTGTCACAACTTATTCAAAATAGTTAGATAAGTGTATAGTCAGTTTAATATCTAGATAGTTATTTGCTGTGTGGTGCGTTTAGCCTTATTTTTCTAAAGGGCTTGGATTTAATAATTACTGTTGAAGATTTTTGCAGTTGACAGTAATTTTTGTCTGATAGTTATTGTTTAGAGTATATTTAAACTCTTAGATAGGGCTTAGTGTGTCTTTATAGCAGCTATCCTCTTTTTCATTTTATAGTCTGCTTATCTTTAATGTTGTGTGCTTTAGATAGACTTCTTTTCTGTCACTTTAATATTTGGATTATTATTATTGTGTGTGTGTGTGTGTGTGTGTGTGTGTGTGTGTGTGTGTGTGTGTGTGTGTGTGTGTGTGTGTGTGTGTGTGTGTGTGTGTGTGTGTGTGTGACTCAGCCTGAATTTATAAAGGGCTTTTGTTGATAATTACTGTTAAGAATTTTTTTGTAGTTAACAGTAATTTTCTGTCTGAGATAATAATGGCTGACCAAGTAAAGCATCCCAAATCAGGTTTTAAAAAGTGCCCTAAATGTGGCCCAAAATATGTCTGTAACAGACAGCCATGTAAATTGTATGTACTGTCTAGGAGCCCTGCATTTATAGGATAACTGCTCCATATGCCATTCCTTCTCCTCCAGAGTCCTACAGGAAAGAAAAAGGAAATTAATAGACAGAGGTTTGTTGAAACCCTCCTTCCAAGAAGCTTTGAGTGACCAAGATGGATCCAGCAAGTCCTCAAAGTCTTCTAAGACTTCTGAATCAAAGAAATCTAAGAAATCTTCGACTTCAGCTCCACAGACATCAGAACCGACAGTCTTTTCTTTTTGGAGCCGGTCCCCAGTCTTAGAACCGGTATCTGAAATTCCTAAGAGTCCATTATTACAGTCCGTTCATCTCGATCCTCTATCAGTCTTTCTGATCTGGATGTGGATAGTGTGGTGCAGAAGCTATTACAGGCACCAGCCTTTGCAAAAATTTTATCGGCTCCAACCCAGATGGCTTCGGAGCCGAAGACCCTTACACCAGCTAAAACTGTTCCTCCTCCGAGTCGTACTGGTCCTTTGGAGCCGGAGGAGTCAGACCTGTTGATTGTGGAACCCTCGGAGCTGACACCTGCTCCAGTATATTTGGCACTCTCTGGTCGAGTCAGGGAGGATAGACGGACTGACTTGTCAGTTCCGACTCTGCCTCTCGGGACTTCTGCTCGGATGAGCTCTGCTCCTACCTCTGGCTTGGAGCCCACTGTCCTGGTACCGGGGGTGTCGATGGTTTCCTCAGATCCGTCAATTCCCTTGCATCAGAGCAGAGGTGCTTTCGATGCCATGAGGAGAGTTATGTCTCCTAAGACATCCTCGACCTCAGGTCTGGCTTCCTCCTCCCCTAATGTGCCTGTGTCTGCTTCTGCCTCACAGATCCTGACCAAGCGTAGAGACCCAGAGCCGCAGGAAGCCCCATTGGGTGGTCCTTGCTCTTCCGAGACCTCACCAGAAGCTCCCACTGATGAGGTTCCCAGGAAGAGGGTTTGTAAGAGGAAACATCTAGACTCTCCTCTGGAGTTTCTGACATCTGATACTGACTTGGATGAGTCAGAAGAGTCCCCACAGTCCCCCTCTGAAGATATCTCATTCGCTGAGATACTTGAAATCCTTAGGCAGAGGGGTGACTGGCAGTCCAGAAACCCTACTGAGGATGAGAAAGTTCTCCTGAAGGATTTCGGGTCTCAGCCCTCCACCTCTTGGGTGTCTCCGCCCTTTGATGAGCTGATGCAGCTGGTTTCACGAAGGGCATGGGAGTCTCCAGATACTATGGAACCCGTCCCTAGGATGCCTAATAAGTTAATTTCTGCCCCCCTTGACAAATCTTTCTTGACAAAAGGTGCACCAGTTGATGCCATGGTGGTGGCGGCAGCCACCAAAAAGGAAATGTCTGAAGCTTCCTTGTCTATCCATCCTCCTAACAGAGACTCCAGGATCTTGGATAGATATGGAAAGTGCATGTTTAGTTCAGCGGCTTTTGCTCTTTGTTCCCTCAACTATTTAACCCATTTTACCAGACTACAAAGAGATCTCCTTAAAGAGCTGGGAGATACTCTTCATGGTTCAGTAGCTGTAGGAGCTACAGACAAAGTTGCCACCCAGCTTGCTACCCTCAATTCTATAGTGAACTCATCCATGCGCCTCATTTCATATGCAGCTGATGGAATGAGTAGGGCAGCGGGTACAGGAGTTGCTCTTAGGAGACACTCCTGGATGCTCTTGTGTTCCTTTGCAGAGCCCTTCAAGTCATCCTTTGTGAATACCCCCTTTGATGGCTCGTCCCTTTTCTGGCCTAAATTCAAGGAAACCTTAACCAGGTGTGAGCAGGACGGAAAGACTCTGTTTGCCGTCGGGGTCCATTTTTCCACCCCTACCATACCCTACCCCAAGGGTCAAAGAGGAGGAAAAATATGGATCCAAAAAGCCCAAGGAGCCTTTCAGGACACATGTGATGAATCCCCCTCCAGAGGCAGAGGGGGGGGGGGCAATAATGGAAGACGCCGCCCTCGCGACAGAGGGGGGTCCACAACACCAGGGCGACAGAGCTCACTTCTTTGGGAAGCCCGACCAGCACTCCTGAAAGGAGGCCCGACTGTCCTGCTCTGGAGGCAGTCAGGAGTCACTTATCTTTGTACCCGGACGCCTGGCTCAAAATAACAAAAAACAGCTGGGTACAAAGTATCATTTCCAGAGGATACTTCATCCAATTTGCCACACTCCCTCCACCCATAAGAAAAATCCGGGACGTACCACCCAGTTACAGGGAATAAGCAACAGTAGAAGTCCAAATGTTGCTAAGAAAAGGAGTCATCCAACCAGTCCCAGCAGACCAGGCAGGATCCGGAACTTACTCAAGATTCTTTTTAGTTCCAAAAAAGACGGGGGACTGGAGACTCATATTGGACCTCAGCAGACTGAACAAATCTGTAAAGAAAGAAGTTCCGGATGGTCACGCTTCAGTCTGTACTTCCCTTCTTAGGGAAAGACAATTGGATGTGCTCGATAAATCTCCAGGATGTGTACTACCACATAAAAATGGCCAGGCCATCCAAGGATCATCTGCGCTTCTGGCTGGGAGCCAATCATTACCAGTTTTGAGCCTTGCCCTTTGGCCTCACTACAGCCCCCAGAGTGTTCACCAAATGCATGGCAGTGGTCACGGCTCACCTGAGGCTTTTAGGATTCCAGGTATTTCCATACCTAGACGATTGTCTCCTTACCGCCACCACCAGGCAGCAACTCATTCAGACCAGGGTGTCCACTCTCACTCTGCAATCAGCTGGGCATTACAATAAACTCAGAAAAGTCTGCCTTTTCACCATTGCAGCATATTGTCTTTATCAGAGCAGAACTGGACGCCACCACCACCGCACTAAGACTTCCAGTAGAAAGAGTCTTTCTTCTCCGTCAGCATGTCCGAATTCCGATATCCAAAGACAAAGCACCACATCAGAAGTTCTGAAATTATTAGGCATGATGGCAGCAGCAGTTCTAGCCATACCACTAGGTCGTATGCACATGTGGGTACTACAATGGCTGTTGTTCACTCAGTGGTCTTACCAAGAACTCCCTATGTCTCAAATGATAATGATCACGAATTCATGCAAAAAGGATCTTCAGTGGTGGTTGACCTCACTTCATGTTACGATAGGATGCCCATTTGTGCTACCCCTTCCAGCAGCCACAGTGACCACAGACGCTTCCCTGATAGGGTGGGTGGGGGGCATTTTCAGGTAAAGACAGCCCAAGGCACATGGACCGATCAAGAGACACATCTGCATATCAATGTCCTAGAGATGAGAGCAGTACGTTTGGCACTGCAGTACTTCCAGGACTGTCTTCCTCTGGGTACGATTGCAATTCAGACAGTCAACATGTCAGTGGTCTGGTATTTGAACAAAAAGGAGGAATCAGATCTTACCCTTTTGTCGCGAGGACCTCACAGTATGGCAGTGGACTATTTCCACCTAGCGCTTTCTGTTAGCAATGCACATCCCGGGGAAATCCAACATGATAGCAGACAAGTTGAGCAGAACAATTTTGTTACCCCATGAGTGGTCCCTCAAGATGGAAATAGTGGACAGGATATTCTGCAGGTGGGGCCATCCTTGCTGCAACCTTTTTTCCAGTCACATGAACACCAAATGCAGAAGCTACTTCGCCCTGTTTCCCGTTCAGAGAGAAGCCCCAAGGGATGCACTCATTTACGATTGGCCTCCGGGTCTCCTCTACGCATTTCCACCAATCCTGTTGATACCCAATGTATTACAGAAAGCCAAAGCCCTGGGAAAGACCATTATTCTATTAGCTCCCTACTGGCCTCGTCAGATTTGGTTCCCCTTCCTTTGACTTCATCTGTTGGAGGACCCCTAGATTCTGGACCCAGTTCCAGACCTTCTGACGCACTCGTTGGGGTAGCTTCATTCCTCTCTACAGTCCCTGAAGCTGACAGCTTGGCTGCTCCAATTCCCATCATAGCCAGGTTCCATAACCTTTCCAATGAGAAGAAGCAAAGTCTCCTCTCCTCTCATAAATCTTCTACGAGGAAGCTGTATTTCATCAAATAAAAAAAAAAATTCTGTATGGGCTTCTAAAAACAATATCGATCCTTACCAAGCCCCTATGGCCTCTATTCTAGAATTCTTAGCCATGATATTCAATAAAGGAGCTGCAGCAGCAATAGTCTGTGTTCAACTGGCTGCCATTTCTAACTTTCATCTGGGATTTGAGGGTTTGAATATTGTGTCACACAAGTTATCCAAAGCTTTTCTAAAAGGGACCTTTCATATTAGACCACCTGTGAAATCTCCCTATTCTCCATGGAATCTAAATTTTATGCTTTCCTGCATAATTCTTCCGCCATTTGAACCAGCTTCCTCATGTGACCTCATATTTTTGTCATGGAAAACCATCTTTTTAGTAGCTATTACTTCTGCTCGCAAAGTGTCAGAGCTTCAGGCTTTATCCATCAAGCCTCCTTATTTGATATACCACGCTGACAGAGTCTTATTTCGAACAAAATCCCTCTTTCTTACCTAAAGTTTGCACTGAAACTAATCTCAGCCAAATTATTGATTTGCCTGTTTTCTTTCCCATTCATTCAAACAATTTAGAGTACATGCTGCACAAACATGATGTTCACAGACAGCTCAGATTTTATTTGGATAGAACAAAAGATTTCAGGAAATCAGACCAGCTTTTTGTTTCATTTTCGGACTCCAGGAAGGGTAGACCAGTGGCTAAAACAACTCTGTCTAAATGGTTATCTGATTGTATCACCTTTGCTTATTCAGCTGCCAATATGCCCTTACAGCATAAAATTAAGGCTCACTCAACCAGAGCTGTTTATACATCCTCTGCCTTTTCTGCCAGACTTCCTATTGATAACATTTGTGCAGCAGCCACTTGGTCAAAACCTCATAACTTTATCACTCATTACAAAGTTGACGGGGCCTCCAGGGACAGAGCCTCCTTTGGATGCACGATCCTGAGAAATATACTCCCGTGAGCCACCAGAAGTTGACGGTGCTTGGGACGCTACCCATCAGTAAAGAATGAACGGCGAGATAGAACAACTTCACATAAAGAAGTTATGTACTTGCCATAATGTTCAATGTGAGTTGTTCATCTCGCCTTCATTCTTATGTCCCTCCCTCCTACCCCCTCCTGGGCTTTTAGATGACTAAGATGCTGGATCCATCCCGGTTGCTCAACTCTTCTGTACCTTCTCTTGGGAGTGATAGAATGACATATGATATATTGTTATACGCAACAAACAAGATCTGAGGTAACTCTAGGTGCATCATGGGATAGGGACTTGGCCTCAAGCCATTTGAAGACCTCAAGCTTTGCAGTTGGCCGACTCGGAGCCGAGGGATCGGCTCTGAAGCCATCAGTAGAGAATGAAGGCAAGAGGAACAACTCACATGGAACGTTATGGTAAGTACATAACTTCTTTTTTATGTATATCAGAGGACAGACTAAAACAGAAATGGATAATTTTACGTATTCAAACACTATGTAGCAAATTTATGGAGGCAGAAAAACATTTGCCTTTTTTGGTCAATAGCAATTTAGGCAACTTTCAGTCATAACGTGGAACGGATAAAAGAAGGTAAAGGCATAAAAAGACTAAAAGGGGAGACTAAAAGGAGTTAAAAAAAGACAAGTTACTGGGTGGCCGTAAATGAATGTGTTCTTTGTATGAAAACTAGGCATTGTGTTAGTTGGCATATAAAGTAAAGTTTATGAAAGTATACGTGGAAATAGAAGCAGAATTATCTAAGGAAGAAAAAATGTATGGAAAGTTAGTATGGGAATATAATGAACTGTTAGACCAGAATGTTAGCGTTTTTATAAAGTAAAATTGATATATCAGTTTGATGAGGAAAAATGAATAATATTCACACAGAGATATTTGTTAAAAGGCAAAAATGCAATGCCTCCTTGTTTAGGTAAATATTTAAAAAAAGAAGAGAGTAAAGAATGAAATGTTTAATCAGTAGTGTAGACCAAATGGAGTGTAAAGAAGATACAATTATGGCTGTGGCAGTTGAACTTGTGAAGAACTTGTACAACAAAAATCAAGGAGCATCAATGCATCATTGCAGTGTAAAGAACTGGGATAATGAGGCCAATAAGGGTTTGAAAAAATTAATTACAGTACAACAATTAGAAGCTACTGTAAAATAAGTGAAGATAAATACAGTGCTGCAGTTAGATGGACTTTTTTTTTATAAAAACACGACAAAAGAAGAAAGGTTTGCTTTGTCTATATATCGATGGAGTAGTTTGGGGAAGGAATAAAGGATGATCATGTACAGTGGATATAAAAAGTGTACATACCCATTAAAATGCCAGTTTTTTTGTGATGTAAAAAATGAGACCACAATAAATAATTTCAAAACTTTTCCCACCTTTAATGTGACCTATAATACCTGTACAATTCAATTGAAAAACAAGCAAATCTGTTAGGGGAAAAATATAAAAAAATAAAAAGACGTACAATACACTGGTTGCATAAGTGTGCACACCCTTAAACTAATACTTTGTTGTGTGTGCACACCGAAAAACTAATACTTTGTTGTGTGCACACCCTTAAACTAATACTTTGTTGTGTGTGCACACCCTTAAACTAATACTTTGTTGTGTGTGCACACCCTTAAATTAATACTTTGTTGAAACACCTTTTGATTTAATTGCAGCATTCAGTCTTCTTGGGTAGGAGTCTATCAGCACAGCACATCTTGAATTGGCAATATTTGCCCACTCTTCCTTGCAAAAGTGCTCCAAATCTGTCAGATTGCGAGGGCATCTCTTGTGCACAGCCCTCTTCAGGTCACCCCACAGATTTTCTTTTGGATTTAGGTCTCGGCTGTGGCTCGGCCCTTCCAAAGCTTTAATTTTCTTCTGGTGAAGCCATTCTTTTGTTGATTTGGATGTATGCTTGGGGTCATTGTCATGTTGAAAGTTGAAATTCCTCTTCATCTTCAGCTTTCTAGCATACTCCTGAAGATTTTGGGCCAAAAGTGACTGGAATTTGGAACTATTCATAATTCCCCTCCACCTTGACTAAAGCCCCTTTTCCAGCTGAAGAAAAGCAACCCTAAAGCATGATACTGCCACCACCATGCTTCGCCATGGGGATGGTGTCCTTTTGGTGATGCGAACTGTTGTTTTCTCACCAAACATACCTTTTGGAATTGTGGCCAAAAAGTTCAACCTTGGTCTCGTCAGACCATAACACATTTTCCCACATGCTTTTGGGAGACTTCTGTATTGTTTTGCAAATTTTAGCCAGGCCTGGATGTTTTTCTGTGTAAGAAAAGGCTTCTGTCTTGCAACCCTACCCCATAGTCCAGACATAAGGAGAATATGGGAGATTGTTGTCACATGTAGTACACAACCAGTACTTGCCAGAAATTCCTGTAGCTCCTTCAGTGTTGCTGTAGGTCTCTTGACAGCCTCCCTGACCAGTTTTCGTCTCGTCTTTTCATCAATTTTGGAGGGACGTCCAGTTATTTGCAGCGTCACTGTTGTCCCATGTTTTCTCCACTTTTGATGACTGTCTTCACTGTGTTCCATGGTATATCCAATGCTGTGGAAATTTGTTTGCACCCTTCTCCTGACTGATACCTTTCAACAATGAGATCTCTTTTATGCTTTGTAAGCTCTCTACAAACCATGGCTTTTGCTGTAGCAGGCAATTGAGTAAATGTCAGGAAAATCCTACTAGGACAGCTGAACTTTATTCTGGGTTAATGAGAGTCTCTTTAATTGATGGCAGGCGTGTATCCAAGAAGACTATTAAATCAAAAGGTGCTTCAACAAAGTATTAGGTTAAGGGTGTGCATACACAACAAAGTATTAGTTTAAGGGTGTGCACACTTATGCAACCAGTGTATTGTACTTTTTAAATTTTTTATATTTTTTCCCTAACAGATTTGTTTGTTTTTCAATTGAATTGTACAGGTTATAGGTCACATTAAAAGTGGAAAAAGTTTTGAAATGATTTATTGTGGTCTCATTTTTTGTATCACAAAAACCTGGCATTTTAACAGGGGTGTGTGCACTTTTTATAGCCACTGTATGTGTAGGAATAATTCAATTAATATAGAAAAAAGGGGACAAAGTTAATTCAGAACTGAGACCTTTTCAAATGTGCCATGCCGGCTCTAAATTGATGATGAAAATGGGGCAAAAAATATTAGAAAAATGATAAATAAAATAATGGTAGGAGTGCATGGTCTAAAATGTAAAAAAATGTTAGTTCCAAAGGGCAAGTTGAGGATATTATTAAAAATGAAAATTTTGTGTGTGTGTGTGTGTGTGTGTGTGTGTGTGTGTGTGTGTGTGTGTGTGTGTGTGTGTGAGTGTGTGAGTGTGTGTGTGTGTGTGTGAGTGTGTGTGTGCGCGTGTGTGTGTGTGCGTGTGTGTGCCTGTGTGTGCCTGTGTGTGCCTGTGTGTGATTGACCGAATGTCTGCCTTTATTGTCTGTCTGTAAGGATCCATGATTTACATGGACAGGAATAAATAAATAACTAGATATATTGGATTAGTTCTGTCAGCTCAGGACAAATAAGAGGTGTGTGTGGGGGAGGAGGAGTGAATGGTGGACGGGTTACTCCTACCAGTGCAATTCATGGGCCACCAATGTTGACTACAACAGGCAAGTTCTGATTAGCACAAATGGTAGTAATGGCAATGCAGATTAGCCAGTAATAATGCAGCTAATCTGTTGTTGAATCGTAAATTACCATTTCATGGAACCATATACTTTTTATATCTTTATCAGGCCCTGAAATGTATAAAGCTTTAATGTAGTAGTTTGAAAATTCTTTCAAATACAGAAAAGAAAGTGATGTTGCAGGATATCAGAACAAAATTAAGCTATGGAAATTGAACATAAAAGGTAAACTTAGTAAGAAGCAGGGGTATATGGAATAATGCAGGACTGTGGGGAAAAAGACTGATGGCAGTGTAGATTTTTGTTATAGATCATCAAAGAACTAAATAGGGACGCAAATACAAGTAGTGGTAAAGCAGAGATATAAAGAAATGGATTAATGCCAAGACATGTTGTGGCATTTAATATACAAAGAAAGGTTATATAATATATGTGATATAGAAGGAACTGTGTACACAATCACACAATCCCTTCTATATCACACATAGAAGGAGCAGAAGGAACTGTGGAATACACATATTTACATATATTTATTTATTATTTATTTATATTTATTTGTCTTTGTTGACTGGGAAAAGTTCGACTGAGTGAAACCCATTTTCATCAGATGCCCAGGGAGAAAACCTCCACATTTAAGTTACACATGATGTACGTTTATAATTGCCGGGTAAAAGCATCTATACATAAACTTATTTACATAATTTGTAAATATTTTAAATATTTCTTACATGAACATAGCATTTTAACAGAAAAAACAGGAGAGAAATTAATATAAATTGGCTCATTATTAAATAGAGAAATAACATGCAATTGCAAAGTTTTTATAGCATGATGGCTACTGGCTACAGGGAAAAATATCAAATTGGGGTGCTTGTGAATTTAGTAGTAATTTAGGGACAGACAAGTAGAATGTATCTTAAAAATGTTAAGAGAGATATGAAAGGAGAAGTTATGCAAATGAGCAGGAAGATAAATGGACAGGGGAGGAACTGCAGTTAATAGTCGGGTGTAAGAGAAGGAGGAAAAGTAAGAGTTTAGGAAATAAGTGCAGGATGAGGAGGAGCAATAAGGTACAAAAGACAGAGATGCAATGTGGCTATAAGAGTTGGAGAAAAGTAATCTGAGTAAAGCTAGCCAAGTGAGCAGGAAGAACAGAGCCATCGTTGCATACACGCACACACTCACCCACAATATACGTATATATATATATATATATATATATATATATATATGTGTGTGTGTGTGTATGTGTGTGTGTGTGTGTGTGTGTGTGTGTGTGTGTGTGTGTGTGTGTGTGTGTGTGTGTGCAATATGGGTTCAATTCACAATTTTGAAATATCAAATTTCAGACTATGTAGCTGAAACCCCTAAATACCGAAAGACCAGAAGCACGAAATTCAAAATACCGAAAGTACAACACACATACAGCACACACATACACACAACTTCCTCCCACAATCAAACATATGATCTTACACTACAGATAAGCAGGAGAGCAAGCCCCCCTGCACCCCCCATACCCCCCCTACTTAAATATACTAACTCTGAGATCACACAAGGGAAACCCGCACCCACACATTTTACAGTCCCTCACACATGCACATCACAGTCACAACACACACTGACACACACTAAAGCCCCTAACCAACACACTTACACGTAGATACTTACTTGAACCTCCACCTCTCCATCAGTAAACCGCAACACCAGAAGCGCTACTTCAATATCTCCGAACATCGGGATTTTGAATTTCACGTTTCTGGTCTTTCGGTATTTAGGGGTTTCAGGTACATAGTCTCAAGATTTTGAAATTCGATATTTCAAAATTTTGAGATTATGTAGTGAACCCATACACACACACACACACACATATATATATATATATATATATATATATATATATATGTGTATGTATATATGTATATATATATATATATATATATATATATATATATATATATATATATATATGTAGACACACACACACACACACACACACTTACGTTATAGAAGACTAAATTATTTTTGTCCAGTATCATTACAAAGGTATAGTTGGAACTATGTTTCTAATGTTGATATAGATATTGAACTCTATGGAAATGTTATATAGTGGGGATGTATGTTTGTGATTGGATTAATAAAGTAATTTTCTGAAAAAACTTATGTTAAAAGTTACCCACCCCCACAACACTCATGGCACCACCCTCTACTTGTACAAAATTGGCAAGCTCTGGAATACTCTTCCTCAGCCCATAGCAAAAAAACCTAAGTATCACGAATTCAAACACCTCCTAAAAGAACACCTAACCAATCATTGGGTGTACACCTGCCATACTCCTGACTAAGTCTACCTACTCTCTGACTATATCTCCTGTTTCTGCTCCCCTATTAACTATATAATACCCCATAGCTAATGTTTTTTAACACATGGCTAACTTTTTCTAACTCTTATATTAGCAGCTAGATTGGACTTAGATCCTAGGCATGCATACTGATCTTTTTGTAACTGTTTTTCTCAATGTTTGTTTAAAGTATATGTCCTTAATTACTGTATTTTCACACACACTGTTTTGTAACTGTATATTTGTCTTTACCATTTATTAATATTTTCTCTTTGACGTCAGTGTTAATACATCTCACACTCTATAAATATGGTAAATATTATTAGTAATATTTAGTATTTTGTTTTCCTACTATATGTCATAGTATTTAGTATTTAGTTCTACTGTATGTCAGGAGCTTTTCTCCTCGGGTCTCCGCTGAAAATGGGCTTTTGGCCCAGTTGGACATCACCCGGTAAACAAATGTAATGCATATTGGTTAATTTGGAAAGAACAGAGAAAATATTGTTTAGTAAAAACAGGATATAAGCAATGTACTACATAACATGAAAATGTGGTTATGGCAGAAAAGGTGTGGAGGTATAAAGACAGTAAAAGAAAAAAAAATAATGTGAAAATAAAAAAAGAAAATGGAAACCAAAAGGGTGGAAATGAGTATGTATAAAAATGTATGCTGTTTGCTTAATTGTGGGGGAAATTGAATTGAGCAGCAGTCACAATATTTTTTTGTCGCTTTAAGAGCAGAAGCTTGAATACAATTTATGTAAGAATGGCTTATAGAATGCAAAACATTGTGGTGTCCATCTTCATCTCTAAAGGCAGTCAAATATATCAATAAAACTACACTGTCTGCATACTGATTTTGGTTGGATAAGAAGTACAGTGGCAGGGCTGTAAGCAGTGGCTGTTGCTGTGATTATGTTTTGGCAAGAAGTTAAATAGTAATCTTCACAGATGCTGTCAGGATACTGCTGTTCCAATTTCTGAGGCTAATTATGCTGAAAGGATGAGTGTGTTTGTTTTATGCTGAAAGGATGAGTGTGTTTGTTTTGCATCCATCACAGGTAAACACCGGTCAAAATAAAGGGAGCAGAAGTACCTCTGAGTTCCACAGATGGCAGAGGCCACAGTTTTGAACACTAGATAAGGAACTCAACGGTTAGATCAAAGACAGCACTGAAAGAGAGGTTCATCTAAATTCTAAAACATTGTATTGATGGTTATTTTTAAGGAAATAAGTGTGCAAGATTCTCTCAAAGACTGTTCTTGCTTTCAGACGTGCATTCAGTAAAGTGACAGGAATTCTAAAGAGTGGCTAGGTACTATTTCTGAAACATCATTCAGTGAGCAATGATTTTAGCACATTAATAATTTAGTTTTATTTACAAAGCTATTTTTTGGCAGAAAGTAAAGGGAAAACCCCACTTTTATTATCTTATTTTTTTATAATGCTATCTTTTTGGCTGACAGTAAAGGGCATACTCCATTTTTATTATCCTACTAAACAATTCAAGCAGTTGGTTTCGCCAGTGTTAACTATTTCAGTGGTGCTAGAAATATGTTAATTTAATTAGTAACAGTCTAAAGATTTCTGTTTTGAAAGGTATGACTGTGAAAGCTATGTTAATCTGAAGTAATCTTGTAGATCTTCCTCATTACAGATCATTTTTTCAAACTTTTTTTTTCAGTAGGTAAAGGGTGCATTTTTGTCTTCATTGTTACTGTTCTAATCTCTGCTCAGTTGAAGTTAAGAAAATGTGTTTCTAAGAAAAGTTTGTAATTGTAGCATTAAACAGTGAAGCAGTTGTACAATTTTTAGCTATTTTTCAAAACACATAATTGCAGATTTGCAAAAAATATTGACATCATTCTGGGAAGGAAGCACGTCAGCCACATCATTATATTCAGTTCCTTACACATAGTAGGATTTTATTAGCTCTTCAGTGAAGAAAATTTTCCTAGTCCTTAATTTGTAACCTACGTGTGTGTGTGTGTGTGTGTGTGTGTGTGTGTGTGTGTGTGTGTGTATATGTATTTAGACATACACACACACACACACACACACATATATATATATATATATACGTATATATGTATATATATATATATATATATGTGGATTCACTTCATAATCTCGAAATACTGAAATATTGAATTTTAGTATCTCGAGACCATGAAATTGAAAATCCAAATAAACAAAACCGGGAAACCCAAACTCCCGAAACCACAAAACCATGAAACTCAAACTCCCAAAACCACAAAACCGCGAAAAGACACAGCACATACAAACACACACACCTCCCGACACTGTACAAAAAGCAATACAACACACATGCACACAACTAAACAAACACACACAGCTACCCTTACTATATGCAGGGGGGCAAGCTCCCCTGCACTCCCCGTGTAGGGGGCTGTGCCCCCCCACACCCCCCCTACTAATATACACTAACTCTGAGGTCGCACTACACTCCATAACACAGACAACCCAGCACCACACATTCCACACACACCCCCGCACAAACACACATCACAGACATACAAACAACACCACTCCCAACACTAATAAACAGCACTCACCTAACGCGATGTCCATACCGCAGGTTCCACATTGTCGGATTCGACATTTCCGGGTTCGCGATTTCCGTTCATTCGACTTTATAGGTGCAAGATTCTGAAATTCGATATTTCAGATTTTGAGCTTATAAAGTGTTTTTATATATATATATATATATATATATATATATATATATATATATAGATATATGGGAAACACACGTGTGTGTGTGTGTGTGTGTGTGTGTGTGTGTGTGTGTGTGTGTGTGTGTGTGGATGTATGCCCATCTTTTGTAAAATTAAGCCATTGAACAGAAAGTGATTGAGCACAACTGCTTGATAAGCAGCCGATCGAAAAACAACAAAACTAAGTAAACCCCCCTACACCCCTGCTTTTTTATATGTACCATCTTTGAGATCACAACACAGTGGTTAAAGGGGATATTCCCCAATCTCCACAGTAGCAAAATCTGGCACAGAAAAAAAAGCTGGTATGTGCAGTAAGCTGATTTTTGATCAGCTGTTTCTACTTTTTTCTGTTTAACAATTTAAACTGTTGATCACTTACACCTATGCATATTTCTATATATTTATTAATATATATATATATGTGTATATATATATATATATATATATATATATATATATATATATATATGTATATAGGTCTAGGAAACATGCTCGACTAGCATTTGTCTGAATCACAAAACATCGAACACACATACACAAAAGCGCTTAACATTGAAAAGCGCTTCCATGAATGTATAGTTCAAAAAATAAATAAATCTAAGCCCCCCTGCACCCCCCACACCCCCCTACTTTAATATTCTCACTCCGAGATCACACTACAGTGTGGAAAAGGGAATTTTCCCTTACCTGCACTGTAGTCCGACAGGCACACATACACGGAAGCGCTTGTCGATGTTAAGCACTTTTGTGTATGTGTGTTCAGTGTTTTGTGATTCAGACATATGCTACTAGAGCACTTACCTTACCCGCACCCTAACCCTAAAGTCCATCACTATCGCACACTTACACATTTGCTCTCGTTTCCCATGTCGGTGTTTTCGGCGCCAGGATTACGACTTGTCAGTATTTCTGTTGTCGGTCTTCCGATATTGGTCATCTCATTGTCGTTGATTTCACTTGTCAGTCTTTTCAGGTAGACCCGTATATATATATATATATGTGTGTGTGTGTGTGTGTGTGTGTGTGTGTGTGTGTGTGTGTGTGTGTGTGTGTATATATATTCCTCAACTAATGGGTTCGGATCCAATCCTCAGATCCAACTGTGTCACTTTCTTTAGATTCTGGGATCTGACTGTCAAGCTTCTCACTTACTCATAATGCCCTTGACCACTATATTACCTCAGATCTCATTTGCCTGTCTTCAGTATTGGATAGGGTTGCAATTTCTTGAGCTCTTAGTGGGTTTTAGTGACTGCATAAATTTATAGCTTTACTTCTTTATAACTTTTTTTCCTTGTTATAGTTTATAGCATCTCCCTTACATCTCTTCTAAACTTTCCTAAACCATTTTATTACTAAATTTAAGATGCCATTTATTTAATATTCTTAGCTACCATTGGTGGTACTCTTTCTCCTTCTGTTATGTTGCCTTAAGGTAATCCTTTGTCATACCATTGTTGGTATTACGATCTTCCTTTCTCCTCTCTTTAAAAAACAAAAAAACAAAAACGACTTTTGTGTTTTTGTATGAACACTGAATTTTACTTTTTTGCAGTATGGCTGATAAGCCTACTGGTTTCAAAAAGTGAACTTCCTGTGGGCATAAGCTTCCCAGACTGATGCCCACAGGAAGTGTGTTTATTCCCAGGGCCTGGCACACTTGAACGCCTCCTGCTCCATTTGTAAGGCTTTTAATGCTCGGGCCATTAGTGACAGAAGAAACAAACTTATTCTAAAAGGCCTTCTTCCAACCTCTTCTCCTTTTGCTGGCACTTTTTCAGGGGTCCATATCCCCTCTCATAAATCAAAGGAGCCCAGGGAGCACCAAAAATGCTCCCATGCATGGTCTCTTCAATCTGCACCTTCATCTGAGCCTCCCAAGAAGGTTGCATAGAGCTCAGATCTGAAGTCTTCAGATCTGACGCCTACTGTTGCCAAGTGTCTTTGGCTCCATACGCCAAGATTTTCCCCAGAGCCAGTATCCCAAAGGTTGAGATCTTCTTTTTCTTCAGGAGACCCCTAAAAAGTCATCCAGGCCACCATCCACTTCGCCCTCCATTACATCCTCCCAAAGTCTTTTCGAGTCGGAGGTAGATAGGATGATGAGAAAATTCCTCAGAACACAGATCCTGATGGGGCTCCTTTCAGCTCCATCTGCCACTGAATCCATGAGTCTTAAACCTTTTTTCCACCCTATAGTTGCTCCTTATCAGATCTGACCTGCCTTTTCAGAGCCTTTGGATCCAAGATCCCCAAGAGTCGAATCATTGGGTACGAAGATTTTTCTGTCTTCCACCCTGGCGACTTACCTGATCCAGTGGGCTCCTATTCCTTTGGAACACGATGGCTCTTGGAGTTGAGCCGTTGGTATCAGATCCAAGGGGTTGACTTAGACTCTGAAGCTTTCAGAACCATCTCTTCCCTTGGAGATTCTGCGGTGGACATATCGGCTCTGACTCCTCCCTTAGAGTGGAGGGTTGGGGAGAGCCTTGGATCATCTGAGAGGCTTAGCTCCAGTCGGATTGTTCTCAGCTTATCCTGGTCCTTCTGGCTTCAAGGTGGTGGAGAGGATTTTCTCTCATCCCAGAATAGTTTTGAATTTCTCTCCTTCAGATCTATTCCCTGTTCCATCTTCGGATCCTGCATCTGAGTGTACTCATCCTACAGCTCAAGGACAGCCAGCCCATATGAACTTCCAAGCAGTTGCCACCAGGAAACTCCCCGCTTCTTCTGACACCTCCCCAGAACATCCCACTGAACAGGTTCCTTGGAAGAGGTCATGCAAGAGGAGACACTTGGATTCCCCCCAGGAATCCCTCACAGAAGACACTGATTTTGAGGAAGGGGAAGGGTCCCCTAGATCTCCACCTGAGGATGTCTCATTTGGAGACATCTTAGAAATCCTTTGCCAGAAAGGTGATTGGTCTTCCCAAAGCTCTTCTCAGGAGGAATCTGTGTTCTTTGATGCCTTTGGGTCTGGACCATCTACGTCTTGGGTTACCCCACCTGCAGATGAGCTTATAAACCTTGTCTACCACAGGGCATGGAATGAGCCAGACTACATAGAACTAATCCTCAAATGTGTGGAAGAGATTTTGAGTGCCCCCCCCCCCACCCAACATGCAACACTGGACCAAGGAAATCCCTGTAAATGCCATAGTGGTTGTGGCAGTCACTAAAAAGGTGCTAGCCATACAGAGCTTCTCTCCCCATCCCCCTAATAGGGAGTCTAGGTTGTTGGACAGGTTTGGAAAGTGAGTGTATGCATCAGCCACCTTTGCCTTCCAGTCTCTGAATTGTCTGGAACATTTTACTAGGTTACAGTGGGACTTAGTGAAGGAACTTTCTAACTCTACTCCTTGGTCAATGTCTGCAGAGGAACAGAAGTCCTTTTACATATGGCTGGACAACCTGCAATCTATTACTAACGTATCCATGAAGTTAGTCTCACATGCAGCTGAAGGTTCCTCATGGGCTGCTGGTTCAGGCATAGCCTTTAGGAGACATGCCTGGATGCAGTTGTGCGATTTTGCAGAGCCCTTCAAGGCATCATTGATCAATGCTGCTTTTGATGGATCATCTTTGTTTGGGTCAACAGTTAAAGCGACAGTCTACCACAATGAGAAGGATAGAAGGACCTTGTCTGCTGTGGGAATCTGCTTTTCTACCCCACAGAGACCTTTTTCTAGGAATCAACATGGTGGCAAGTAGTTGTTATTCAAGAAATCTCAGGAACCTTTCCAAGAGTCACGTAGAGATTTTTCTCCCAGAGGAAGAGGGGGAATAGTTACAATGGATGACGCCACCCACGTGGCACTTGGGGACCGCAGAATCAAGGGTCTTGAGATTCCTTCTTGGACAGATCTTTTCAATGCTCCTGAAAGGTTGCCCGACTGTCCCTTTTTGGAGGTAGGCAAAGGGTACTTGTCCTTGTACCTAAAAGCCTAGATGGCCATCACAAAAGATTCATGGGTGCAAAGAATCATATCCAGAGGATTTTTCATTCCCTTTTTACAAGTTTCCCAAAGGAAAAGCATATGTCTCCCTGATGTTCCACCCAGTCAGAGGGAGTTAGCAGCTCTAGAGATTCAAAAGCTGCTGGACAAAAGAGTAATCCAAGAGGTCCCACCAGCCCAAAGAGGATCTAGAATTTACTCAAGGTTCTTTTTAGTGCCAAAGAATACAGGAGACCTGAGACCCATTTTGGATCTCAGTTATCTGAACCAGTCTGTAAAGAATTCCAAATTCCAAATGGTCATAGTTCAGTCCATTCTGCCTCTTCTACAGAAGGACGACTGGATGTGCTCTATCGATCTTCAAGATGTGTACCATCAAATCAAAATGAACAGTCACTATCAGAGATACCTACAGTTCCGGCTGGAGCCAGTCATTACCATTTCAGAGCTCTGCCCTTCAGTCTCACCACAGCCCCCAGGGTGTTCACCAAATGCATGGCAGTGGTAGCAGCTCCTTTAAGACTGCTCGGATTCAGAATGTTTCCTTACTTAGCCGACTGGCTTCTTACAGCACCAACCAGGCATGTTCTGCAAAGGGCTAGGGATTACTTACTCCAGTTATCTCACTCTCTGGGAATTATGATCAATTTAGCCAAGTCACAACTTCAACCAGTTCAAGTCTTGAAGTTTATAGGGGCTTGTCTAGACAGTCAATTGTATAGCTCTTCTGCCCCAAACAGAGTTCATAATTTTGAAATCGCATGTCAGACAGGTTCTTTTCTCTTCCTTCTCCCCCTGCAAAAATGATACTCAAACTATTAGAGTCAATGGCTACTGCAATAACTTTAATACCCACTGCTCATCTTCATATGAGAATTCTTCAGTGGACTCTAGCAGTGCAATGATCCTTTTCTTGACATCATTTATGACACCTGATGAAATTATCTCGGAGTTGCCGAAAATCCCTGCTCTGCTGGATATAGTCCCAAGAGATTTTTCTAGCATGTCCTTTTGTTTTTCCTCCTCTGAATACCCTGTTGACCATGGATGCCTCCCATTTGGGGTGGGGTGGGAATTACTTGGGGTGGATTGTTCAAGACATGTGGCCCCCCAGAAGAGACCAGTTTGCATATAAATGTCCTAGAGATGAGAGTAGTGCTTTTAGTGTTGCAGGCTCTTCAGCACTGTCTTCCACTAGGAACAATTGCTATTCAAATGGGCAACATGTCAGTAGTCTGATACATCAACAAACAGGGGAACCAGATCCTATCCCTTATGGCGAGAAGCAGTGAGAGTTTGGTAGTGAGCGATCTCCTCCAACCGCTTTATTGTATCAATGCACATACCGGGGAAGTGCAACATCTTAAGGGACAACCTCAGCGGGATCATTCTTATGCATCCTGTGTGGTCTTTCAATTGATCAGTGGCAAATATGATCTTCCACAAATGGGGTCAACCATGCTGCAGTCTGTTCGCTTCTCGCCTCAACAACAAATGCAGCAGTTACTTTTCCCTAATTCCATTTTGGGACATTCACCAAGAGTTGCTCTAGTCCATGTTTGGCCCTCCAGTCTCCTTTATGCATACCCTCCCCTGCCTCTAATCCCAAGGTTTATTCAGAAAGGGCTCCAGTTGAAGAGCAAAGTAATCCTCATTGCCCCTTACTTGCCTCAGCAAGTGTGGTTTCCCTTTCAATGATCTCACCTAGGATGTCTGCCTTGGACACTGGATTCCAATCCAGATCTCCTGTATCACCCATCAGAAATGATTCATCTGGACATTGTAGGCCTCAAATTGACTGCATGGTTTCTCCAATTCCTATGATGGCTAGGCATTCCAGGTTTTCCTCCCCAGTCTGCCATATTCTTTTTTCATCCCACAAACCTTCGACTAGGAAGATTTGTAAGAGTAAATCGAAGAGGTTTTCCTTTTGGGCTCATCAGAGAGAGATGGAGCCTTTCACAGCTCCTCTCCTGACTGTCTTAGATTTCCTTGCCTCCATCTTTCAAAGCGGGGCAAGCTTTTCCTCCATCAAAGTTCAGTTAGCAGCCATTTCCAACTATCACATTGGAGATAATGCTTCTCCTTTAGCTTCATGTAAATTATGTAAGGCCTTTCTAAAAGGTACCTTTTTACTTAGACTGTCAATTTGAGATCCTTCTCCATCTTGGGACTTAACTTTGGTATTACAGATCTTGGTACATTCACCTTTTGTCCCTTCACCTGAAGTAGACCTTAAGTTTCTGTCTTGGAAAACTGTATTTTTGGTTGGTATCAGTTTAGCAAGACAAGAATCTGAACTCCAAGCACTGTCTTCAAAATCACTGTATCTGATCTTTCACAAGGATAGAGTTATCTTGAGCACAAATCCTTATTTTCTACCAAAAGTGCCCTCTGAATCAAACATCAATCAAGTGATCAATTTACAAGTTTTCTTTCCCAAATTTGACAGTAAATAAGAATATATCCTTCATCTTTTAAATGTCCATAGACATTTTCACTTTTGCCTTCACAGGACTAAGGAATTTAGAAAAACTGATCAATTATTTCTCTCTTTCACAAATAATATGATGGGAAGACCAGTCTCAAAAACTGCAGTAGCTAAACTGATAACAGATTGTATTTCCTTCATTTATTCCTTGAGAGGCTTAACCTTGCCAAGAGAACCAGTAGTGCATACAACTAGGTCTGTGGCTACATCAGCTGCCTTTTGGGGTAGAACCTCCATTGATGACATTTGTGCAGCTGCCACATAGTTTAATGCTCATACTTTTATTTCTCATTTCAAATTGGATATCATCTCCAGAAACAGAAACATTCAGTTCGGAGGTTCTCCAGAATATCCTTCCATGAGGGCCACCCAAGTAACGTAGCTGGGGACACTGTCCCATTCATTGAGAAATGAATGAAAAGGACAACATCTGATGTAAAAGTTATGCACTCACCATAACTATGCATCTGTGTTGTCCATTTTCATTCTTCCTCAACTTCCCTCCTACCTTCTCCCTATCCATGTCTTTGGGAGAGACCTAACGAAATTGTTGCTAGGAACCATACTAGCAGCTGTCACTTTTCTGTCATAGCTATGTTGAGATACATTGTACTGATATTGTATAATAGCAGCAAACTCAATCTGAATTAATACAGCGGTCAGCGGCAATATGGGTAAGGGAGGAACTCAGGAGTCGGATCCTGGCAGCTGAAGAAAGTGGCCGATTTGGATCCGAAGATCGGATCCGCACCCATTCTTTGAGGAAGAATGAAAATGGACAACACAGATGCTTTAGTTATGGTGAGTACATAACTTTTATTTTAGTAAGTTAAAACAATCGATGAATGGTTTGGCCCTTATCAGAGCTTCATCAGATCTAAGGTTTGCATAGCAGTTACAAATAATATATACTTTTGTATTTTCCATATAAATAGCCATGTGAATTGCAAGGTTTTACTTCTGGAACACTTAAACAGTTCACATTCAATGACAGTGACTGGAACAGAGGTATATCCAAAGTTTGCATCTGTATTGTGATTTGTGTTGTTAACTCCTTATCCAAGAGACTCTTAGCGTGTTTGGTCACTCTCAACATAAGGGTGACCAAACCCCTCTCAGACTTCAGGCTTACGTTTTTCAACAACCCACTGTTTAGACAAGCTCAAGTCTGCAGGAACTATGATAGGTTTGTTTTTCATGTTATTGAGAGACTCTAATAGGGCCCATTGCAAGACAATCTGAATGCAAAGCTAGAGGAAAAATGAAGTGGAATGACAGGTTCGACTTAAAGGTTATTGGAAGCCTGGACTCAGTCGGACATGTTTAACTGGACCATAGCAACTTTTACTAAAACGTAGTAGAAATATTTTTGTCATACCTATAGTATTTCATGTCTATGCTTGAGTTTAATTTTAATTTATTATCTTTTGTACTACATATTTAATTGTTTATTTTATTTTTATATGAAGTTTAAATAAGAATTTTGATTTTTATTTTTACTTCCATTGCAACACTTTAATTTATGTTTGGTATCTGAAGATTAAGTTAATGTCAAGTTGAATTGTTCATATTATTGATATGTCTGATTAGTAGTATGAACTACCACGTTTGTATATGATAGCATAGTGAGATCTGAGGAAACCCTTCAGTTTATTAACAGAAATGGGCGAATGCACTTGTATGTGTCTGTTTGTATGTATACATATTACATATTTTTTCGTTTGGCATAACTCTCTTTATGTATTGTATGTAACTCTCTTTACTCTTCCCCTCCACTATGTTTTCTGAGCCTGGGAATCTTCATACACACCTACACCCACACACACACATACACACATCTTCACACTTGTTTTTTTTGTTTTAGCTTGCCTAAGGGCATTTTGCTCTCCTGGCTGTTTGAGAATTCCTAGATTCACACACAGTTGCTAAATCCTAATTGCACTGCATCCCTTAGCAGCAGACTTTTGTATTGAGTTCTGTTAAACATCAGTCTTCTCCCCTTTCCCATCACAGCATTTCACACGGAGTATAGCCTCACTGCCATCTGTTTCATTATATCTCATGTTAATGTAATAAAAATGCAAGGCCTGATGCCTACATTGTTATTTGACATTATTCTTAGCACATGGATCAGCAGCCAGATATACATTGATTTTGTATTTACTTAGATAAGGAGTTAATAGCACCAATCACAATAAAGACAGAAACTTTAACTGTACCACTGTTCCAGTCACTGTCATTCAATGTGATCTGTTTAAATGCTCTTGGACTAAAGCCTTTGTTGTAATTTACATGGCTATTTATATGGAAAATAGAAAAGTATATATTTCTTGTTACTGCTGTGTTTAACTTAGATCTGATGAAGCTCTGACAAGGGCAAAAGTGCTCATCTCTTGTTTTAACTTAATAACCCATGGATTAAACAAGCAATTCCAGACTGAATCCTGTTTCGTAGTTTTAATAAGAATGCAAAATGATCTTTGATACAGATCTTACATGAGAAGTTGTAATAATGGCATTTTTTAATAATTTGTATGCCAATATCAAAAGCAGTTGTTCCTGCACAACTAGTTTTATATATTTACATACCAGATTGGTTGAGGCCTGGGTTAACATCGACTGCCACCAATACTGTTAGCCAACAAGGTGCTGGCGGAAATTGGGCTACTGTTGGCCGAAGGAGGAGAGGAGGGGGAAGGCATGGCCAAAGACAGGAAGAGAGGAGAAAGGCTAGGACTGTGGTATTGAGGGTCGGAACTTTGAATGTTGGCAGTATGACTGGTATAGGGAGAGAGCTAGCCGATATGATGGACAGAAGGAAGGTTGGTATATTGTGTGTGCAAGAGACCAGATGGAAGGGGAGTAAGGCTAGGTGTATCGAAGGTGGGTTCAAATTGTTTTATCATGGTGTGGATGGGAGGAGAAATGGCATAGTAGTTATCCTGAAGGAACAGTATGCTAAGAGTGTTTTGGAGGTGAAAAAGAGTGTTGGACAGAGTGATGTTTATGAAGCTGGAAATTGATGGTGTAATGATGAATGTTGTTAGTGCATATGCTCTACAAGCTGGGTGTGCGATGGACGAGAAAGAAAAATTTTGGAGTGAGTTGGATGAAGTGGTGATGACTGTACCCAAAAGTGAGAGAGTGGTGATTGGAGCAGATTTCAATGGGCATGTTGGTGAAGGGAACAGAGGGGATGAGGAAGTGATGGGTAGGTATGGTGTTAAGCAAAGGAATGCAGAAAGTCAGATGGTAGTGGATTTTGCAAAATGGATGGACATTGCTGTGGTGAATACGTAATCTGAAGTAGGATATTCATTTGTCTGCAACCTGTGGGTTATGGATCCGATATCGGATCCGAACCGGCATGGTTTTCCAGCTATGGATCCAAGCTCTCAGCTCCTCCCCTCACCCATAATGCCCTGCTCTACCCTCATGACCTCAGATCTCGTTTGCCGCGCTGGTGACTGGATTTGGGTACATAGCTCTCAGCTAAGTGAACTCTATTTCTTGTTAAAATCAGAGAATTTTTGGTTTTCAGTGAATTTGTGTGAAAGTTTAGGTTTCCCTTTCTTATAAGTGTATTTTGAGTTTATTTTGAGTTAAAGTAAGTAATTTTTATTCCCTCCCCTCGCTGTTGCGTAGAGTGTGTGTGTAGGCCTGTGTGTCTTTTTGTTTTAAGTTACTTTCTGTAACTTTTAGTGTGTTATAGATTATGGCTGACCAGCCTAAATCTATCTTTTCGAAATGCTCGAGTGTGGCCATAAGCTCTCACCGGCTGATGGCCACACTCGGTGTGTTAAGTGTCTCGGGGTTGAACACCTCACATCTGGTTGTTCCATTTGTGCAGGGTTCAACCCCAGGGCACTGAGGGAGCGGAGGTCCAAGCTGGTCTTGGCGGGTCTTTACCGCCAGACTCGGCTCCGGCCTCCGCTCCTTGAGACTACTGTGGCTGCAGTTGTTCCCCTGTGGCACCCCTCCTGCTCCTGGGACTCAAACTCCCGCTTCTGGCGAGGAGAGGGATGCTGCTAAAAGGACGGAGGAGAAGCACCTAGCGGCGGGCCGAGACCTCTGTTTCGGCCCCGCCAGCCAAGCGAGCTTCTCCCGGCTCCGTTCGGTTGATCTCCTCCTTCTCGGCTCCGGTCCCCTGTGTGCTTTTCACGGGTCCTGAGGAGGAGGAGACCCGATCTCCGTCAAGGCTATCGAGGAGGCACTCCAGGCCTACCTCGGTAGCCTCTTCGAATCTACCCATAGCCTTTCTGATGCTGATCTGGACGGATGATGAGAAGGTTCATCCAGGCCCAGATGCAGATGGGAGTGCTCTTGCCTCCCCCTCGGGGAGCTCAACACCCTTTTAAGCCTATTGCTCCTTCTCCGACCCGCTATCCGGGTTGGAGCAGCTGGAGCCGAGCAGCGGGCGGGGAAGGTCGGAGCCGATAGTACTTGGTACCGGACCCGACCCTGCCCTCAGTCGTCGGACCCGATCTCGGAGCCTGGATCCGAGCCGGATCCGGGGATCAGTGCTCCTTGGCGCCGTCTGTGTCGGGCGCACTGTCCCGCCGGATCCGAGTGCTTGGCGCCGGCTCGATCCACTCTTCGGATCCGAGGGAGCCGATTGTCGGATCCTTTGGTGAGGTCGGCTCCCCTTGGCCTTTGATGTAGTGGAGAGGGCTCTGTTGAGGGTCTCCGGACCCCGGCACTTGCTTCGGCTCCGTCCAGCTCCCTCTGCACTGGGCCAGGCTTCCACCATCCGGCCCCTGGGACAGCCCGTTTCTGTGCCCCAAGTTCCTCGCATGGAGCAAATTGCTGCTGCGAGGACTCCTCTGACAGCCCCCAGAGGAGGCCCTCGCAAGCATCGTCTAAGGAGGCACATTGACTCCCGAGTCGCTCACAGAAGACACGGAGTGGGAGGAAGGGGAAAGCTCCCCACGGGCACCCCGCGAGGATGTCGCCTTCGGAGACAACATGGAAATGCTCCGTATAAGGGGGTGGTCTGCCCCAAGTCTTCCTCGGACGAGTCCGTGTTCTTGGAGGCATTTGAAGCGGGCCCGTCTACCTCTTGGGTGTCCCCTGCCGACCCCTGGTGGACCTTATTACCACCAGGGCGTGGAAGGAACCGGACACCGTGGAGCCAATTCCCAAAAGACCGGATAGGATCCTTAGTCCGCCATCCGACCGGACCCATTGGAGTAAGGGGCCTCCTGTAGATGCCATGTTGATGGCGGCGGCCACAAAGAGGGAACTAGCTCAGGAGAGTCCCTCAGTCCACCCACCGAGCAAGGAGTCTCGGATGATGGACCGCTTGGGGAAGCGGATGTTCAGTTCGGCGACCTTCTCGGTAAGGCTGAACTATTTGGCACATGTTATTAGGATGCAGCGAGATCTTATTAAGGAATACGCTGCATCCCCCCCTGAGTCCATTTCGGAGGAGGACAGAGTTCTGCACTCCACCCGTATGGCCACTCTTAGGTCAGTTACGAATACTTCTATCGGCTACTCTCCCATGCAGGAGGCGCCGCTAGAGCTCTTGAGGGACAGGACTGGTCACTAGGCGTCAGGCCTGGCTCCGCCACTCTTTTTCTGAGCCCTTCAAGGCGTCGTTTGCGCACGCCCCCTTTGATGGCTCTGCTCTGTTTGGCAAGATCGTTCGCGTGGCGTTGACCCAGAGCGAGAAGGACGGAAGGCGCTGTCTGCCGTCGAATCCGCTTCTCTGCACCCCAGAGGCCCTATTCTAGGAACCAAAAGGGTCAGAAGAAGATGTGGTTCGAAGTCGCAGCAGTCCCAGCCTGCTCCGGACAACCAGTCCTTCCGTGGCAGAGGAGGACAGGGAGGCGCCGCCCTAGAGGCAGAGGGGCTCCCAGAAACTTGGGTCCAGGAACCTTTCTCTGAGCGGCCCGCAGCAACCCTGAGGGTTGCCCGACTGCTCTACTCTGGAGGCAGTCGGGGCGTTCGGGGCACCTAGCGGCATGGGAGTCCATAACATCGGACCGCTGGGTTCTCCAAATCATATCCAGGGATATCGCATTCCTTTCCTTCACCTTCCAAAATTGAAGTCCCTCCCAGGCGTCCCACCCGGTCAGCGGGAGGCGCTTTGGCAGAAATTGGCCATCTGCTAAAGAAAAGAGCCATCCAGCCCGTTCCCCAGACCAGATCGGATCAGGGTTCTACTCCAGATTCTTTTTAGTGCCAAAAGGCGGGGAACTAAGACCAATCCTAGACCTCTCTCTCTTGAATCTGGCAGTCCCCAAAGAAAAATTCGAATGGTCACTCTGCAATCTATTCTCCCCTTCTGGGAGAAAATCACTGGATGTGCTCGATAGATCTCAAGGACGCGTACTACCACATCCTGATGGACAGGCTCCAGGAGGTTTCTCCGCTTCGGCTGGGAGCCAGTCACTACCAGTTCGGGTCCTTCCCTTTGGTCTCACCACAGCCCCAGGGTGTTCACCAAAGTACTAGCAGTGGTAGCGGCCCACCTGAGGCTTCAGGGGTGCAGGTCTTTCCCTACCTGGACGACTGGCTTCTTACCGCCCCAACAAGGCATCTACTTCTCTTGGGGCGAGACTCCTTTCTCCATCTTGCTCCATTTCTGGGCATCACAATAAATACAAAGAAGTCCAACCTGGCCCACACAGCTCTTAGATTTCATAGGGGCCAGACTAGACACAAGGAGTTCTGAGCCTTCCTCACTGCGGACAGAGTTCTAAATCTGCAGCTCCAGGTGCGGGCCATTCTCCATTCAAGTTCTGTTCCAGCGGAGTTGGTCCTGAGAGCTCTAGGGTCCATGGCCCGGCTATAGCACTTCTTCCTCTTGCCAGGCTCAATATCGCATTCTACAGTGGACGCTCTTAGTACAGTGGTCATACCTTGCTCTCCCCATGCATCATCCCATAGCGATCAGCAAGGCTTGCAAGCGGTCCCTCTTGTGGTGGCTCCACTCCCGGATCTCCACAAAGGTCGCCCATTTTGTGCTTCTCCCCTCTCGCCACGGTGACCACGGACGCCTCCGCCTCGGGTGGGGGCACTTTGGCGGACAGTCCAAGGCACGTGGAGCGATTCAGAGACCTTACTGCATATCAATGTTCTAGAGATGAGAGCAGTGCTCTTAGCGTTGCTAGCACTTCAGGACTTTCTTCCCTTGGGAACAATTGCGATTCAATCGGACAACATGTCTGTTGTCTGGTACATCAACAAGCAAGGGGAACAAGGTCTTACCCTCTTTGTCGAGAGGCCATGAGAGTTTGGGAATGGGCAATCTCCACCAATCGCTTTCTCATAGCAACGCACATTCGGTCGGTCCAACATCCTAGCGGACAAGCTCAGTCGCACCATTCTGACCCCTTACAGTGGTCTCTCAATTGTCAAGTAGCGGAACGCATATTCGCACGGTGGGGAACCCTTCATGCGATCTTTTGCTTCTCCCTCAAACACCAAGTGCGACAGTTTTTGGCTCTAATACCTCCTCCCGGAGGTACCCCAAGAGCCGCTCTGGTGCATGCTTGGCCACCCGGTCTTCTGTATGCCTATCCACCCTTGCCTCTGATGCTGCAAGTTCTTCAGAAAGCCTCTCGGGTGGGTTGCAGAATGATTCTCATTGCTCCATTCTGGCCCCGACAGATCTGGGTCCCCCTCCTGAGGTCTCACTCGGTGAATCCTCCTTGGATTCTAGATCCCATCCGGATCTGATATCCCATCCATCCTGCATTCCTCCTCCGAACCTGGACAACCTGAAGCTGACCGCTTGGCTGCTCCAGTTCCACTCTTGATAAGGACTCGGTATTTCTTCACCTGTAAAGGCTATTTTGGTGGCGGCTCATAAACCATCCACTAGAAAGGTTTACGAAGCAAATGGAAAGCGTTTCTCTGTGTGGGAGGCGGCAAGGCCTGAATCCCTTCACGGTTCCTCTCCCTGTAGTGCTTGACTTTCTAACCTCTCTCTTTAACGATGGTGCCAGCAGTTCCACAGTCAAAGTTCAACTGGCGGCAATTTCTCACTATCACATTGGCCAAGATTCTAATCCTCTTATGTCAGCCAAATTGTGTAAGACATTTCTTAAAGGTACTTTTCTTCTCAGGCCCCCTATAAAACAAGCAGTTCCTCCTTGGGACCTTTCTTTGGTCCTTCAGGCCTTGACCGCTCCTCCTTTCGAGCCCGCGGCTATGGTGGATCTCAAATTCTTGTCCTACAAGACAGCCTTTTTGGTAGCCATTACATCAGCCAAGAGAGTTTCTGAACTTCAAGCTTTATCAGCTAAACCTCCTTACTTGGTATTTCATCCGGACCGTGTCTCCCTCAGGACCAACCCGTCCTTCCTTCCTAAAATCGCTTCTGAAGCAAACATCAATCAATCCATTAACCTCCCTGTTTTCTTCCCTAAATATGAAAACAAAGGTGAATATAAGCTACATTCACTAGATGTTCACAGGCAACTTAGATTTTATCTCAACAGGACAGCTGGTCATAGGCAATCCGACCAGCTGTTTATTTCCTTTGCAAAATTCAATTTGGGCAAGCCAATCTCTAAAGTTTCTCTGTCCGCTGGATTTCACAGTGCATTTTATTGGCTTATCAAGCGTCAGGAAGGCCGCACCGGGGTGTTCATGCCCATTCAACCCGGTCAGTATCTACCTCGGCAGCCTTCAAGGCTAGGATTCCTCTAGATGATATTTGTGCAGCAGCCACGTGGGCTTCATCTCATACATTTATTTCCCACTATAAGTTGGATCTTGCATCTAGGGTAGAGCATCCTTTGGCTCCGGTGCTCGGAATATCCTTCCATGATGGCCGCCCAAGATTCAGGTAGCTGGGGACTCTGTCCCACAGGTTGCAGACAAATGAATATCCTACTTCAGATTTAGAAGTTATGTACTCACCATAACGTTCCATCTGAGTAGGTGTATTCATTGTCTGCAACCATCCCGCCTCCTATCCCCTGGCCTTTCAGTTTCCTGCATATTCTTTGTTACCCTTTTTAGGGTATTGTTGCTTTGGCAAACTCGATCTGAGGTCATGAGGGTAGAGCAGGGCATTATGGGTGAGGGGAGGAGCTGAGAGCTTGGATCCATAGCTGGAAAACCATGCCGGTTCGGATCCGATATCGGATCCATAACCCACAGGTTGCAGACAAATGAATACACCTACTCAGATGGAACGTTATGGTGAGTACATAACTTCTAATTTTAACAAGAGGGAGGAGCATAGGGTGACATACAAGAGTGGTGGAAGATGCACACAGATGGATTATAGCTTGTGTAGGAGGGCCAGTTTGAAGGAGATTGGAGACTGTAAAGTGATGACCAGGGAAAGTGTAGTTAGGCAGCATAGGATGGTGGTTTGTAAGATGACATTGGTGATCAAGAAGAGGAGGAGTGTGAGGGCAGCACCAAGGATCAAATGGTGGAAATTGAAAAAGGGTAATTGTGAGGTGGAGTTTAGGCAAGAGTTAAGACAGGCACTGGATGGCAGTGAAGAGTTACCAAATAGCTGGGTAACTACAGCAGAGATAGTAAGGGAGATGGCTAGAAAGGTGCTTGGTATGACATCTGGACAGAGGAGGGACGACAAGGAGACATGGTGGTGGAATGAGGAAGTACAGGAGAGTATACAGAGAAAGAGGTTGGCAAAGAAGAAGTGGGATTGTCCTAGAGATGAAGAAAGTAGACAAGAGTATAAGGAGATGAGGTGCATGGCAAAGAGAGAGGTGGCCAAGGCTAAGTATAAGGCATGTGAAGAGTTGTATGAAAGGTTGGACACTAAGGAGGGAGAAAAGGACCTGTACCGATTGGCTAGACAGAGGGACCGAGCTAGGAAAGATGTGCATCAGGTAAAGGTGATAAAGGATAATGAGGGAAACATACTTACAAGTGAGGAGAGTGTGTTGAGCAGATAGAAAGAGTACTTTGAGGGGTTGATGAATGAAGAGAATGAGAGGGAGAGAAGGTTTGATTATGTGGGGATAGTGAATCATGAAGTGCAATGGATTAGCAAGGAGGAAGTAAGGATAGCTATGAATAGGATGAAGAATGGAAAGACTGTTGGTCCAGATGACATACCTATGGAAGCATGGAGGTGTTTAGGTGAAATGGCAGTGGAGTTTTTAACCAGATTGTTTAATGAAATTTTGGAACGTGAGAGGATGCCTGAGGAATGGAGAAAAAGTGTTTTGGTACTGATTTTTAAGAATAAGGGTGATGTGCAGAGCTGTAGTAATATAGAGGGATTAAACTGATCAGTCACAGCATGAAGTTATGGGAAAGAGTAGTGGAAGCTAGGTTAAGAAGGGACGTGATGATTAGTGATCAGCAGTATGGTTTCATGCCAGGAAAGAGCACTACAGATGCGATGTTTGCTCTGAGAGTGTTGATGGAGAAGTACAGAGAAGGTCAGAAGGAGTTGCATTGTGTTTTTGTAGACTTAGAGAAAGCATATGACAGGGTGCTTAGAGAGGAGTTGTGGTATTGTATGAGGAAGTCGGGAGTGTCAGAGAAGTATGTAAGAGTGGTACAGAATATGTACGAGGGTAGTGTGACAGTGGTGAGGTCTGCGGTGGGAGTGACAGATGCGTTTATGGTGGAAGTGGAATTAGATCAAGGATCAGCTCTGAGCCCTTTCTTATTTGCAATGGTGATGGACAGGTTGACAGACGAGATCAGACAGGAGTCCCCATGGACTATGATGTTTGCAGATAACATTGTGATCTGTAGTGAGAGTAGGGAACAGGTGGAGGAGACCTTGGAGAGATGGAGATTTGCTCTAGAGAGAAGAGGAATGAAGGACAGCAGGACTAAGAGAGAATATATTTGTGTGAATGAGAGGGAGTATAGAGGAATGGTGAGGATGCAAGGAGTAGAGGTGGCGAAGGTGGATGACTTTAAATACTTGGGATCAATAGTTCAGAGTAATGGTGAGTGTGGAAGTGAGGTGAAGAAGAGAGTACAGGCAGGATGGAGTGGGTGGAGAAGTGTGTCAGGAGTGATTTGTAACAGACGAGTACCAGTAAAGAGTGAAAGGGAAGGTCTAAAAGAGGGTAGTGAGACCAGCTATGTTATATGGGTTGGAGACAGTGGCATTGACAAAAAGGCAGGAGTTAGAGCTGGATGTGGCGGAGTTAAAGATGTTAAGATTTGCACTGGGTGTGACAAGGGTGGACAGGATTAGGAATAAGTATATTAGAGGGTCAGCCCAGGTTGGAAGGTTTGGAGACAAAGCCAGAGAGGCAAGATTACATTGGTTTGGACATGTGCTGAGGAGGGATGCTGAGTATATTGGGAAAAAGATGCTAAGGATGAAGCCACCAGGTAACAGGAAAAGAGGAAGGCCTAAGATAAGGTTTATGGATGTGGTGAGAGAGGACATGCAGTTGGCTGGTGTGACAGAGCAAGATGCAGAGGACAGGAAGAAATGGAAACGGATGATCCGCTGTGGCGACCCCTAACGGGAACAGCCGAAAGATGATGATGATGATAGTATATATATATATATATATATATATATATATATACACACACACACACACACACACACACACACACACACACACACACACACACACACACACACACACAGATATGGGACATTTCATTTCATTGAATGGCAAATGACTGAAAAAAAATTAATACACTTTTAACTTAAAGCTTGTTTGATTTAATCTCAATAGGTAAAAGAACTGTATAAGGTTATAGAAAGTCACTGCTGGTGTGGTTTTGGATCATAGGAATTACGGGGCAAATTAGTATTGAACAGAATTTGTACCTTGCTAATGCCCATTGTCATGCTATATACTTCCATCTGTAGAAGTTTGTGTTTGTGCAGCAGCAGTAATTCAATGTGTGAGGAGTTTTCTCTTTTATTCTGCGGTTGTGCGGCTGTGGAATTACTGCATTTAAGTAAGGATGTGTGTACAGTGCAGGGGAAATTCAGAATTTTACAGAATGTCCAGATTTTTACCAAATATTTATGGTCTGTTCATCATGCAGTGTGTGATTTTTGACAGACATTTGAGTTTCAGGCTTCATATCCTTCAGAAAATTCATGCTAATGCAAAACCTGTTATTCTAGCAATTTTCTAAGTTTATAACAGCAATTTATAAAATCTGTCCCTGTATTTGGACTCCCTGCAAAAAACATTTTTTTATGCTAAATTTGCTGTATAGAATGTTTTACGTATATCTATATCTATGTCTTATCTCTCATTCTCTCTTTCTCTATAAAGTATGTGTGTGTATGTGTGTGTGTGTTTATATATATATATATATATATATATATATATATATATATATATATATATATACAGAGACAGAGGAAGAGATAAATATAGATATAGAAATGGGTCCTGAAGCCTTGATTGAGTGTACATTTGTTCGATTAAAGCTGAAGGTTGTACTTTTTTACATAATGTTTGAACACGTTATTGTGAATGGCAGTTTTTTTGATCAGGTAAGTGTGTTCATATGATGGGTGTATGTGTGATTATAAACTTGTTAAAGCTATGGTAAGGCTCTGATAAGGGGATAGGTTTTAATGTATGTGTCTGAGAATATGCAGGTAATGGTTAGAGAGTATGGTTTAGGTAAGGGGATTGCTTTAGCGTGCATGTGGATTAGATTTATGGTACGGGTTAGGTAAGGGAATACCTTTAGATCTGATGTTGTCAGTTTTAATTTTCTCCTCAACATGTGGTTTTGGCTCCGATCCCTCGGAATCAATTTGGCCAATTCTACAGCTTGAGAAAACATAAAACTCTCAAGCTCAGTCCTTACTCACAACGCCCTTGTCACATTACCTCAGATCTTGTTTGTCACCTTGCGATTTATATGTGGTTATCAGTCTCTCGAGCCACATAAGTGAAATATTTTTTATTTGTTGCTGTTTCTTGCTTATCCTTCTATCCTTACCCTTTCCCTTCTTACAAAAGTATTCTAGATACTATCGCTAGTATCTCTTCTCCCTTTTTCATCTACTTGTGTAGTCCTGACTGTCATCATTGATAGTCAACTCCTTCCTGATCCTTTGCTACTATTTAAAAAAAAAGTTTTCTCTGTTTGCCGTTCTTTATTCTTTTCTGCAAGAGTGTATCTGTTGCCTTCTCCTTTCTGCAGATGTTCGTTGTGTTTCACTGTTACAGTCATTACATTTGGGTTATCTGCTCGCAGGTAGCCCTCAGTCGGCCTGATTAACAAAGTCTTGGGTCCTGCGTCGGTTGCTGTCCCTTCTTCCATGACGTCAGGTCGTCAAAGGTATAAAACATGCAGCCGACACCATTACATCAGTCTTTCTTGCTGTGCGGTGCCCGAAGCAGAAGCAGTTTACAAGTGCCGGTCGGCCGACGCGTGAAATTTGTGATGTTAAGTTGTCAATCTCGCCTTCATTCTTGCTGGATGGGTTCGGAGCCGATCCTCGGCTCCGACTCGGCACTTGCTTTAGCTTGAGAACTCCTTTTACCAGCTCGAGGCAACCCTATATCCCATGATGCAAGGCGGAACTACCTCAGATCTCGTTTGCCGCTTAGCGAAAGAGGTCTCCTTTTTGCCAGCTGAGGTAAGTTGATATTTTCAGAAAGCTTAGTCAGGGATTTATTTCTCCTTTATTCCCCTTTTTATAGTGTGTAGTGTTTCTACAGCCCACCCTATTTCCCTTATAGTTAAAAACTTTTAAATTATTTTTATAATTCTAAAATAGTTTTCAGTTAGGCCTAGTCCCCCTTGCTTAATCCCTACCTGTGTGTCTTGTGTTTGGGGATTAATTGTGTGATTGTTGGGGTGTGTGTGACTTTCTTCCTCTAGGACTATGTCTAAGGAAGGCAAGGTCTCAGGCTTCAAGAAGTGTGACTCGTGCTGTCAGAAAATGTCTCTGACAGACGGTCACACTTCTTGTGTTTACTGCCTGGGGCCTTTGCACCTGCAGGACTCCTATGCTTTGTGTCACTCTTTTAGCCAGAGAGTCCTGCAGGAAAGGAGGAATAAATTGATCCTCCGTGGCTTGCTTAAGCCAGAAGGTTCTCCCTCTAAAACAGGGTCCAGTAAACCTTCTAAGCCTCCGAAGGTTCAGGCTACAGTGTCTAAGCCTCCTCCAGTGGCTCCGGCTCCGTCGGGCGAGATCGCTCGGCTGGAGCCGACCTTTCTGCTTCTAAAGTAGTGGGCGCGGCACCGGTCGGTTCGAGACCCAATCTACTGTTGCCTTGTCGGCTCGGCTGGAGCCGACACCTTATCCAGCATCGGGCCGAGAAACCTTGGCTCCATCTGGAATTCAGGGACTTCGGCTCCAATGACTTCGTCCCGAAGAGATCTCGGTCCAGTTCGTTGGAGAGTACCCACTCGGCTCCGGGGTCTCCTCTTTTGTCGGAGCGGAGCCATCGGAGCCGATCTTCGAGATCTTCCAGGCTGTCTGACCACGACTTAGAGAGGGTGGTAAGCAGGCTGTTAAAGTCGCAGGCACTGGCCCAAATGCTCCATAGCCCGTCTCAGCAGACTTGGCTATTGCTTCACCCTTGAACTTCCTCCTCCGACTCCCCACCAGAGTTGGGCGGAGCTTCGGGACAGCGACTGTTTCGGGCGGGCGATACATCCTTCGGATCCGTCGTCTTGGCTCCGATCTCCTCCTTGAGACCTTCCTTGGAGGGATCCGGTCGTCGAAGTTTCCTGGTCGGCTCCGAGGGACTAGTGGCATCGGACCCTTGTCCGACCCGCTCTCCCTCTCGGGGCTTCGGCTTTGGTAAGCTCGGCACCGACATCGACCTCGAGCCTTCCCTCTCAGTGGAGCCGGAATTCCTGTTTCCTCAGAGCGGGATATTCCGGTCTCCTGGGAGGAGCCTTTGAGGTGATGAGGAGTGTCCTGGCTCCTGAGCCAGGTCACGGTCCATCCCTCTAGCTCCTCCCTCTTGGTGCCTGTAGACACCTCTTGCCAGCCTCTTGCTCTCAGGCCCAGGGATCCATCGTCCCAGGTTTCCCCATTGGGAATTTCCTCCTCTTCGAAGTTTCTCCTGATCCTGCAGGTGAACCCCTCGGAAGAGGGCGTGTAAGAGGAAACACACAGACTCCCTGAGTCTACTACATCTGATACCGACTTAGATGAGAGGGTTCCCCGATCCCCTCTGAGGATGTCTCCTTTTCAGACATCCTTGAGCTCCTCAAACAGAGGGGAATTGGCCATCCATTGATCCCTCCGAGGATGAGTCGGTATACCTGGAGGCTTTGGATCCCGACCCTCCACCTCCTGGGTGTCTCCGCCTTCGACCCACTTATGCAAGTAGTGGCTCGAAGGCGTGGGCACTCCAGATTCTGTGGAACCTGTCCCAAGAGGCCATCCAAGTTTATTACAGCCCCTCGGACAAACAGTTTCTTTCCAAGGGTGTTTCTGTGGATGCTATGGTGGTGGCGCGCCACTAAGAAGGAACTTCGGATCCTTCAGTACCTGTCCATCCTCCTAACAAGGATTCTAGGACCATGGACAGGTATGGAAAGCGGATGTTTTCTTCAGCGACCTTTGCTATGCGTTAAGCTGAACTACCTTTGTCACTTCACCAGGCTTCAAAGAGATATTCTCAAGGAACTAGGTGAAGTGGTCCAGGATCCTTCTGCTGCTGGGGCTCAAGAAAAGATTGCCTCACAGCTAGCAATCCTGAATTCCTTATCCAACTCCTCCATGCGGCTCATATCCTATGCGGCCGATGGAGCGAGCAGGGGCAGGCACAGGAGTGGCTCTTAGGCGTCAAGCCTGGATGCGGCTTTGTAATTTTGCAGACCCCTTTAAGGCGTCCTTCACCAATACCCCTTTGATGGTTCGGCTTTGTTTCGACCTCAGGTGAAGGATACCTTGACCAGGTGTGAGCAGGACGGTAAAACTCTTTCTGCCGTTGGAGTCCATTTTCCACCCCTTCTAGACCATATCCCAAGGGTCAGAAGGGAGGGAAGATGTGGTTCCATAAAGCCCAAGGAGCTACACGGACTCACGTGGTCAGTTTACCCCAGAGGCAGAGGGGTAACAATAATACGCCGCCCTAGAGGCAGGGGGTCCTCAGAACCAGGGCAACAGGGAGTCTCTTCCTGAGAAGCCCTTTCAGCACCCTGAGGTGTTGCCCGACTGTCCACCCTTGGAGGCAGTCGGGGAAGGATTCGCTGTACCCAGTAGCCTGGCATTCCCTTTCACAAGATATGTGGGTACAGTCGATCATATCCGAGGGTTACAAAATCCCCTTGAAGGTATCCGTACCTCAACAATCCCTTCCAGACATCTCACCCGGTCAAAGGGATTTGGCAGAACAGGAGGTTTCAAAGCTCCTAGGAAAAAGAGCCGTCCAGACTGTTCCGGCAGACCAAGTAGGATCCGGCATCTACTCGAGATTCTTTTTGGTCCCCAAAAGGACAGGAGATTGGAGACCAATATTAGACCTGAGCAGTCTAAACAGATTTGTCAAGAAGGCAAGATTCCGGATGGTCACGCTTCAGTCCATTCTGCCCTTTCTGGGCAAGGACAACTGGATGTGCTCTATAGACCTTCAGGACACATACTATCATGTAAAGATTCACAGGTGCTCTAGAAGGTTTCTCCGCTTTCGGCTAGGGACCAGTCATTACCAATTCAGAGCCCTGCCCTTTGGCCTCACTTCAGCCCCCAGAGTGTTTACCAAATGCATGGCAGTGGTCACAGCTCATCTGAGACGTCAAGGATTCCAGGTGTTTCCTTATTTAGACGACGGGCTCCTCTCCGCCACCACCAGGTGTCAGCTTCTTCAGACCAGAGACTACACTCTGCAGCTTTGCAGGAGTTTGGGAATTTCAGTGAATTTCGAAAAATCTTCTCTGCGGCCTTACCAATCTATCACCTTTATAGGCGCAGAATTAAACACCGTCAAAATGTTAGCCAGACTAACAGATCAAAGAATTCTGGACATCCAAAAATTCGTTCGGATTCTATTGCAGAGCAGCAAGGTCAAAGCCAGATTAATACTAAAGGTTCTAGGTCTTATGGCTGCGGCCATTGTTCTTCTACCACTGACTCGCTTCCACATGCGTCTTCTGCAGTGGATGTTATTCACTCAGTGGTCGTTCCACAGTCTTCCGATGAGGCACGAAATCTTAGTCACACAATCGTGCAGAACTCATCTGAACTGGTGGATATCTTCCCCTCTTCTTCATCAGGGCCGACCCTTTGTTCCCCCTCCTCCAGTTGCCACAGTTACTACGGATGCCTCTCTGATCGGGTGGGGGGGGCATTATCAGGGCAGGATGGTCCACGGGATGTGGCAACCCATAGAATACCATCTGCACATAAATGTCCTGGAGATGAGAGCGGTGCTTTTAACGTTGCAAGCCCTCAACGACTTTCTTCCCACGGGACTATTGCAGTACAAACGGACAACATGTCCGTGGTCTGGTACATCAACAAGCAGGGCGGGACCAGGTCCTATCCGTTGTGTCGAGAAGCTCTCAGACTTTGGCAATGGGCAATCTCCTCTCATCGGTTTCTGATAGCAACGCACATCCCGGCAGGTCCAACCTCTTGGCGGACAGGCTGAGCAGATCCATTCTCATGCCTCACGAGTGGTCTCTCAATCAATCTGTAGTGGATCAGATTTTTCTGAAGTGGGGCACACCTTGTTGCGATCTTTTTGCTACACCCCAAAACAACAAGTGCCCCGATTTTTTCACCCTCTTTCCCCTACCAGGCCAACCCCTGAGAGACTCTCTGACCCAGGATTGGCCCCGGGGACTTCTGTACGCTTTTCCTCCCTTTCCCTTGATTCCACAAGTCATTCAGAAAGCCACCGTTTTGAGGGCCAAGTTGATTCTCATTGCCCCTTACTGGCCTCGACAAATTTGGTTTCCGTCTCTGCATCGTCACCTCCTGGTGCAGCCCTGGCATCTGGACCCAGTTCCGGATCTCTTGATCCACCAGTCGGGTCAACAGCACCGGGCCATTCATTCTCTCAACCTCACTGCTTGGTTGCTCCACTTCCTTCCCTAGCCAGGCTTCCGATGATCTCTGATTCAGTCAGAGACATCTTAGTGTTTTTTTTAAAGTCGTCCACCAGAACTGTTTATGCTAGCAAGTGGCGACATTTTTCTATTTGGGCAAATTCCAGGAATATTGATCCCTTTACTGCTCCTGTGCATTCTGTTTTAGATTTCCTGGCTGAGGTTTTTCAGTCAGGATCTTCTTCATCTACAGTTAAAGTTCAACTGGCTGCTATTTCCAGGTATCATGTTGGCTTGCATGATAATAACATTATGTCTCATAGATTATGCAAGGCCTTTCTGAGAGGAGTTTTTCTCCTAAAGCCACCGATAAAGCATCCTCCTCCGCAATGGGATCTAAATTTAATGTTGGCATCCTTGATGTTACCTCCCTTCGAACCGTCTGCTTCATGTTCTTTGAAATTATTGACCTGGAAAACTATATTTTTACTGGCTGTCACTTCAGCAAGAAGGGTTTCCGAGATTCAAGCTCTCTGCATCCGTTCCCCTTACTTGGTTTTCATAAGGACAGGGTATCCTTAAGAACGAACCCGTCCTTTCTCCCCAAAGTTGTGTCTCAAACCAATATTAATCAATCCATAGATCTACCAGTTTTTTTCCCAAACTATTCTGACAGAGCTGAACAAAAGCTTCATTTTTTGGATGTCCATCGTCAGCTCAGGTACTATTTGCATAGAACGAAACAATTCAGGAAATCGGACCAATTATTTGTCTCCTATGCAGAAAACAGGATAGGTCTCCCAGTGTCTAAAGTGACCTTATCCAGATGGTTGTCTTCCACCATTTCCTATGTGTACTCTCTCAGAGGCAAGCAACTATCTTCTAAACCAAAAGCACACTCAACCAGGAGTCTATCCACTTCTGCAGCTTTTCAGGATAGACTACCCATTGATACCATTTGTGCAGCAGCTACTTGGGCCACTCCTCATACCTTTGTCTCTCATTACAAGTTAGACTTGGCCTCCAGAGACAGGGCCAGTTTTGGTTCCACAGTTCTCAAGAGTCTGTTCCATTGAGCCACCCGGGATACAGGTGCTAGGGACGTGGTCCCATCCAGCAAGAATGAAGGCGAGATTGACAACTTAACATTTAGAAGTTATGTACCTACCATAACGTTCCATGTTAGTTGTCTTCTCTCGCCTTCTTTCTTGCGTCCCTCCTTCCCCCTGGCCTGGACAGATCTTGAAGAGTTCCTATCAGGTTGTTTCCTCCTGAGCCTTCATTAGAGGACTCTTTATTATGAACTTGGGTTTCCTAAATATGTTAGGTTAGTCCTTAGCAGGGTAGGTTAGCTACCAAACGAGATCTGAGGTAGTTCCACCTTGCATCATGGGATATAGGGTTGCCTCGAGCTGGTAAAAGGAGTTCTCAAGCTAAAGCAAGTGCCGAGTCGGAGCCGAGGATCGGCTCCGAACCCATCCAGCAAGAAAGAAGGCGAGAGAAGACAACTAACATGGAACGTTATGGTAGGTACATAACTTCTAATTTTCGAGTTTCAGAACCGAAGTCTTCAACTAAAGCTAAGTACCCCATTGGGGAAACTTTTTCTTGCTCCTTACCGATGTCAGTAAAAGTTAATAATTGCATTACTTGTGGAAAGCAAATACCTCATAAAGATTTTCATTTGTACTGCATTCCTTGCCTAGGCCCTGACCATGACGTACCTTGCTGTCGGTTTTGTGCTTTATTTAATCAGCGCGCTATCCGTCGTCGGTATATTTTCACCTCTAAATATTTCAGTTCTTGGTTTAATTATCCAGAAATGTCATCATTTAGCCATCCGACTACCGGGATTCTGAAAAAACACAGAGATAAAGACAGAGACAGGCCTCCGAGGTCCAAAGCTGCCGACGACGCTTCTCCTAAGCCAGTCGCCAGTTCGCCGGTACTCAGTGATGCGCTTTCACAACCCCTGATACCTGCTACTTGTGATTCACAGGCCTCTACTGAGACCCATTCAGAGTCCGGTATGCCGCGAGATGCTTCAACTATGGAACCCACGGATGTCTCTACCTTAGATGGGTCCAGAGCCGCTGTGCAAACACCGGCTTCTGAGGGTGTATTCAGGCCTACGGACTTGCATATTAAACCAACGCCTCCTTCTTTACTTAGGCCTAAATCTCGAACCATGCCTAAAAAACCGATGCCCACATGCTCAGGCCTCTATGCCTAAGAAACAAATGATAAGAATGGCTGAAGATCTAATAACTCTAATCAGGGGTAGCCACCCCCCCCCCCCCTTCTAAGAGACCTAGGACTGAAGTTGATTATGAATCTTCTGTTCAGGATTCTGTTTTTTCTGATTCTTCGGATGATCTGGATTTGCCCTTAGCTACTTATGAAGTTTCTGATGCAGAGGACTCCATTCCCTCTGCTTCCCCTCCTGAGGATTTTTCTTTTGGGGAAACCTTGCATACTCTAAGGGAGCATTTCCACTGGGAAAGCCAGGATTTTTCTGATTCAAAACAGAGGCTTAGGGATTTCCTTCTCATACCTCAGCATAGGCCTTTAGCTATTCCTCCTGTACTAGACATTGTTGATGATGCTTTTTCGGAATCTAGTTTGGCCCCTGATTCCTTGCCTCCTGCTCCCAGAAAACCTGACAGATACTACAGGGTCCCTGAGTCCCACAAGTTCCTTTTTAAAAATCTTATTGCAGATCCAAAGACTATTTCACAGGGGCCCAAGGGCATTAAGGCTTCTACTGCGAAAAATCCTACCCCTTCTGATAGAGACTCCACGGCGCTGAATAGATGGGGTACGAAGGTGTACACTTCTGCAGCCTTGGCCATTAGGGCTTTAAACTGCTAGTTTCCTATGTTAAAGTATCAGCAACATGTTATTGGACTGCTTAAACTGAAAATGATGTTGATTCCTGACTGTGTGGAAAATAAAGAATTACAGGATTTAATGCATTCTGCTGAACAAGTTGGAAAACATACTTTGCAGTGTGGTTTTGATTAATTAGAGGCCTCTTGCAGGGCTGCTGTTACTGGGTCTGTGCTCAGAAGGCATGCTTGGCTTAAGGAGCAAACTTTGCCTGATCATGTTAAAGCTAAATTGTTGGATGCTCCCTTAAATCAGGACCGCCTTTTTGGCAACAAGGCTGAGGAAGTTCTTAAAAAGATGGAAGATAAAGCTAAGTCTATGCAAGCTGTTAAAGATTTCTTACAAGTTCAGCCTTCTAGATTTAGTAGACACTGGCCCTCTAAGAATTGGTCCTTTACAGCCGCTTTCAGGTCTTCTTAAGCTAAACCCAGGCACAGCAAAAACCCCAGGTTTCAGTCCTAGGGGACACACAGGACTAAGCAGTGGGGGGCCTCCACTTCCAAATCTGGGAGTAATAAGACTCCCCCCATGGTAAACTGTCTCAATGACTTCCTTTTAAAATTTCCAAGCACTTATCAACTGACTGCCCCTTTGGAGGGAAAGATTGCTCTTCATGCAAAGAATTGGGAACTCATTACCCAGGACAAATGGGTTTTAAATATAGTGTCCCAGGGATACAGATTTCACTTCCACATGTTGCCAACACCAAGCGGGTGGCCGGACTTACCCCCAAATCAGTGGACAGAGACCCAAAAACAAGTACTTTCTGTCTTAAGCATGGGGGCTATTCAACTGGTACCATAAGAGGAAAAGGGACAAGGTTTCTACTCGAGACTTTCCTGGTTCCCAGAAAAGACAATTCATGGCGTCCTATCCTGGACCTGTCTACTCTAAACATCTTTTTGGAGATTCAAAAATTCAAGATGCTGACTCTTCACCAGTTACTTCCTATGCTAGGCAAAGATGCATGGTTGGCAACACTAGATTTAAAAGAAGCATACATGCACATCCCAATCAGGGAATCTTGCAGAATATACCTACGCTTCAAAGCAGGCTACATGCACTATCAGTTCTCTGCACTGCCCTTTGGCTTATCTACTGTGCCCAAGGTATTCACAAAGTGCCTAGCTCCAGTCATTGCATTTTGCAGGCAAAGAAATATTCGAATATACCCATACCTGGACGATTGTCTAATTCAGGCAGAAAGCCAAGACATACTTTTGAATCATCTGGCCTTTGTTCAAAGGGTTCTATCTTGTCTGGGGTACACGATAAACGAAAAGAAATCACACCTGTTACCCTGTCAACAAATTATATTCCTGGGAGCAAGCTTGAATACAACTTCCCAGATGGCTTACCTCATGCCAGAGAAACAAATTCATTTGACAACCTACTTCAAACAAGAGGTCACAAAAACCCTGCTATCTGCAAGACAAATACTGCAAGCCTTGGGGTTCATGGCTTCCTGCATTCTTCTAATTCCATATGCAAGACTGCATATGAGGAAACTACAGTGGTATCTGAAAAGCCTATGGTGTCAACATTCTCAGGATCTAGAAGCAATGATTCCTATCATACTTTGCCTACGCCTAGACTTCCTTTGGTGGGCAGAGGCCTGTCACCAAAACAAGGACTACCTTTCACGCCACCCCCCTGCCGCCCAAACCCTAAGAACAGATGCATCAGACTATGCATGGGGGGCTCACCTGGCAGGGAAGTGCATTCAGGGCAAAAGGAACCCAAGTCAAATGCACCTGCATATCAATCAAAAAGAAATGTTAGCTGTACAGAATGCTCTGACAGCCTTCACGGACCACATTCTTCCAACAACTAATGGTAAAGACGGACAACACCACTGTTATGTGGTACATAAACAAACATGGGGGTACACATTCTTACCCCCTCTACAGACTAGCCATGGCATTGTGGAATACAGCCTTGAGCTACCAAGTGCACCTACAAGCTCAAGTTCCAGCCAGGAAAATTAAATACACTGGCAGACAGACTAAGCAGAAACCTCATGGACCCACACGAGTGGAAACTGGAACCAAGGATTTTCAACATGTTGACAAGCAAATGGGGGAGCCCACATATAGACCTGTTTGCCTCCCCACAGAACTACCAATTGGACAAATTCTGCACAAAGACTCCCCACAAACAAGCCTGGAAAGTGGATGCTCTGTCCTTCAGCTGGAAAAGCCTATCAGTCTATGCCCCCCACCCCTCTGCCTCTGCTCTCCAAAGTACTACTAAAAATCAAACAGGACAAACCAAGGATGATTTTGATTGCTCCAGACTGGCCACGCCAACACTGGTACCCCCACCTGCGCAATGTGTCATGGTTATCCCCATGGCAACTGCCTCAGACTCCTTTCCTGTTGTCTCAGCAGGAGAACCAGATTCTGCACCCTCAGCTTCTAGCACTGAACCTTGAAGCCTGGCTAATTACATAATCTCTCCTTTACCATCCCTCAGTAAACCTGTGATGGATGTCATTTTAGAGGCAAGGATGCCTAGTACTAGAAAATCTTATGCTGAAAAATGGAAAAGTTTCTGAGCCTGGAATCAATCTCAAGGGATGAGCACAGCAGCACCCAGTTTACCTCAGATTTTACAATACTTAACTGAGATGCTTCACAAGGGCCTGTCTTTTTCCTCCATTAAAATCCACGGCTCAGCCATTTCAGCTCATTATAACACAGAACATCCCTTCTTCTCTCATCCACTGCTCAAGCAGTTCCTCAGAGGGTACAAAAATTTGAGACCACCCAGGAGAGCTCCAACCCCAGCCTGGGACCTTAACTTTGTTTTGGAAAAACTCACTCTACCTCCTTTCGAGCCAGCTGCTACTGCAGACTTAAAATTTCTTTCTTGGAAAACAGCTTTCCTTTTAGCAATCACTTCAGCTAGAAGGGTATCTGAATTACAGGCCCTTATGGCAGTGGAGCCTTTCATCATCTTTCATGCGGACAGGGTGTCCCTCAGAACCAATCCATCCTTCATGGCCAAGGTGGTATCCACTGTGGCTCTTAATCAGTCCATTTATTAGCCAACCTTCTTTCCCAATCCACAGAACAAAGGGGAACAGATACTGCAGTCCTTAGATGTGCACAGACAACTTAGATTCTACTTGGACAAGACTAAACCTCAAAGGAAATCTGAATAACTGCTGGTGGCATTTGCTGCAGGGGCAGAGGGGAAGGCTATTTCAAAGCAAACCATTTCTAAATGGATAGGCCATTGCATTTATTTCTGCTGTAAGCAACATGGAAAACCTATCCCCCATGGGATCAGACCTCAGTCCACCAGGGCTGCATCTACCTCTACAGCCTTTCTTAGAGGCGTCCCTACCAGGAACATCCTAGAAGCTGCTACCTGGAGCTCTGTACATACTTTCACCAAGCATTATCATTTGATTATTTTCTCTAAATCCAGAGCTGGCTTTGCCACTGCAGTCTTGCAGGGCCTTATAGCTGGTCCTAATGCTATCTAAATTCCTCCTCCCAACCATAGCTTTGGGAATCTACCCAAATGTAATGACTGCAACATTGAAACACGAAGAACATAGTACAGTTGTGTACACTTACCATAAATGTAGATGTTCGAGTGTATTCATTGTTGCAGTCCTGGTTACCCTCCCTCCAGCCCCCAACTTCTTTTGGCTATACCTCTACTTTCCTTTACTATGCTTAAAAGCCTTTTTGGTGTATTTGCTTTTTTGTTGGATGTATATCATTGTACTTTTATATTTAATTGCTTCCCATTAGGGTGGCACCTGACATCTGGGGCAAGAAAAACCTGATGTAATGGTGTTGGCTACATGTTTTATACCCCTGACGACCTAACGTCATGGAAAAAGGGACAGCAACCGACGCAGGACCCAAGACTTTGTTAATCAGGCCGACTGAGGGCTACCTGCGAGCAGATAACCCAAATGAAATGACTGCAACAGTGAATACACTCCAACATCTACATTTATGGTAAATGTACACAACTGTACTTTCTGTGTGTGTGTGTGTGTGTGTGTGTGTGTGTGTGTGTGTGTGTGTGTGTGTGTGTGTGTGTTTATGTGTGTTTCAGAACAGCTTGCTTGAAATATTGCAGATAACGAAAAGCCTTCTGGGTTTAAGCACAGTGAAAAGTGCGGGCATAAAATCCTATATTCTGATTCTCACTCATTGTGTGTATATTGTTTGGGCCCTCTTCATTTCCAGGAAGATTGCTCTATTTGTCACTCCTTCAGCCACAGAGTATTGGTTGAAACGAAAAATAAATTGATTATTAAAGGTCTTCTTCCCTTCACATTCGGGGAGGCTATATCTGGAGTATCGCAACTGATCAAGTCAGAACAAAAAAGTAAATGTGTTCACCTCAATCTAGCTTCTTCTTCTTCTTCTTCTTCTTCCTCATCGAGAATGCTGGAGAAGGTCAAGAAGAGAACTTCTTTGGCACCAATCTTTCCTTTGGTACCTCGCGCCAAGATAGTGAAACTCTTGGTTCCGACCATTTCTTCGCAACCTAAAACAAAATTGAACTCTCTCTTGGACCCGACAGGTTCAATGGAAGCAATGACATCAGCACTGGTTAGCCAAAAAACAATTTCCTTTTTGATGCAGACTTACTTGGAACCGACACCGCCTGGTAAACAGTTCCTCTCTGTTCCAAGGGGAAGGCACAGCCCACTTTAGTGGGCTTAGGTTTGCTCCATTTTGGTTCATTACCATGGTGGCCAAGTGGTTCCTTTCACAGGGAAAGGAATTCGGCAGTTCGTGTTTTGTTATGAAGAGGATGTTCTTCATGTTTCATTGTTGCAGTCATTACATTTGGGTAATCTGCTGGCAGGTTGCCCTCAGTCGGCCTGAATTCCAAAGTCTTGGATCCTGCGTCGGTTGCTGTCTTCTCTTCCATGACATCAGGTCGTCAGGGGTATAAAACATGCAGCCAATGCCATTTTCTTTAGTCTTTCTTGCCGCATGGTGCCCGAAGCAGAAGCATTTTGCAAGTGCCGGTCGGCCGACTACTGAAATATTCGAGTTTGAGTTTCAGAACCGAAATCTTCACTAAAGCTAAGTACTCCTTTGGAAAACTTTTTTCTTGCTTTGCACCGATGTCAGAAAAAGTTAATAATTGTATTACTTGTAGGAAGCAAATACCTCATAAGGATTTCCATTTATACTGTATTCCTTGCCTAGGCCCTGATCACAATGTGCCTGGCTGTCGGTTTTGTGCTAGATTTAACCAACGCACTATTAAATGTCGGTATATTTTTGCATCAAAGTATTTTGGAAACAGATTTAACTACCCAGAAATGTCGTGGGATAGCAATCCGACTACCAGAGTACATAAAAACGCAAAGAAAAGGACAGAGAAAGGCAGTCGAGATCCAAAACCGACAACAAAGCTTCTCCTAAGCCAGTCACCGGTTTGCTGGTACTCAGTGAGGCGCTTTCGCAGCCCCTGATACCCGCTACCTTTGAGTCGCAGGCCTCAACCGACACCCATGTAGAGTCTGGCATGCCGCAAGATTCTCAAGGTATTGGACCGATGGATTATCTCCCTCGGTTGGGTCCGGAACCGCTGAGCAGGCACCGGCTTCTGAGGGTGTATTCAGACCTCAACATTTGTATATCAAACCGATGACATCTGCAAAATCAAAGACAAAAGCAACTTCTAAAACTAAAAAAAACTAATGCCTGTGCCACGTGCACAGGCCTCTATGCCTAAAAAACAGATGACCAAAATGGCTGTAGACCTTATTACCTTGATCAGGAGTACCCATCCCCCTCCAGATAAGAGGCCTAGGCAAGACACTGATTATGAATCTTCAGATCAGGTTTCTATTTCTTCTGATTCCTCTTCTGATCAGGAATTATCTTTACCTCCCTATGAGGATTCTGATGCTGAGGAGTCTGTTCCATCTGCATCTCCTCCTGAGGATTATTCATTTGGAGAAACCTTGCATACTTTGAGGGAGCATTTTCACTGGGAGAGTCAAGACTTCTCAGAATCAAAAAAGAGGCTCAGGGATTTCCTTCTTCTCCCCCCTCAGCACAAGCCTTTAGCCATTCCCCCTGTTTTAGACATTGTGGATGATGTGTTTTCAGAGTCAAGCCTGACCCCTGACTCCCTACCTCCGGCTCCCAGTAAGCCTGACAAATATTACAGGGTCCCTGATTCACATAAATTTTTATTTAGAAACCCTGCTGCTGATCCTGAAACTATTTCACAGAGTCCAAAGGGAGTTAAGGCCTCAACATAAAAAAATCCTACCCCCTCTGACAGAGATTCAAAGGCACGGGACAGATGGGGAAAAAAGGTTTATACATCTGCAACCTTGGCAATCAGGGCTTTAAACTGTCAATTTCATATGCTTAAGTACCAACAACATGTTATGGGATTACTTAAACAGAAAATTATGTTGATTTCAGAATGTACAGAAAATAAAGAATTGCAGGAATTATTGCATGCTGCTGAACAAGTTGGAAAGCATACTTTGCAATGTGGTTTTGATTCTTTAGAGGCCTCCTGCAGGGCCGCAGTTACTGGATCTGTGATTAGGAGGCATGCCTGGTTAAAGGAACAAAATTTGCCTGATCATGTTAAAGCTAAATTGCTAGATGCACCTTTACAGCATGACTCTTTGTTTGGTATTAAGGCAGAAGAGTTTTTAAAGAAAATGGAAGACAAAGCTAAGTCTATGCAAACTGTTAAAGACTTCTTACAAGTGCAGCCACCAAGATTCAGTAGACACTGGCCTACAAAACAATTGGTCCTTTCCTGTGTCAGACAGAGCTCGAAGGGGCAAATCCAGATGCCCTAAGGGTTCTAGATACCAGGCGCAAGACTCATACAGGTCAAAGCAATGGGGCGCATCCACCTCCAAATCTGGAGGAGATAAAGTGCAAACCTACAGAAAGCAATCCCAATGACTTCCTTCTGCCTGCACCAAGCACTTATCCTTTAGCAGCACCCATAGGGGGAAAATTAGCACTTTTTGCTCAAAATTGGCAGTTAATAACCCAGGACAAGTGGGTACTAAACATCGTATCACAGGGATACAGATTCCATTTTCACACTCTGTCAATGGCAAATGGTTGGCCAGATCTGCCAAAAAATCAATGGGCAGAGGCACAGAAACAGGTTACGTCCCACATGGATATGGGGGCCATTCAGACAGTACCAGAACAGGAAAAAGGACAATGTTTTTACTCAAGACTGTTCTTGGTGCCCAGAAAGGACAAGGTCTGGTGCCCAATACTGGATTTATCGATTTTGAACACATACTTGGACATTCCAAAATTCAAAATGCTGACTTTGCAGCAGCTTCTGCCCGTGCTGGGCAAGAAAGCTTGGCTGGTGACTTTAGACCTAAAAGAGGCATACCTGCATGTCCCAGTAAGACAGTCGTGCAAAAGATACCTCAGATTCAAGGCTGGCTTAATGCATTACCGATTCTCTGCACTGCCCTTTGGCTTATCTACTGTGCCCAGGGTCTTTACAAAGTGCCTGGCACCAGTAATTGCATTTTGCAGACAAAGAAGTATACAAATATATCCTTACTTGGACGATTGTCTCATTCAAGCAGAGAACAAGGACACTCTTCTTCGACACCTGGCATTTATGAAAAGGCTTCTAACATGCCTAGGGCACTCAATAAACGAAAAGAAATCACAACTGGTACCCTCTCAAAAGGTAACATTCCTGGGTGCAAGCTTGAATACAACTGCCCAGATGGCTTACCTCACGCCAGACAAAGGCAACTGACTACTTACTTCAAACTGATGGCAACAAAAACCCAGTCTTCTGCAAGACAAATTCTGCAGGCTCTGGGCTTCATGGCATCCTGCTAATTCCATATGCAAGACTGCATATGAGGAAACTTCAGTGGTACCTTAAAAGTTTATGGAGTCAACATTCACACAGTCTGGAAACAATGATTCCTCTCATTCCCTGCCTGCAACAGGAGTTTCTATGGTGGGCAAGGGCCTGTCACCAAAACATGGGACAGCCATTCACTCTACCCCCCTGCCAGCCAATTCTTAACAACAGACACATCAGATTATGCCTGGGGGGCCCACATGGCAGGAAGATGCATTCAGGGCATATGGGCACCAAAGCAAATGCATCTACATATCAACCAGAAAGAGATGCTAGCTGTTCAAAATGCCCTAACAGCCTTCAAGGACCTACTTCATCCAGGACAACTACTGATAAAGATGGACAACACCACAGTCATGTGGTATATAAACAAGCAAGGGGGCACACACTCATACCCCCTTTGCAGATTAGCCATGGCACTATGGGACACAGCTTTGACCTACCAAATACATCTTCAAGCTCAATTCCTGCCAGGAAAACAAAACACTCTGGCAGACGATTTAAGCAGAAACCTTATGGATCCTCATGAGTGGAAACTAAATCCACAAGTCTTCAGCATGATAGAGAAATGGGGGAGCCCAGACATAGATCTATTTGCCTCTTCTCAAAATTATCAATCGAAAAGACTCTGCAGAAGGACTTATCACAGACAAGCATGGAAAGTGGACGTCCTATCCTTCAGTTGAAAAAACCTATCAGTTTACACCTTTCCTCCCCTGCCTCTTCTACCCAAGGTCCTCCTAAAAGTCAGACAAGAGAAGCCAAATATGATATTTATTGCCCCGGACTGGCCCCGCCAATACTGGTACCCAATCCTAAGGAACTTGTCTCAATACCCAGCTTGGACCTTGCCTCAAAGACCACAACTACTGTCCCAGCAAAACAATCAGATCCTGCACAATCAACTACAGACTCTGAACCTGGCTAATCATGTAATCATACAAATGACACCTCTCAGTAAGGCTGTGATGGATGCCATTTTTGAAGCCAGAAGGCCTAGTACTAGAAAATCTTATGCTGACAAACGGAAGAGATTCTGTGTTTGGAATCAAGCACAAGGAACTGATACAGCAGAACCACATATTCCTCAGATATTACAGTACTTAACTGAGATGCTTGACAAAGGCCTATCTTTCTCATCAATCAAAATCTATGCCTATGCCATTTCGGCTCATTACAATACAGAACCATCAATCATTTCTCATCCTTTACTAAAGCAGTATCTTAGAAGAGCCAAAAATGTAAGGCCTCCTAGAAGATCATCACTACCTGCATGGGACCTCAATTATGTGTTGGAAAAGCTCACCTTGCCTCCATTTGAACCAGCTGCTACCGCTGACATAAAGTTCTTATCATGGAAAACAGCTCTGCTACTAGCAATTACTTCAGGAAGAAGAGTTTCAGAGCTACAGGCCCTCATGGCTGTAGAGCCTTTTATCATATTTCACCAAGACAGGGTGTCTCTAAGGACAAATCCTACTTTTATGCCTAAGGTGGTTTCCGGTGTGGCTCTTAACCAACCAATTCATTTGCCAACTTTTCATCCAAATCCGCAGAACAAAGGGGAGAGAATTCTGCATTCCTTGGAGGTACACAGACAGCTGAGATTCTACTTGAGCAGGACTAAAGCTCTAAGAAAAACTGAGCAATTACTAGTGTCATATGCTGCAGGATCAGAAGGAAAGGCTATTTCAAAGCAGACAGTTTCAGAGTGGATAAGCCACTGCATCTGTTTCTGCAACTTACACCATGGTAAACCTGTGCCGAAGGGCATTAGGTCTCACTCCACCAGAGCTGCAGCTGCTTCAGCAGCCTTTCTCAGAGGAGTACCAACCAAAGACATTCTAGAGGCTGCTACTTGGAGTTCTGTTCCCACCTTTACAAAGCATTATCTTTTGCCTCTCTGCTCTAAGTCCAGGGCAGGCTTTTGCCACTGCAGTGCTGCATGGCCTTATAGCTGCACCTAATGCTGTTTAGTTCCAGCTTCCCAACCATAGCTTTGGGATTCTACCCAAATGTAATGACTGCAATAGTGAAACATGAAGAACATAGTACAGTTGTGTACACTTACCATAAATGTAGATGTTCGAGTGTATTCACTGTTGCAGTCCAGGTTACCCTCCCACCATCCCCCTGTCATTCTAAAGTTTATCTTTCCTTCTCTATCTTCTACAACCTTGTAGATGAAGGTAAAGTTTATATTAATGCATGTATATTTATATATATAATATTGCTACCTTTTTGGGGGCAGCTGACATTGGGGGCAAGAAAAACTAAAGAAAATGGCGTTGGCTGCATGTTTTATACCCCTGACGACCTGACATCATGGAAGAGAACCAACTCTCCACACGCAGTTCTATTTTATTTTAAGTGCGTTAAAATATCATACGCTTTTCGTCAAAGCAGATGCCTTAACTTCTTCAGAAACTCCAAACAGCATCAATTAACCACCTTTATAGTGTGGCTATAATAAACATTCATTAACCAATTAAGACTTTAAAGGCATATGCCAAAAAATTAAAACGTAAAACCTAAAGCATCTTTACTTAAAATAACACAGTCATTTAAACTAATACAATTTTACACACCATTTAAAACCTATAAAAATCATATAACTAATAAATATTGAACATTAGCTAATAATTTAATAATATATATATATATAAAATGTTTATATAAAAAACACAAACGTGTGTATGTGTACACATGTATACATATGGCTACTATTTAATCCAATATACTACACATTGCAGTTTATACAGTTAATCTATTATATTAAGTCCAGCCCAAATAACAAGAATAGGATGGAATAAAATAAAATAACATGAAATAAAATGGAATGGAATAAACATTTCATTTTATTTTTCATTTTTTATTTATTATTTATTTATTTTATTGTTTATGTTTATTATTTTTTATATATTTTTTATTTATTTATTTTCTATTATCCAACTAATCACCCATGATGTTAGTGTAAATTAGTTATTTAACACAATTATTTAACATGTTTATTCAACGCACATCCATACTAACACTCATTAGTATTACCTTTCTAGGTTTTTCAACCTTAAGATACACATGATGGAGCTCATTTCATTAATGCCTGGAAATTGACAGGCATTAGTCCTAAGCTGCCATAGGAGCTCCTTCCTCCCCAATTTCAAAGACTCAGGTCCTCCCCTTTTATCCATTACTAATTGGTCGATAACCCTAAATTTAAATTCATGTCCAGTAAAATCACTTGTATGCCTAGCTAGTGCATTTTCCATTTTATTCCTGTTAATGCAATAGATATGCTCATAAATTCTTTCACTAAGCTTTCTATCGGTTTTACCGATATAGAAAGCTGGACAGCATATACATTTAGCTAGGTATACTACTTGTTTACTACTACAATTAAATCTCCCGTTAGACCTATATTTCGTACTACCTATTTTAAAGTTACAACCTTCGTCAGTGTATTTACAGAACCTACACATGCTGCATTTATACATGCCCTCTTTATTAGTGTATAATCGGCAGTTGGCTTCCAAGATTTCTTTCAAGTTATTTCCATGCCTATATATAATTTTAGGTCTCTCTGGGAACAGGTCTCTAAAGTGTTTATCACTAATTAGAAACTCCCAATTTTTCATAATAATATTTGTTATAATGTGGGAGTCTATGTTAAAAGTGCATATAAAACCACTGATGTTGGTCAATTCTTTATTATTGTTGTTCAACTCAGGGCCTCTACCTTTTGCCTTGTTCAAAATTGGAACATAATTACCTATTAGTCTTTTATGCTGAACTTCCCTGATAATCTCCTGGATGAAATACAAGGGGTACCCTCTTTGTATGAAGAAGTTAGACATTAAAGTACACTCTTCTTCAAACTCTTCATCCCTTGTCGTCATCCTGGCTGCCCTAACTAGCTGCCCCTTAACTACAGACCTCTTTTGGTATGTAGGATGACAGCTAGTGTAATGCAAATACATATTGGAATGAGTCTCTTTCCGGTAAATTTTAGAAACAAAAATCCTGTCATCGTAATCCTTCCTTAAATCAACGTCAAGGTATGCTATTCTATCTTTACTATAACTAGACGTGAAACTCAAGAAGTTAGTACTATTATTAAACATTTCCAACAAACGCTCTAATTCAGCTTCTGTTCCTTGAAATAAAATAAATATATCATCTAAAAAACGCGTATAAAACAGTATCTTTTCTTTGAAATCTAAGATGTTAAGTTGTCAAACTCGCCTTCATTCTTGCTGGATGGGTTCGGAGCCGAGGATCGGCACTTGCTAAGCTCGAGAACTCATTTTACCAGCTCGAGGCAACCCTATATCCCATGATGCAAGGCGTGACTACCTCAGATCTCGTTTGCCGCTTCGCGAAGAGGTCTCCTTTTTACCAGCTCAGGTAAAGCTTCAATTTGTATAAGATTAGTCAGGGTTTTTTCTCCCTTATCTTCCTATTTGTCATTTATTGGGTATATTTTTATACTTATAGCTAATCTCCTACCCTATATTCCCCTTCTTTTATGTCAGGATTTATTTCCTTTCTTCAGGCCTTAAGCCTCCCTCTTAAGTTAATTCCTGTCAGGTTATTGTTGTGTGTTTTTTGTGGGTTAACTGTGTGACTGTTGTGTGTCTGTGTATTTTTGGACATAATTATGTCTAAAGAAGTGAAGGTCTCAGGCTTCAAGAAGTGTGACTCGTGCTGTCAGAAAATGTCTCTGACAGACAGTCACACTTCTTGTGTGTACTGCCTGGGGCCTTTACACCTGCAGGACTCCTGTGCTATTTGTCACTCCTTTAGCCAGAGAGTCCTGCAGGAACGAAGAAACAAACTGATTCTTCGTGGCTTGTTAAGGCCAGAGGGTTCTCCGACCAAGGCTGGGTCGGTTAAGCCCTCTAAGCCATCTAAGGCCCAGGCTGTAGTTCTCAAGCCTTCGGCTGTGGCTCCGACTCCTTCGGAGTCGAGATCGGCTCCGGCCGAAGCCGATCTTTCCACTTTGGAGGTTGTAGTGTCGGCTCCGTCTGGCTCCAATACACAAATACCCATTACTTTGTCGGCTCCGGCCGGAGCCGACGTGTCTTTATCCAGTATTGGAGCCGATAAGTCTTCGGCTCCATCTGAAGCCGAGGGGTCGTCGGCTCCGATGGCTCCATCCAGGAAGAGATCTCGGTCTCCTTCCCTGGAGTCGATTCGTTCGGCTCCGGGATCTCCTCTTTGGTCGGAGCGGAGCCATCAGAGCCGATCTTCAAGATCTTCCAGGCTGTCAGACCACGATTTAGAGAGGGTGGTAAGCAGACTGTTGAAGTCACAGGCACTAGCCCAAATGCTCCATAGCCCGTCTCAACAGACGTCTGCTATTTCTCATCCCCCTGAACTTCCTCCTCCGACTCTCCTTCAGAGTTTGGAGCCGGAGCTTCTCGGAACGGTGACCGTGGGTGCGCCGGAGCCGATACTTCCCCTTTCGGCTCCGATGTCTTTGGCTCCGATCTCCTCCATGAGACCTTCTTTGGAGGGATCCGGTCGTTGGGTCTCCCTTGTCGGCTCCGAGTTGGCGAGTGGCATCGGACCCTTGTCCGACCCTGCTCTCCCTCTTGGAGCTTCGGCATTGGTGACCTCGGCACCAACATTGGCTTCTGAGCCTTCTTTTTCAGTGGGGCCGGGGATTCCTGTTTCTTCAGAGTGGGATTCTTCTGGCCTCCCTGGGAGAGGAGCCTTCGAGGTGATGAGGAGTGTCCTAGCCCCTGAGCTAGGTCAACGGTCTATTCCTTTAGCTCCTCCATCTTCGTTGCCTGTTGATGTCTCTTGCCAGTCTCTTGCTCCTGGACCCAGAGATCCATCACCCCAGGTTTCCCCATTGGGAAGAACTTCCTCTTCCGAGGTTTCTCCTGATCCTGCAGCAGAACCCCCACGTAAGAGGACGTGTAAGAGGAAGCACACAGACTCCCCTGAGTCTACTACATCAGATACCAACTTAGATGAGTCGGAGGGCTCCCCACGGTCCCCCTCTGAGGATGTCTCCTTTTCAGACATCCTGGAACTCCTTAAGCAGAGGGGGAACTGGCCTTCCATTGACCCCTCCGAGGATGAGTCGGTATACCTGGAGGCTTTTGGATCTCGACCCTCCACCTCCTGGGTGTCTCCGCCTTTCGACCCACTCATGCAAGTAGTGGCTCAGAAGGCGTGGGAAGCCCCGGATTCTGTGGAGCCAGTTCCTAGGAGGCCCTCCAAATTCATCACAGCCCCTTCAGACAAACAGTTTCTTTCTAAGGGCGTCCCTGTTGATGCTATGGTGGTGGCGGCGGCCACCAAGAAGGAACTTGCTGATCTTTCTGTGCCTGTCCATCCTCCTAACAAGGATTCTAGGACCGTGGATAGGTACAGCAAGTGGATGTTTTCTTCAGCGACCTTTACTATGCGTTCGCTGAACTACCTTTGTCACTTTACCAGACTTCAGAGAGACATTCTCAAGGAACTAGGTGAAGTGGTTCAGGATCCTTCGGCGATTGGGGCTCAGGAAAAGATTGCCTCACAGCTAGGAATCCTCATTTCTTTGACTAACTCCTCCATACGGCTCATTTCTTATGCAGCCGATGGAGCGAGTAGGGCCGCAGGCACAGGAGTGGCACTTAGGCGTCAGGCCTGGATGCGGCTTTGTAATTTTGCAGACCCTTTTAAGGCGTCCTTCACCAATACCCACTTTGATAAACCCTTCCAGCATCCCTGAGGTGTTGCCCGACTGTCCACCCTTGGAGGCAGTCAAGGGAAGATTGTCGCTGTACCCAATAGCCTGGCGTTCCCTCTCTCAAGACAAATGGGTACAGTCGATCATATCCGAGGGCTACAATATCCCTTTCGAGAGGTATCCCATTCCTCATCAATCCCTTCCAGACGTCTCACCCAGTCTAAAGGAATTGGCAAAGCAGGAGGTATCAAAGCTCCTAGCAAAAAGAGCCGTCCAAATAGTGCCAGCAGACCAAGTAGGATCCGGCATCTACTCAAGATTCTTTTTGGTCCCCAAAAGGACGGGAGATTGGAGACCAATTTTAGACCTCAGCAAATTAAACAAGTTTGTCAAGAAGGCAAGGTTCCGGATGGTCACGCTTCAGTCCATTCTACCCTTTTTGGGCAAGGACAACTGGATGTGCTCAATAGACCTTCAGGATGCGTACTATCATATAAAGATTCACAGGCGCAACAGAAGGTTTCTCCGCTTTCGGCTGGGGTCCAGTCATTTTCAATTCAGAGCCCTGCCCTTTGGCCTCACTACAGCCCCCAGAGTGTTTACCAAATGTATGGCAGTGGTTACGGCTCATCTGAGACGTCAAGGATTCCAGGTGTTTCCGTATCTAGACGACTGGCTCCTCTCCGCCACCACCAGGCATCAACTTCTCAAGGCCAGAGACTACACTCTGCAAACCTGCAAACAATTGGGGATTTCAATAAACTTCGAAAAATCTTCTCTGTCGCCTTGCCAATCTATTACCTTTATAGGCGCAGAATTAAACACTGTCAGTATGTCAGCCAGACTCACAAAACAAAATTCTGGACATTCAGAAGTATGTTCGGATCATATTACTCAGCAAGAAGATCAGAGCCAAATTTGTCCTGAAGGTTCTGGGTCTTATGGCTGCGGCCATTGTTCTACTGCCATTAGCCCGCTTCCACATGCGTCTTCTGCAGTGGATGTTGTTCGCTCAGTGGTCATTCCAGCAGCTCCCCATGAGTCACGAGATTTTTGTCACGCAGTCGTGCAAGAGTCATCTAACCTGGTGGATGTCTTCTCCTCTGCTCCATCAGGGCCGACCGTTTGTTCCCCCAGTTCCGGTTGCCACAGTCACTTCGGATGCCTCTCTGATCGGGTAGGGGGGGCATTATCAGGGCTGGATGGTCCATGGGACTTGGCAACCCATAGAATACCATCTGCACATAAATGTCCTAGAGATGAGAGCAGTGCTTTTAACGTTGCAAGCCCTCAGCGACTTTCTTCCCTTAGGGACTATTGCAGTTCAGATGGACAACATGTCTGTAGTCTGGTATATCAACAAGCAGGGCGGGACCAGGTCCTACCCACTGTGTCGAGAAGCTCTCAGACTTTGGCAATGGGCAATCTCCTCTCATCAGTTTCTGATAGCAACGCATATCCCCGGGAGATCCAACCTCTTAGCGGACAGACTGAGCAGAGCTATTCTCATGCCACACGAGTGGTCTCTCAAGCAATCGGTAGTGGACGAGATTTTTCAGAAGTGGGGCTTCCCTTCCTGCGACCTTTTTGCTACACCCCAAAACAGCAAATGCCCAGACTTCTTCACCCTCTTTCCTCTACCAGGCCATTCCCCGAGAGACTCTCTAACCCAGGATTGGCCCCGGGGACTTCTGTATGCTTTTCCTCCATTTCCACTGATACCACAAGTTATTCAGAAAGCTACCGTATTGAGAGCCAAGTTGATCCTCATTGCCCCTTACTGGCCTCGACAAATTTGGTTTCCGTCCCTGCATTGTCATCTCCTGGCGCAGCCTTGGCATCTGGACCCAATTCCAGATCTTCTGACCCACCAGTCGGGTCAACCGCACCGGGCCATTCATTCTCACAACCTCACTGCTTGGTTGCTCCACTTCCTTCCTTAGCCAGGCTTCCTATGATCTCTAACCCCGTTAGGAATATCATAGTAGCTTCTCTAAAGTCCTCCACCAGAAAGATTTATGCTAGTAAGTGGAAACGTTTTTCTTTCTGGGCAAAGTCTAAACACTTAGATCCCTTTACTGCTCCAGTGCATTCAGTTTTGGACTTCTTAGCAGAGATTTTTCAATCAGGGTCTTCTTCTTCTACAGTTAAAGTCCAATTGGCAGCAATCTCTAATTTTCATGTTGGTTTAGCGGATCAAAACATAATGTCCCACAAGCTTTGCAAAGCCTTTCTCAGAGGTATATTTCTCCTGAAGCCTCCAATCAGAGATCCTCCTCCGCAATGGGATTTGAACTTAATGCTGGCATCCTTGATTCTACCCCTTGAACCGGCTGCTACATGCTCCTTAAAGTTTCTTTCCTGGAAAACAATTTTCTTGGTGGCTGTTACTTCAGCTAGAAGGGTTTCTGAACTTCAGGCCCTCTGTGTCCGTTCCCCTTACTTGGTTTTTCACAAAGATAGGGTATCTTTAAGACCTAATCCATCTTTTTTGCCCAAAGTTGCTTCCCAGATGAATTTTAACCAATCTATTGATTTGCCAGTTTTTTTCCCTAATTATTCAGACAAAGCTGAACAAAAACTTCATTACTTAGATGTCCATCGTCAACTCAGACATTATTTGGACAGAACTAAACAATTCAGAAAATCTGATCAACTATTCCTTTCTTATGCAGAGAACAGAAAAGGTCTCCCAGTCTCTAAAGTGACCTTATCCAGATGGCTGTCTTCTATCATTTCTTATGTTTATCATCTTAGAGGCAAGCAACTGTCCTCAAAACCAAAAGCACATTCTACCAGGAACCTGTCCACATCCACAGCCTTTCAGGATAGGCTACCTATTGACACCATTTGTGCAGCAGCCACTTGGGCCACTCCTCACACCTTTGTCTCTCATTACAAATTGGACTTGGCCTCCAGGGACAGGGCTAGGTTTGGTTCCACAGTTCTCAAGAGTCTGTTCCATTGAGCCACCCAGGATAGAGGTGCTAGGGACGCGGTCCCATCCAGCAAGAATGAAGGCGGGTTTGACAACTTAACATTTAGAAGTTATGTACATACCATAACGTTCCATGTTAGTTGTCTTCTCTCGCCTTCTTTCTTGCGTCCCTCCCTCCTTCCCCCTGGCCTGGACTGATCTTGAGGTTGTACCTTCCTTTTGTTGGGGGTGTTGTCACTCTTTCCAAGAGTTCCCAGTAGGAAGAGTCATTATTGTTAGTGGCTATCGGCCTAGTTTCTCCTACATTTAGTAATCTTCTTCCTTGGGAAGAAGTGTTTCTTGGCAGGGTTTTCTTCTAGCTACCAAACGAGATCTGAGGTAGTCACGCCTTGCATCATGGGATATAGGGTTGCCTCTAGCTGGTAAAATGAGTTCTCGAGCTTAGCAAGTGCCGAGTCGGAGCCGAGGATCGGCTCCGAACCCATCCAGCAAGAAAGAAGGCGATAGAAGACAACTAACATGGAACGTTATGGTATGTACATAACTTCTAATTATTAAGCATGAACGACCTTTCCCAGTACGCCATTACTAGATTTGCCAGACCTGCAACGCATGGAGAGCCCATTGCCACTCCAATTTTTTGATGGAAAATATCATTATTAAACATTACATAATTATAAGAAAAGACTGTGTCTATCAGTTCTTCAACTAGTTTAATTTCACTAATAGGTGCATACAAAATCCTTAACATGTGTGAAACCCATTCAATTCCAACCCCATGTGGGATGGATGAATAAAGATCCTTTACATCCACTGTGATGAAAAAGCCGTCAGCACAAAACTCCAAATTATTTATAGCTTGTAAAAAAGACCAGGAATCTTTCGAAATGTGGCTTTCACATTTAATGTATTTCTGTAAAATTTTGTCTAGTACCTTAGCACAGGTATATGTAACGCTATCTCTCCCATCCACCAAAGGTCTCATAGGTGGGTTGTTTACATTTTTGTGCACCTTAGGGATCCCAAAATGAACCGGGATCCTTGGTGCTGGTTGCAGTAAGTAGACATACAAACTTTTATCTATTCTCGCTTCAATGTACAGCTCTTCTATGAAAGCCATAACCTTCCTATAAGCCCCATTCATTTAATTCCTAGAAGCTCTTACGTATGTATCACTGTCCATGATGTTAAACATTCTTGCGTTATAGTCATCAATAGTCATTATAGCAAGGCCCCCACCTTTATCCGGTTTCATAATATGAACCTGACTTAAAAAACTCAAGGTATCCCTCTCTTCCCTACTTATATTGTGCTTGTGACTATTAATGTGACCAGATATTGTTTTAGCTTTTTTCAAGTTTCTTAAATCCACTTCGTTGACCTTTTCAAAAAGCACTAAAAGGGGATGTAAAGGAGTATTATATACACTGGAAACATAATAATCAGACTTGTTATTCAAATTTTCCCCCATTAAAGCCAATAAGTTAAGTTTCCTAGTGAAAATCTTAAGGTCGATTAAAGTATTAGCCACATCAAACTGGACAGTAGGGACAAAGGTGTACCCTTTTGATAACAAATCCATTGTTTCTGGACAGCTAAACATGTCGGTATAGTTAAAAACCTTAAAGTCATGACTAGAATTAAAGAGTACATTACAGTAGAATTCGTCATCCAAGGGGCAATCAGTGGCCATATTTACTACCATTTTTTTCTTTTTGCTCTTCGTTGTTCTGTTGCTCTACGCCACTGACTTCGAGGCTCGAGCTCGAAAATTTCTTTCGTTAAAGTCCCCTCCAACTTTATTCTGTGCTAAGGTATTCGGAGCAACAGAATCATTATGGTGTACCAGTCTTTCACTCCGACGGATAGTACTTTGACCATCCTGTTGTTTAGTCCCAATATGTATGTCATTAGTACTAGAGGATGCAAGTATCTCAGTCTCTCCCTCTTGGTTATTAACCCTATTAGTTGGAGCTTGATTAACATTGTTGTTACCAACAGACACTCCCCCTTTGGGAATTGGGTGGCTTTGGGTACGCTTTACCTTCCCCATAATCTTTGAGGTCACGTTTTATTTTCTTAATTTTAGTAGTGTTCAGTTTTGATAAATATTCGTCGATACTGACAAAAATCCGTTCGTATTCAAAGCGATACCTAGAGAAACTGGTATCACTCTTTATTGAGGAATCAAGTTCCTCGATTTCGACCAATAATTCATCCACCATAATCTGGTAATGAATACAAAATAGCTCCAAAAGTTCCATCCCATGTTTATCAAATAATAAAATTAAAGCTTTATGGAATGCTGAACCTTCCATAAGCCCCGTAGGGAACTGCCATTGCCTAAGCCCCTTTGATGTTACCTTTAAATTGATGCATTCACGGAAGTATGCTATTTCCAATTGTAGCTTCCGTACTTTACATAGCTTCTCGTCAAACACATTCAATTTAGAAGCTAAATCCATGCTTACCTCTCGGTCAGCTTCAGTTATGTTGTTCGAATGCACGTCATTGAAGGAAAAAGTTCTATGAACCCAAGTGTTTAAATTTTCAGTTCTTACTGAATTACCATCCAACTGACGGTTCTCTCCTTCAGTGTGTCCCAGGCTGGTTGCGTCAGCAATTACGCTTCTACGAACACTCGTTCCCGTTGACAAGGCTGGTTCTTCACCCAAGGTAATCCCTCCAGTTCGGGTAACTAAATTACCGTTGACTGGAACAGAAACTGTATTAATAACTGCATTTGGACCCTGCAGGTCCTGTTGTGCATTAGTAGCCTCTTCGAATCTCTGTGACAAGTTGTCCACCTTTTGGGACAACAATTCTATTAGTGCTGTCAAGTTTCCATCGCCCCCATTGTAGTTTGGGGTAGAAGTAGAACTAGGTGGTGAATCTGGGTCCATGTTGTAAACGAAAACAAACTAAGAAAAGATATATTGAACTTCACCAAAAAACAAGAACACGAATCCCAACTCTCCACACGCAGTTCTATTTTATTTTAAGTGCGTTAAAATATCATACACTTTTCGTCAAAGCAAATGCCTTAACTTCTTCAGAAACTCCAAACAGCATCAATTAACCACCTTTATAGTGTGGCCATAATTAACATTCATTAACCAATTAATACTTTAAAGGCAATGCCAAAAAATTAAAAAGTAAAACCTAAAACATCCTTACTTAAAATAACAATATACTACACATGGAGTGGAATAAACATTTCATTTTATTTTTCATTTTTTATTTATTATTCATTTATTTTATTGTTTATGTTTATTATTTTTTATATATTTTTTTATTTATTTATTTTCTATTACCAACTAATCACCCATGATGTTAGTGTAAATTAGTTATTTAACATAATTATTTAACATGATTATTCAACGTGCATCCATACTAACACTCACTAAAATAATAAACATAAACAATAAAATAAATAAATAATAAATAAAAAATGAAAAATAAAATGAAATGTTTATTCCATTCCATTTTATTTCATGTTATTTTATTTTATTCCATCCTATTCTTGTTATTTGGGCTGGACTTAATATAATAGATTAACTGTATAAACTGCAATGTGTAGTATATTGGATTAAATAGTAGCCATAATTATACATGTGTACACATACACACGTTTGTGTTTTTTATATAAACATTTTTATATATATATTATTAAATTATTAGCTAATATTCAATATTTATTAGTTATATGATTTTTATAGGTTTTAAATGGTGTGTAAAATTGTATTAGTTTAAATGACTGTGTTATTTTAAGTAAGGATGTTTTAGGTTTTATGTTTTAATTTTTTGGCATATGCCTTTAAAGTATTAATTGGTTAATGAATGTTTATTATGGCCACACTATAAAGGTGGTTAATTGATGCTGTTTGGAGTTTCTGAAGAAGTTAAGGCATCTGCTTTGATGAAAAGTGTATGATATTTTAACGTACTTAAAATAAAATAGAACTGCGTGAGGAGAGTTGGGATTCGTGTTCTTGTTTTTGGTGAAGTTCCGATATATCTTTTCTTGGTTTGTCTTCGTTTACAACATGGACCCAGATTCACCACCTAGTTCTACTTCTACCCCAAATTACAATGGGGGCGATGGAAACTTGACAGCACTAATAGAATTGTTGTCCCAAAAGGTGGACAACTTGCCACAGAGATTCGAAGAGGCTACTAACACACAACAGGACCTGCAGGGTCCAAATGCAGTTATTAATACAGTTTCTTTTCCAGTCAATGGTAATTTAGTTACCCGAACTGGAGGGATTACCTTGGGTGAAGAACCAGCTTTGTCAATGGGAACGAGTGTTCGTAGAAGTGTAATTGCTGACGCAACCAGCCCAGGACACAATGAAGGAGAGAACCGTCAGTTGGACGGTAATTCAGTAAGAACTGAAAATTTGAACACTTGGGTTCATAGAAATTTCCTTCAATGACGTGCATTCGAATAACATAACTGAATCTGACCGAGAGGTAAGCATGGATTTAGCTTCTAAATTGAATGTGTTTGACGAGAAGCTATGTAAAGTACGGAAGCTACAATTGGAAATAGCATACGTCCGTGAATGCATAAATTTAAAGGTAACACCGAAGGGGCTTAGGCAATGGCAGTTCCCTACGGGGCTTATGGAAGGTTTAGCATTCCATAAAGCTTTAATTTTATTATTTGATAAACATGGGATGAAACTTTTGGAGCTATTTTGTATTCATTACCAGGTTATGGTGGATGAATTATTGGTTGAAATCGAGGAACTAGATTCCTCAATAAAGAGTGATACCAGTTTCTCTAGGTATCGTTTTGAATACGAATGGATTTTTGTCAGTATCAACGAATATTTATCAAAATTGAACACTACTAAAATTAAGAAAATAAAACGTGACCTCAAAGATTATGGGGAAGGTAAAGCGTACCCAAAGCCACCCAATTCCCAAAGGGGGAGTGTCTGTTGGTAACAACAATGTTAATCAAGCTCCAACTAATAGGGTTAATAACCAAGAGGGAGAGACTGAGATACTTGCATCCTCTAGTACTAATGACATACATATTGGGACTAAACAACAGGATGGTCAAAGTACTATCCGTCGGAGTGAAAGACTGGTACACCATAATGATTCTGTTGCTCCGAATACCTTAGCACAGAATAAAGTTGGAGGGGACTTTAATGAAAGAAATTTTCGAGCTCAAGCCTCGAAGTCAGTGGCACAGAACAACGAAGAGCAAAAAGAAAAAATGGTAGTTAATATGGCCACTGATTGCCCCTTGGATGACGAATTCTACTGTAATGTACTCTTTAATTCTAGTCATGACTTTAAGGTTTTTAACTATACCGACATGTTTATCTGTCCAGAAACAATGGATTTGTTATTAAAAGGGTACACCTTTGTCCCTACTGTCCAGTTTGATGTGGCTAATACTTTAATTGACCTTAAGATTTTCACTAGGAAACTTAACTTATTGGCTTTAATGGGGGAAAATTTGAATAACAAGTCTGATTATTATGTTTCCATTGTATATAATCCTCCTTTACATCCCCTTTTAGCGCTTTTTGAAAAGGTCAACGAAGTGGATTTAAGAAACTTGAAAAAAGCTAAAACAATATCTGGTCACATTAATAGTCACAAGCACAATATAAGTAGGGAAGAGAGGGATACCTTGAGTTTTTTAAGTCAGGTTCGTATTATGAAACCGGATAAAGGTGGGGGCCTTGCTATAATGACTATTGATGACTATAACGCAAGAATGTTTAACATCATGGACAGTGATACATACGTAAGAGCTTCTAGGAATTAAATGAATGGGGCTTATAGGAAGGTTATGGCTTTCATAGAACAGCTGTACATTGAAGCGAGAATAGATAAAAGTTCGTATGTCTACTTACAGCAACCAGCACCAAGGATCCCGGTTCTTTTTGGGATCCCTAAGGTGCACAAAAATGTAAACAACCCACCTATGAGACCTTTGGTGGATGGGAGAGATAGCATTACATATACCTGTGCTAAGGTATTAGACAAAATTTTACAGAAATACATTAAATGTGAAAGCCAAATTTCGAAAGATTCCTGGTCTTTTTTACAAGCTATAAATAATTTGGAGTTTTGTGCTGACGGCTTTTTCGTCACAGTGGATGTAAAGGATCTTTATTCATCCATCCCACATGGGGTTGGAATTGAATGGGTTTCACACATGTTAAGGATTTTGTATGCACCTATTAGTGAAATTAAACTAGTTGAAGAACTGATAGACACAGTCCTTTCTTATAATTATGTAATGTTTAATAATGATATTTTCCATCAAAAAACTGGAGTGGCAATGGGCTCTCCATGCGGAGCAGGTCTGGCAAATCTAGTAATGGCGTACTGGGAAAGGTCGTTCGTGCTTAATATCTTAGATTTCAAAGAAAAGATACTGTTTTATACTCGTTTTTTAGATGATATATTTATTTTATTTCAAGGAACAGAAGCTGAATTAGAGCGTTTGTTGGAAATGTTTAATAATAGTACTAACTTCTTGAGTTTCACGTCTAGTTATAGTAAAGATAGAATAGCATACCTTGACGTTGATTTAAGGAAGGATTATGATGACAGGATTTTCGTTTCTAAAATTTACCGGAAAGAGACTCATTCCAATATGTATTTGCATTACACTAGTCGCCATCCTACATACCAGAAGAGATCTGTAGTTAAGGGGCAGCTAGTTAGGGCAGCCAGGATGACGACAAGGGATGAAGAGTTTGAAGAAGAGTGTACTTTAATGTCTAACTTCTTCATACAAAGAGGGTACCCCTTGTATTTCATCCAGGAGATTATTAAGGAAGTTCAGCATAAAAGACTAATAGGTGATTATGTTCCAATTTTGAACAAGGCAAAAGGTAGAGGCCCTGAGTTGAACAGCAATAATAAAGAATTGACCAACACCAGTGGTTTTAAATGCACTTTTAACATAGACTCCCACATTATAACAAATATTATTATGAAAAATTGGGAGTTTCTAATTAGTGATAAACACTTTAGAGACCTGTTCCCAGAGAGACCTAAAATTATATATAGGCGTGGAAATAACTTAAAAGAAATTTTGGAAGCCAACTGCCGATTATACACTAATAAAGAGGGCATGTATAAATGCAGCATGTGTAGGTTCTGTAAATACACTGACGAAGGTTGTAACTTTAAAATAGGTAGTGCGAAATATAGGTCTAACGGGAGATTTAATTGTAGTAGTAAACAAGTAGTATACCTAGCTAAATGTATATGCTGTCCAGCTTTCTATATCGCTAAAACCGATAGAAAGCTTAGTGAAAGAATTTATGAGCATATCTATTGCATTAACAGGAATAAAATGGAAAATGCACTAGCTAGGCATACAAGTGATTTTACTGGACATTAATTTAAATTTAGGGTTATCGACCAATTAGTAATGGATAAAAGGGGAGGACCTGAGTCTTTGAAATTGGAGAGGAAGGAGCTCCTATGGCAGCTTAGGACTAATGCCTGTTAATTTCCAGGCATTAATGAAATGAGCTCGATCATGTGTATCTTAAGGTTGAAAAACCTAGAAAGGTAATACTAGTGAGTGTTAGTATGGATGCGTGTTGAATAATCATGTTAAATAATTATGTTAAATAACTAATTTACACTAACATCATGGGTGATTAGTTGGGTAATAGAAAATAAATAAATAAAAAATATATAAAAAATAATAAACATAATAAAATAAATAAATAATAAATACAAAATGAAAAATAAAATTAAATGTTTATTCCATTCCATTTTATTTCATGTTATTTTATTTTATTCCATCCTATTCTTGTTATTTGGGCTGGACTTAATATAATAGATTAACTGTATAAACTGCAATGTGTAGTATATTGGATTAAATAGTAGCCATATGTATACATGTGTACACATACACACGTTTGTGTTTTTTATATAAACATTTTTATATATATATATTATTAAATTATTAGCTAATATTCAATATTTATTAGTTATATGATTTTTATAGGTTTTAAATGGTGTGTAAAATTGTATTAGTTTAAATGAATGTGTTATTTTAAGTAAGGATGTTTTAGGTTTTACGTTTTAATTCTTTGGCATATGCCTTTAAAATATTAATTGGTTAATGAATGTTTATTATGGCCACACTATAAAGGTGGTTAATTGATGCTGTTTGGAGTTTCTGAAGAAGTTAAGGCATCTGCTTTGACGAAAAGTGTATGATAGTTTAACGCACTTAAAATAAAATAGAACTGCGTGTGGAGATTTGGGATTCGTGTTCTTGTTTTTGGTGAAGTTCCGATATATCTTTTCTTGGTTTATCATGGAAGAGAAGACAGCAACCAACGCAGGACCCAAGACTTTGGAATTCAGGCCGACTGAGGGCAACCTGCCAGCAGATTACCCAAATGTAATGACTGCAACAGTGAATACACTCGAACATATACATTTATGGAAAGTGTACACAACTGTACTTTTCGGTGGAATCAGCTTGCGTAAGTAACATTCGTTAAAATGGATTTTCGTTTAATGAAAGTAGACCCATATGTTTGTGTGTGTGTGTGTGTGTTTGTTTGTGTGTGTGTGTGTGTGTGTGTGTGTAAATATATATATATATATATATATATATATATATATATATATATATATATTTTTATATATGTATAAATATATATATATATGTGTGTGTGTGTGATATATATATATATATATATATATATATATATATATATATATATATATATTTATATATGTATGTGAGCCTGTGCAGTAGCAGTAACAGAAAGGATTTTTTAAGGTAAGGTGTATAAGTTTAAGGTTTCTACGTTACCCAAATCCTAACACTACAACTTACCTTAAAAACAACTTCCTTTAACACTACCACTGTTCTGAGAAATTTGGGATAGTGTTACAGAGAGGTTTGGTGTGAAGATTTCAAAAGGAAATAGTTCAGAATGTTTTTTGCCAGGTTTTATGTTTGATTTTTAAACTGTTTGGTCATGTGTATGTGTCTCTTTCTCTATATATGTATATATATTGTATGTACGTGTTTAATACACAAATACACACACACACACACACACACACACACGTCTGTATGTGTACATAACATCTGCTCTACATGGAAATCCATCAGTACATCTTTGTTGAAGAAAATTATTCTTGCTTTTAATTTGTAATGTAACTGCCTATATGATATCTCAAAAGTTATCTTTCCTGTCTCCATCCTGCTACTTGTAATATTGGCAATACTGTTGTGTGGGGTAATTACTTATACTTGTTAATTACTTTTAATGCAGTTGTGAAATGTGCCAATCCAAGGTAACCTACATCTTTTGAGCTGTATAATTAGTGACCACCTGAACTTTCTGTGTGAAAAATACTATGTTCTCTATGTAGCCCCAGGACTGCCTTTAGGGTAATGAGATATGGTTGTTAATAGCCCAGGTGAATGATATTGAATGTTTTCCAAAAGTAAGGTTACATCTGAGTCACTGAAATCACACATCAGCTGTAGACTGGTTCTTTGTCATCTGCCTAATCTGTCATCTGATCAATCTGATCTGTCATCACCCCATCTCGATCTTCTGTCCATTTTGTTTATACTGCTATTAAAGATAATATGATACTAGAAAGCAAACAATGTGTTAAGAAACAGTTAAGCACTGATTAGAAAGAGAAAAAAAGAAAACATGGGAAAAATCAGTATTTTCAATTTTCAGCCACTGAAGTGATTTTCTATCCTACACTGACCCTCACTTTGACCTAAGGATCATGAGCATTCACAGAAATATTAATCTTAAAAGTATGTGGTAGTTTAACCAAACTATAAATCAGATGATAGGCTTAGGTCTGTGATTTATTTCAACAGCTTGTTTACCTTTGGGCAGCATTTTCTTTTTTCTTTTCATTTTGTGTGTGTGTGTGTGTGTGTGTGTGTGTGTGTGTGTGTGTGTGTGTGTGTGTGTGAGAGAGACAGTGTGGTTGCGTAACTTTTTTAGTATGAGTCCCTTTGATCGCTGTACTTCATTGCTTATAAAGCACTTTCCCAGCTTGTTGCAATGTGAACCACATTTTGATTTTGCAGAAACAGAAAATTGGCATGAATTATACCTGAAATCAAGCTTTTTGACTTATTTTGTTTTATTCTGAAATTGCTTAATTATTTTTAAACCTGAATATTTTAGTTAGTTGCCTTGAAATTGTGTTATAGAAATTATTTTTTTTCAACCATTGTATCTGCTTTCCATGTTTTTAACGGTTTGATTATTTGTGTGTTGGTATTGATACATGTAATAATAGCAGAGACTGGGACTTGTTTGACAGTGCTGAAAATATGTTATTCTTTTGAAAATTGCTTCTCTGTCTGCAGTTAGTCAAAACAGACTAGTACAGATAAGGACATGAAGCGACAGTTCATGAAAATTCCTCTTTCTCTGTAAGCATCAGTTGTACTAGAGTAAGGAGTGTAGTTATGAAACACTGAAAACGTTAGGTAAGTGAATGTGTAAGCTGATTATGAATCTCATGGTGTGTGCTTTCTGCAGTTGGTGTAGTATTTACATAGGACAGGCAGGCTGCAGAACATGATGAACAGAGAGGTATAATATGCACATATGATGCTTCCAGCATGTGGAGGGGTGGTTACTAAATTTATTTGTGCTGAATAATAGCAGTGCAGTAGGTTACCAACTGCATATGGGCACTAATGTCAACGGTATGAACTTTGTCAGACACAAGAGTTGTATATGCATAGGTTATGTGAAGCATACTTCTAAAAAACTTGTTGTTATACCTGCCAGAAAATATTGCTATACTTGCCAGAGGCACTGGCCAAGATGACATTGTAGTAGTGCATGTACTGCATACATAGGTTCATAGGTTCATAGGGTCATACTAGGCTATCTGCCCTAGGGCATTTATAAGCCTAGCCAGAATGTGTTTGGCTTTCGCCACCCATTCTAAATTTATTTTGCTATGCCCTTTTTCGAGGTTAGTATACTGTGCCTCTGTCTAACAGTGACACAGAAGTGATACCTGGGGTAAATCTACGATCTCCCATCCACTCATCAAGATTCCTCTTGAAGAGAGTCAATGAGGGACTCTGCCTAACCTGGACTGGGATTTTATTCCAGAGTGAAGGGAGCCTCTGGGTTATGAATCTGTCTCTCCAGCATGTCCTATTTATTTCAGTGCTGAGGTTCAAGTCTCTCGAGCGCGTAGCTTGATGGGATTTGGATTTTCTGAGGTGCAGCATGTCCATTAATTCCGGGTTGGACATGGCTTTATACGTCAGGCACAGATCGCCTCTGAGCAGGCGGTATGCCACTGAGTAGAGCTAGAGTTTCTTTAACCGGGCAGCATATGGCATCTGTTTGAGCCCTTTGATCCTCTTGGTGAGGTACTTTTGGGGTCTTTCCAGTTGCTGCAGATGTCTGGTAAGGTACATCCCAAAAGGGGCATTGTACTCAATTATGGGCCTGATGAGGGATGAGTAAAGAGGCACGATGACCTCCCTGATCTAGATGTGAATCCCTTCATGATTAGGTGGGCTATATAAAATGTTTTTCTAACCACTTTGGCCACGTGGTTATCAAATGAGAGATTGCTATCAACTTGGGTCCCCAGGTCCCTAATTACTTCTTCTGTATCGTAATGGATTACCACCTATGTGGTAATTTGTGGGCACTTTGTTTTGCCAAGGGGATGACTATACACTTTTTGGCATTTAGCTTGAGGCCATGGCTCTGGCACCAGTTGTTTGTTTCTATGAGGCCCTTTTGGAGGATGCTTGTGTCGGCTGGAGAGTCGATTATGGCGCCCAGTTTGCAGTCATCTGCGAACTTGGTCAGCCACAGTCCTTCCGTGTTGGCCTGTACCTCCGAGAAATATGTACCGAACAAGAGAGGTCCCAGGACTGAGCCTTGTGGGACACCACTTGTAACTGGTTTGGAGTCTCACATGGCTCCAGAAATTCTAACCATGTGGGTTCTGTCCTTGAGCCAGTTTGCAATCCATCTAGTGACATAGGGGTTTATATTTAAGCTGGTGAGCTTATCTATAATGCCCGAGTGGGGTATTGTATCGAAGGCTTTTGAGGTCCAGGTAGGCTGTGTGGACCACCTTCCCCTCGTCAATGGCCTTGGTGACTGTTTCAAAGAAATTAACCAGGTTTAAGAGGCAGGATCTGCCCTTAACAAAGCCGAACTGGGTAGGATCCAGTGTCTGTAGGTCCCCAATATCTTTATTTATGAGGTCCATGATGATCCTTTCCATAGCTTTGCAGACCAAGCTAGTCAGGCTTATGGGGCGGTAGTTTCCAGGATCCGTTGAGGCACCACCTTTATGGAGAAGGACCACTGTTGCTGTACGCCACTCTTTGGGCACATATCCTGTAGTAAGGCTGAGATTGAACAGTAGTTTTATGTTTGGGTTTATCTCTTCTTGGAGTCCATGTAGGACGCAGCCCGGGACACCGTCTGGTCCTATTGATGCTGTGTTTTTTGCTTTGGAGAGGGCGGCTCTTACCTGAGCATCTGAGATGTCAGGGGGCAGCACTCTGCTGGGATAGATATTTGCCCTTTTGGTGGGGGGGGGGAGTTTGCGCTGAACCTGTCAGCTAGGATGTTGGCAATGTCTGTGGGTTCGGTGTATTTTTTGTCATTTTGGACTAATTCTGAGCATATCTGGGAATTACCACCCAGGTTCCTAACATAACTAAAGAAAGCCTTGTGATTATCCTTAGTGTCCTGTGCAATTTTTCTCTCGAAGCTGGCCTTAGACAATTTTATGAGTGCCCGTAGTTTTTTGCTAATATTGATCAATGATGCCTTCCCTTTTTGGGATTTTGCTCTATCATTTAATAGCGTCCTCCTTCTATTGTATAGTTTGTTTATGGCTGGGGTCCACTAGACAGGACGTCTGCCTTTGGAGGATTGGGTCTTGGTTTTATTTGGGATTGCATGATCCATGCATTCCTGAAGGTATTCATAGAATGCGTTTATAAAGGATTCTGCGGTCTGGGCCGTATTTTCCACAGGCCCGGGGGCTTTGAAGGATTCCACCTCGGTTTTGAGGAGTGTGAAATTTGCTTTAGAGAAGTTTTTCACTGTAGTTTTCTGGGCAGGGGGTGGGGTCGGGATGTGAATATCCAGTGAGATTAGTTTATGGTCTGATCTTACAAGTGAGGGATACACTTCTGGTCTGGAGCATAGAGTCCCCATGTTGGTGATGATCAGGATGTCCTTCAAGTATGCATCTGCAGTCATAACATATGGGTTGTCTTGCCTCAGGCAGCCCTTCGGTCGGCCGGATTCCAAAGTCTGGGTCTGGCCTCGGCTGATGTCGCACTTTCCCCGACGTCATAGCTTCTGGGGAATAAAGGCATCAGCCGACGCCATTTTCCTCAGTCTTTCTTGCCGCGCGGTGCCCGAAGCAGAAGCTGTTCGCAAGTGCTGGTCGGTCAGATCCAGAGATTTCAGCTACCGAAGACTTCGAAAAAAGCTAAGTACCCCGTTGGGGACTCTTTCTTGCCTCAGCCGATGTCAGACAAAGTAAATAATTTTTTAACTTGTGGGAAACAAATACCTCATAAGGATTTCCATTCTTACTGCCTTCCTTGCTTAGGCCCAGACCACGAAGTATCAGCTTGTTTAGCCTGTGCCTCCTTCAACCGACGGACTCTTAGACGTCGGTCGGAGTTTGCAGAAGATTTTTTTCTGATCCGCTTTTGCATATAAAATGCCGTCGGAGACTCCGACTACGCATTTGGCCAAAAAACGCAGGGAAAAGGACCGACACTCGCGGCCCGCGGTTTCGGCTGAAACCACGGCTAGGCCTACCGCGAGTGTCTCAGTTTCGACTGAAACCGAGCCCTCGGTTCTTACTACGACAGAAACCATACCTCCGACAACCGAGGCCAGAGAGGCCCCGGCTGAGTCGGCTTCAGAAATCCCTACCGAAGCTAGCGCTCAAGATTTGTCCGACACCATTCCATTGGACATTTCTACTCCTGCACGTGGGGCAGCTAGGCCCCCAGCTTCTATGTCTATTAAGGCCTTCTCCAGGGCTAAAGCTGCCAAACTTTCAAAAGCTTTGCCTGCCAAATCTACTTCTCAGAGGCCTTCCTCAAGTTCTCAGATTCTCAGTCTTGCTGAGGACCTTATATCCTTGATTAGGGTTTCCCAACCTCACCCAGACAGGGCCTCCCAACCTCCACCAGACAAAAGGCCTAGGACTGAACCCTCTGAACCTCTCTCCTCTGATTACTCTACGGATGGATCTGATTTATCAGACCATCAGGAAGGGGCCTGTTCTCCTTATGAGGATTCAGATGCTGAAGATTCTATTCCTTCGGCCTCCCCTCCTGAAGAATTTTCCTTTGGGGAGACCTTGCACTCTATGAGGGAACACTTTCAATGGCAGGGTCAGGATTTTTCTGATTCTAGAAAAAGACTAAGGACTTTTTTACACTTGCCCCAGCACAGGCCCTTAGTCATACCACCAGTGCTAACTGTAATTGATGATGTGTATAATGATGCTAGTTCTGCACCTGATTCTCTTCCTCCGGCCCCTGCCAAACCTGACAGATATTACAGGGTCCCGGATTCTCATTTCCACCTGTATAAAGCCCATGCTGCAGACCCAGAAACTATTTCACAGGGCCCAAAAGGTGTTGCAGCTTCCACTGCCAAAAATCCCCTACCCTCTGAAAGAGAGTCTAGAGCATTAGAGAGATGGGTTAAAAAGGTTTATACATCTGCCACTCTTTCTGCCAGGGCATTAAACTGTCAATTCCATATGATACAGTACCAAGAATATTTGTTAGATCAGCTGAATAAGAAGCTTTCTTCTCCTGAACCTTTAGACCGTAAATCCCTTCAGGATTTGGTACACAACTCTCAGCAGGTCAGTAATCATTTCTTAAAATGTGGCTATGATGCACTGGAGGCTTCATTTAGATCAGCTATGACTGGGGCAGTAATTCGCAGGCATGCCTGGCTAAAAGAGCAATCCCTGCCAGACCATGTCAAGGCTAAGCTCCTAGATGCTCCAATGGAGAAACAAAGTTTATTTGGCTCCCCTGCACAGGAGATTCTAAAGAAAGTGGAAGAAAAAGCAAAATCTGTGCTAACAGTAAAGGAATTTCTACAGGTCCAACCTCCGAGGTTCAGCAGAAACGGGCCTTCCAAGAATTGGTCCTTTCCAGACACCTCCAGAGCACAGAGGGGCAGGAATAGATGCCCTTGAGGCAGAGGTCAATCAAAGGGTGCCTATAGGGGCCATCAGTGGCAGCCTGCCAACCAGAGGAGTAGTGCCACAGCTGCAACTACAACCACTACCACAGGACAGACGCAATGACTTGACTCTGATTCCGCCTACCAGGGAACAACTGGAAGCCCCCTTGGGCGGAAAGCTGGCTTTATTCTCAAAAAACTGGCATTGCATTACAAAGGACACATGGACATTGCAAACAATAGACAAAGGATACAGGTTTCACTTCCACACTTTACCAAAAAGGAGCGGAATGCCAAACCTACCACCAAACCAGAAGCCAGAGGCTTTAAGACAAATCAAAAATTTACTTCAGATGAAAGCGATAGAAAGGGTACCATCTATGGAACAAGGCCAAGGATTTTACTCCAGACTATTCCTTGTACCAAGAAAAGAAAACCAATGGAGGCCTATTCTCGACTTGTCCGCACTGAACACTTACCTCATTGTGCCAAAATTCAAAATGCTGACCCTACAGCAACTTCTTCCCATGTTGGGCAAGGAGTCTTGGCTGGTGACTCTAGATCTCATGGAGGCATACCTGCACGTCCCTATCCGACCAGATTGCAGAAGACACCTCAGATTTCTTGCAGGATCAGAGCATTATCAATTCTCAGCATTACCCTTTGGCTTATCTACTGCACCCAGAGTGTTCACGAAATGCCTGGCATCAGTAATTGCACATTGCAGACTTCAGGGAATTCAAATCTACCCATACCTGGACGACTGCCTAATACAAGCGGACAACAAGACAAAATTGATAAAGGATTTGGCCTATGTCATACACCTGCTACAAGCCTTGGGATACACAGTCAACATCCAAAAGTCAAGACTAGTGCCATCCCAAAGGATAACCTTTTTGGGTGCGGATCTGGACACAATAACTCAGATGGCTTTTCTCACAGAAGAAAAACAAAAACAACTTCCAGATTACTTCATGACTTTGACAAGACAAACTCAGCTTACTGCAAGGAAAGTCCTGCAGGCCCTGGGTTTCATGGCATCCTGCATAATCTTGATCCCACATGCCAGGCTGCATATGAGGAAGTTACAATGGTACCTAAGGAATGTATGGTCTCAACACAGACACAGTCTAGAAACCATGATACCAATCATTCCATGCCTTCAAAAGGAATTCCTGTGGTGGGCTCAGGCCTGCCAGTCCAACAGAGGGTTGCCGTTCAACAAACCAAAACCAAGCCAGACCATCACTACGGACGCCTCAGACCTAGGATGGGGAGCACACATGGAGGACAAATGTATCCAAGGCCTATGGCTTCAAGGACAGCTAAACCTGCACATAAACCAAAAGGAGATGCTGGCAGTGAAGCATGCAATCGAGGCATTCAAACCATTCCTCCAGCAAGGACATCTGCTGATAAGGACAGACAACACCACGGTCATGTGGTACATAAACAAACAGGGAGGCACGCATTCCTTCCCTCTATGCCGGATGGCAATGGATCTGTGGAACCTAGGCCTGAATCTCAATATCCAGCTGCAGGCCATATTTGTACCAGGAAAAGAGAATTCACTAGCAGACAGATTAAGCAGGACTACCACGGATGCTCACGAATGGATGCTGCATTCAGACATCTTCAAACTCATAACAAAGAAACGGGGATTGCCAGAGATAGATCTGTTCACCTCCCCTCTCAACCACCAACTGAAGAAATTCTGCTCAAGGGCATACCACCCACAAGCCTGGAGGGTGGACTCTCTCTCTCTTTCAGCTGGAATGCCCTAATAGTGTATGCATTCCCACCTCTCCCATTGATGTACAAGGTTCTACTGAAGATCAGGGAGGAACAGCCAAAAGTGATACTAATAGCTCCGGACTGGCCAAGACAACACTGGTATCCGCTACTGAGAAGCATGTCTCAGGCGAACTCATGGCCTCTACCCCTATGGCCTCTTCTTCTAACGCAGAACAATTTCAAGACCCTGCATCCAAACTTGAAAACACTGCAACTAACTGCCTGGAAAATTGCTTGAAACCAAACCAAACTGTCTTATCTCAGAGGGTCAAGGACATTATCCTGGAGGCTCGCAGACCCTCCACAAGGAAGACATGCTCAGCTAAATGGAAGAGATTCCTCATTTGGAGCACATCAAAGGGCACAGATGTCACAGTGGCAAACCTAGCACACATCCTAGAATACTTAGCAGAATTGTTCCACAAGGGCCTGTCTTACTCTTCCATTAAGATTCATGCTTCAGCAATTTCAGCAGAATACAATATGGATCCTCCTATCTTCTCTCACCCTCTACTCAGACAATTTTTGAGAGGGATCAAAAATGTTAAACCTCCAAGGAGACCCCCTTTACCTGCATAGGATCTCAATTTTGTGCTGGAAAAATTGACACTACCTCCTTTTGAACCAGCAGCATCAGCAGACTTACAGTTTTTATCTTGGAAAACTGCTTTCCTTCTGGCAATCACTTCAGCAAGAAGAGTATCCGAGTTACAGGCATTAATGGCAGTGCAGCCTTTCCTTATTTTTCACCAGGATAGAGTGTCTCTGAGAACCAATCCTACTTTCATGCCAAAGGTGGTATCCAGGGTATCCTTGAACCAAGCTATTCATTTGCCTACGTTCTTCCCTAACCCACAGAACAAAGGAGAAAAACTCTTGCACACCTTGGATATACACAGACAACTACGCTACTATCTGGACGGAACTAAAACCAGCAGTAAAACTGACCAACTTTTTGTAGCCTATGCAACTGGGGTGCAAGGAAAAGCAATTTCCAAGCAGACAATTTCAAAATGGATAGGAAATTGCATTCGCTTTTGCTACTCTTTTCATGGAAAGACAGCTCCTGAAAATATCAGGCCTCATTCCACAAGGGCCACAGCCACCACTACAGCTTTCCTACGAGGGGTGGCTACCAAGGACATTTTAGAAGCTGCTACTTGGAGCTCCGTGCATACATTTGCCAAGCATTATAATCTACCTTTATACTCCAGATCCTGAGCAGGCTTTGCAACTACAGTTTTACAGGGGATCTTAACTACACCATCCTTATCTTAGTACCTCCTCCCCCAGTTTGGCTATGGTATTCTACCCATATGTTATGACTGCAGATGCATCTTTGAAGGACATAGTACAGTTTTGTACCTACCATAAATGTAGATGTCCGATAGGTATGCATCTGCAGTCAGAATTACCCACCCTCCTTCCCCTCTGTGGTATTCCTAGGGTGCTTACCCCTCTTTCAGCTAGCTGGGGGAATCTATTATGGTGTATTTGTTTGTTTGTATATATGTATATATATATATATATATATATATATATATATATATATATATTTGGTTTGCTACTGTTTGGAACATTCTACATTTATCCAAATTTAGCCTTCCTAGAGGGCACCTGGCATCTGGGGCAAGAAACACTGAGGAAAATGGCGTCGGCTGATGCCTTTATACCCCAGAAGCTATGACATCGGGGAAAGTGCGACATCAGCCGAGGCCAGACCCAGACTTTGGAATCCGTCCGACCGAAGGGCTGCCTGAGGCAGGACAACCCATATGTTATGACTGCAGATGCATACCTATCGGACATCTACATTTATGGTAGGTACAAAACTGTACTTTCAGTATGTTTTCCCCTCTTGTGGGAGTGGTAACAAGTTGTTCCATAGCATTTGAGTTTATAAATTCTAGGAACCTTTGGGCTAGGGTTTTGGAGCTAGAGTAATGCTCCCAGTCTATGTTTGGGTAGTTGAAGTCGCCCAATATAATGGTGTTTGGAGAGACCTTCATATTTTCCAGTGTTCTCAGGAAGGCCGAGTGGGGTTTCTGGATTTGAGAGGGTGGTCTGTAGCAGGCTATAAACTGGAAGGCAGTTTTACCCACTGTTAGTTGCACATGGATAGTCTCTGATGCTTCGTGCTTTGCCACCAACCTGGAGGTGTGGGTATCTTTGATGAATATCGATACTCCCCCTCCTTTTGTGGTTTGGTCCAAGTTTTGGGGCCGAAAAGCATGGTATGAGGTATAACCTGGTAGTGCTGGGGTGCTCTCGGGAGCCCTGAACCAGGTTTCTGTTACTGCACAGATATCGATGTTCTCCATGCTAAGGACAGTTTCGAGTGCATGCATCTTGAGGTTTAGACTTCTGGCGTACACATGTAGTGATGACACATGGGTTGATTGTGGTAGATGTGTCTGGTGTGCTTTGTTTGCTTCTAGTATGTTTATAACATAAGAACTGATAAGAAAAGGCCCATCCTCCTTAGCAGCAGGACCATTGCTGTTATCATGGCATCAATATCAGATTCTCTGGGCTCATTAATAATGAAAAAAATCTCCTCGTTTCATAGGGGATACAAACAAGATCCCTGCGATTACCATTGTTCAATCTAGTTGACCTGCTGTTGTTCTTTTAATGTATACCCAGTTTAGCTTTTAGTTTATACCCAGTTTAGCATTCTACTGACCTAGAGGACAGGAAGTCATAACTCTTCTCTTCTTTGCCTTCTGCTTCATAGCAACAGGGTAGTTACATTTTTTCTGCTTGGAGTCACATTTTCCCTGGCACTAGTTTCCCTGGTACTAGTGATTCCATTACCAGTTCTGAATTCTGTCCCACCAGTTTTAGCATTAACCTTTTTGACATGGGTGCCTTTGATATACTTTTCCCAAGTATTATTTCTTTCATTGCCACATTATCTGCTGCCAGCTGTGCCAGTTCACATTGATACCACTCTGACAGGAGTTTTACTGATACTTGCTTTTTTGGCATCAGTGTTCTTGGGGTTTGGGCCTCCAGCACTGAGTTCATTATCTTGGGTTCTTGTAGCAGACCGTTAGGCCCTCAAATATACTGTTTCCCCAGTACCAGTCCCTCATAAAATACTCCAAAGCTAGTTACGAAAACAAAATTGCCACTGATTCTAAAGACAACCACAAAGCATTCTATAGCTATGTCAAGAATCTCAATTGCAACACTCAGATCTGCTCTGAGTTACAGCACAATGACACTAAATATACAGAACCAACTGATATTGCCAACATCTTGGCAGATAGGTTCAGTGCTAACTTTACCTCTCTCTCACCCCCTAAAGGGCCCATCTCTATACCGGAAGAATGCAAAGTAACTGTAATCACGACTGCACAGGTAAAAAAACACACTCTGCAAAGCCAAGAACACAGCATCCATGGGACCTGACAACATCCCAGGTTGCATTCTACATGAACTACAGAATGAACTGGCACCCCAACTAAGTACCATGTTTAATCATAGCCTCACCTCAGGTTTTGTACCCACTGAATGGCGCACAGCAACGGTTATCCCACTCCACAAAGGGGGAGCCACCACGCACCCCGGAAACTACCGCCCCATTAGCCTGACGAGCCTGATCTGCAAGGCTATGGAGCGTATCATCATGGACCTTATAAACAATGACATTGGTAATCTCCAAACTCTGGACCCTACCTAGTTCAGATTTGTAAAAGGCAGGTCATGTCTCCTAAACCTGATAGACTTCTTTGAAGCGGTCACCAAAGCTGTAGATGAGGGTAAGGTGGTGCACACAGCCTATCTAGATCTCGCCAAGGCTTTCGACACCCCCACTCTGGAATTATAGACAAACTCACTAAACTAGGTATAAATCCCTATGTTACAAGATGGGTTGCCAACTGGCTCACTGACCGAACCCACACTGTGAAAGTAGCAGATTCTAAATCCAACTTCAGACCAGTGACAAGTGGAGTACCACAGGGTTCAGTCCTAGGTCCTCTCCTGTTTGGTATCTACTTCTCTGAAGTACAGGCTAACGCAGAAGGTCTTTGGCTAACAAAGTTCGCAGATGACTGCAAACTAGGAGCCATAATCAAATCTCCTAATGATGTGGATATCCTACAAAAGGGTCTTACTGAGACAGATGCCTGGTGTCAAAGCCATGGCCTCAAGCTCAGTGCCAAAAAGTGCATTGTCATCCCTTTTGGTAAAAACTCTGTACCCATGAACTACCACATAGGTGGTAGTCTGCTTAACACCGAAAGTGATAAGAGACCTTGGGACACAGATGGACAGTAGTCTCTCCTTTGATAATCACATCGCCACAGTAGTCAGGAAATCCTTCTATGTGGCACACTTCTTCACAAAAGGTTTCTCATCCAGGAAAAAAAAGGTCATTGTTCCCCTCTACTCGTCACTCATTAGACCCATTATAGAGTACAACGCCCCTTTTGGTATGTACCTCACAAGACATCTACAACAACTAGAAAGGCCACAGAAATACCTCACAAAGAGGATTACTGGCCTCAAACAAATGCCCTATGCAGACCGTCTCAAAAAACTCCAGCTTTACTCTGTCGCATATCGCCTACTCAGAGGCGATCTCTGCCTAACATACAAAGCTATGTCAAACCCAGAGCTGTTGGACATGCTCCACGTAAAGAAATCCCAATCCCTCCAAGCTACACGCTCTAGGGACCTAAACCTTGTCACCACAATAAACAGAACATGATGGAGGGCTAGATTCCTGTCTCAGAGACTTCCCATACTCTGGAACAAACTACCTATCTATATCAAACAAACCTCCTCATTAGCACTCTCCAAGAAAAATCTTGATGATTGGATGCGAGATAGGAAATTCACCCCGGTGATCACTTCTGTGGCTCTGCTTGACAGGGGCACAGGAAAATAATTTTATTAGGTGGCAAAAGCCAGGGTACTGTTTGGCTAGGCTTATATAGGCCCTAGGGCCAATAGCCTAGTATCTACCTATGAACCTATGAACCAGTTGTCTTAGCGTTGGTTCTTTTTGTTTCAGTGACGTTGGCACCAGCTGTACACATGCCCTTTATAAGGCATCGTGTTATAGTGCAGTTCAACCTATTAGGGACCCTGCTAGTAACCATCCCCTATCGTTAGGCCCTTCATCCCTGCTACTTTATAAAAATGTATATTTCACCTTGGTTCTCTGTTCTTCTTGTAGCAAGCAAGACCTTTGACTTCATCTACCCTCAATTGTTTCATAAGGCACAATGCGTTGGATGTAATTTCTAGGTCTTCCTTTGAGGGGGGTCATTGTTGTTTTTAGCGCAGTCTACTCTTTTTACAAAGCTTTAGGCCTTCAAGAAGTTTCCACTTTTATAGTCCCTCATGCAAGGGTCCATATGAGGGCTTATCTCTGGACAGTTCAGATCCACTTATCCCAATATCTTAATCCTGTTTTACATCAAGGTCAAATTTCAAAAACCTGTCAGTTGCACCTGTAGTGGTGCTTACATCTTCAGCTCCTGACTACTCAAGTTGCTGTGACCATGGATGCATCTGCACTAGGACAAGGGGTTGCACAAGAAATAAATGGTAAGATAACTGTATGGCTGAGGAGCATGTCTTGCAGGTCATTGTCTTGGGGAAAACATTGTGTTATTTATGTCAGCTTTGAACTTTCAGGACTCTCTGTCAGTCATCTCTGTTCAGTCAGACAGCATGCTTGTAGTCTGATATGTCATTCGCCGTGGTAGAACACATTCTAACCTACTGAGAAGCAATGACAGTGTGGGAAATGGAAAACAAGGCACACTGCCCCCCCCCCCCCCCCGTGATGATACATCTTCTAGTAAAGGTCCACTGTCTAGTAGATAGATCCAGCCATCATGTATACATGTCCCACCAATGGTCCTTGAGACACTCATTTGGAAATAGAATCTTTCACTTGGAAGAACTCCAGTGTATGATATTTGTGCTTACCAACTCCACCAAGTGTCCACATTTCTATTATCTAATCCGTCATCTGGGGATGTGGCCAAAGCCACCAGTTGCCAAATGGTCTGCTTCAAGCTTTATACCATGCCAAGATTCATCCAGAATACTGAACTTCTTGAGACCAAGGTATTTAGAAATAACTCCTTTGTAGTTTCCTCTTCTACATTACTTACTTCTACAAATGTCCATCTGTCTACATCCCCACATTTTTGGTTGACAAGCCTATCACACATCTCTCCATGATTACCTTTAAATTATAGTAGAATGGAGAAGTAACAATGTTAAGTTGTCAATCTCGCCTTCATTCTTGCTTGATGGGTTCGGAGCCGATCCCTCGGCTCCGACTCGGCACTTGCTAAGCTCGAGAGTCACTTTTACCAGCTCGAGGCAGCCCCATATCCCATGATGCAAGGCGGTAAGTATCCAGATCTCATTTGCCGCTTCGCTTATGAGGTCCTCCTTTTACCAGCTCCTGGTAAGTGATTCACTTTACTAATATTCAAGCCCCTTTTTGTTAAAAAAACTTATTATTATTAGTTATAAGTTAATTATTTAGTTTTCCTGACAGAAAATCCCTGTCTCCCTTAATATTTTTTAGTCAAACTGTACCCATCCCATCCCCTCCCTGTTAGGGTGTGTGTGTGTTTATTTTTAGGAATACCTTTTGGTATTTTTCTTTAATTTAAGTTTTTTGACTGGTGTGTGTGTGTCTTTAAGCACCATGTCAAAGGAGAGGGTCTCAGGTTTTAAGAAGTGTGACTCGTGCTGTCAGAAGATGTCTCTGACAGACGGTCACACTTCTTGCCTGTATTGCCTGGGGCCTCTTCACCTGCAGGACTCCTGTGCTATTTGTCATTCCTTCAGCCAGAGAGTCCTGCAGGAAAGACGTAATAAACTGATTCTTAGGGGCCTTCTTATGCCGGAGGGCTCTCCGGCTAAGTCGGCTCCGTCAAAATCAGTTAAATCTTCCAAGGCCCAGGCTTCTGTTTCTAAGCCTGCGGCCTCGGCTCCGACTCGCGAGTCGAGATCGCTCGGCTGGAGCCGATTCTGGCTTAACAGCCTTCGCACCGATGGCTATCGGTGCCGAATCTGTATCGACCACTTCGTGTCGGCTCCGATCGGTTCCGACACCCATGTGGCACAGGCATCGTGTCGGCCCGATCGGCTCCGACACCGTTACTTTGGTGGCTGTATCGGCTCCGGCTGGAGCCGATACATCGAGCTTCCTGTCGGCTCCGAGAGGTCGGCTCCGACAGGATCTATGGTATCGGCTCCGATGGGTCATTCCAGGAAGAGGTCGGGGTCTCCTTCCTTGGGGCCGATACTTTCCGGCCTGGCTTGACCTCTTCTATCGAACGGAGCCATCGGAGCCGATCTTCGAGGTCATCCAGATTGTCAGATCATGACCTAGAGAGAGTGGTCAGTAGATTACTTAAGTCACAGGTACTGGCCCAAATGTTACATAGTCCGTCTCAACAGACGACTGTTGGTCCACACCCCGTTACAGTTCCTCCTTCAACTCTACCCCAGAGCTTGGAGTTGGAGTCTTCAGGAATGGTTACTGCTACGGCTGGAGGACGGACACCCCTTCTGTTCCTTCAGCCTCTACTCTTATCTCCTCTTGAGACCTTCCTTAGAGGGATTCGTGGTCGGGCTTCCATGGTCTCCTCCGAGGGGTGAGTGGCATCGACCCTTGTCCGAGCCCGCTCTTCCCCTTGGAGCCTCGGCCTTGGTGAGCTCGGCTCCGACATCTGCCTCGGAGGCTTCCCTTTCGGTGGTCCCTGGAGTTCCTAGCTCTTCAGAGCGGGTTCTCTCGGACCTGCCTGGGAGGGGAGCATTCGAGGTGATGAAGAGTGTACTGGCCACTGGTATCAGTCAGCAGTCTGTTCCCGTAGCTCCTCCCTCTATAGTACCTGTTGACATCTCTGCCACTTCTCTTGCTACAGGACCCAGAGATCCTCCGCCTCAGGTTTCCCCATTGGGAATTTCCCCCTCTTCCGAGGATTCTCCTGATGTTTCGGGAGATCCTCCTAGGAAGAGGACTTGTAAGAGGAAGCATGTAGACTCCCCGAGTCTGTCACTTCGGATACTGACTTTGATGAGTCAGAGGGATCCCCTAGATCCCCTCTGAGGATGTCTCCTTCTCAGACATCCTAGAACTCCTGAAACAGAGGGGAAACTGGCCCACCAACAATCCCTCTGAGGATGAGTCAGTATACCTAGAGGCGTTTGGATCTCGGCCCTCCACCTCCTGGGTGTCTCCGCCTTCGACCCCTTATGCAGGTTATTGCACGAAGGCGTGGGCAGCTCCTGACTCTGTAGAGCCAGTCCCTAGGAGGCCTTCAAAATTTATCACTGCCCGTGTGACAAACAATTCCTTACTAAGGGTGTCCCGCTGATGCCATGGTGGTGGCTGTGGCCACCAAAAGGAACTTGCAGATCCTTCCGTGCCGTCCATCCTCCTAATAAGGACTCTAGGACCATGGATAGGTACGGTAAGCGGATGTTTTCATCAGCGACCTTTGCTATGCTCGCTGAATTACCTATGTCACTTCACCAGACTCCAGAGGGATATCCTTAAGGAGCTGGGTGAAGTAGTTCAGGATCCTACAGCTGCAGGGGCTCAAGAAAAATTGCTTCGCAGCTAGGAACCCTCAATTCCATTGCAAACTCCTCCATGCGGCTAATATCTTATGCTGCGGATGGAGCGAGTAGAGCCGCAGGTACAGGTGTGGCTCTTAGACGCCAAGCCTGGATGCGGCTATGTGATTTTTGCGGCTCCCTTTAAGGTGTCCTTCACAAATTCTCCCTTTGATGGGTCAGCTTTGTTTGGCCCTCAGGTGAAGGAAACCTTGACCAGGTGCGAACAGGACGGCAAGACTCTTTCTGCTGTTGGAGTCCGTTTTTCCACCCCTTCTAGACCTTATCCCAAAGGACAGAAAGGTGGGAAAATGTGGTTCCGTAAATCCCAAGGAGTCACGCCGGATTCACGTGGTCAGTTTACCCCTAGAGGCAGAGGGGGTAACAACAACAGACGCTCTAGAGGCAGAGGGGTCCAAGAACCAGGGAAACAGGGAGCCTCTCTCTGATAAGCCCTTTCAGCATCCCTGAGGTGTTGCCCGGCTGTCCCTCCTTGGAGGCAGTCGGGGGAAGATTATCACTGTACCCAGAAGCCTGGCATTCCCTCACTCAAGACAGATGGGTACAGTCGATCATATCCAAGGGTTACATAATTCCTTTCGAGGAAAGTCCCTTCCCTCAAGTTCCCTTCCAGATGTACCACCCGGTCTAAGGGAGATTGCAGAGTCAGAAATCTCAAAACTACTGCAAAAAGAGCCATTCAGCCAGTTACAATAGACCATTCAGAGCCGGAATCTACTCAAGGTTCTTTTTGGTCCCCAAAAGACGGGAGACTGGAGACCAATATTGGATCTCAGCAGACTCAACAAGTCTGTCAGGAAGACAAGATTCGAATGGTCACTCTTCAGTCAATTCTGCCCTTCTTACAGAAGGACAACTGGATGTGCTCAATAGATCTTCAGGATGCGTACTATCACATCAAAATTCACAGACGCTCCAGGAGATTTCTCTGCTTCGGCTGGGGTCCAGTCATTTCCAGTTCAGAGCCCTGCCCTTTGGTCTCACTACAGCCCCCAGAGTGTTCACCAAATGCATGGCAGTGGTCACGGCTCACCTGAGACGCCAAGGATTCCAGGTGTTTCCGTATCTCGACGACTGGCTCCTGTCAGCCACCACCAGGCATCAGCTTATACAAGCCAGGGATTACACAATAGACCTTTGTTCTCATTTGGGCATCTCAATCAACTTCGAAAAGTCATCCTTATCGCCCTGCCAGTCTATTACCTTCATAGGCAAACTTAAACACTGTTCGGATGTCAGCTACCCTTACAGAACAAAGAGTTTCAGACATTCAGACTCATGTCAGGATCATTCTGGCCAGCGAGAAAATACAGGCCAGAATGGTTCTAAAGGTATTAGGTCTCATGGCTGCGGCCATTACTCTTCTTCCCTGGCTCGATTCTACATGCCTTCTTCAGTGGATGCTGTTCACACAGTGGTCATACCAGCAACTTCCAATGCGTCACCAGATTCTGGTGACACAGACATGCAAAGAGCATCTTGCTTGGTGGATCACATCGTCTCAGGTTCACCAAGGCAGGTACTTTGTACCCCCATCCCCGATAGCCACTGTCACCACGGATGCCTCCCTGATCGGGTGGGGGTCATTATCAGGGCAGGATGGTTCATGGGACGTGGCAGCCGCTCGAGTACCATCTGCACATAAATGTCCTGGAGATGAGAGCAGTGCTTTTAACGTTGCAAGCCCTCAACGACTTTCTTCCCGTAGGGACAATTGCAGTCCACACAGACAACATGTCTGTAGTTTGGTATATCAACAAACAGGGCGGAACCAAGTCCTACCCCTTGTGTCGAAGCGCTCAGACTATGGCAATGGGCGATCTCCTCTCATCGGTTTCTGGTAGCAACGCATATCCCTGGGAAAACCAACATTATAGCGGACAGATTGAGCAGAGCTATCCTCATGCCTCACGAGTGGTCTCTCAAGCAATCTATAGCGGAAGAGATTTTTCTGGAATGGGGTCGTCCATGTTGCGATCTTTTGCTACTCCCCAAAACAGCAAATGTCCAGACTTCTTCAGCCTCTTCCTCTATCAGGCCATCCCCCAGAGACGCTCTGACCCAGGATTGGCCCCAGGGACTTCTTTATGCCTTCCTCCATTTCCTCTGATCCCTCAGGTGATCCAGAAAGCTACCGCTTTAAGAGCCAAATTGATTCTCATTGCCCCTTACTGGCCTCGACAAGTTTGGTTCCCGTTCCTCCATCATCACCTTTTGGTGCAGCCGTGGCATCTGGACCCAGTGCCAGATCTTCTGATTCACCAATCGGGTCAGCTGCACCGGTCAATCCCTTCTCTCAACCTCACAGCATGGTTGCTCCACTTCCTTCCTTAGCCAGGCTTCCTTTGATCTCTAACCCAGTTAGAGACATCATAGTAGCCAGCTGAAATCCTCTACCAGGAGGATTTATACAAGCAAATGGAAACGTTTCTCTTATTGGGCTAAGGCCCAAAATATTGATCCTTTTACTGCCCCTGTTCAGGCAGTCCTGGACTTCTTAGCAGAGATTTTTCATGCAGGCTCTTCTTCCACAGTCAGAGTTCAATTGGCTGCTATTTCCAATTTTCATGTCGGGATAGCAGATCATAATATTATGTCCCATAGGCTCTGCAGGGCCTTCTTGAAAGGAATTTTCCTACTAAAACCTCCAATCAGGAATCCTCCTCCTCAGTGGGATCTAAATTTAGTGCTGACATCCTTGATTCTTCCCCCCTTCGAGCCAGCTGTTTCTTGTTCCCTGAAATATCTTTCTTGGAAAACTTTATTCCTAGTGGCTATTACATCTGCCAGGAGGGTGTCTGAACTTCATGCTCTTTCGGTTCGACCCCCCTATTTGGTTTTTCACAAAGACAGAGTATCTTTGAGAACTAATCCAACCTTTTTACCTAAGGTCGCTTCAAAGAACAATCTGAATCAATCCATTGATCTCCTGTATTTTTCCTAACTATTCAGATAGAGCTGAACAAAAGCTACATTATCTTGATGTCCACCGTCAACTTAGATATTATTTGGACAGAACAAAAAAATTTAGAAAATCTGATCAACTTTTTGTTTCCTATGCGGATAATAAAAAGGCCTTCCTGTTTCTAAAGTGACCTTGTCCAGATGGCTTTCTTCGGTCATCTCTGAAATTTATACTCAGGGGAAAACAGCTGTGCTCAAAACCTAAAGCACATTTAACTAGGAGCTTAGCTACTTCTACAGCTTTTCAAGCTAGACTTCCTTTGGACACTATTTGTGCAGCTGCCACTTTGTCTACTCCTCACACATTTGTTTCCCATTACAAATTGGACTTGGCCTCCAGGGACAGAGCCAGTTTTGGCTCTACAGTCCTCAAGAGTTTGTTCCATTGAGCCACCCAGGATAGAGGTGCTAGGGACGCTGTCCCATCAAGCAAGAATGAAGGCGAGATTGACAACTTAACATTAAGAAGTTATGTACCTACCATAACGCTCCATGTTAGTTGTCTTCTCTCGCCTTCTTTCTTGACCCTCCCTCCTTCCCCTGGCCTGGACAGACCTTGTATAAGAAACTGTTATGCTGAAGACCATTCAGACCTGGTCCTTCTTCCATCTGTAAGTTTTCTTTCTTCCTTTGGGAAGTATTTTATGCTTGGTGCTATTGCCCTTTGTCAGCAAACGAGATCTGGGTACTTACCGCCTTGCATCATGGGATATGGGGCTGCCTCGAGCTGGTAAAAGTGACTCTCGAGCTTAGCAAGTGCCGAGTCGGAGCCGAGGGATCGGCTCCGAACCCATCAAGCAAGAAAGAAGGCGAGAGAAGACAACTAACATGGAACGTTATGGTAGGTACATAACTTCTTATTTCTTCTTCTTCCTTCCCCCATTTCATTTAAGTGTAAAGGTGGGACAACCCCTATATCTTAGATAGTCATTTATCATTTTTTATTCTTTTTTTCAGTTTGGGTTTCAAGTGGAGCTGGCAGAACGTTGCCATGATTTATTCCAGTATTATAGTAATATAGCAGATGCCAAAATGGCTTTGTTTTATGATGAGCATCATGTTACCTCGGTTTGAATCTTTCAGTTTCTGTACTGATTAGTAGTGATTTTATTATACCATTCCTGTTTATCAGTTTGAACCTTAAATTACCTAAGAGGTCAGTGAACAAAAGCTGCAATCCAGTCTTAATTTCTTCAGATAAGATGTGTTTTGTCTGTTTAAGGCTAACATCCATATACCAAAGGGTAATATTTACAAATTTTCCTAAAGACAAAATTTGTTAAATGGTAACGGAGTCACATTTATCATAGTAATGTTATGATTAAAGGCGTCTACCCATTATTGCTTTCAGGAGCATTGTGCAGTAGGTATAGATACTCAGCAGGCAGGGGAACATGTGTACCTCATTTGAACTTATGTAGGGGTATGTTGTATACTCTGTTTCACTGTTATGGCTTCAAATGCATATTTCTGTGGGCTGTTCTGTTTAGTCTAGGTGCTCATATGTGTTTGTGTTGAATTTTTGCAACTCTATGTAGTGTGTGCACATTAGCTTTGTTATGCTTTGTGCTAGTCTTAGTGTAATGGTTAATACCTGGAATTTTGGAGATTTAAAAAAAAAACAGCACATCTGAAATACAAAAATGTAATGGCTTTATCTCCTAAGAAATAACAGGTACTTTGGGGGATTCAGATGCATATTTCAGAGAAAAAAAATGGCTATTAAAACCACATGAAGCCCTTTCTACATGTTAAAAAATAGAGATGTTGGACAGATGTTTACAGGTTTTATCTCTTTATAACTAGTAGGTTTTCTACACAGTGACTTCAGTCATTCATGTGGTTTGCCCACCTGAAGAATATATGCAGGATGTTAAAATAATAAAGAATGAGTTTAGTGTCTTAGGTATAATAAAAATATTGAAAATTATACATACAAGGACTAAAAAGGTCATATCATAAAAAGTGGAAGGTAGACATTTGGACCTAATTAAGAAAAGGAAGACGGACATGAGGCAGGTTCTCTGACTGTGTTCGTTCACGTGCCAGAAAAGACGTACTACAAAAATGAGTTGCCTTTAGAGTGCAGAAGCAGATGGCAGAACAGATGTACCAGTAGTTATTGCTATAGAAATGTAATAACATTGTGTGCTGTGGTCTCTTGCCAAATGTTTGAAGATGAAGGTCTTCCTCAGGTATATTATGGAGAGGAGAATAATATGTTAGGCAGGTGATAAAAAAGTAAAACCTGGAGTAGAGTGGACTCACTGAGAGTGGTATACAGTTTGAGAAGGAATTGTGTTACATCCTGGCACAGAGGAAAACAGCTGAAGGCATGGAGAAGTTACTGCAACACCCTATGAAATGATAGGCTGTAAAGGAATTGTGAATGGAACTGGTAGATTCTAGAACATTGCTGCAACTGTTTGAGACAACTGCTCTGTAAATTTAGTTTAATGTATTCATTATCTGGGTAGGTGAGCTTCTCCATTTAAGCAAAAATGGTATTAAATTCAGAATATTTTAATAATGCTATATGCACATATACAGTTATAGGAAAGAAAACAAACCACTGTGTACATTTTGCTTAGCTTCATACATTATGCATACATGTTTTTAACAATTATTGTTCACTCCAACATTACATAACCTGCTCAAGTCCTTGTCTTCCTTACATTTTACACTTCATCCTGAACATTTTCTGCATGTATTATTCCCACAAATTCCATTTATTTCTATTTAATTCGCTCCTTTCCTTGTCTAAAGATTCCCACCTCCAATTCATTTCTCTCCTTTACAATATTTGTTATTTATGTTGTAGTTGGTTTAGATTTTGATTTACATTTTGTAGTAGTTGCTTTTTTTGGCAGCCAATAGCATTACATTTATCAATGACTTTCTATGTCTAGGCAATTCAGATGTTCATGATAAATCACTGTTGCTGTAGCCTTAGCTCTGTGGTTTATATCCTGCCAAGATATAACAGTCGGCCAGTCTTCCAAAGCCTTTGGGTCCCTCCACATATGCGCCCAGGCTGCTGTTACCTTGAGCTAAAACAATACCATGGCCACCAAAAACCTTTAGTACTTTCTTGCCATCCATGATAGTACTCCTCCTGGGCTTTAGAAGATTGGAATTCCACTCCATTGCTGAGCAGATAAGTTAACGTTTGGGGAAATCCTTCCACACATTTTATTTATTTATTGATTTATTTTGTGGGAAAAGAGAACTAGGTCTGTTTAAGAGTACTGATGATCTGAAGTAGTTTACTTCGGATCCAAGCCGGCAAATTCACTAGCATCTGCTCCGAGCTCTAAGCTCCTCCACTTACCCATAATACACCTTCACTAGCTTCCAACCTCCAGATCTCGTTTGCCACGGCTTGACTAAAGCATCCTGATCCTGAGATCCGAGCTAGTGAGTTGGGTTTTTTGGTAAAGTAAGCAGTTCTTTTCATAGTCATAATTTTTGAGTGTAGTTGTTAGTGTAGCTTCCCTCTCCTCCTCCCCTTGCTGATGTATCGTGTTTAGGGCTTTTTCAGCTGTCTTTTAGTAGTTTTCAGTGTTAGCTAGTTAGTGTGTTACTTCCCCTCCCACCCTTAGTGTTCTGTGTGCCTTGAGTATGTGGTGAGTGGGTCCGAGTTAGAAATAGTTTTTCTTCCTCTTTTTTTCCTTCTCTGATTGTGTGTGTTGTTTATTCTGTAGAGACATGGCTGACTCTAAGCCAGTGTTTAAGAGGTGCACTGAGTGTGGCCATAAGTCACCTGCCGATGGCCACACTCTCTGTGTTATATGCTTGGGTGTAGCACATTTGAATACAGACTGTGCCATTTACGCGGGTTTTAACCCACACGGTATTAAAGATAGACGGGCTAAGTTGGCCCTGAAAGGCCTTCTACCCACTACCAAGGTGGCTGCTTCTTCCATTGCTTCGGTCACAGTGGCTGCTGTGGCCGCCTCTCCTTCCTCTCTTGGCCTTGCTTCTCCTCCCTCCCAGGTTGGGACTCAACTTCCCATTTCTAAGCCTGTGGAAGTAGAGCACAGAAGGGGCAGAGAGAAGGAGAGAGAGCATAGAGAAAAGCGTAAGATGTCTCCGGACCCTTCTTCTACTCTCGCCAAAAGTCATGCTAGGATCTGTGACTCCCTTGGCTCTGATCTCTGAGATTTTCCCCGGAGCCGGAGGAGACATGACCACCATCTAGGGCCTCAGTTCCTCGACCCGCCAGGTTGAAGTCCGTGGCCTTGTCGAGATCCACCAGAAACTTATCGGAAGTTGACATGGATAAAATGATGAGGAGGTTCATTCGTACTCAGATCCAGATGGGAGTCTTGCCAGCCCCCTCTCCCTCTGGAGGGGGGAGCTGCTTCCTTTCTTTAAACCAATTTCTCCTCCGATCTGTCCACTGGGTTCGGAGTACTTGGATCCGAGGATGGCCTTAGTCAGGGGGTCGGTGCCGACGGTACCTGACTTCTCGATGCTGGCAGCTGCCTGGAGCATGTCTGATCCAACCAGTTCAGATCTGAGCATCTGTTGGAACTTTTCAAGGCGTCTTTTGCCAACTCCCCTTATGACGGCTCTACTCTTTTTGGTAAGACCCTCAAAGAGACTTTGGTGCAGTGTGAGAGAGACGGGAAGACACTGTCTGCTGTCCGAATCCGCTTCTCGAACCCCCAAAGATCCTTTTCCTGGATTCAGAGAGGGCAAAAGAAGAAGTGGTTCTGGAAGTCACAGTATTCCTGAGACACAAAGGGCTGTTCTTCCCCCAGAGGCAGAGGGTGACAGGATAGACGCTGGCCCAGAGGCAGAGAGGGTCCGAGGAATTTTGGGTCTCGAGAACCATTCTCAGACAGGCCTGGACAGCAACCCTGAGGGGTTTTTCGACTGCTCTACTCTGGAGGCAGTCGGGGATCGATTGTCATTGCATCTGGTGGCATGGGAGTCCGTAACATCAGACCACTGGATGCTTCAGATCATATCCAGAGGATACTCTTTCCCCTTTGTGGTTCCTCCCAAACACCTCCTGGATGTACCACCCACACAAAGGGAGGCAGCAGCAATAGAAATTTCCAAGCTGCTAGAGAAACGAGCCATTGAACCTGTTCCCTCAGATCAGTCCGGATCAGGCATCTACTCCAGGTTCTTTTTGGTGCCAAAGAAGATCGGGGACTTAAGGCCCATTCTGGACCCATCTACCTTGAACCTGTCAGTTGCCAAAGAAAAATTCTGGATGGTCACTTCACAGTCCATCTACCTGCAAGAGAGTGATTGGATGTGCTCGTTAGACCCCCAGGATGCCTACTATCACATAAAGATATACAGAATCTCCAGGAAGTTCCTCCGCTTCTGGCTAGGAGTCAATCATCACCAGTTTCGAGCCCTACCCTTTGGTCTCACCACAGTCCCCAGGGTGTTCACCAAAGTGATGGCGGTAGTAGCAGCTCACCTGAGGCTTCAGGGGGATTCAAGTCTACCCATACCTGGGTGATTGACTCCTCACTGCTCCCACCAGGCGTCTACTTTCTCAAACCAGGGATTATTTCTTACAGCTTGCACTTCACTTGGGCATTACAATCAATACATCCAAATCACTTTTACATCTTGTCCAGGTGATAGACTACATCAGGGCATGGATAGACACAGTACAGTGCAAAATCTTCCTGACCACGGAGAGAGTACGAAACCTGAGCAATGCATGTTTTCCTGATCTACTGTTCTCATCTTCCCTCGGCAGAATTGGTGTTGAGGGCCCTTGGTTCTATGGCCGCAACCATAATGCTTCTTCCGTGCACCCGGTTACACATGCAAGTACTACAGTGGATTCTAGTGGTGCAATGGTCCCTGTTGGATCTTCCATTATCGTAGCCAATACATCTCAGTCAAGTCTGCAGGTCGTCCCTTCTGTGGTAGATGTACTGTCTGGAATTTCTGGAGGGACAACCTTTTGTTCCAGCCCCTGTCCAAGCCACAGTGACCACGGATGCCTCCCAACTTGGGTGGGGGGGCATTATTTGGGTAGGACAGTCCAAGGCCTGTGGTCCCCTGTCGAGACCAGTTTGCATATAAACGTTCTGGAGATGAGGGCGGTCCTATTGGCGTTGCAGGCCCTTCATGCCTTTCTTCGTCTGGGAACCATTGCAATTCAATCAGACAACATGTCAATGGTCTGGTATATCAACAAACAGGGAGGGACCAGATCTTACCCCCTTTGTCGCTAGGCCATGAGAGTTTGGGAATGGGCGATCTCCACCAGTTGCTTTCTCACAGGAACGCACATTCTGGGATGGTCCAACATCCTAGTGGACAGGTTAAGTCAGACTACACTGATGCCTTATGAGTGGTCTCTGAATCATTCAGTAGCAGAGCAGATCTTCCTGACGTGGGGTCAGCCTTGCTGCGATCTCTTCGCATCTCTTCACTCTGAGCCCCCAGCTGGGAGAGTCCCCTAGAGATGCTCTACTCCATGCTTGGCCTCCCGGTCTTTTGTATGCTTACCAAGGCCACAGTGGTGCAGCGGTTAGTCTGCATGTCCTCCCCGTGGTCGAGTGATGTTAAAGACATGCACGTAGGTGCGCGCGTGGATGGGAGTGCCTTCTTTGAAGGTTGGGCATCGGGCTGGCAACTCGGCACCATAAAAATCCACTGCCAATCATTAGTGGATGGGAGTTCCACTCTGGTGACCCCTAACAGGGAAAAGCCGAAAGACAGAATGAACACTCCAGTACCTCTTATTCCAAGGTTTCTACAGAAAGCTTATTGACTGGAGAGCAAAGTGATCCTCATTGCCCCGTTTTGGCCTCGTCAGGTATGGTTTCCCTTCCTTTGATCTCATCTTCTGGCTCCGCCTTGGATCTTGGATCCCATTCAGGATCTTATTTCACACTCTTCGGGGGTTCCTCATCCGAGCCTGGACAGTTTGAAGCTCATGGCGTGGCTGCTGCAGTTCCCCTGATTGCTAGGGGTCCTGGATTATCCTCTTCAGTCAGGTCTATTCTGGTGGCAGCACATAAGTCTTCCACCAGGAAGATTTACCGCAGCAAATGGAAACATTTTTCCTTTTGGGCTTCTCAAAGGAATTTAGATCCTTTCACGGCTCCTATTTCTGCCATTCTTGACTTCCTGGCCAATATTTTTCAACAAGGAGCAAGCTCTTCTACTATCAAAATTCAATTAGCTGCCATCTCGCATTTTCACGTGGGTGAGAATTCTGCCTCTTTGGCCTCTTCCAGACTTTGTAAAGCCTTTATTAAAGGAACCTTCCTATTATGCCCCCTGGTCAAGGATCCTGTTCCCCCATGGGACCTTACTATGGTTTTTCAAGCTTTGATAGCTTTGCCATTTGAACCTGCTGCAACCACAGATCTCAAGTTTTTGTCTTGGAAAACATTATTTCTAGTCGCTATCACCTCTGCTAAAAGGGTCTCAGAACTGCAAGCTTTGTCTATTAAAGTTCCATATGTGGTTTTCCATAAAGATTGGGTTTCCCTTTGGACCAGTCTGTCCTGTCTTCCCAAGGTTGCATCACAAGTTAACATCAATCAAACCATTAACTTACCTGTTTTCTTTCCAAATTTTGCTAACAAAATGAAATACAGACTCCACTTGTTGGATGTTCATACACAGTTACGATTTTATTTACACAGGTCTAAAACCTTTCGCAAATCTGATCAATTGTTTGTGTCCTTGTGTAAACCCTTTTTGGGTAAACCTATCTCCAAGGTCACTAGTGCTAGGTGGATTTCCTTGTGCATCCTTCAGGTCTATAAGAATAAAGGTTTGTCTCCTCCGGGTCAGATGAAAGCTCATTCCAGTAGGTCAATGGCTACTTATGTGGCTTTTTGGTCTAGAGTCTGATTGGATGATATTTGTTCTGCAGCTGCTTGGTCCATATCACATACCTTTATTTCTCACTACAAATTGGATTTGACTTCTAGAAGGAGAGCATCCTTTGGTTCCACGGTGCTCCGGAATATTCTTCCGTGAGGGCCACCCAGGAGTTTAGTAGCTGGGGACTCTGTCCCACAGGTTGAAGACTAAACGAAGTAAGCTACTTCAGATAAAGAAGTTATGTACTCACCATAATGTTCTATCTGAGTAGTTCTACTTCATTTGTCTTCAACCGTCCCTCCTTCCTTCCCCCCTGGCCTTATCTTATAGACAGCCTGTTTGGCTGCAGTTTTTAGGTCATAAGGGATGCTTTCAGGTCAGGTTCTCAGTATAAATGGCAGCAAACTCAGTCTGGGGGTTGGAAGGTAGTGGAGGTGTATTATGGGTAAGGGCAGGAGCTTGGAGCACGGAGCAGATGCTAGTGAATTTGCCGGCTCGGATCCAATATGGATCTGGTACCCACAGGTTGAAGACAAATGAAGTAGAACTACTCAGATGGAATGATATGGTGAGTACTTTTTTCACTGTGTTTAATATTTTGATGGAATTTTCTCATCTGGCAGACTATTTTTAGGAAGGACTGTCTGATTAATGGGGGTCACTGTTTTGTGAAAAATGTTTGCTGAATTTGAATTATTTTGTATTGTCTACTGAGCTTGTGAGTTTTAAAGGGAGTGTACATTTATTGTTTATTAGGGCTTGTGAGTTTTAAAGAGAGTGTATGTTTTTTTTTTTTTTTTTTTTTAATGATTGGGGCAACGTACCAGTTGAACAATTCCTTCCAGCACGGCTTACAGAAGACCAGGCTTCACTTTTTGCAGGGACATGGAACAACTTACTGGTACCCAAGTTTCTTCCATCTCTGTACTGAGGAAGAAGAGGAAATTTGTCAAAGAGCTCTTACACTCAAAGTAGGCTTAATCAATGCCTTGGCCACTGGTTAGTGACTCTGTTGTGGCTAATGGCTGATGTTCTTCATGTTTCACTGTTGCAGTCATTACATTTGGATAATCTGCTGGCAGGTTGCCCTCAGTCGGCCTGATTAACAAAGTCTTGGGTCCTGCGTTGGTTGCTGTCCCTTCTTCCATGACGTCAGGTCGTCAGGGGTATAAAACATGCAGCCAATGCAATTACATCAGTCTTTCTTGCCGTGCAATGTCCGAAGCAGAAGCAGTTTGCAAGTGCCGGTCAGCCGACTCCTGAAATTTTCATTTTCGAGTTTCAGAACCGAAGTCTTCAACTTAAAGCTAAGTACCCAGTTGGGGAAACATTCCTTGCTCCTTACCGATGTCAGTAAAAGTTAATAATTGCATTACTTGTGGAAAGCAAATACCTCATAAGGATTTTCATTCGTACTGTATTCCTTGCCTAGGCCCTGACCACGACGTACCTTGCTATCAGTTTTGTGCTTTATTTAATCAGCGTATTATCCGTTGTCGGTATACTTTTGCTTCTAAATATTTCGGTTCTCGGTTTAATTATGCAGAAATGTCATCGGTTAGCCATCTGACTACTGGGATTCCAAAAAAACGTAAAGGTAAAGACAGAGACAGGCCGCAGAGGTCCAAAACTGCCGACGATGCTTCTCCTAAGCTAATCGCCAGATGTTATGTGATCCTATCTCGCCTACATTCTGACTGATGGGTTCGGAGCCGATCCCTCGGCTCCGACTCGGCACGCTTATGCCAAAGAGCGAAGTCTCTTATTGGCTGAGCTTACTATATCCCAGGATGCACCACTACCAGTCCCCCAGATCTCGTTTGCCGCTAACTAGCAAAGACGTGGTCTCGAGCTGGCTGAGCTAAGTAGTGTCTTTTCACTAACTTTTTCTGTCAGAAATTTGCTAATTCTTTAACAAAAAGCTGTTTTAACAGCTACTCTGTGCTGCTGTGTGTGTTTGAAAACTTTTTGTAAGAAAATTTGTGTGTGATTGGTGTTTGTTCCGGTACAGGCTCCCTTCATCCATAGGGCCTTTCCTGTTGGTTAATCCTTTGAACCTTAGGGGTTCTTGGATTCCTGTATACTTTATTCACTGTTGTATGTCTTCAGTTGGCCTTTATTTTAATTGGCTATCATTGTAAACAGCAAGTTAATCTTGTAGGGTCAGTTTTTCCCAACAAAGTTTTGTCTGTGAGAGAGTACTCAGTTTTTCTTATAATGTCTCAGGCTCCTAGGCCTTCGGGCTTCAAAAAATGCACTAAATGTAGTTTTAAAATGTCTATCACGGATGACCACTCTCTGTGTGTATATTGTTTGGGCGCCAAACATTTGCAGGAGTCCTGCAGCGTGTGTCACGCTTTTTCCTCGAGGGTCCTCCAAGAGAGGAAAAATAAGCTTATTTTGAAAGGCCTTATAAAACCCTCTTTTGAAGAAGCTTTAGCATCCTCTCCTTCTCCTGCTAAAAAGAAAAGGGCGTCGGCTCCGACCAGTCCGTCGGACCCGACTGCCAAAAGACATAGGCAGGCTTCTCCTTCGGCTCCAAGGACTTCGGAGCCGAGGGCGGAACGGTCTGCCTCGATGCCTCCAGTTTCGACTCCTCTGGCTTCGGAGCCGATGGCTGGGGCATCGAGAGGCGGGTCACCTTCATCGGCTCCACTGGTCTCGGAGCCGATGAAGGTTGTCCGCTCAGACACTTCCTCCTCGGCGCCTAAGTCTTCCTCGGCACCGATGGAAACTAGTTTGGGTATTCCTTCGGCGCCGATAGTCATCGAGTCGCCTCAGAGCCGGTCCCCTAGCCCCTTGGGGCCATTGGAGAGGCCAACTCGAACCCGTTCAGTAACCTCTAGGTCATTGAGGATGTCAGATTCGGACATAGACAGGGTGCTCCAAAGACTGTTCCAGTCCCCAGTCTTTCAAAAATTTGTTTCGGCTCCGACCCAATTGGCTTCGGAGCCGATAGCCCATGCCATTGCCATTCCTCCTCCGACTGCTTCAGCTCCGTCGGAGCAGGTGCTGTTGGAGCCGGTGGAGATCCTAGGGTCGGCTCCGACCCTTACTCCAACCCCGGCCTTCGGGTCCGAGTTTGGCACGCGGACTTCTTCGGCTGGACCGGGGTGACGTTTGGGACCTATGTTGTCGGTTCCGAGCCTCCCTCTCGGTGCTTGCTGGGACTTCCGTCTGCTATCATGGCTCCGGGGACCGGACACTCCCAGGATTCTGGGGGTCCGGCTTTCAGAGCTATGAGGAGTGCCTTGGCCAAGTCTTCTTCGGCCATCTCTCTGGCTTTACCGGCACCTTCCCTGGGCGTGGAGACTGGGTCTTTGGCAGTTCCCCTGTCCCTAGGCAGCGGAGCCCCGGGGCCTGAGGTTACCCCCACTGGGGGTTCCCCTCCTCCTGAGGGTTCTTCGGGGTTGTCTTCAGAGGAGCCCCCAAGGAAGAGATCGTGCAAGAGGAAGCACGTGGACTCCCCTGAGTCTCTTACATCGGACACTGATCTTGATGATGCGGAGGGGTCCCCGAAGTCGTCCTCGGATGATGTCTCATTCGCAGGCATTTTAGAGATCCTCAAGCAACGAGGCGGCTGGATATCCAAACCCCCTCTGCTGATGAGTCAGTGCTTCTCAAGGCCTTTGGGGCTCAGCCCTCCGCCTCCTGGGTGTCTCCGCCCTTCGACGAGCTCCTGGATTTGGTTTGTCGGAGGGCGTGGGAACATCCAGATACTGTGGAACCAGTGCCTTCTCGCCCTAACAAATTTTTGTCTGCCCCACCCGAGAAGGAGTTCTTGACAAAAGGCGTGGCTGTAGATGCCATGGTGGTGGCATCTGCTACACAACAGGACGTGGCAGAGGCTTCAACGTCCGTCCATCCTCCTAATAAGGAGTCTAGGAGCATGGACGATGCAGGAAGCGCACCCTGACTTCAGCGACCTTTACACTAAGGTCCCTGAATTATTTGGCACATTTTACCAGGCTACAGAGGGATCTGGTCAAGGAGCTGTCAGATTCCCTCTCAGGTAACCTACCTGAGCAGCTAGCCCAGTCGGTTAGCTCTCAGTTGGCTATCCTTACCTCGATTTCTAACTCGTCCATGAGGCTCATTTCATATGCGGCCGAAGGGGCGGGCAGAGCGGCAGGCACAGGCGTGGCTCTACGGAGACAAGCCTGGCTCTGTTTGTGTCATTTTGCTGAGGCCTTCAAGTCTTCCTTCGCCGACGCTCCCTTTGATGGGTCCTCTTTGTTCGGACCTAAGGTTAAAGACACTCTTACCCGCTGTGAGCAAGAGGGAAAAACTTTATCTGCCGTAGGTGCACGTTATTCCACTCCCTTTCGGCCTTATCCCAAGGCTAAAGGAGGAGGGAAGATGTGGTTCCGCAAATCACGTAAGTTTTTTCCTCAACAGCAGGAAGATTCCCCTTCCAGAGGCAGAGGACGGGGAAATTTTTCTGGGAGACGCCGTCCCAGAGGCGGCAGAGGGCCCCGCAATTCTGGAGACCGCGAGTCCTTTCGTGGCTCTTCAGCCTCCCACACTTCATGAGGGATTGCCCGGCTGTCCTGCTCCGGAGCCAGTCGGGTGCCGTTTTGCCAAGCACCTAAAAGCCTGGGAGTCCATCACTCAGGACAGATGGGTGCTTCGGATTATTGCCGGAGGTTACACCATTCCCTTCACACACTCACCCCACCGTCCAAAAATCCCGGACCCACCACCCAGTCAAAGGGAAATTGCAGCCGCGGAAGCGTCAAAGCTGCTAGAAAAAGGAGTCATCCAACCGGTCCCCACAGACCAGATCGGATCCGAAATTACTCAAGGTTCTTTTAGTGCCAAAAGACAGGGGACCTGAGACCAATATTGGATCTCAGCAAACTAAACCAATCCGTCATGAAATTCAAATTCCGAATGGTCACTTTACAATCCATTCTCCCATTGTTGGAGAAGGATGTTTGGATGTGTTCCATAGATCTCAAGGACGCCTATTATCACATACCGATACATCAGGCGTCCAGGAGGTATCTGCACTTCAGCCTGGGAGACAGTCATTTCCAATTTTGTGCACTGCCCTTTGGTCTCACCACAGCCCCCAGGGTGTTCACCAAGTGTTTGGCAGTAGTGACTGCTCACCTGAGGAGTCTTGGATTCCAAGTGTTTCCCTATATGGACGACTGGCTCCTGACTGCCACCACCAGGCATCTACTAATGGACAACCTCAAAGCCACCATCTCCCTGGGTGCTACCCTGGGAATTACATTCAATTGGTCAAAGTCTGTCTTGCTGCCCTCTCAGCGCATAAGGTTCATAGGAGCAGAGATAGACTCAAAATTGATGCGCGTCTTTCTTCCTACCGAAAGGATTCAAACTTTACAAGGTCAAGTTCAAGCCCTGCTTTCAAGATCCAAAGCCCCAGCCAGGATGGTCCTGCAACTTTTAGGTTCGATGTCTGCCACGGTTCTCCTAGTTCCACTGGCAAGATTGCACATGAGGATTCTTCAGTGGCTGTTATCGACTCAATGGTCCTTTCAGAATCTCCCCCTCAATCACCCCATTATGATTACAGAAACGTGCAAACGGGACCTCCGCTGGTGGCTTCAGCCATCCAATCTGAATCAGGGAAGACCTTTTGTTATCCCCCCTCCGGTGGCCACCCTGACGACGGATGCCTCCCAGACAGGGTGGGGGGGGGCATTGTCTGGGCAGGTTAGTTCAGGGTTCTTGGCTTCCAGACGAAACCTTTCTCCATATCAATGTATTGGAAATGAGGGCTGTACTTCTGTCCCTACAGGCCCTCCACAAGTTTCTCCCTCAAGGCATTATCGCTATCCACACAGACAACATGTCGGTGGTCTGGTATCTAAACAAACAAGGAGGGACCAGATCTTACCCCCTTTGCAGAGAGGCCATGAGGGTGTGGGAATGGGCTGTAGCTACCAACCGCTTCTTGGTAGCGACCCCATTCCAGGAAATCCAATATATTGGCAGACAGATTAAGCAGGACGATTCTCTCTCCTCACGAGTGGTCCCTGAACAAACAGTAGCAGCTCAGGTTTTCAGAAGATGGGGACCCGTGCTGCGACCTATTTGCAACACCACAAACGCAAAGTGCAAAGGTTCTTCTCCTTGACTCCACGTCAGGGGAAGGCAGCTATGGATGCTCTAGTCCAACCTTGGCCAACAGGACTACTTTATGCCTTTCCTCCGGTTCCACTTCTCCCCAAAGTCATCCAGAAAGCTTCTCAATTGGGGTCCACAATGATACTAATTGCTCACTGGCCTCGTCAGGTATGGTTTCCCTACCTGAAGAAACATGCTGTGGACGATCCTTGGTTTTGGATCTAACTGCGGATCTGCTGATTCATCAGTCGGGACGACAACACCAGTCCCTTCACACTTTGAAATTGACAGCTTGGCTCCTCCACTTCCGACTTTAGTCAGAAATCACACCTTAGACCCGGAAGTTATTCACATTTTATCTTCGCCCACAAACCCACCACTAAGAAATTGTACCTCAGTAAGTGGAAGAGGTTTGCTATCTGGGCTCAACTCAGGGCTTAGACCCTATCACTGCCCGATACCAGAGGTTTTGAAATTTTAACATCCTTGTTTAATCAAGGATCTTCAGTCTCTACTATTAAAGTCCAACTAGCGGCTATCTCTAAATTTCACGAATCCATGGATCCACCGTTGATGAGCAGCAGATTATGCAAAACTTTCATTAAAGGTGCTGGGCTGTTAAGACCCCAGTTTTTCATCCTGCGCCTCCGTGGGATCTTGATTTGGTACTTCGTGCCTTAACATCTTCCCCTTTCGAACCGGCTGCTACATGTGAGTTAAAATATCTGTCTTGGAAAACTGCCTTCTTAGTTGCAATTACCTCTGCAAGAAGAGTTTCAGAGCTTCAAGCCCTATCTATCAAACCACCGTACTTGATTTTTCACAAGGATAGAGTATCACTTAGGCCTAACCCATCTTTTGTCCCAAAGGTTTTTCTAATCTCTGTCTCCAACAATCTCTAGAGCTACCAGTTTTCTTTCCAAAATTCTCCAACGAAGCGGAGTACACCCTCCATAAATTCGATGTTCACAGGCAATTGCGCTTCTATTTAGATAGGACTCAGCAAATTTGAAAATCAGACCAGTTGTTTGTGTCCTTTTCAGATAATAAATTGGGTAAAACCATCACTAAAGCTACTATCTCCAAATGGATTAGAGATTGTATAACTCAGGCTTATTCCTCTTCAAATAAGCAACTTACAACATCTATCAAAGCTCACTCTACCAGAGCTATGGCTACTTCTATTGCTTTTCATTCCAAGCTCGCTATTTCTGAGATTTGTGCTGCGGCTACTTGGTCCAACCCGCACACTTTCATTTCCCACTATAAATTGGATGTGGCATCTAAAGGGCGAGCATCATTTGGTTCCACGGTACTCAGGAGTGTTTTCCAGTGAGCCACCCAGGATTCAGGTGCTAGGGACGCTGTCCCATCAGTCAGAATGTAGGCGAGATAGGATCACATAACATCTTTTAGTTATGTACTCACCATAACTTCAGATGTTTGGGATCCATCTCGCCTACATTCCTAATACCCACCCTCCTTCCCCCTGCCTTGGAGATCAGAAGAGATTGAACGGTTTTGAGTTCTACTGTTTTTTTATCTTGTTTCATCTGACGATGTTATATAAGCAGCATGTGTGTCTGTGTATGTATGCGGATAAACTAGATCTGGGGGACTGGTAGTGGTGCATCCTGGGATATAGTAAGCTCAGCCAATAAAAGACTTCGCTCTTTGGCATAAGCGTGCCGAGTCGGAGCCGAGGGATCGGCTCCGAACCCATCAGTCAGAATGTAGGCGAGATGGATCCCAAACATCTGCAGTTATGGTGAGTACATAACTAAAAGTTCGCCGGTACTCAGTGAGCCGCTTTCTCGCTACTTCTGATTCGCAGGCCTCTACTGAGACCCATTCGGAGTCCGGTATGCCACGAGATGCTTGAACTATGGAACCTGTGGATGTCTCTACCTTAGATGGGTCCGGAGCCGCTGTGCAGGCACCAGCTTCTGAGGGTGTATTCAGGCCTACAGACTTGCATATTAAAATGACTCCTCCTTCTTTACTAAGGCCTAAAATCTCGATCCATGTCTAAACAACCGACGCCCTGGCCATATGCTCAGGCCCCTATGCCTAAAAAACAAATTATAAAAATTGCTGAAGATCTAATAACTCTAATCAGGGGTAGTCAGCCCCCCTCTCTATGAGGCCTAGGACTGAGCTTGATTATGAATCTTCTGATCAGAATTCTGTTTCTTCTGACTCTTCTGATGACCTGGATTTGTCCATACCTACTTATGAGGATTCTGATGCAGAGGATTCCATTCCCTCTGCTTCCCCTCCTGAGGATTTTTCTTTTGGGGAAACTTTACATACCTTAAGGGAGCATTTTCACTGGGAAAGCCAGGAATTTTCTGATTCAAAAAAGAGGCTTAGGGATTTCCTTCTTCTACCTCAGCATAGGCCTTTGGCCATACATCCTGTACTAGACATTGTTGATGAAGTTTTCTCGGAATCCAGTTTGGCCCCTGATTCCCTGCCTCCTGCTCCTAGTAAACCTGACAGATACTACAGGGTTCCTGAGTCCCACAAATTCCTTTTCAAAAATCCTGTTGCAGATCCAGAGACTATTTCTGAGGGGCCGAAGGGCATTAAGGCTTCTACTGCTAAAAATCCTACCCCTTCTGATAGAGATTCCAGGGCGCTGGATAGATGGGGTAAAAAGGTCTATACTTCTGCAACCTTGGCAATCAGAGCTTTAAACTGCCAATTTCATATGTTAAAATATCAGCAACATGTTATTGGACTGCTTAAACAGAAAATGATGTTGATTCCTGACTGTGTGGAAAATAAAGATTTACAGGACTTAATGCATTCTGCTGAACAAGTTGGAAAACATACTTTACAATGTGGTTTTGATTATTTAGTGGCCTCTTGCAGGGCTGCTGTTACTGGGTCTGTGCTTAGAAGGCATGCTTGGCTTAAGGAGCAATCTTAGCCTGATCATTTTAAAGCTAAATTGTTGGATGCTCCTTTAAATCAGGACCGCCTGTTTGGCAACAAGGCTGAAGAAGTCCTTAAAAACATTGAAGATAAAGCTAAATCTATGCAAACTGTTAAAATATTTTTTACAAGTGCAACCTCCTAGATTTAGTAGGCACTGGCCTACTAAGAATTGGTCATTTCCAGTCCCTTCCAGGTCTTCTCAAGCCAAACCCAGACACAGCAAAAACCCCAGGTTTCAGTCCTAGGGGACTCTCAGAACCAAGCAGTTGGGGGGTCTCCACTTCCAAATCTGGAAATAACAAGACACCCCTTATGGTAAACAGTCTCAATGACTTTAAAATTTCCAAACACTTATCTTTTGACCGCCCCTTTGGGGGGAAAGATTGCTCTTCATGCAAAGAACTGGAAACTCATAACCCAGGCCAAATGGGTTTTAAATATAGTGTCCCAGGGATACAGATTTCATTTCCACACATTTCCAACACCAAATTGGTGGCCAGACCTGCCCCCAAATCAGTGGGCAGAGGCTCAAAAACAAGTCCTTTCCCTCTTAAGCATGGAGGCTATTCAACTGGTACCAGAAGAGGAAAAGGGACAAGGTTTCTACTCCAGACTTTTTCTGGTACCCAGAAAAGACAAATCATGGCGTCCAATCGTGGACCTGTCAACTCTAAACACCTTTCTGGAGATTCCAAAATTCAAGATGCTGACTCTTCATCAATTACTTCCTATGCTAGGCAACGATGCCTGGTTGGCAACACTAGATTTAAAAGAAGCATACCTGCACATCCCAATCAGGGAATCTTGCAGAAGATACCTACGCTTCAAAGCAGGCTTCACGCATTAGCAGTTCTGTGCACTGCCTTTTGGCTTGTCTACTGCGCCCAGGGTATTCACAAAGTGCCTGGCTCCAGTTATTGTATTTTGCAGGCAAAGAAGTATTCAAATATACCCATACCAGGATGATTGTCTAATTCAGGCAGAAAGCCAGGGCATACTTTTAAATCATCTGGCATTTGTTAAAAGGGTTCTAACTTGTCGGGGGTACACCATAAACGAAAAGAAATCACAACTGGTACCCTGTCAACAAATTACATTCCTGGGAGCAAACTTGAATACAACTTCCCAGATGGCTTACCTTATGCCAGAAAAGCAAATTAATTTGGTAACCTGTTTCAAGCAAGTGGCCACAAAAACCCTGCTATCTGCAAGACAAATACTGCAAGCCTTGGGGTTCATGGCCTCCTGCATTCTTCTAATTCCATATGCAAGACTGCATATGAGGAAACTACAGTGGTATCTAAAAAGCCTATGGAGTCAACATTCTCACAGCCTGGAAACAAAGATTCTTATCATACCTTGCCTGCGCCTAGAGTTCCTCTGGTTGGCAGAGGCCTGCCAGCAAAACAAGGAACTACCATTCACACTACCCCCTGCCGCCCAAACCCTAACAACAGATGCATCAGACTATGCATGGGGGGCTCACCTGGCAGGGAAGTGCATTCAGGGCAAATGGAACTCAAGTCAAATGCACTACATATCAGTCAAAAAGAAATGTTAGCTGTACAGAATGCACTGACAGCCTTCAAGGACTACATTCTTCCAGGACAACTAATGGTAAAGACGGACAACACCACGGTTATGTGGTACATAATCAAGCAGGGGGGTACACATTCCTACCCCCTCTGCAGACTAGCCATGGCATTGTGGAATACAGCCTTGAGCTACCAAGTGCACCTACAAGCTCAATTCCTGCCAGGAAAACTAAATACACTGGCAGATGGACTAAGCAGAAACATCATGGACCTACACGAGTGGAAACTGGAACCAAGGATTTTCAACATGTTGACAAGCTAATGGAGGAGCCCAGACATAGATCTATTTGCCTCCCCACAGAACTACCAGTTGGACAAGTTTTGCACAAGGACTCCCCACAAACAAGCCTGGAAAGTGGATGCTGTGTCCTTCAGCTGGAAAAACCTATCAGTCTACGCCTTCCCCCCGCTGCCTCTGCTCTCCAAGGTTCTACTAAAAGTCAAACAGGACAAACCAAGGATTATCTTGATTGCTCCAGACTGGCCGCGCCAACACTGGTAACCCCTCCTGCGCAGTGTGTCACAGTTATCTCCATGGCACCTGCCTCAGACCGCTTCCCTGCTGTCCCAGCAGGAGAACCAATTTCTGCACCCTCAGCTTCCAACATTGAACCTTGCAGCCTGGCTAATAACTTAAATTCACTCTTATCATCCCTCAGCAAACCTGTGATGGATGTCATCTTAGAGGCAAGGAGACCTAGTACTAGAAAATCTTATGTTGACAAATGGAAAAGATTCTGTGCCCTGAACCAATCTGAAGGGATGAGCACAGCAGCGCCCAACTTACCTCAGATTTTGCAATACTTAACTGAGATGCTTCACAAGGGCTTTTTCCTCCATTAAAATCCACACCTCAGACATTTCTGCTCATTATAACACAGAACCTCCCCTCTTCTCTCATCCTCTGCTCAAGCAGTACCTCAGAGGGGCCAAAAACTTGAGACCACCCAGGAGAGCTCCAACCCCTGCCTGGGACCTTAACTTTGTATTGGAGAAACTCTCTCTACCTCCTTTTGAGCCAGCTGCTACTGCAGACTTAAAATTTCTTTCTTGGAAAACAGCCTTCCTTTTAGCAATCACTTCGGTTAGAAGGATATCTGAATTACAGGCCCTTATGGCAGTGGAGCATTTCATCATCTTTCATGCGGACAGGGTGTCACTCAGGACCAATTCATCCTTCGTGCCCAATGTGGTATCCAGTGTGGCTCTTAATCAGTCCATTCATTTGTCAACATTTTTTCCCAATCCACAGAACAAAGGGGAACAGATTCTGCATTCCTTGGATGTGCACAGACAACTTAGATTCTACTTGGACAGGACTAAACCTCGAAGAAAGTCTGAACAACTGCTGGTAGCATTTGCTGCAGGGGCAGAGGGGAAGGCTATTTCAAAACAAACCATTTCTAAATGGATAAGCCATTGCATTCATTTCTGCTATAAGCACCATGGAAAATCTATCCCCCAGGGGATCAGATCTCACCCCACCAGGGCTTCATCTACTTCTGCAGCCTTTCTCAGAGGTGTTCCTACCAGGGACATCCTAGAGGCTGCTACTTGGAGTTCTGTACATACTTTCACCAAGCATTATCATTTGCCAATATTCTCTAAATCCAGAGCTGGCTTTGCCACTGCTGTCTTGCAGGGCGTTATAGCTGGCCCTAATGCTATATCAGTTCCTCCTCCCAACTATTGCTTTGGGAATCTACCCAAATGAAATGACTGCAACAGTGAAAAATTAAGAACATAGTACAGTTGTGTACACTTACCATAAATGTATATTCAAGTGTATTCACTGTTGCAGTCCTGGTTACCCTCCCTCCAGCCCCCTAATTTCTTCTGGTTATACCTCTACTTTCCTTTACTATGCCTAAAAGCCTTTTTGATGTATTTTTGTTAGAGGCATACCTTTGTGTTTTTATGTTTATTTGCTCCCCATTAGGGGAGCACCTGACATCTGGGGCAAGAAAAACTGATGTAATGGCGTCAGCTGCATGTTTTATACCCCTGACGACCTGACGTCATGGAAGAAGGGACAGCAACCGATGCAGGAACCATGACTTTGTTAATCAGGCCGACTGAGGCCAACCTGCCAGCAGATTACCCAAATATAATGACTGCAACAGTGAATACACTCGAACATCTACATTTATGGTAAGTGTACACAACTGTACTTTCCTCAGACCACTCACTTTTTTTTCTCCAGAGACCTCTGGTGTAGCCACTTCAGCCACCATGGACTGGGTGCTAGCCACATCCTCTGTGTCTGTTCAGGTAGCCTTAGCAGGCATGGGGGAGCCACTTTCTTTGGCCTTGGGATTTTCAGGTGAGTGAATCCCTGTGTTGCTGGGGAAAGAGACCTTTTCTCTGGTATAGGGTTCCATCAATTATTTAGTCTCTGTCTGGGGATGCCCCTAGAAAGAAGAAAGAAAGAGTTAACAATGTATCATATTCGAAAAATTTTCCTATTGATCAGGAGCAGTGTATTTCCTTGGTTGCTGCAAACTTTAAAGCCTCTTGAAAAATGACCTGCATATTTGTAAAAATAAATAAATAAAAAATATAAAAGGGGGTCAGCTTCCTCAAATTTTGAAGTTTCCTTATTAGATGAAGAGAATAGGAAGAGGGATAGGGTGTCTTCTATTTTTTCTGCCCATATCCCATACTCTGATTCTGAGGAAAGTGTGTGTGTGTTCGGGGGGAGGGAGTTACTTTTTTACTAATTACATGTTTTACCAAATACTGATGCCAGAATTCACTGGAAATCGGGCATCTTTTTCAGCTTAACAGTGGAATAACAAACTAATTCCTCAGTTCTTCCTTCTTCCAGCCACACACACAAAAAAATAAATAAATAATGAACAACCTCTGCCATCACAGAAAGCTGCAAAAGACCTCGTCCACAGATTGGTGACTCTGCTGTGGATATTTTTCATTCTTCAGATCATTCGTCTTTTCCCTTGGCTCTCTTTGGTGTAGTCCCTGCACCCACCGTGGATCAGTGGTTATATCCATCATCTGCTGCTGTTGAAGCACACTTAGCAGGCAAGGGAGTGCCTCTGTCGTCTATCCTGAGAGAAGGAGCAGGGAATTCATCTCTACCTAGCCAGACTAATATACCTAACCCTAGGGAGTTTTTTTTTCTGGCAAAAGTGGATCTGGTTCTTTAGGAATTTCTGACAAAAAGAAAAAAGAAAGCTTAGGCATATATCTTCTACTGTCTCAGTCACTTTAGGCAGGAGTAATTTATTGTACTTACTTCAGGGCTTATTTCAGGCTGTATACCCTTCTAGTTCTCCTGTATCTGGTCAGAGAAAAATGGGTTCTTCATTTTCTGAAGAGGTTCAGAAGTTTGATTAACAAAATTATTGTGAAGGGACAGATTCTATTTTGTCTTCTCAGATTTCTATTTCATAGACTGAGGAGTATATGGTTTTTAATAGACTGTTTGATTGGTTCTCTTTTTTTAAAACTTTTTAAAGGCATCAGTTGTTTCTGTGAGTACATAATGACATTCTGCAGTCCTTAACGAAATATTATGATTTACTGTAACTGGATTTTCCTGAACCTGCTTCAGTTTCTCCAGTCCTTTTAGAATTGCAGGGTGTTTTTTTTTTTTTCACAGAGTAACTTACCTGCATCCAAGAAAGCAGGGAGATTGTGTAAAGTTCCTCAGTCTTATAAGTCTTTATACACTCATCCTATATCAGGCCCAACAGCTGTAGCTCAGGTAAGCCCAACTGTTGCTAAATGTCTGGTTAATACTAATCCCTTTTCTTTTGACAAGGATGGGAACACTTTTGATATATTTAGGGAATAGTGTGGTCTTCGGCATTGCTTATTTTTAGAATTCTCAACTGTCAAGCTCGTATGTTAACGTTTAAAGTTGCCTCCTTTGAGAACATTAGGACTATTATGGCATCTATTTCTCTTCTTAGGAAAATACTTCTCTGTGTACCTTAATTGCTTCTTTCTCAAAAGTTTCAACCCAGTGTTTAAAATAGCACTTTTAGGGTTGCAGGCACTGGAGCCATCGTGAGGAGGTTTGCCTAATTATGTGCTCAAAACCTTCTAGGGGATGTTAAAGCTAAACTTTTGCATTTTTGCTTAGATATATCATTAATTTTTGTGCCATCTGCTAGAGTGTCTCCTAAAAAATAAGATGAGAGAGGTAAGCTGATTCAAAGAACTTCCAAGATTTTTCAGCCTTCCTTCTCCAGTTTTACCAAAGGGGTTAATGCTACTCCTACAACCTTTTTCAAAAAGTAAAATAAACAAACACAGCAAGCTGCTGATAAGCAACCATTTAAAAAATGGCAAGAGGTTTCTAAAAAAGAAAGGAGGAATATGTAAGAATAAATAGTTTACTAAGTCAAGATGACTATTTACAAGACCCCCCCCCCCCCCCACCAACCCTGGCAAACCTGTAATACTTCCAGAAAATCTGAACCTTTAATGTTAAGTTGTCTATCTCGCCTTCACTCTTGCTGGTTGGTTGGGTATTAAATCATTTACACAAAATTTAATGTTGAAAATAATGTATTCTAACAATGAAGAAAATGAAGATTTTGTATTTAAGAAACCCAGTCTGTTTTTACCTAAATTAAATCCCTTGGTTCATGCATTTGAGCAGTTATGCCTAGAAGATGCTTACAGGGTATATCATGCACAGAAATTTAATTCACATAATAGTAAATGGCATAATTTAACTAAGAATGAATTCACAGCATTAACTAATTTGCAAATGAACCCATTGATTATGATACGTCCTGCAGGTAAAGGGGGACAGATTGTGATATTAGACAGAAGAGATTATGATAGAAGAATGTTTATATTATTGAATGATGATAAATTTTATAAAATTATTACACCATCACAAGTTAAAAGAATGATTGAACATGTGCACAATGAACTAAGAGATATAGCTAGGATGGGTCTCCTAGATGAAGATCTGTTAAGGTACTTTATCATATTTAATCCTACCACCCCTATGATTCAAGGACTCCCCAAAATACATATAAATAGGGAGAATCCTCCCATGAGGCCCATTGTGGCCGGGAGTAATTGGTGTACAGAATCAATATCCATTTACATAGAGACATTTCTTAGGAAGCTTATAGGTTAGTCAACTTATATTCTGAAAGATACTGAACACTTTATCAGAGACCTGTATAAGTTAATTTGTGAAAGAGGGCAACAACCACAGGAGCAACAAATGTTATTCGTTACTCTTGATGTGGTGTCACTTTTCACTGTCATTCCAAATGATATTGGGATTAATAATGTGGTTGAACTAATGCTTGAAACTACAGAATATGACAGTGACATGGTAACTCTGATAAGGATATTATTAAGGCTGGTGCTAGAGAATAATGTGTTTGTATTCAGGGATAAAGTTTTTTGGCAATGTAACGGAGTAGCCATGGGAACATCATATGCTAACAGTTATGCAAACTCTATTATGTCAAAATGGGAACAAGATATATTGGTCAGGGGAGCATTTAAGGATGACATATTATTCTTTTGAAGGTTCATAGATGACCTCTTCCTTTTATGGAGGGGGTCACCGGAGCATTTGATTAATTTTGTGGACTACATTAATGCTTCCACACAATTCCTTAGGTTTACTGTGAATTGATCCCATACTGAAATCAATTTCTTGGATGTTTCTATTATACAAGAATCTAACGGCACACTGAATACTAAAATGTTCAGGAAGGAATGCCATGTGAATAGTCTACTAAGGAAGGACAGTATGCATCCTCAGTATACCTTTAGGAATGTTGCACATAACCAGGTTTATAGAACTTCCAGACTGAATGCTAAGGAAGATGATTTTAAAAAACAAATGGAATTGATAAGCACAGAATTAATAGAGAGAGGTTATGATCAACAACTTGTTAATAACAGTATAGAAACAGTAAAGAACCTTAGACACAGTAGTGCCAAGCCTTACTTCTCCGAGTCTGAAGGAGATGCTATTCATAAGGAGGATTATAAGAAACAAAATCAGCAGCCACTTAGAATATGTTTCAACTTCTCAAGGACTATAAGACAGTATACTGACATCATAAGTAAGCACTGGAATATTTTAACATCCGATAAACAAGTGAGTAACCTTGTAGGAATACATCCACAATTTACCTACAAGAATAAAAAATCATTAAGGAGACGATTATGTACACCCAAAGATCAAATCAAAACTATAGATACACCAGGGACCAGACCATGTGGTAGGTGCCAAGTTTGTAATTTTATCACCCTGGACAGGGAATTTAAACATCCTGATACCGGTGTGATATATGGACTAAGACTTAGTGCTAGGTGCGATAGTTCACATGTAGTTTATCTTGCTACTTGTCAAGTATGCAATAAATTTTATGTGGGCAAAACTGATAGATTGCTAAGAGACAGAATTAAGGAACATATTTACCACATTAAGAAGGGCAGTCTATTTAATGCCGTAGCAAAACATATCAAAGAGACGAATGACCAGCACACTTTCAAATTCATGGTGTTAGGAAGATGTTATGAGAATCATAGGGGTGGGGACATTAGGACTCAGACTGAGAACTTAGAGGCCAACTGGATTGCTAGATTAAGATCGAATGCAGGACATGGCCTCAATGACCATGTACCGATGAGGCCCATCCTGAAGAACAGACCCTTATGTAGATAGAATATGTTATATTGTCTATAAGCTATATATTGCATTTGTGCATTCTTTTTATTTAGATAGGAAACACCATGTATTTTATTGTGATTACATTTTTATTGTATCTATATACCTTTAAATGTTCTTAACCTTTTGATCATGTGACTTTTAAATGTTTGATATGAGTATAGATGTGTGAGTATCACTTGATATACACCTGAAGAAGCATTTGGTGAAAGCGCTTGTGTTTGTGTGAATAAATCAGCTGAAGAATCTGGAGCCTTGCCTCTGTTTGCTCTTTTTTTATAGTATATGATTTATATTCTGCCAAGGATATAACAGCCAGTCAGCTTCCAAATCATCAGGGTACTTTACATACGTCCAAACTGTCAAGACAGCTCAAGCTGAGCTGACTGAAATACAGGTTTTTTGCACTATCTTGCAGAGTTTTCATGCTAACAGAGAGAGGGAGGCTAAGCCCTGAAAGGAGCAACAAAAACTAAAACTCTACACCCTGGCGTAAAAAATACACCAAAAAATGCAGGGGATGGAGAGACCACTGCAGCAGTTATCACTCAAACACTTACTGTTATGGTAAGTTTACTTATACAACTGTACTGTGTTCATTATATTGATCACTGCTGCAGTAGCCTTAGCTATATGGGTAGATTACCCTAGCTTACTACATTTGGGAGGTAGAAGGAGAAGAGTCCAGGAGCCCCCAGAGAATGGTCCTACCAAAGCTTGATCAGTTCCTAGAGAAGGAATCAAGCTTACAGTGCTTTGTAAAAGTATTTACAGAGGGCCAAGTAGCAGCTTCTAGAGTACTTCTAGAATCAAACACTTTCCAAAAAACATAGATGAAGCCTATGCTCTGGTACAGTGGGCCTTGACCCTGCCTGGAATAGTTTTGTTATGACAAGTATAACAAAAGTCAGTAGGCTTAGACAACCATTTGGAAATAGTCTGTTTTGACATGTTATTGCTTCGTACCGTCACAAGAAAAAAACAATTTACCCAAAGATTTGAAAGAATTAGTGGCGATGTTTTACAACAGTACCCCTGCTGATGTGCAGTAGCAGGGTCCGCCCAAACCCTGCCTAAGCCATAGGGCAATGTCTTACCAGTAAACTTGTCTAACCAGTTAACATGCAGAAAGTAAATATTACTTTTTTTCCCTTGCTTTTTGCAGGGGGAAAGCCCCCCTGCACCCCCAGCTATTTAAATATACCGAGTCCGAGATCACACTACTTTGAGCAAAAGGGTAAACCGTGATTACTGATTACAGAATGAATATTCTTGACATCACCGGCAAATCTGCATGTCACTAGGCATGTCAGTCACTCTGGCCACGCCCATCCCTTCGCGAAACAACAGGGGGGGTGCCGTTGTAAAACATTGCCAAATTAGTTTTGTTAGGATACTACCTTTGTTATCTGTGAACATCTAAAGTATAGAGTATCTTTTCTGCCTTATTTTAAGATTCATGAAACAAAATGGGGAGATGGATAGTTTGGCTTAAAGTAAACCTGGATACCAGTTTAGGCATAAAAGAAGGATCAATTCTCAAAGAAAACCTGTCCCTGTGGAAAATGAGATAGGGTTGATTCACCATAAGAGCTTGCAACTCAGATAGTCCTCTTGCACAGTTCCGAGCAATCATAAAACTATCTTCCATGTTAAGAACCTTAAATTAGCTAGTTTAGCTGGTTCAAATAAAGCAAGTGTTAGCTTATCTATCACAAAATTAAGATTCTAAGGAGGGGCCACTGGTTTACATGGAGGCGTCTTGTGCAAAACCCCTTTCAAAAACATTTTAATACGAAACTGCATTGAAAGGGGATGTTCCATGGACAGACATGCTGAAATTGCCGATAAATAAACCTTGATAAAGGAATAAGAAAGGCCATAGGATACTAAGTTACACAAATATTGTAAAACCAGAAAACAAGTACCGCCGAGTGGATGCTGGTTATGTTGTTGGCACCAGCTAGAAAAACTTTTCTATTTGCTAATTGATGGTTTTCTAGTAGTAGGCTTTCTTGTCTCCATTAGTACCTGCTGTACGTCCTCAGGAAACAGGTGCCTAAAAGGAATTAAGACCCTATCATCCAGACAGTCAGTTGAAGTTAATTGATGGGGTGTATCAAACACCCCTAATCGTGTGTGAGTAGACCCAGTTTGTGAGGAAGGGTGTGGTAATTCCCCTGACCATTTACAAAAAACAAGAACATAATGATTGGATGGGCCAAAAGGTAGTCACCGCAATGCTCTTGGGGGATTCCTTCTGAATCTTCAGATGTACCCCGAATATTATTAGAAAGGGTGGAAAAGTATGCAGGAACATTCCTGTTCAAGGAAAAGAAAAGGTATCTGTCTTTCAGGCTTTCTTGCGAGTCCTGGAATAGAATCTAGCCAGTTGATTGTTCAGAGTGGAGGCAAAATTTTATAGATTATAGTATCACATTATAATGTTGCAGTATGTGGGATACATAGTTATGAGGTAAAGAGTTGATAAAACTTACTGAAATACAAAGGAGTACATTTTATATATACATATTTATAATTGATTTATGTTCTTGAGTAAGACAAGTTTGTCATAAGAAGGTTTTTTTGTCAGTTAGAGAATTATGGTGTTTATTAGTGGCTAAATGAAGTTAGGGAGGCTTGTTTAGTATTGTAAATTATAATAAACCAGTTGCTCATGGCTTATTTCTCACATTTGCTAAAGCTTGCAACCCTTTCATCCCCATTCCTTTTACTCAGTTTTCCGCCTTTTGCTGACATACAGATTTGTTTCCAGACTTAAGGAATATAGAAAAAATATCCTTCAGTTTAAATGCCCAGAATCTGCTTCTCTAGGTCATATTTGCTGATCTCTGTACTACAATCTCTGTCAAAAGTTCTAGCATCAGAAGCTCCAGATCATATAAAACGTTTGGTGTCTGACTATGGGCACTTTTTATGTTGCCCAGCATGAATTTTGTAAAGCAGGGCTGCAGCCCATCATTACCTGAATAACTGTCTACAGTGCTTTGGGCAAGGGAGCTCCTAATGGTTGTTCTTGCGGACTTCATCAAAGTGTTCAGCAGTGCCGCACACATTATCTTCCTATCTCATCTCCCTGCACTGAGCAGCTACCTTTCACTGCAGTATTTTAAAATGTTTTTAACAGCTAGTTTTCACTTAGTATTCCAACATATCTGTATCTGCCTTACATTCTTATTGTAAGGATACCTGCAGTGATATGTACATAGACCCTTTCTATTTCTTACTTTATTCATTAGCCCTCTTACTTTTAGATAACCTGTGCTGAAGACCTCACAGTTTACTATTCCTACTCCTGCTTCTGTACAGTAGCCATCATTCTGTTTCTTGTTTTCAAGAAAATATGGTTCACCTCCAAACAGCTATAAATGAAGCTGTCAAAGAATAAAACCATGTCTGGACCATTCCTAGGCTAAAATGGGTAACTGTATAATAGTGTATACAAGGCCCTCACTCAGTAATTATCAAGTTAGCTCCAAAGTACAGAAAGGCTTTCTTGATGCAGCAGTGTCATTTGTAACCATTTGATGTTCTTCCATATCACTGTTGCAGTTTAAATTACATTAGGGATTCTCTGCCTAGGGCAGCCCGACGTCTGGTCAGCATACCAAAGCCTTAGGTTGCTTTAAGGTACACCGTACGTCACACACATTCTCTTCGCGTAACATACAGCATAAAGGCAAGGTCTGGACTTACAATCTTCAGAACTTCTTTGCAGCCAGTCCAAACACCCTCTCTTGATTGCTGGTATGAATGCCTACTTTACATTGCTGGTTTCACTGGGCCATTGCAGATAAGTGCCCCGTTGAGGTTCCTTTTTACTAATATTGTTCTTTTTGTTGCTTGTGGGGTTTCATGTCATCCAAGAAGGGTAAATGCCAGTGTGGGAGATAGATTTCCCATAAAGGTCACCACGAACAGTGTCTGTTTTGCCTTGGTGCATCACACAACCATATGCCCTGTTCCATCTGTTAGGCTTTTGTGCCTAAAACCCTGTGCTTTACCTTGAGAATTAGCAACTTAAGCTTTTCATGAAAGATACGATGGAAGGAACTTCAGATCCACAGGACAGCCATCAGTGAAGAAGAAGGCCAAGAAGCCTAGGCTGGAATCTTCTGCTGTTCAGCCTCAGCTAGACATCTCTCCTGAGGTGAGTGAATGCCCAGAGGTTCGCCCGGCTTTATCATTGGATTTCTCTGGCACAACCGGGTTGGAGTCCAGGGGGGATTTGACTTTAAGCATGTATGAGGAGGCTTTGCAGACATCTGTTTTGGAAGTTCAGGGGGAACCACAGCTGATTATTTCCAAGGTGACTAGGGGTGTTCCTCAGATTTTAGTCAGAGAAGTCATCCCTACTACTATTATTGAATGCTGTCCTGGGACAGAGTCTTCCAAGTTTTATAAGGCAGACGTCCCATTAAAGAAAAAACAAAAAACTAAACATGTTTCTCCTTCCCCTAAGGATCCACAGAGTGAGTGGCAGACCTTCACTCAGGGTTTGTTCAGTGATTTGATGGCAATGAAACCTCCTTAGGTGTTTCTGTTCCAGCTCCTCTTGGTCCTCTACTCCCCTTAAAAGACCCAAGGAAAAGGATTCATCTAAGGATGAAGGATTCTGATGAGGAATACCTTGCTTACTCTTCTCAAATTCCTTTGCCTTTGGACTGCGGGTCTGCACAATCTCCAGGATGATGGAATTTTTTTAAATAGGATTGTGCTGAGGTCTATGAGAGCCATAAGAGGTACTATGAGTTGCTGCAGATGGAATCTCTTAAACCTTCTGCTGTTCCTCCTGTTTTGGCTGCTTTGTTGGATGCGTCTTCCAATGCTTCTAAAGCTCCTGATTTTCAGCTCCCTACTCCCAAGAATCCTGATAGATTTTATAGGGTGACAGAGAACTGTAAATCTTTGTACAAATGTCCTGCTGCTGACCCCTCAGTGGTGTCTGTAGCTTCTGACAAGCCCTCTCAGTTGCTTCTTACACTCAAGTTACTGCCCTTGATAAAGAGAGCAGAACCATGGAAAGGCTAGGTAAGAAGGTTTACATCTTGGCTACCTTGGCGTTTAGGGCTGTTAATTGTCAGACTTATATGTCCAGGTTTGTGTTGGCTCTCCTGTCTCAGGCTTGTCAGGTTATATCTGATCTTCCAGACTCTGAGGGTAAAACTTTTGCTCTTTCCCTGTTACGTATTTCCCCACAGGTGGCTCATCATTTCATCAAGTGTAGTTATGATGCAGTAGATGCTTCTTCTTGGGCTGCTGCTTTTGAGTCCATTATGAGGAGGTATTCTTGGCTTCACCTTCAACCATTGCCTGATATCAAGACTAAGTTGATGGATGCCCCGCTTGATAATAAACACTTGTTTGGGAAAGCTGCTGCTAACTTGTTTAAGCCCCTTCAAGATAAGGGGAAGGCTTTACAGGAACTCAAACATGTGTTTGCTCCCCTGTTCCTAAATTAAAGAGAAACTACCCTAATAAGCCAGCCTTTGTTCGCAGGCAATCTCACTCTCCTGCTAAGGGCAAAAAGGGTTTTAAGTGGGTTCCTCCTATAAAGGCTACTCAGACTTCAGGGACTGAGAAGTCTTCCATTCCAGATAAACCAGATGCTGTCTGACTATCTGATTCTTCCCAGCCACTTTCCTCTTTCTGTTCACCCTTCTCTCTCTCTCTTCCTGTTTGGCTACAGATTACTCAGGATTCCTGGGTTCTGTCCATTATTTGCCTGGGATATTCCATGGTATGGAAATCCCTTTGCCCTTTATGGGTATTCCTCAGCCTCCTTGGGAACAACTCCCCTTTTTCCCAGAGGTGATTCGGGAACCTTTGTCTCAGGGTATTATTCAAGTGGTGCCTGTGTCCCAAAGTGGGGAGGGTTTTACTCCAGGATGTTTCTGTTACCCAAAAAAGGTTTAGACTTTGTTTCCTCTTTTGCTTCCTCAGGCTTATATGGTGCCTCTGGATTGCAAGAATACTTATCTCCATATTCCGATCCATCTCCTTTTCACAAATTTTCTTTCATTTCTGTGTTGCTTCCTGGCATTTTCAGTTCTCTGCTTTGCCCTTTGGCCTTTCTAATGCCCCAAGGATATTCACCAAATGCCTCACTCCTGTGATTGCTTTTTTACAGGCTTCAGGGGATCCAAATATTTCTGTACTTGGACAATCTACTGTTTCAGGCATCTTCTCCACAGATCATGTTGCAAAATCTCAGTTTTTGAAGTCTCTCTTTTTCAGAGCCTGGGGTTTACAATAAACTTCAAAAAGTCTTCTCTGACATCTTCGCAGGAATATGTTTTTCTGGGTTTAAGGATTCAGACAGTGCCTATGCTGGCATCCATGCTTCCTCCCAAGCCCTTGACTCTCATTTTCTTCTTTCAAACGTTTCTTTCTCTGGGCACCATTACAGCCTGGGAGTTCCTGAGAGCTCTGGGATTCATGGCATCCACCATTCCTGTGCTTCTTCTGGCCAAACTTCACATGAGGAACTTTCAATGGCTCCTGAAGTCAGCTTGATTCAACATGCACATCCACTAGAATTTGTAGTTCCTCTTCTACCTTGCCTCAAGAAGGAACTTCACTGATGGATCCAGCAGTTGTCTTTTAATCCAGGGCTCCCTTTTTATCTCCCTCTTCCCTCACAGGAGCTGTTCACAGACATTTCAGATGTGGGATTGGGAGCAGCTTTTGGCTGTCTAAAGTTGCAGGGGGTCTGGTCTCATCTTTAGCAGAAGGAGCACATCAATGTCAAAGCAATGAGAGCCCTTCGGCTGGCTCTTCAGGCTTTTCATCCTCTTTTCTCTCTGGCACCACTCAAGGGGTTTACAAACAACACCACAGTGATGTAGTATGTAAACAAACAGGGGGGAACATGATCTTATCTTTTCTGCCATTTGGCAGTCCTGGTATGGGATTTTGCTGTCCAGTATCAAGTAACTCTTCAGGCAGTTTACATTCCCTCAGGTCAAAACACTGTGGCAGACACTGTTAGCAGGTCCTTAACTCAGTCCCATGAATGAATGCTTTACAGGGCTGTGTTTCTGGACATTGTCCACCAGTGGGATACTCTCAAATAAATCTATTTGCCTCCCTTTTGAACAGACAACTTCCTCTGTTTTGTGCCAGTGTCCCAGGTCCTCTGGTGTGGAAGGTGAATACCCTCTCTTTTTCTTTATGCTTTCCCTCCCTTTCTCTTCATTCCAAAAGTCCTGTTCAGCAGTCTGCAGCCTTGCCATGTCTGCGCATGGAGTCTCACCTCTCTTCTCCACAGGGACAGCTGGTACTTAAACCCTAGACTTAGCAACAGGGTGTCCCGACTTCATCTGATATTTCCCCAGAACGTCCCACTGAGGGGGTCCCTAAGAAGAGGAAGCACTTGGATTCCCCAGAGGAATCTATCACAGAAGATAAGACTTTGATGAAGGTGAAGGGTCCCCATGGTCACCTTCTGATGATGTCTCATTTGGAGACATCCTTGAAATCCTGAAACAGAGAGGTGGATGGAACCCCAGCAACCCTTCATCCAAGGAGTTTGTATTCCTGGGGGCGTTCAGTACTGGCCCGTCTACCTCCTGGGTGATTCCTCCCACAGATGAGCTCATTGAGTTGATTTCTCAGCAAGTATGGAAGGATCCCAACACTACTGAACCAACACCTGGGCAACTTGACAAAATTATGACAGCACCACAGGACAGGCAGTTTTGGGCAAAAGGGGTCCTTCTTGATGCCATGGTCATTGTGGCGGCCACTAAGAAGGAACTTACTGAGAAGAGTTCCACTCTTCATCCCCCCCCCAAAAGGAGTCTTGGGCGATGGTCAGGTTTGGGAATTGTGTCTATGTTTTTGCGATCTTCACCTGAAGTTCATTGAACTATCTGGCACATTTCACCAGGTAACAGAGAGCCCTGATTAAGAAACTTTCTGACACCCTCTTAGGATCCATTTCTGAAGAAGTGCAAGCATCTGTGATTTCTCAGTTGGCTAACCTTCAATCGATTTACAATTCTTCCATGAGACTCATTTCACACATGGCCGAAGGAACCTCAAGGGTAGTGGGTTCAGGCGTTTCCATAAGAAGACGTGCCTGGATGCACTTATGTGATTTTGCGGAGCCCTTTAAGTCTTCCTTTGTTAATGCTCCTTTTGACGACATGTGTTTGTTTGACCCCAAGGTAAAAGACACATTATCCAGGTTTGAAAAGGACAGAAACCCCCTGTCTGCCATCGGCATATGGTTTTCCACCCCTTAAAGACCCTTTTCCCAGAATCAACAAGGTATGTGGAAAAATGTGGTTCAAAAGGTTCCAGGGACCTTTCAGGACACACACATGGATGAGATTCCCCCAGGGGTAGGGGTGGGAATTCCAATGGTAGATGCCACCCCTACATCAGAGTTGGCCAGCAAAACCAAGGGTCCATAGATGCTTTCTTTGGCAGTGCCTTCCAGCACTTCTGAATGGAGGCCCAATTACCTCCCCCTTCGTAGGCAATTGGGGGTTGATTATCCCTGCACCAGAGAGCCTGGCTAGAGATAACGACAGATACTTGGGTACAGAGGATCATTTCCAGAGTTTATATAATACTTTTTCCCCTTCCTCCTTCCAAAAAAATAACCAATGTTCCACCCAGTTAGAGGCAGCAGTTCAGGTACTAAAACTGCTAGAAAAAGGAGTCATTCAGAAAGTCCCATCAGACCAGATAGAGTCTGGAACTTACTCAAGATTTTTTTAATGCTAAAGAAAACAGGGGGCTGGAGACAAATTCTAGATCTGAACAACTTAAACAAGTCAATTTGATGCACCAAGTTCTGGATGGTCACAGTTCAGTCCATTCTTTCCTTTTTGGAAAAAGATGACTGAATGTGTTTGATAGACCTTCAGGATGCGTACTGTCACATAATGATAAACAGATGATCCAGAAGATTTTTAAGCTTCTGGCTAGGAACCAGTCGTTACCAGTTCAGAGTTCTGCCCTTTGGTCTCACCACAGCCCCCCCCCCCAGGTGTTTACCAATTGCATGGCAGCAGTAGTACTTTACTTGAGACTGCAGGGATTCCGGGTGTTTCCATATCTAGACAATTGGCTTAATTCCATCTCAACCAGGCATCAGACAGGCATGATCCATCCAGATATATCAAACCTTAGGCTCATGGCTTGATTTCTCCAATTCCATTAATAGCCATACAACCTATGCTCTCTTCACCTGTTCAACAAATACTGTTATTGTATTTTCCCATAGACTATCTACTAGGAAACTTTATACCAGTAAATGGAAAAGGTTTGCTTACTGGGCACTTCAAAATAATATTGACAACTTTTCAGCTCCGATACATGATATTCTTGAATTTTTGGCTTCACTTTTTAATGAAGGGACTAGCTCATCAGCAATTAAGGTGCAGTTAGAAGCAATTTAGAATTTTCATATTGGATTTGATGGTTCTTCAGTCGCTTCTCATAAACTTTGCAAAGCCTTTTTACGAAGCACACTTCTCTTAAGACCTCCCTTCAAAGATCCTACTCCCTCGTGAGATTTGACTCTGGTACTGCATGCACTTACCCACACCCCCTTTGAAACTACAGCTAAATGTGATCTTAAATATCTGTCTTGGAAGACTATATTTTTAGTAGCCATTACTTCTGCTAGATGAATTTCAGAAATTCAGACCTTATCATTGAAACCACCACATTTGATCTTTCACAAGGATAGAGTCACATTACGGACTAATACTTCCTTCCTTCCTTCCATCCTAAGGTGGTCTCAGAATCTAATATCAATCAGTCCATTAGTTTGTCAGTGATTTTTCCAAATTTTGCAAAGAAGGCCAAATACTTGCTTCATTTACTAGATGTTCAGAGACAATTATGTTTTTATTTACATAGAACAAAAGACATCAGAAAATCTGACCAATTATTTGTTTCATTTGTGGATGTCAAATTGGGAAACTCAGTAACCAAAGTAACCCTAGCCAGATAACTTAATAATTGCATTTCATTTATGTATAACAAATTGTGTGTCACCTTACCATAACCATTACGAGCTCACTCAACCAGATCCACAGAGACATCCTCAGTTTTTCAGGCTAGAGCGTCTATGGATGACATATTTGCAGCAGCAACTTGGGCTACTCCCCAAAATTTTGTTACTCATTACAAACTGGATTTGGTCTCCAGAGTTAGAGTATCGTTTAGTTCAGTGGTGCTCAGGAATATCCTTCCTTGAGTCCACCTGGGATTTTAGGTAACTGGGGTCTCTCTCTCATTAGTTGATGGTAGAATGAAAATTGACAACATCAGATAAAGAAGTTATATACTTATCATAATGTTCCGTCTGTTTTGCCCATTTTCATTCTTCCTTAACTCCCCGCCCACCAACCCCCTGACCTTAAAAACTCCTGGAAATATGAGTGGTTAGGAAACATCACTGTTCTTTATATTGAGCTCCAGATAGGGTCTTCTTCCTTGTTGACTAAAAATATTTCTTTCTAGTAAAATCAGCAAACAAGATCTGAGGTACTTGGGATTGGTGAATTATGGGTAAGGGCTGTCCCTCCCTCGAGAGTTCAAGGTTGCCACAAACTTTTACAATGGCTGAGTCAGATCTGAGGGATCAGATCCTAACCATTAGTTGAGGAAGAATGAAACTGGACAACACAAATGGAAAGTTATGGTAAGTACATAACTTTTTTTTTGGGGGGGAGCCATCAGTAAAGAATTAGACCCTTATTCAGGCCTGTTCCAGCGATCCTTGAATTTTTGGCTTCCATTTTCAGTGAAAGAGCTAGTTTCTCAACAATTAAAGTTTAGTTGGCTGCCTTTTCTAACTTCCACTTGGGTGAAAATAACTCTGCCTTTTCTTCTTCTAAACTATGTGTGACGTACCCACTCTGGGGCAACAATCAAGGAGCCTGAATGCTCACCAGTAACACTGGAGAGAGACATTCACTTGGAATAGAAATGGGTACACTCAGTATTTCCAGATGCAGACCTTTCTGCCTCTAGCACAATTTCCTTTAAGAACACACAGGGAACACAGTCAGTCCAGGGGCTGGGTCCTCTCTGTCTCTCTCTCTCTCTCTCTCTCCAGATCCCTAATAAGACTCCCCACTTGCACAGCTGTATGGTTGGGTCCTTAGTTGAGTGTCCAAGCCAAGTCCTCCACCACCCTTTCTGTGAAACCAGTGTTTCATGTCCCTGCTCCAAGCAGCTGACACACACACATTTGAGATTTGATTTTCACACACACACACACACACACACACACACACACACACACACACACACACACACACACACAGGAAAGGCGGGCACAGATTTACTGCCCATACCCTCTTCTGCTCTACTATAAGGTAGTTACACCACCAGCAGACAGTCCAAAGCCAGCTACTCTAAGGCTCTTGCAAGGGTACCCAATTATACTAAGTGAATTTAATATTAATACAAATGGTAGTTTGATCAACTGCAAAGTTTCCAGGAGCAGCCAGTACTGTCACCAGATGTATATAAGTACTCTTAGAGATTAAGATGTTCTCTAAAAGACCAGCCACAATGAAAAGTTTAAATATATGTAGTAATAAGTAAGAAAAGAACATACAATTACTAAATATCTATTTACAGTAAACACCAAAGTTTCATCACAGGAAATATTAAAATAACAGAAATGAATAGATTCACACAGTTACAGAAAAACAGTACTTAACTTATCTCACTATATTTTCCTAACTGATTTAGAGAATTACTGTCCCTGGTCACTTACTAGAGCAAGGAAAGATGAAGTAGGTGAGGGATCCTTTTATGTTAGTTTCCAAGAAACAGATTGCCTGAGACTACTGTCTCACCTAATATTACAGCCTTATTTCTGTACAGATTGACATCACACATCTGGTCATCTGACTTCTGGTTCCCATGCAATACCCTATTGCTAGAAACTGCCAAGATTTACCACCTACGTGTCAATAATACACACACAAGAGCTTTACTCAGATCTGTTGCAGATTCTGGAAGTCATAAAACAATTATATACTTTTACTCCTCCTACAGAGACTGACAAACCATGCTTCTTGCAGACATTGCATCTCTGGCTTCATTCAGAATTGTGAGATAACATCTTTATGGTCTAGGCCCAGTAATTTAATTTTCTTACTATTTCTCTTAGTTAGGTGGATTGAGATTAACCTCTTCTCTTCCAATATTCTCTGTTACAATATATAAATTTAATACAATAAAACTTGTAGATTTCTTTTCTGCCCTGCAGGGCACACTGTTGATACCTTTTCAACACAAGCATCTGCACAAATCAGTTTGATATACAAATGACATATAATTCTTTACAAAATTCCAGTTAGCTGTGCTGGTATATATTACACATCCACTGCCTTTCTTCTCCTAGCATAGCTGGCAGTACCTCACATCATCAGACTATACACGGCTTTTGTCAAGGGAGCCCTTTTGCTTAGACCTCCATTAAAATATCCTACTCCATCTTGGGATTTAAATATAATGCTTCAAGCCTTAACTCAGTCTCTTTTTGAACTTTTGGCTAAAACTGACCTAAATTTTTTATCTTCAAAAAACATTTTTCTAGTGGCTACTGTGTCAGCTAGAAGAGTATCTGAACTCCAGGCTTTTTCTTCAAAGACCCCATATCTAATTTTTCGCAAAGACAGGGTGTCGTTGCAAACTAAGGTAGCTTCTGAGTCATATCTTAACCAGGTTATTAATCTTCTAGTTTTCTTTCCAAATTTTTCAAACAAAGGAGAATCACGTTACATCTGTTGGATGTACAGACTTTATTTCTACATTCATAGAACCAAGGACTTTAGGAAATCTGACCAGTTATTTGTTTCCTTTTCTTGCACCTAACTAGGCAGTCCAGTTTTTAAAGTTACATTGGCCAAATTGTTGACTGATTGCGTAACTTTTGTCTACAAGAAATTGGGTTTATCTTTACAAAACCTCCTTCAGCCCTTTCAAAGGTTTCTTCAGCTTTTGAGTCCAGAGGATCCTTAGCTAATATTTCTGCAGCTGCAGCCTGGGTTAATCCACACACTTTCTTCACTCATTACAAGCTGGATTTAGTCTGTAGGCACAGAACAGCATTTGGCTCAGCAGTGCTCTGGAATATCCTTCCTTAAGGTCCTCCTAGGGTTTTTAGTAGGTGAGGACTGTGTCCCATCAGTTGAGGAATGAATGAAAATGACAGCATCAGATTAAAAAGCTATGTACTAACCATAATGTGCCATCTATGTTGTTCATTTTCATTCTTCCTCAGTTTCCCACCTCCTAGCCCCCTCCTTTCATATGCTTTTGGAGAGCTGTAAGAGTTGTATAGGAACCTCTGTTCCTTATTTGAGCTCCTTCAGCTTTCCTTCTCATTTTCTATCACTGCCTTTTGCATCTAAGAGCAGCACACTTGATCTGAGGTATGTTAGGTTGGTGGAGCATCATGGGTAAAGGGAGGAGCTCTAGAGTTTTAGGATCCTATGCTCTGGAAGAAGTGGCTGAGTTGGATCCAAATACTGGATCCGAACCCATCAGTTGATGAAGAATGAAAATGGACAGTACAGATGGAATGTTATGGTAAGTACATAACCTTTTATTTGATTTGATTAGGAGACACCACTAAATGCATAAAATATCAGATCATCTTCCATTAGTCTCCAGATCTGAACCCCGTGAATAAACCAACCTGAGAAACACCAGTGAGCTTAGCCAAGACTCTTTCAGTATTGGTTGACAAGACTCTGACATACACATTTGTCTCAACATCAGCAATGCAGGTCGGTGGTTTGCTGGATCCTCAGAGTCTTGTTTCCCATTTAATAATACTGTGACTAGTGTCTCCTCTCAAAGACATCAGAATGCTTCCTCCTTCTGGTCCAGATGATTAATATACCTGGTGTACAGTCACATGAATGTGTTATGTGCACTGGGTATTAGTTTATGTTTCATTTAAGGGGTGTATTTCATAAAGGGGTAGGGTGATGTGGTCTGCCACAAATAGTTGAATCCAACTGTTGATGAGTCATCCATGCCATTGGATACATTGTACACAAACAGTGAGGCCTGCCACCACAGTACATCAGTCAGTTTTTATTTCCTCTTCATCTGTACTTTGTAGACTGATGGTTTCACCATTACAACTATATGTGCATAGGTACAGCTGCTTTTCCTTTTCCTTTTAGGCTGTAAGTGAGAAGCCGTGGTTCATTGCAAGTCATTACCACCAGAAATAATATAATGGTGGGCAGACATCTAAGCTGATAGTGCCTTCATTTATTATTACTTCAGGAAACATTACACTTATAATGTGGTGTCAGCAAATGAATACTGTTGTAGAATGACACAGTTGGACCGATACCCTATTTAACCTTATTACCATAATCTGGAGATCAGAATCATCTATTATTTTTAATTATACAGTATATATTTCAGTTATAGAAAGTATCCCCACCTTTATTATTGACCTGATACCTACACTGGTTTCTTTATTAAGCTGAAGTATGTAAATGGTGAATTCATTTTCAGTGAGGAGAGATTATATGTAAGATCATAAACACAAGGTCTCTGAATAGCCCTTTGCCATGCTGACAGTGCCAAAGCAAAAGGTAAGGAAACTTTGTAAAATTAAATACAATACTGCTGAAAGCAAGACTTTGTATCTAAAAACTTTAAAAAGATTTTTCTGTGGTAGGCAAAGCTTCCTTTCACAGCCCCCATGCAGGTAGATATGCTCCCCATGCAGCCTATTCCTTAATATAACATGACATACCCCCTTGTAATAGCCCTCAGTGACTCGCACCATTCAGTATCTGGCTGCAAACCTTCACACCAAAATTTGTTCAGTGAGAAATGTCATACTCAATATCAGTTTTGCTTTTGAGCATATGACAAAAGCAGGAGGGCAAACCCATATATCGTTCACTTCTGAATACACCCTCTGGGAGGCCCAGGCCTGCCTGTTTTGGGAAATGTCCACTAGGCAAGCCTGAAAACTTACCTACTAAGTGCTAATTGTATGTTAGATCAGACTGGATGCAGAAGATAAAAGATGTTAAGTTGTCAATCTCGCCTTCATTCTTGCTTGATGGGTTCGGAGCCGATCCTCGGCTCCGACTCGGCACTTTGCTAAGCTCGAGAGTCACTTTTACCAGCTCGAGGCAGCCCCATATCCCATGATGCAAGGCGGTAAGTACCCAGATCCCGTTTGCCGCTTCGCTGATGAGGTCCTCCTTTTGCCAGCTCCTGGTAAGTGTTTAAAATTATACTATTTTTGCCCCTTTTTTATCTTTAAACTTTATATTTAGCGTTTTTAGTTTAGATTAAGTCCCTTTCTGACTAGAATTTCCCTCACTCCTTAATTTTTTTAGTCAGGCCTTCTCCCCTCCCATCCCCCCCCTTGTTAGGGTGTGTGTGTGTGTGTGTGAGAGGTTAGTTATCTTAACTTTTTTTGGGATAACTGGTTCTTGGGCTGTGTTGGGTGTGTTTTTGCAACTATGTCCAAGGAAAGGGTCTCAGGCTTTAAGAAGTGTGACTCGTGCTGTCAGAAGATGTCTCTGACAGACGGTCACACTTCTTGCTTATACTGCCTGGGACCTCTCCACCTGCAGGACTCCTGTGCAATTTGTCATTCATTTAGCCAGAGAGCCCTGCAGGAAAGGAGAAACAAATTGATTTTAAGGGGCCTACTTAAACCGGAGGGCTCTCTGGCTAAGTCGGCTCCGAGTAAGACTTCCAAGTCTTCCAAGGCCCAGGCTTCTGTGTCTAAGCCTGCGGCCTCAGCTCCGACTCTTTCAGAGTCGAGATCGGCTCCGGCTGGAGCCGATCCTGGTTTGCACAAACCTTCGGCACCGATGGCTATCGGTGCCGATACTGGTTCGGTCACATCGGTGTCGGCTCCGATTGGTTCCGACCACCATGTGGCTCAGGCTTTGGTGTCGGCACCGACCGGCTCCGACACCCTTACTTTTAAGTCTGTATCGGCTCCGGTCGGAGCCGATGCATCGAGACCTTCTGTCGGTGCCGAAAAGTCTTCGGCTCTGACTGCATCGATGGTTTCGTCGGCTCCAATGGTTCCTTCGAGGAAGAGGTCCAGTTCCCCTTCCTTGGAACCGATACTCTCGGCTCCGGCCTCACCTCTCCTCTCGGAACGGAGCCATCGGAGCCGATCATCTAGGTCATCCAGGCTTTCTGACCATGATTTAGAGAGGGTGGTCAGTAGATTATTAAAATCACAGGCACTGGCCCAGATGCTACATAGCCCGTCTCAACAGACGACTATTAGTCCACACCCCCTTGCGGTTCCTCCTTCGACTCTACCTCAGAGTTTGGAGCTGGAGTCTTCGGGAATAGTTTCTGCTATGGCTGAGGGACAGATACCACCCCCTTCTGCTCCTTCAGCCTCTACTCTTATCTCCTCTTCGAGACCTTCCTTAGAGGGATTCGGTGGTCGGGCTTCCCTGGTCTCCTCCGAGGGGGTGAGTGGCATCGGACCCTTGTCCGACCCCACTCTTCCCCTTGGAGCCTCGGCCTTGGTGAGCTCGGCCCCGACATCTGCCTCGGAGCCTTCCCTTTCGGTGGGCCCTGGAGTTCCGGTTTCTTCGGAACGGGTTCTCTCGGACCTCCCTGGGAGGGGAGCCTTCGAGGTGATGAAGAGTGTGCTGGCCACTGGACTCAGCCAGCAGTCTGTTCCCTTAGCTCCTCCCTCTATGGTGCCTGTCGATATCTCTGCCATCTCTCTTGCTCCCGGACCCAGAGATCCTCCGCCTCAGGTTTCCCCACTGGGAAGACACCCTCTTCCGAGGATTCTCCTGATCAGTCAGGGGATCCTCCGTGCAAGAGGACTTGTAAGAGGAAACACGTAGACTCCCCCGAGTCTATCACTTCAGATACCGACTTAGATGAGTCGGAGGGATCCCCAAGATCCCCCTCTGAGGATGTCTCATTTTCAGACATCCTAGAACTCCTTAAACAGAGGGGAAACTGGCCCTCCAATAATCCCTCTGAGGATGAGTCGGTATACCTGGAGGCGTTTGGATCTCGGCCTTCCACCTCCTGGGTGTCTCCACCTTTCGACCCTCTTATGCAGGTTATTGCTCGAAAGGCGTGGGCTGCTCCTGACTCTGTAGAGCCAGTTCCTAGGAGGCCTTCTAAATTTATTACTGCCCCTTCGGACAAGCAATTCCTTACTAAAGGTGTCCCTGCTGATGCCATGGTGGTGGCGGCTGCCACTAAGAAGGAACTTGCAGATCCTTCAGTACCTGTCCATCCTCCTAATAAGGACTCTAGGACCATGGATAGGTTTAGTAAGCGGATGTTTTCTTCAGCGGCCTTTGCTATGCGCTCGCTGAACTACTTATGTCACTTCACCAGACTCCAAAGGGACATCCTTAAGGAGCTAGGTGAAGTAGTACAGGATCCCACAGCTGCAGGGGCTCAAGAAAAAATTGCTTCGCAGCTAGGAACCCTTAATTCTATTGCTAACTCCTCCATGCGACTGATATCATATGCAGCAGATGGAGCGAGTAGGGCCGCAGGTACAGGTGTGGCTCTTAGACGCCAAGCCTGGATGCGGCTCTGTAATTTTGCAGATCCCTTTAAGGCATCCTTCACAAACTCTCCCTTTGATGGGTCAGCTTTGTTTGGCCCTCAAGTGAAGGAAACATTGACCAGGTGTGAGCAGGACGGCAAGACTCTTTCTGCCGTAGGGGTCAGTTTTTCCACCCCTTCTAGACCTTACCCTAAAGGACAGAAGGGTGGCAAAATGTGGTTCCGCAAATCCCAAGGAGTCACACCAGATACACGTGGTCAGTTTACCCCTAGAGGCAGAGGGGGTAACAATAACAGACGCCGCTCTAGAGGCAGAGGGGGTCCACAGAACCAGGGAAGCAGAGAGCCTCTCTCTGACAAGCCCTTTCAGCATCCCTGAGATGTTGCCCGACTGTCCATCCTTGGAGGCAGTCAGGGGAAGACTATCGCTGTACCCAGAAGCCTGGTGTTCCCTCACTCAAGACAGATGGGTACAGTCGATCATATCCGAGGGTTACAAAATTCCTTTCAAGGAAAGTCCCTTTTTCTCACTCAAATTCCCTTCCAGATGTACCACCCGGTCTAAGGGAAATTGCAGAGTTAGAAGTATTCAAACTTCTACAAAAAAGAGCCATTCAGCCAGTTACAACAGACCATTCAGAGCCCGGAATCTACTCAAGGTTCTTTTTGGTCCCCAAAAAGACGGGAGACTGGAGACCAATATTGGATCTCAGCAGACTCAACAGGTCTGTGAGAAAGACAAGATTCCGAATGGTCACACTTCAGTCAATTCTGCCCTTCCTAGAGAAGGACAACTGGATGTGCTCAATAGATCTTCAGGATGCGTACTATCACATAAAAATTCACAGGCGCTCCAGAAGGTTTCTCTGCTTTCAGCTGGGGTCCAGTCACTTCCAATTCAGAGCCCTGCCCTTTGGTCTCACTACAGCCCCCAGAGTGTTCACAAAATGTATGGCAGTGGTCACGGCTCACCTGAGACGTCAAGGATTCCAGGTGTTTCCGTATCTAGACGACTGGCTCCTTTCAGCCACCACCAGGCATCAACTTCTTCAAGCCAGAGATTACACAATAAATCTTTGCACTCAATTGGGAATTTCGATCAACTACGAAAAATCCTCCTTATTGCCCTGCTAGTCTATTACTTTCATAGGCGCAAACTTAAACACTGTTCGGATGTCAGCTACCCTCACAGAACAAAGAATTTCAGACATTCAAAGTCACGTGAGGATCATTCTAGCCAGCAAGAAAGTACAGGCCAGAATGGTTCTAAAGGTGTTGGGCCTCATGGCTGCGGCCATTACCCTTCTTCCCCTGGCCCGCTTCTATATGCGCCTGCTTCAGTGGATGTTGTTCACTCAGTGGTCTTACCAACAACTTCCGATGCGTCACCAAATTTTGGTGACACAGATTTGCAAGAATCATCTTTCATGGTGGATTACTTCTCCTCAGATTCACCAAGGCAGACCCTTTGTACCCCCAGCCCCGGTAGCCACTGTCACTACGGACGCCTCCCTGATCGGGTGGGGGGGTCATTATCAGGGCAGGATGGTTCATGGGACGTGGCAACCGTTCGAATACCACCTGCACATAAATGTTCTAGAGATGAGAGCAGTGATTTTAACGTTGCAAGCCCTCAACGACTTTCTTCCCTTGGGGACAATTGCAGTCCACACAGACAACATGTCTGTAGTATGGTATATCAACAATCAGGGCGGAACCAAGTCCTACCCCTTGTGTCGAGAAGCGCTCAGACTTTGGCAATGGGCGATCTCCTCTCATCGGTTTCTGGTAGCAACGCATATCCCTGGGAAAACCAACATTTTAGCGGACAGATTGAGCAGAGCTATTCTCATGCCTCACGAGTGGTCTCTCAAACAATCTATAGTGGAGGAGATTTTTCTAGAATGGGGCCCATGTTGCGATCTTTTTGCTACTCCCCAAAACAGCAAATGCCCAGACTTCTTCTCTCTCTCTTCCCACTACCAGGCCATCCCCCCAGAGACGCTCTGACCCAGGATTGGCCCCAGGGACTTCTTTATGCTTTTCCTCCCTTTCCGCTGATTCCACAAGTAATCCAGAAAGCCACCGTTTTGAGAGCCAAAATGATTCTCATTGCTCCTTATTGGCCTCGACAAATTTGGTTTCCGTTCCTCCATCGTCACCTTTTGGTGCAGCCGTGGCATCTCGACCCATTGCCAGACCTTCTGATTCACCAATCAGGTCAGCTGCACCGATCTATCCCTTCTCTCAACCTCACAGCATGGTTGCTCCACTTCCTTCCTTAGCCAGGCTTCCTATGTTCTCTAATCCTGTTAGAGATATCATAGTAGCTTCCCTAAAATCCTCCACTAGGAGGATTTATACTAGCAAATGGAAACGCTTTTCTTGTTGGGCAAAAGCTAAAAATATTGATCCCTTTACTGCTCCAGTACAAGCAGTTTTGGATTTCTTAGTGGAAATCTTTCACGCAGGCTCCTCTTCTTCCACGGTCAAAGTTCAGTTGGCTGCTATCCCTAACTTTCATGTCGGGTTCGCAGACCACAACATTATGTCCCACAGGCTTTGTAGAGCCTTCTTAAAAGGAATTTTTCTCCTGAAGCCTCCAATCAGGAGTCCTCCTCCTCAATGGGACCTAAATTTAGTGCTGACATCCTTGATTCTTCCTCCCTTCGAGCCAGCTGTTTCATGTTCCCTGAAATTTCTTTCATGGAAAACATTATTCCTGGTTGCTATTACATCGGCTAGGAGGGTGTCTGAACTTCACGCTCTATCGGTTCGCCCCCCCTATTTAGTCTTTCACAAGGACAGAGTATCATTGAGAACTAATCTGACCTTTTTACCTAAGGTCGCCTCAAAGACTAATTTAAATCAGGCTATTGATCTTCCGGTATTTTTCCCAGACTACTCAAACAGATCTGAACAAAAATTACATTATCTTGATGTTCACCGCCAACTCAGATATTATTTGGACAGAACAAAACAATTCAGGAAATCCGATCAGCTCTTTGTTTCTTATGCTGATAACAAGAAAGGCCTTCCTGTCTCAAAAGTGACCTTATCTAGATGGCTTTCTTCTGTCATCTCTGAAATTTATCAGCTCAGGGGAAAACAGCTGTGCTCGAAACCTAAAGCGCATTCAACCAGAAGCTTAGCCACTTCCACAGCCTTTCAAGCTAGACTTCCATTAGACACTATCTGTGCAGCAGCCACTTGGGCCACTCCTCATACCTTTGTTTCCCATTACAAATTGGATTTGGCCTCCAGGGACAGAGCCAGTTTTGGCTCTACAGTTCTCAAGAGTCTGTTCCATTGAGCCACCCAGGATAGAGGTGCTAGGGACGCGGTCCCATCAAGCAAGAATGAAGGCGAGATTGACAACTTAACATTGAGAAGTTATGTACCTACCATAACGTTCCATGTTAGTTGTCTTCTCTCGCCTTCTTTCTTGCGACCCTCCCTCCTTCCCCCTGGCCTGGACAGACCTTTCTCTCGACATGGAAGCATGCTTCTGAAGACCATACAGTGCTGGTCCTACAACCATCCTTCAGGTTTTTTCTCTCCTTCTTTCTTCCTTTTGGAAGTTTTTTATGCTAGGTGTTATTGCCTATAGACAACAAACGAGATCTGGGTACTTACCGCCTTGCATCATGGGATATGGGGCTGCCTCGAGCTGGTAAAAGTGACTCTCGAGCTTAGCAAAGTGCCGAGTCGGAGCCGAGGATCGGCTCCGAACCCATCAAGCAAGAAAGAAGGCGAGAGAAGACAACTAACATGGAACGTTATGGTAGGTACATAACTTCTCATTAACGAATATCTGCTTTTGACTGAAAATTAGTAGTAAACAAATAAATTACTAAGCCAAATCTTGAATTTTTTACAATGCATGTTTCTGTATGTGCATGTGCCTGCATGCTTGTTCATGGAGACTAAGCTTGTGCAGTGCAGCACATATTTTTTCTATATGGGGAAGGCTAAAATGTCTTTGTTATCTAAGGATGGGTGCAGAACATTGTGTGCACTGTGATGGAGTGAAAACATATGACACTGATGAAGCTCTGCCACTCACATTATTAAAAGTGTTTATCAGAAAGGGTGAAAAAGAAGTTATGTCTTACCATAACGTTCCATGTGCATTGTTCATCTCGCCTTTGTTCTTACACACGAGTTCGGAGCCGATCCTTGGCTCCGAGTTGGCCACATCACAAGCTCTGCATCTAAGAGAAGCTCGAGACTCAGTATGTATCTCATGATCCTCCCTGCTATACCTCAGATCTAGTTTGCAAAAAACTATCTTGCTCTAACACCAACTGCATCTAAAGCCTACGCAATCACACATCAAGCAATGAGACACTGGAACTACCACACATACATGTGTAAGGATAGAATGCCACCTAGCAATGAGAGGATATTGTAACTCATTCAGGAATAGACCAACCAAACTCTAGTCATACCAGTTCTTCCAGAACGTGGTGGGGGAAGGAGGGAGGGGATGTAAGAACAAAGGCGAGATGAACAATGCACATGGAACGTTATGGTAAGACATAACTTCTTTATGTGACATTGTTCAATCTCGCCGTTTGTTCTTACACACGGGAAGCGTCCCTAGCTCCATTACCCTGGGTGACTCATGGAAGAACGTTCCTGAGCACAGTGGAACCAAAGGAAGTCCTGTCTTTAGAGGCCTTGTCCACCTTGTAATGCGTGATAAATGTATGGGGCTTCGCCCACGTAGCTGCTGCACAAATAGTGTCCAACGGTAATCGAGCTGCATGGACTAAAAAAGTAGAAATGGCCCTAGTAGAATGAGCCTTAGGTTTTAAAGGTAGTGGTTGATTAGCAGCTGAATGAACAAAATTGATGCACTCCGATAGCCACTTGGATATGGTACCCTTTGATACTACCATGCCTTTCCTACTGTCTGCGAATGACACAAACAGCTGATCAGACTTCCTGTAAACTTTTGTTCTGTCTAGGTAAAATCTCAGTTGCCTATGCACATCCAATTTGTGCAACATGTATTCCAGTTTATTTGAATGATTTTTGAAAAACGTAGGATGTTCTATAGATTGGTTAATATTTAATACAGAACAGACTTTGGGGAGAAACAATGGGTTTGTGCGTAAGGAAACTCTGTCTGGATGGAAAATCATGTAAGGTGGTCTCACTGACAAGGCCTGTAGCTCCGAAATTCTTCGAGCTGAGGTAACAGCAATAAGAAAAAGGGTCTTCCATGACAAAAACTTAAGTGGGCACGATGACGCAGGTTTGAAGGGCGCTAGCATAAGCTGGGACAACATCAAGTTTAGGTTCCATAGGAAAATTGGCTCTCGAATGGGTGGGCGAAGATGGAAAGTACCCTTCATGAAGGCCTTACAAAGCCTGTGGGACATAATAGTGGAACCACCTTCACCTACATGGAAGTTAGATATGGCCACTAACTCTACTCTTATGGTAGATGTAGAAGCCCCTTCATGAAAAAGAATGGATAAGAACTCCAATATTTTGTGTATCGGGGCTACCAGAGGATCAATACCATGATCTGATGCCCAACACACAAAGCGCTTCCATTTTCTCCTGTATAGCTTTCTGGTGGAGGCTTTATGAGAAGAAATTAGAATGTGTTGTACTGCAGAGAGACAAAAGGTTTGACCTGGTTAAACAGGGAAGTGGAGCAGCCAAGCTGTCAATTTGAGGGATTGAAGGGATGGATGAGGAACTCCCGACGAGTGAGTCAATAGGTCTGGCACTGGGTCCAGAATCCAAGGTTCCTCTATCTGATGGGACCGAAGGAAGGGAAACCAGATCTGTCGAGGCCAAAATGGTGCTATGAGGATGATTGTCCTGTCCAGGTTCCTGGCTTTCTGAAGAAATTTGGGTATTAGAGGAACAGGGGGAAATGCGTACAGGAGACCCGGGGGCCAATCGTGCACTAGAGCACCCCTGGGGACAGTCGCCGGAGGGGGAAGTAGGGCAAAGTAGCTTCTGCATTTGGCATTCAAGGGGGATGCAAATAGATCGCAGCAAGGCTGGCCCCATCTGGGGGAAATCTTTTCCGTCACTAGAATTTCAGGGACCACTCGTGTGGTAACAGGATGGCTCTGCTCAACCTGTCCGCAATGACATTAGATGACCCTGGGATGTGCATTGCTATCAGAAAGCGACCTGTGGACGCAGCCCATTCCCAAATTCTCAGGGCCTGTCTGCATAACGGGTAAGATCTGGTTCCGCCTTGCTTGTTTATGTACCAGACCACTGACATATTGTCCGTCTGAACTGCTATTGTTCCAAGAGGCAAAGATTCGTGAAAGTGTTGCAACGCCAGAAACACTGCTCTCAACTCCAGGACATTGATGTGCAGATTGTATTCTGTTTTGGACCATTCTCCTTGGACTGTTCTTCCCTGAAAAAGCCCCCCCCCCCCACCCTATCAGGGAAGCGTCCATGGTTATGGTGGCTGTAGGGCTGGGCAGGACAAAGGGACGACCTATTGTCAGATCTTGACCGTTCATCCACCATCGAAGATCCCGCTTGCAAGACTCCATGATCAATATGTTGTGTGTCAAGGGAAGTTCCTGGAACGACCACTGGGCGAAGAGCAGCCACTGTAGGACCCTCATATGAATTCTGCCCAGAGGAACTGCAATAAGAGAAGCCGCCATCAGGCCTAGGACTTTCAACACTCGCGCGGCAGGGGCTTTTCTGCTCTGTAGAAGAATAGCGATCTGATCCCCGGGAGTTGACACCCATATCAGGGGAAGCTTTAACACCATTGCTGTTGAATCCAACTCTGCCCCTATAAATGAGATACGCTGTGAGGGCAATAAGGTAGACTTTTCGAAGTTGACTGAAAGTCCTAAATGGGAACAGAGGCTGAGTGTGTAGTCCCTGGCTTGTACAAGACGATGCTCGGTGGTAGCGGTAAGGAGCCAGTCGTCCAGATACGGAAACACCCAGAATCCTAGCCGTCTCAGGTGAGACGCTACTACTGCCATGCATTTGGTGAACACCCTGGGGGCTGAAGTGAGACCAAAGGGCAGCGCTCGAAATTGGAAATGACTGGCTCCCAGCTGGAAGCGCAGGTAATCTCTGGACGCTCTGGCCATTTTGATGTGGTAGTATGTGTCCTGGAGATCTATTGAGCACATCCAGTCGTCCTTCTGTATAAAGGGAAGGATCGATTGTAGCGTGACCATCCAGTTGAGTTTGCTGAGATCCAATATTGGTCTCCAGTCCCCTGTCTTTTTTGGAACTAAAAAGAACCTTGAGTAAGTTCCGGATCCTCTCTGGTCCGCCGGGACTGGTTGGATGACTCTTTTTTCGAGCAACTTTGTAACTTCTATGGCTGCTGGATCTCGCAGATGGGGTGGAACATCTGGAAATCTCTTTTGTGCAGGGGGGATGGATGTAAAAGGAATGTTGTATCCTCTGGTTACTATGCTTTGTACCCAAGAATCTGAGGTAAGGTTTAGCCAGACCTCCGGGTACAAAGCTGCGACCCGACTGCCTCCAGAGTAGGACAGTCGGGCCTCCACTCAGGAGTGCTGGAAAGGCTTCCCAGGGACAGTATCCCTGTCGCCCTGATGCTGCGGACCTCCTCTGCCGCCTGGGCGGCGTCTTCCATTTCTCCCCCCCCCCCTCTGCCTCTGGAGGGGGCATCACTCTGTGCGGCCTGGTAAGATCCCTGAGTCTTACGGAACCACATTTTTCCGCCTCGTTGCCCTTTGGGGTATGGTCTAGTCGGAGCGGAAAAACAGACCCCTACGGCAGACAGGGTCTTACCTTCTAGCTCACACCGAGTAAGAGTCTCCTTTACTTTGGGCCCAAACAAGGTGGCACCATCAAAGGGGGCGTTGGTAAAGGAAGACTTAAAGGCTTCCACAAAGGAGCACAGCCGCATCCAGGATTGCCTACGTAGAGCAATCGCTGAGGCTGCAGCCCTACTCAAACCTTCAGCTGCATACAAGATGAGCCTCATGGACGAGTTGACTATTGAAGTGAGGGTGTTGAGCTGTGATGTCACTTTGCCCGAGACAGCAGCATCTGTGTTACCCTGGAGGGTATCTCCCAACTCTTTAATGAGATCCCTCTGAAGTCACGTAAAATACGTCAGGTAGTTCAGCGAACGAATGGAAAAGGTCGCTGAGCTAAATACGCGCTTCCCATACCTGTCCAGAGTCCTAGAATCCTTATTAGGAGGATGGACAGAGGAAGATGCTTTGGACATTTCCTTTTTCGTGGCTGCCGCTACCACCATAGCATCAACTGGGACTCCTTTGGTAAGACAAGTCTTGTCCTGGAGGGCGGTAATGTACTTGTTTGGTCTCCGAGGCACTGGTTCCACTGTGTCTGGTGTCTCCCACTCCCTTCGAGTTATCAGGTCCATTAGCTCGTCGAAGGGCGGGGTCACCCAGGAGGTAGAAGGTTGAGTCCCAAACGCCTTCGTCAACACCTATTCGTATTCAGTGGGGGCAAGTGACTGCCAATCACCCCTCTGTCTTAAGATCTCCAGGATGTCAGCAAACGAGACATCCTCAGAGGGGGAACGTGGGGACCCCTCTGCCTCATCCAAATTGGTGTCATATGTTAGAGATTCCTGTGGGGAATCAATGTGCCTCCTCTTGCACAATCTTTTCCTCGGAACCTCATCAGAGGGGGCATCTGGCGAAGCCTCCGAGGAACAGGGGACACCCTCTGGGGCTAGCTGAGGTGTTGGACTCTACGCTTGGGAGTGATCGTGGGTACAGAAGTAGAACATGGCCCTTTAGGGGAAGGAGAAGATGACACCGATGACATAGATGTCTTCTCAGACAAGACCTTCCTCATAAGATCGAAAGCCCCTGACCCCCGGGCCGAGGAATCCTCCGGATCCGAAGAACCGGGCAGCCTCCCTGACACCGGGACCAGGGGGTCCGACCCAGAAGATGGAGCCGAACTGATCTGTGCCGTGGCCCCGAGGGGGAGAGTCGGGACCGAAAACTCGGTACGGCTCTCGGCCCCGGAACCAAGGAGAGACCGTCGGCTCCGCGATTCCTCAATAGGCTCCGAAGGCATCGAGGTCAGCGGTGCCGATCGCACAGTGGAAGGCTTCAGCACCGAGGGTTCCACTATCATCAGTTCATCTTCTCCCGGCTCCGAAGACTGGATAGGTCTCGAAGGAGGATCCGTCGGAGACACAGGGAGGGCTTCCAGTTTCGACACCAATTGGGACGAAACCGCAATTAGCATGGACAGAGCCGTGTTTTCCATAAGCTTCTGTACCACATGGTCCACATCAGTTTTGGATAAAGGCCTAGAAGAATGGGTCGAAGGAGCCGAAGACAGCACCAATCGAAGAATCGACCGTGGAGGCAGCTCCGACACCGGTTCCAAGACCTGGGGCTCGATCAAAGGTAACCGTTCGATACCAGGCCCCGAGGTCTGTGGAGCCGGCGAACTCACTTTGGAAGAGGTGCTCGGAGCCAAGGACCTGGGCTCCAACACCTTAGACATCTTCAATCCCTTCGAAGATCTAGAAGTTTGGTCAACCTTCTCCAAGGCTTCTAAGAAGCCTGGCATGATTAAGCCTCTGTCTATCAGCTTCCTGCGCCTCTCCATCATGACCCTTCCACTGAAGGAGTGGCAAATAGAACAATCCTCCTGCAGGTGGAGAGGGCCAAGACAATAGACGCAGGAAGCATGATTGTCAGTGATGGACATCTTTTGCCCACACTGGCACCTTTTAAATCCGGATTTAGCCTTTTCAGACATATCAGCCATAAATCAACTTGCCAAACACGGAAAGAGTTACGTTAACAACACTATACCTAGGTTACTATGAGTAGAATAGTCCTAAATTAACTATGTAAATATATCTAAAGATAATAAGTGAATATGAAACACAGCACACGATAATAATGTCAAATACTATGAAAAAAGTTTACAAAAGTTCTACAAAACAACTAACTGCCAGAGCCCTGACAGAAAATTTTAGTCCTAAGCCCTAAGATTACCTATATACAGTCTCTAATGGTAACACACACACTAAATTATTTAAAAAAATAGAAATTTTTTACTGGCCCGAGCTCTCTCGATGCGATCAGCTGCAGTGGCAAACTAGATCTGAGGTATAGCAGGGAGGATCATGGGATACATACTGAGTCTCAAGCTTCTCTTAGATGCAGAGCTTGTGATGCGGCTGACTCGGAGCCGAGGATCGGCTCCGAACCCGTGTGTAAGAACAAACGGCGAGATTGAGCAATGTCACATATATATTTATGTGCCTGCTGTCATTTGCTTTTATTTATTTTGTTATTCCTTTCTAAACCAGTTGGACAATCTGAACCACTGGAGCCTTTATAACCATAACCAGAGAATGGAATTCCAGGATAACGTAAATTTAGTAAGACCTGAGTATTATACACAGTGGCTAGTGTTACTCGAAGTACAGTGTGCTTACACTGAGATAAGTTATTGTACATTGACACAAAAGTTTGTCTGTTACTTCAAGTACAATTTGCTGGTTGTATGAGCTGTGATATTTTCATGGTCATGTTTCCAGCAGATACAGCACTGTGTTACCAACTGATGCTGATACTACATTCATTAAAATGACTATGCACTGTGTGGTAAACCTTTCTCCACCTTATTTTGTTTATCTATTGGTGAAGCTTTAGGTCTCTGTTTCTGGTGTTAGGGGGGGTATTCGATTTGTAGAGGTATAAGAGGTCAGTGCCATGGGATGTCAAGAATTGTTACTGGATGTGATAGAAATTGTGGATAATGTTTTAAGTAAAAGGGAGGATGCGAAAATTGTGCTAGGTGATATTAGCTAAGCATTGATACAGTAGGATGTTGTGAAGAAATATGTAATAGACGATACAATTAGGAGAATGTGTATTTCAGCTTATTGGAATAACAGAGTGAAAGTATTAGCAAATGGGTTGATAAGTAAAAAATATGCATTGTGTGCTACAAGACCATGAGTGGAATATTGTTAGTGATAAATGTGTTATTGAGTGAAGTGGCTTATAAAATAAAAAAATGCTAGATATGTGATGCATAAGTAGGTGGTGATACCAGTAGATGTTAAGTTGTCAATCTCGCCTTCATTCTTGCTTGATGGGTTCGGAGCCGATCCCTCGGCTCCGACTCGGCACTTGCTTTAGCTCGAGAACTCCTTTTACCAGCTCGAGGCAGCCCCATATCCCATGATGCAAGGCAGGAAGTACCCAGATCTCGTTTGCCGCTTCGCTTGGGAGGTCTTCTCTTTACCAGCTCCTGGTAAGTAATTCACATTTGTGACATTTAAGCCCCTTTTTGGTTAAAAACTTTTTGTTTTGATAGTTTAACTTTAAATTTAACTTTTCTGACAGAAATCCCTGTCTCTTTTAATTTTTAGTCAGTTAATTTCCTATCCCATCCCCCTGTTAGGGTGTGTGTGTTGGTATTTTTACTAAATACCCTTTTGGTATTAGTTTAATTAATTGGACTGGTGTGTGTGTGTTTTGTTAGGCACCATGTCTAAAGAGAGGGTTTCAGGTTTTAAGAAGTGTGACTCGTGCTGTCAGAAGATGTCTCTGACAGACGGTCACACTTCTTGCCTGTACTGTTTAGGCCCTCTTCACCTGCAGGACTCCTGTGCTATTTGTCACTCCTTCAGCCAGAGAGTCCTGCAGGAGAGAAGGAATAAGTTGATTCTCAGGGTCTTCTTAAGCCGGAGGGCTCTCCGCCAAGTCGGCCCCACAAAATCAACTAAATCTGCCAAGACCCAGGCTTCTGTTCCTAAGCCTGTGGCCTCGGCTCCGACTCAGTAGAGTCGAGATCGCCCGCTGGAGCCGATTCTGATCCACTAAGCTTTCGGCGCCGATGGCTATCGGTGCGAATCTGCTTTGACCACTGTGGTGTCGGTTCCGACCGGCTCCGACACCCACGCAGGGCATCGTGTCGGCCCGATCGGCTCCGACACCCATGTGGCACAGGCATCGGTGTCGGGTCCGATCGGCTCCGACACCGTTACTTTTGTGGCTGTATTGGCTCCCGCTGGAGCCGAGACATCGGCGCTCTGCCGGCTCCGAGAAATCGGTGCCGACAGGATCAGTAATATCGGCTCCGATGACCCCTTCCAGGAAGAGGTCGGGGTCCCCTTCCTTGGGGCCGGTACTTTCGGCTCCCGCCTCGCCTCTTCTATCGGAACGGAGCCATCGGAGCCGATCTTCAAGGTCATCCAGGTTGTCAGACCATGACCTAGAGAGAGTGGTCAGTAGATTGCTCAAGTCACAGGTACTGGCCCAAATGCTACACAGTCCGTCTCAGCAGACGACTGTTGGTCCACACCCCGTTACAGTTCCTCCTTCAACTCTACCTCAGAGCTTGGAGTTGGAGTCTTCGGGCATGGTTACTGCTACGGCTGGAGGACGGATACCCCTTCTGTTCCTTCAGCCCCTACTCTTATCTCCTCTTCCTTAGAGGGATTCGTGGTCGGGCTTCCATGGTCTCCTCCGAGGGTGAGTGGCATCGACCCTTGTCCGAGCCCGCTCTTCCCTTGGAGCCTCGGCCTTGGTGAGCTCGGCTCCGACATCTGCCTCGGAGACTTCCCTTCGGTGGCCCCGGAGTTCCTAGCTCTTCGAGCGGGTCTCTCGGACCTGCCTGGGAGGGAGCATTCGAGGTGATGAAGAGTGTACTGGCCACTGGTATCAGTCAGCAGTCTCTTCCCGTAGCTCCTCCCTCTATTGTACCTGTTGACATCTCTGCCACTTCTCTTGCTACAGGACCCAGAGATCCTCCGCCTCAGGTTTCCCCATTGGGAATTTCCCCTCTTCCGAGGATTCTCCTGATGTTTCGGGAGATCCTCCTAGGAAGAGGACTTGTAAGAGGAAGCATGTAGACTCCCTGAGTCTGTCACTGGATACTGACTTTGATGAGTCAGAGGGATCCCTAGATCCCCTCTGAGGATGTCTCCTTCTCAGACATCCTAGAACTTCTGAAACAGAGGGAAACTGGCCCACCAACAATCCCTCTGAGGATGAGTCAGTATACCTAGAGGCGTTTGGATCTCGGCCCTCCACCTCCTGGGTGTCTCCGCCTTCGACCCCTTATGCAGGTTATAGCTCGAAGGCGTGGACAGCTCCTGACTCTGTAGAGCCAGTCCCTAGGAGGCCTTCTAAATTTATAACTGCCCCTAGTGACAAACAATTCCTTACCAAGGGTGTCCCCGCTGATGCCATGGTGGTGGCTGCGGCCACCAAAAAGGAACTTGCAGATCCTTCCGTGCCTGTCCATCCTCCTAACAAGGACTCTAGGACCATGGATAGGTACGGCAAGCGGATGTTTTCCTCAGCGACCTTTGCTATGCTCGCTGAATTATCTTTGTCACTTCACCAGACTCCAGAGATATCCTGAAGGAGCTGGGAGAAGTAGTTCAGGATCCTACAGCTGCAGGGGCCCAAGAAAAGATTGCTTCGCAGCTAGGAACCCTCAATTCCATTGCTAACTCCTCCATGCGGCTAATATCTTATGCTGCTGACGGAGCGAGTAGAGCTGCAGGCACAGGTGTGGCTCTTAGACGCCAAGCCTGGATGCGGCTATGTGATTTTATGGATCCCTTTAAGGCGTCCTTCACAAATTCTCCCTTTGATGGGTCAGCTTTGTTTGGCCCTCAGGTGAAGGAAACCTTGACCAGGTGTGAGCAGGACGGCAAGACTCTTTCTGCTGTTGGAGTCCGTTTTTCCACCCCTTCTAGGCCTTATCCCAAAGGACAGAAGGGTGGGAAGATGTGGTTCCGTAAATCTCAAGGAGTCACGCCGGATTCACGTGGTCAGTTTACCCCTAGAGGCAGAGGGGTAACAACAACAGACGCCGCTCTAGAGGCAGAGGGGTCCAAGAATCAGGGCAACAGGGAGTCTCTTCCTGAGAAGCCCTTTCAGCATCCCTGAGGTGTTGCCCGGCTGTCCCTCCTTGGAGGCAGTCGGGAAGATTATCACTGTACCCCGAAGCCTGGCATTCCCTCACTCAAGACAGATGGGTACAGTCGATCATATCCAAGGGTTACATAATTCCTTTCGAGGAAAGTCCTTCCCTCAAGTTCCCTTCCAGATGTACCACCGGTCTAAGGGACATTGCAGAGTTAGAGATCGCAAAACTACTGCAAAAGAGCCATTCAGCCAGTTATAGACCATTCAGAGCCCGGAATCTACTCAAGGTTCTTTTGGTCCCCAAAAGACGGGAGACTGGAGACCAATATTGGATCTCAGCAGACTCAACAAGTCTGTCAAGAAGACAAGATTCCGAATGGTCACTCTTCAGTCAATTCTACCCTTCTTACAGAAGGACAACTGGATGTGCTCAATAGATCTTCAGGATGCGTACTATCACATCAAAATTCACAGACGCTCCAGGAGATTTCTCCGCTTCGGCTGGGGTCCAGTCATTTCCAGTTCAGAGCCCTGCCCTTTGGTCTCACTACAGCCCCAGAGTGTTCACCAAATGCATGGCAGTGGTCACGGCTCACCTGAGACGTCAAGGATTCCAGGTGTTTCCGTATCTCGACGACTGGCTCCTGTCAGCCACCACCAGGCATCAGCTTATACAAGCCAGGGATTACACAATAGACCTTTGTTCTCATTTGGGCATCTCAGTCAACTACGAAAAATCATCCTTATCGCCCTGCCAGTCTATTACCTTCATAGGCAAACTTAAACACTGTTCGGATGTCAGCTACCCTTACAGAACAAAGAGTTTCAGACATTCAAACTCATGTCAGGATCATTCTGGCCAGCAAGAAGGTACAGGCCAGAATGGTTCTAAAGGTGTTAGGTCTTATGGCTGCGGCCATCACTCTTCTTCCCTGGCTCGATTCTACATGCGCCTCCTTCAGTGGATGCTGTTCACACAGTGGTCATACCAGCAACTCCCAATGCGTCACCAGATTCTGGTGACACAAACATGCAAAGAACATCTTGCTTGGTGGATCACATCGTCTCAGGTTCACCAAGGCAGGTGCTTTGTACCTCCGTCCCTGATAGCCACTGTCACCACGGATGCCTCCCTGATCGGGTGGGGGTCATTATCAGGGCAGGATGGTTCATGGGACGTGGCAACCGCTCGAGTACCATCTGCACATAAATGTCCTGGAGATGAGAGCAGTGCTTTTAACGTTGCAAGCCCTCAACGACTTTCTTCCCGTAGGGACAATTGCAGTCCACACAGACAACATGTCTGTAGTTTGGTATATCAACAAACAGGGCGGAACCAAGTCCTACCCCTTGTGTCGAGAAGCGCTCAGACTATGGCAATGGGCGATCTCCTCTCATCGGTTTCTGGTAGCAACGCATATCCCTGGGAAAACCAACATTATAGCGGACAGATTGAGCAGAGCTATTCTCATGCCTCACGAGTGGTCTCTCAAGCAGTCCATAGCGGAAGAGATTTTTCTGGAATGGGGTCGTCCATGTTGCGATCTTTTTGCTACTCCCCAAAACAGCAAATGTACAGACTTCTTCAGCCTCTTCCCTCTATCAGGCCATCCCCACAGAGACGCTCTGACCCAGGATTGGCCCCAGGGACTTCTTTATGCCTTCCCTCCTTTTCCTCTGATCCCTCAGGTGATCCAGAAAGCTACCGTTTTGAGAGCCAAATTGATTCTCATTGCCCCTTACTGGCCTCGACAAGTTTGGTTCCCGTTCCTCCATCATCACCTTTTGGTGCAGCCGTGGCATCTGGACCCAGTGCCAGATCTACTGATTCACCAATCCGGTCAGCTGCACCGGTCAATCCCTTCTCTCAACCTCACAGCATGGTTGCTCCACTTCCTTCCTTAGCCAGGCTTCCTTTGATCTCTAACCCTGTTAGAGATATCATAGTAGCTTCACTAAAATCCTCTACCAGGAGGATTTACACAAGCAAATGGAAACGTTTCTCTTATTGGGCTAAGACCCAAAATATTGATCCTTTTACTGCTCCTGTTCAGGCAGTTCTGGACTTCTTAGCAGAGATCTTCCATGCAGGCTCCTCTTCTTCCACAGTCAGAGTTCAGTTGGCTGCTATTTCTAATTTTCATGTCGGGATAGCAGATCATAATATTATGTCCCATAGGCTCTGCAGGGCCTTTTTGAAAGGAATTTTCCTACTAAAGCCTCCAATCAGGAATCCTCCTCCTCAGTGGGATTTAAATTTAGTGCTGACATCCTTGATTCTTCCCCCCTTCGAGCCAGCTGTTTCTTGTTCCCTGAAATATCTTTCTTGGAAAACTTTATTCCTAGTGGCTATTACATCTGCCAGGAGGGTGTCTGAACTTCATGCTCTTTCGGTTCGACCCCCCTATTTGATTTTTCACAAAGACAGAGTATCTTTGAGAACTAATCCATCCTTTTTACCTAAGGTCGCTTCGAAAAACAATCTGAATCAATCTATTGATCTCCTTGTATTTTTTCCTAACTATTCAGATAGAGCTGAACAAAAGCTACATTATCTTGACGTCCACCGTCAGCTTAGATATTATTTGGACAGAACAAAAAAATTTAGAAAATCTGATCAACTTTTTGTTTCCTATGCGGATAATAAAAAAGGCCTTCCTGTTTCTAAAGTGACTTTGTCCAGATGGCTTTCTTCGGTCATCACTGAAATTTATACGATCGGGAAAACAGCTGTGCTCAAAACCTAAAGCACATTCAACTAGGAGTTTAGCTACTTCTACAGCTTTTCAAGCTAGACTGCCTTTAGACACTATTTGTGCAGCGGCCACTTGGGCCACTCCTCACACTTTTGTTTCCCATTACAAATTGGACTTGGCCTCCAGGGACAGAGCCAGTTTTGGCTCTACAGTCCTCAAGAGTTTGTTCCATTGAGCCACCCAGGATAGAGGTGCTAGGACGCGGTCCCATCAAGCAAGAATGAAGGCGAGATTGACAACTTAACATTAAGAAGTTATGTACCTACCATAACGCTCCATGTTAGTTGTCTTCTCTGCCTTCTTTCTTCGACCCTCCCTCCTTCCCTTGGCCTGGACAGACCTTGTATAAGAAACTATAATACTAAAGACCATTCAGACCTGGTCCTTTTTCCATTTGTAAGTTTCTTCTTCCTTTGGGAAGTATTGTTTATGCTTGGTGTTATTGCCCTTTTGTCAACAAACGAGATCTGGGTACTTCCTGCCTTGCATCATGGGATATGGGGCTGCCTCGAGCTGGTAAAAGGAGTTCTCGAGCTAAAGCAAGTGCCGAGTCGGAGCCGAGGGATCGGCTCCGAACCCATCAAGCAAGAAAGAAGGCGAGAGAAGACAACTAACATGGAACGTTATGGTAGGTACATAACTTCTTATTTTGACATACATAGACAATGTAATTGTAGTTGCTAAGAACAAAATATAGGTGAGACAATTGTTGGTTTGTCTGAATGGATGTTTAAAGGAAACGGGAATGACCTTGAGTAAAGAAAAATGTAAGGATTTGGATGATGTAAAAATTGGTGGTGTTTATTTTTCAATGAATGAAGTGTCTTTGCTAAGAATACATTTTGGAAAATTATGTAGTTATGACAGAATGAGAGGGTTTGATAAAAAAAAATTAAAGAAATATGTCATCTGTGGAGGACATACAGTTTAGCATTCAAGAAAAAGGTTTATCTGGTAAAGTTGGTATTAAATGGGGAAAATAGCGTATATGTCAAATATTTATATGATCCCAGTAAAATATGAAAAGGAAATTATGCATTTGGTGTTTTCTTTCACATGGGGTTCATAATCAAATCCAGTGAAAAGATGGGTGTTGTATGTGAGTGAAGGTGAAGGGGGATTGGGATTACTAAATCCAGTTGTTTATTCTGCTTCTTTAAACTGGTAGAGACTATTAAATTGGGTAAAGAAAGAGAATGCGAGTTTAATAATGAGAATGTTTAAATATAAGCACAAAAATTCTGTGGATGATGAGAATAAGAAAAATAGAAAACATATGTAAATGAAGAAATTAAAAAGTATCAGAAAAAATGCTAGCATGGAAAATAAAAGAATGGTGATGATGAGAAATATAGTATGATGTGCTATAATAGTATGATGAACCCAGAAGATGTTATTAAAGCCATTATATAAAGAAAAGTGTACAAAGACAATAGTGTATCAGGATTTCCTATGGAGACTGGTAATAAATAAGTTACCATTAAAGAAAGTTGTAGAATGTTTATTTTGTGGGATGGAAGAGACAACAGAGCATGTTTTGTTGAAATGTAAAAGTGTGAGAAAATGAAGAAAGTTTTTTGAGAATGTTAATGACACAAATATTGTAGATATGAATATAATTATGTGTGGATATTATAAGAATAAGAAGAAAGAGTATGTGAGAAGTATATAAGAATTTATTTTATGTAATATGGTTATAAAGATTAAATAAAAACTTGTATAATAGGAAACAGATTTTGGTAGATATATTGCAAAAAATCAGATTATGGTTGCGGAAGAAAAGTGGGGGTCAGTTATGGAAGAATAACAATGAGGTTGTTATCTCTGATCTATTTGGCAGTGAGTGGCTCACACTCAAACAGATCTCAGAGCCAAGTTGCTGTCATTGGACTTGAGATGGCCTGGTTCAATTCTGAGGTTCTTGGAGCTGTCCCTTCTTCTCGCAGCTTTGGTGCTAGCCCAGGCTTTGGCTTTTGAGCCGAGTTAAGTGGGACTCTGAGACCAATTTGTGTTAGGTGCTACAGCCCTTACAGGAGGGGTCTCTGGTTCTGTCTCGACTTCTGCCTTTTAAGCTTTCAAGAGAGAGCTCTCATGTTCTAGGCAGTGGACTTCCCTTTCCTGCTCAAATCTATCCCTCACCCACAGGAGTTCCCTAAGTCCTGATCCTACACCTTACATTTTATCGGCCAGCCAGCTAGCCTCTCAAAATCTTGAGTCTGTCCACATTGAGAAAACCTGTTCACATTCTGGGTCTTCCCCAGAACAGCCCACTGGGGAGGTTCATAAGAAACATTTGTATGAAAGGAGGCACATTGAATCCCCTCATGAGTCCTTAACTGAAGATACTGAGTTTGATGAGTCAGTATTTCTTAGGACTTTTATGGCTGGCCTGTCTGCTTCTTGGTTGGTCCCCCTGCAGACTAGGTGGTTGACCTAATTGCCTTATGTGGAAGTGAAAGGAACCAGATGGGGCTGAATCAATTCTGCATGAACCTGACAAGTTTTTGGTTTCTCCTAAGGATACACTTTATTGAAGCAAGGATGGTGGTGGGGGCAGCCACGAAAAAGGAGCTTGCAGAAGAATGTTCCACTTTCCATCCCTCTAACAGAAAATCTCGAGCAGTGGAGAGATTTGAGAAATAGGTTTATGCTTCAGCAACCTTTGCGCTTATGGCACTGAACTATTTGGCACATGTAATGTGCTTCCAGACAGATTTGACCAAAGAGCTCCCCAAATCTCTCTCAAGGTCCCTTTCTGTGGAGGAGAGGAAGACTTATTGGGTCACAGTTGGCCACCTTTCAGTTCCTTTCAAATGTGTCTATGTTTCATTCAGATATGTCTGTGTACCTCATTGCCAGTGCAACAAAAGACACTTCAAGAGCTGTGTGCACTGACATAACTGTTAGGAGACCTGTCTGGATGCACCTCTCTGACTTTGTAGAGCACTTTAAAACATTTAATGTTAAGTTGTCTATCTCGCCTTCATTCTTGCTGGATGGGTTCGGAGCCGACCTCGGCTCCAACTCGGCCACTCTAAAAGCTCGAGAGTTGGTTCCACCGGCTCGAGGCTCCCCTTATATCCCACAATGCTAGGCGTGAGTTACCTCAGATCTCGTTTGCCGCTACAGCATCGAGGTGTTGGTTTTTCTACCGGCTTGTTGGTAAGTGTATTTTTTGTAAAATTAGAATACTTAAAACCCTATATTTTTAAGTTTAAATATATTTCCCTTAGTGTAGTGGATTTCTACCCCTGTTTTCCGGAAAATCCCATATTTTTCCCACAAGAACTTTTAAAGTTCTCTCTCGGGCCTTCTGGCCTTTCTCCATCCCCTAGTGGTGTGTGTGTGTTACTCTTAATTAAACTTTAGTTAATTGTTTATTTTTGAGTTTTAAAAGTAAGATTAGTGTAATCAGTGTGTCTGTTTGAGTGTGTGTGATTACACTTTTTTGTCTAGGATGTCTAAAGACACAAAGGTCTCAGGCTTCAAGAAGTGTGATGCGTGCTGCCAGAAAATGTCTCTGACAGACGGTCACACTTCTTGTGTCTACTGCCTGGGGCCTTTGCACCTGCAGGACTCCTGTGCTGTATGCCACGGCTTCAGCCCCAGGGTCCTGCAGGAAAGAAAAAATAAGTTGATCCTAAGGGGTCTACTTAAGCCTGAGGATTCCCTTTCTGTCTCTGGGAAACCCTCTAAGGCTTCTAGGTCCTCGGCTCCAGCTACTGAGCCGAGACCTAAAGCTACAAAACCTATGTCTGCATCGGCTCCGGCTGGAGCCGATGAGTCTACAGCTTCTGTGGCTCCCTCGGCTCCGGCTGGAGCCGAGGTAGTAGAAATTCCCTTGTCGGCTCCGACCAGACCTTCGGAGTCGACATCTAGGAAGAGATCCAGGTCACCATCCCTTGGCTCCGTTCATTCGGCTCCAGCATCTCCTCTGCTGTCTGAACGGAGCCATAAATCTCACTCCTCTAGGTCATCGAGGCTGTCAGATCATGACCTCCAGAGGGTAGTGAGTCGACTTCTTAAGTCCGAGGCACTGGCCCAAATGCTTCAGAGCCCGACTCATCAGTCGATGCCTGCCCCTGTCCATCAATATATTCCTCCTCCGACTCCGTTGAGCTCGGAGCCGGGGCTGAACTGAGACTGTGGCAGCGCCAGAGCCGATACAGGTGTCTTCAGCTCCGCCGTCGGCTCCGATTTCTTCTTCGAGGATTCTCGGCGGACTTCCTCGTCGGCTCCGAGGGGTGAGTGGCATCGACCCTTGTCCGACCCGCTCTTCCTCTCGGAGCTCGGCTGGTGAGTTCGGCTCCGACATCGGCCTCGGAGCCATCACTGTCGGTGCCGAGGGAGGTTCTCAGCTCGGAGCGGGACCGCTGGCTTTGCCTGACAGGGGTGCTCGAGGTCATGCGGAGTGTGTTAGAGCCTGGCTCTACTCCACAGTCGGCTCCGCCCCTCCCTCACGGTGCCTCAGGTCAAGTCGACTCACTCCCTCATCCCGGACCGCAGAGAGCCAGCTCCTCAGGAACCCCTGTGGGATTTCATCCTCTTCCGAGGCCTCTCCTGATTTGGCAGAAGAGCCCCTCGGAAGAGGAAGTGTAAGAGGAAACACATTGACTCACCTGAGTCCATCACATCTGACACAGATTTAGATGATTCCGAGGGTTCCCCGTGCCCCTTCTGAAGATGTCTCCTTTGCAGACATTCTCGAAATCCTCAAACAGAGGGAAATTGGCCAGCCCTCAGCCCTTCGGAGGATGAATCTGTGTACCTTGAGGCGTTCGCTCTCGCCCTTCCACCTCCTGGGTGTCTCCCCTTGACCCCCTCATGCAGGTGGTAGCTAAAAGGCATGGACGGCTCCTGATTCAGTGGACCCCACTCCCAGGAGACCCTCAAAATTCATAACGGCACCAGCAGACAAACAGTTCTTGACAAAAGGAGTTTCTGTGGATGCTATGGTGGTAGCTGCTGCCACTAAGAAGGAACTAGCTGATCCTTCAGTACCTGTCCATCCACCTAACAAGGAATCTAGGTCCATGGACAGGTACGGAAGCGGATGTTCTCGCCAGCGACATTTACTATGTTCGCTGAACTACCTGTGCCATTTCACTCGTCTTCAAAGGGACTTGATTAAAGAAGCGAGTGACATGTTGAAGGACCCTACAGCTGCGGGTTTTCAAGATAAGATGAACACTCAGCTGGCTACCCTTAACTCCATAACCAACTCCTCCATGCGCCTCCTTTCTTATGCGGCTGATGGAGCGAGTAGGGCCGCAGGGACAGGTGTGGCCTTACGTAGGCATGCCTGGATGCGGCTATGCAATTTTGCGGACCCTTTCAAGACGGCTTTCACTAACTCCCGCTTGATGAATCATCTCTTTGGTCCTCAAGTGAAAGAAACCTTGACTAGGTGCGAGACTGATGGCAAGACTCTTTCTGCCGTCGGAGTCCGTTTTTCTACTCCTTCTAGGCCTTACCCCAAAGGCCAGAAAAGTGGGAAAATGTGGTTCCGTAAACAATCTCAAGGGACTTCGCCTGATGCACAAAGTCGCTTCCCGCCAGAGGCAGAGGCGGAATAACAATGGTAGACGCCGCCTCGAGGCAGGGGGGCTCCGCAGAACCAGGGCAATCGAAGCCTTCTCTGATAAGCCCTTTCAGCATCCCTGAGGTGTTGCCCGACTGCCCACCTTCGGAGGCAGTCGGGAAGATTGTCACTGTACCCAGAAGCCTGGCTATCCCTGACTCAGGACAAATGGGTACAGTCCGTCATTTCGAAGGCTATTCTATCCCCTTTCTTCGCATTCCAAACCAATCAAAAAATCCCTTCCAGATGTTCCACCGCTCAAAGGGATCTAGCGGTTTTGGAAATTTCAAAACTGCTTGCAAAAGAGCAATTCAGCCAGTTCCAGCAGACCAGCAAGGATCCGAATCTACTCAAGGTTCTTTTTAGTTCCAAAGAAAACAGGGGACTGGAGACCAATTTTGGATCTCAGTATCTTGAACAGATCAGTCAAGAAAACAAGATTTCGGATGGTCACGCTGCAATCCATCCTTCCCTATTGGGAAAAGGAAACTGGATGTGCTCTATAGACCTTCAGGATGCGTACTATCACATAAAATGAACAGACGCCCAGAAGATTCCTCCGCTTCAGGCTGGGAACCAGTCATTTTCAGTTCAGGGCCCTGCCCTTTGGTCTCACCACTGCCCCCGGTGTTTACCAAATGCATGGCAGTGGTAGCTTCTCACCTGAGACGACAAGGATTCCAGGTGTTTCCATATTTGGACGACTGGCTCCTCACAGCTCCCACCAAGCATCTCCTTCTGATGGCCAGGATTACACTTTTCGCATTTGTCAAAAGTTAGGCATTTCAATAAATTGCGAAAAGTCTGTTTTGTCGCCTTGTCGCACTATTACTTTCATAGGCACAAATCTAGACACAGTAGACATGTCAAGTAGACTAACACATCAGAGAATAACAGACATTCACAAACTGGTCTCACTCCTTTTCAACAACAACAGAATCAAAGCCAGGTTAGTTCTGAAAGTGTTGGGAATTATGGCGGCCATACCTCTCCTTCCATTAGCCAGATTCCACATGCGGATCCTTCAATGGATGCTCTTTACACAATGGTCATACCAGCAACTTCCAATGTCCCACACCATTATGATCACGCGTGCAGAAATCATCTCATGTGGTGGATGTCTTCCCTCAGCTCTTGTTGGGAAGACCCTTTGTTCCACCCTCCGGTTGCTACTCTGACAACGGATGCCTCCCTGATCGGGTGGGGGCATTAACAGGGCAGGACGGTCCAGGGCACATGGCAACCAAACGAATGCCACTTGCACATAAATGTTCTGGAGATGAGAGCAGTGCTTTTAGCGTTGCAAGCCCTTCAAGACTCTCTTCCCTTGGGAACGATTGCAAGCCAGACAGACAATATGTCTGTAGTGTGGTCCATCAACAAACAAGGCGGAACCAGGACATACCCACTGTGTCGAGAAGCACTCAGATTGTGGCAATGGGTGATTTCTTCTCAGCGGTCTCTGATAGCAATGCACATCCCCGAAGTCCAATCAAATTGCGGACAAGTTGAGCAGAGCTATCCTCATGCCTCACGAGTGGTCTCTGAAAGACTCTGTTGTGAGAGAAATTTTCCTCAAGTGGGGTCAGCCTTGCTGCGATCTTTTGCTACTCCCCAAAACAGCAAGTGCAGAGAATATTTCACTCTATTCCCTTTACCAGGCCAACCCAGCAGAGACGCCTAGTCCAAGTTTGGCCCCGGGACTTCTGTATGCATTTCCTCCCTTCCCACTAATCTCTCAAGTGATACAGAAAGCTATCGCTCAGAAGGCCTCATTGATCCTCATTGCTCCTTACTGGCCTCGACAGGTGTGGTTCCCCTTTCTACATCAATTTCTATTGAGCGACCGTGGCATCTGGACCTAGTTCCAGATCTTTTGATCCATCAGTCGGGTCAGTTACATCGCTCCCTCCCTCTCTGAACCTCACTGCTTGGTTCCTCCAGTTCCAACCTTAGCCAGGCTTCCTCAATTATCTCACTCCGTTCGAGATATTTTGATAGCTTCCCATAAATCTTCCACTCGGAAGATTTATTTGAGTAAGTGGAAACGCTTCACATATTGGGCTCAAGGAAGGGACATAGATCCTTTCACTGCTTCCATCCAAATAGTCCTTGATTTTCTAGCTGAACTCTTCCATGCAGGTTCATCTCCTCTACTCTTAAAGTTCAATTGGCAGCTATTTCTAACTTTCATGTGGGTATTTCTGAATCTGCCTTAATGTCCCACAAGCTTTGCAAAGCCTTTTTGAAAGGAGTTTTTCTTCTCAGACCTCCTATAAGAAATCCTCCTTCTCCTTGGGACCTAAATTTAGTTCTTACTTCTTTGATTCTTCCCCCTTTCGAACCTGCAGTCTCCTGTTCTTTAAAATTGCTATCATGGAAGACTCTCTTTCTGGTAGCCATTACTTCAGCTAGAAGAGTTTCAGAGCTTCAAGCACTCAGCTGTCGACCTCCTTATCTATTGTTTCATAAGGACAGGGTATCCTTACGAACGAACCCGTCCTTTTTGCCTAAGGTACTCTCGACGTCAAATCTAAATCAAAGCATTGACCTCCCTGTCTTTTTTCCAGAATATTCCAATAGGTCTGAACAAAAATTACACTGCCTGGATGTTCACCGTCAATTGAGGTACTATTTGGATAGAACAAAACAATTCAGAAAATCTGACCAGCTGTTTGTCTCCTATGCGGAAGGCAGAAAGGGACTTTCAGTTTCAAAGGTATCATTATCCAGATGGCTAACATCTTTGATTTCCCTTGTATATGAAATTAGACACCAAGAGTTGCCTAATAAACCTAAGGCCCATTCCACCAGAGCTTTGGCTACTTCTTTAGCCTTCCAAGACAGACTGCCTATTGACACCATTTGTGCAGTGGCTACTTGGGCTACTCCTCACACTTTCATTTCTCATTATAAGTTGGATTTAGCTTCTAGGCATAGAGCTAACTTTGGTTCCACTGTTCTCAGGAGTCTGTTCCGTTAGGCCACCCGGGACAAGGTGCTAGGGACGCGGTCCCATCCAGCAAGAATGAAGGCGAGATAGACAACTTAACATAAAGAAGTTATGTTCTTACCATAACGTTCCATGTTAGTTGTCTTCTTCTCGCCTTCTTCTTCCCACCCTCCTGCCCCTGGCCTGGACAGACCTAGAGGAGTTGTGATTGTGACCTCTCTTTCTACCACCTCTGTACTTTAGGTATATGCTCTGCTGTGCATATTTCCTGGATCAGGATGTAGGTCACCCTTCTCTTCTCCCTTATTTATAGAGGTGGACTTTGTTACTAATTATTCTATTACTATTATAGGCTGGGCCTAGCTTACAAACGAGATCTGAGGTAACTCACGCCTAGCATTGTGGGATATAAGGGGAGCCTCGAGCCGGTGGAACCAACTCTCGAGCTTTTAGAGTGGCAGTCGAGCCGAGGTCGGCTCCGAACCCATCCAGCAAGAAGAAGGCGAGAAGAAGACAACTAACATGGAACGTTATGGTAAGAACATAACTTCTTTTTTTCAGTTCCTCCTATGATGGCATGACACTTTTTGGACCAAAGGTTAAAGAGATGCTACCCAGAAATGAAAAAGATGGAAGACATTGTCTGCTAAAGTGATCCAGTTTTCTGCCCCCAAAGGATCTTCTCTAGAAACCAAAAGAGAGAGAAGAAATTGTGGTTCTTCAAATCACAGGGTTTGTTCCTGACACTTCTGATGATAGACCCTCCCCTCGATGCAGAGGAGGAACTCAAATAGTGGATATCACCCCCCACACACAGCAGAGGTGGAATGCAAAATCAAGGCTTGTGGGATTCTTTCTCCTGTACAGATTACCAGTGCTCCTGAATGTTTGCCCATCTGTCACACTCCAGAGGTAGTCAGCGGAAGGGGGTGCTTATTCCTGTATCCTACTGCCTGGACAGCCATCATTTAAGATGTTTAGATGCAGAGGGTTATGACCAGGGGCCACTCCATTCCCTTTCTTTCTATCTTTCTTACCCTCTTCACTCAAAAAAACTTCCCAGTTTTCCACCCTCCCAATGAAAGGCAGCAACACTAGAAGTAAAAAAGCTGCTAGACAGTCTAGTCATCCAGAAGGCCCCATCAGACTAAAAAGTATCCAGAATTCACTCAAGGTTCTTTTTGGTGCCAAAGAAAAACAAAGGCTTTAGGCCAATTTTGGACCTTAGTCATCTGCACAAGTACGGGAGACAAACAAAATTCCAGATGGTCACGGTATAGTCAATTCTTGTATTGATGAGGAAGGATGATTGGAAGTGCTCAGTAGACCTTCAGGATGCCTACTACCATACAAAGATGGACAGATACTCTAAAACCTTTTCCAGTTCAGATCTCTGCCCTTTGGTCTGACCACAGACCCCTTCGTGTTCGCCAAGTGTATAGCAGTGATTGCAGCTCACCTTAGACTGCAGGGGGTTCCAAGCATTCCCATACCTGGACGAATGGCTCATAACATCCCCAACAAAGAATTGCCTTATCCGAGCTAGGGACTCCTTGCTCCAACTTTGCTCACAACTAGGGATAACTGTGAACATGGCCATGTCTAAACTTCAACCAGTTTAGGCCTTAGAGTTCACTGGGCTGCATTTGGATAGAAGACTACAAACAGCTGGGCTACTGGAATCAAGGATTACCACACTCTAGCAACAAGCAGCAGCAGTACCTTCCTGTCAGGAGCCACCAATAAGGTTGATTTTGTGTCTCCTTGGCTCATTGGCAGCTGCCATAACATTAGTCCTCCTTGCCAAATTTCATGAGGGTGCACCGGTGGACTGTGTCAGTACAATGGGCAGTGAGAAATCAGCTCATGAATTTTCCAGTATCCCTCACAGAAATTTGCAAAACTTGTATTCAGTGGTGACTAGAATCTCCAATGGTATCTCAGGGTAGACCTTTTGTTCTTTCTTCTCCCCAGGCTACAGTGATCATGGATGCCTCCCAACTAGGGTTGGGGGACACTCTCCAAGGCACTTTGGTCCCTTTCAGAGGCCAGTCTTCACATCAGTATCCTGGAGATGAAAGCACTCCTTCTAACACTGAAGGCCTTTCAGGACTCCCTCCCAAGGAGTGTGATCTCCATTTGAAAGGACAGTTTATCAGTAGTCTGGTATATCAACAAACAGGGAGGAAAACATTTTTATAGGTTATGCCGAGAAGCCATGAGAGTTTGGCAGTGGGTGATGTCTTCTTTTTTTTTTTTTCAATAATAATTCTTTATTTTTTTTTTTTTTCACAACAAATAGTACTACCAACTACATAGAATCATTATACATACCTATACACTTCTAAAAAAAAAAATAATGAAGAAAAAGAATATGTTTGGTGGCTACTATCTTGAAATTTTGCCATGATGCCTGTAAAGGGTTCAACCAATTGGAAGCTATATATAACTTCTGTGGAATGTTGATATCCATTTTTTGTAGTTGAAGTTTCAAGGAATTCCAGAGTTTGAAAATACATTTACAACTCCAAAACATATGTAGGGTCAGCTGTTTGATCTATACATATATGGGCATTTTTTTTTGGTGAGTTAAATTAAAAATGTGTAGAGCAGAGCGGTATTATATCATTAATAAATATCATAATAATAATAAATAGGATACAGATTTTATGGATTTTACACACACAGATTTTATTTACTTTTTTTTTTAGTTTTTCTTTTTCTTTCAATTGTCATTCTCTCCAGTATTATATATTTTTATTTATTTGATTATTATATTTTATTTTAATAATATAACCATATGCTTTATATATTTATTTTCCTGTGTGTGTAAGGGTTTTAGTTCAAGTTCAGTGTTTAATCTTTATCTTCAAAAGGATATAAATCAAGTAGGGTTAAATTAATTATTGAAATGGTTGAAGAATTATCACACTGCAAAAGATTTAATGAGTTAAAAAAATTTTTTTTACTGAAACTATATATGATATTTATGTCTTCTTAAAACTTTCTGATAGCAGTGTACATACCAGAGAAGTCCAGTGTTCTAGCAGGCAGGTTGAGTCATACCTCTCAACCTCTTAGAGCAAGAAATCTGGACAAAGCCATAAATAAAAGTGGGACAAAGGGCAAAAATAGGGACAGTTTTTAAATATTGCTCTTACAAAATTTGATAGAATAACAGGTTTTGAATTAGCATGAATTTTCTAAAGGGTATGAAGTCTGAAACTCAAATGTCTGTCATTATTCTGAAACTCAAATGTCTGCCATTATTTTCGGACCGTAGTCTTTAATGATTTACCGTTAATTTGTCAGAAAACCACAATTTTTTGAAAGACCAAAAAATATGAGGCAAAAGTCTGGACATTCTGCAAAAATCTGTACAGTTGAGAGTTATGGGTTGCGTAGGTCTGTTCTCTTCCCTCATGAGTGATCCGTCAGTCTGACAGTGGTGGATCAGATTTTCTGACTGTGCTGCAACATCCTCCCCCTCCAACACCAAATGCAGCAGGTACTTTGCAGTAATCCCCCCAAGAGGGGAGTCGCCAAGGGATGCTGTAACCCATACTTGCCCCCCCAGTCTCTTTTATGCCTATCATCCCATTCACCTCATCACTAGGCTCCTTTAGAAAGCTCTGGGGAGGAGGACTATGGTAATCCTCATTGTTCACTTTTGGCCTTAATAAGTGTGGTTTCCCTTTATCTGGTCTCATCTGATTCACCCTCCTTGGATGTTGGACCTTGCTTCATATCTTCTTTCCCACCCATCCTGTATGCCTCATTTGGACATTTAAGTCCACAAGTTGACTGCATGGTTTCTGCAGTTCCAATGATGGCTAGACTGTCCAGGCTTTCTTCCCAAGTCATTCACATTTTAACCTCTGTGCCTAGGCCTTCTACCAGGAAGACTTATAAGAGTAAATGGAAACACCTTTCTATTTAGGCTTCCAGTAGAGGTTTGGACCCCTTTTACGCCCCTCTCCCAGTAATTATAGGTTTCCTGGCTTCTCTGTTCCACAATGGAGCTAGCTAATGTACTGTAAAGGTCCAAATAGGAGCTTTTTCCAGTTTTCAGATTGGAGGGCATAAATCACCCATCAGCTCTCTTAGATTGGCCAAGACTTCCTTAGAGGTGTCTCCCTTCTTTGAACCCTTCTTATGGATCCCTTCCTCCTTGGTACATTATTCTTTTACAGACCTTAACCATACCATCCTTTTGAATATGCAACTATGGTTAATTTGAAATTTCTGGCCTGGAAGACTTTGTTTTTCATGGCAGTCACCTCTGCTAGGATGGTATTAGAACTATGTGCCATGTCTGTAAACCTCCTTATTTGTTCTTCCATAAAGACAGAGTTTCCATAAGAACTAATAATTCATTTTCCCTAAAGTAAAATCTGAGTCATCATTTAATCAGTTTGTCAATATGCCTGTTTTCTTCTTAAGATTTGTCAACAGAAGGCAATACGTTAACACTTGTTGGATATACACCATCAGCTTTGTTTTTATATGCATCTCACTAAGAGATTTACAAAGACTGACTGTTCATTTTCTTTTCTTCAACTAAATTAAGAAGGGGGGTCTACAGTGGCTCTTTATCTCTGTATCTTTATCACCTGTTATCTGATTGTACTTCAAATGACTATAAGTACAAGGGCTTATCCTTGCCTAAACTTCCTAAGGCTCATTCGACTAAATCACTGGCTACCTCCATTGTCTTCTTCTTCTCCGGATGACTTGATGACATTTGTGCTGAAGCTACTTGGTCCATTGTCCATACCTTCATATCCAGTTATAAGTTGGATCTAGAGCTTCCTTTGGTTCAGCTGTCCTCCAGGATATCCTTCCAGGAGATCTTCCAAAGTTATAGTACCTGGGGACTCTGTCCCATCCATTGAGGAATGGACAGAAGAGATAGCATCAGATACAAATGTTATGTACTTGCCATAATGATAGATCAGTGTTGTTTGCTTCCATCCTTCCTCAACTTCCTTTTTCCTCTCCTCCATCCAGTTGTTTCACCTGTGTTCTTGAAATGACTGCACTGATTGTCCCTATAGCTTAGTCAACTCCTTTTTAAGCTCAATGCCATGAACCAGTTTTCTTCTGTGAAGTATGGGCAAACTCAATTCAAGGTAACTCTCTAGCTGCAAGGGATTATGAGTAAGAGGAGGAGCCCGAGCTTTGGATCCAGAGTCCAAGAGTGGCTGAAGTCGATTCCAAGCCTGATATGATAACCCAGCCTTTGAGGAAGGATGGAAGCGAAAACACAGATCTATTATTATGGTATGTTCCTAACTTTTGTTTATCCCACACAATCTTCTTTTTGGAATTTGTACAAGGAGTTTTAAGTTGTACTGCTTACAGCAGTAAACAACTTAGCACTATTTGTTTATTTTTGAACTTGTTATTGAAAAATACATTTTTAATGTTTGATTTTGAGTATTACCAACAGGTTAATGGAGTGGCTTTGGGCTGTGGGTTGCCCCTTCTTTCTCTAATCTTGTTCTGTCATGGATGGAGAAGAAATATGCATTTAACTAGGTAATCAGCAAATACCTGACATTTTATAGGTATTTCATTGATAGCATGTTTATCTGGTCCCGATGTCTTCAAATTTCAGAGACTTTCATGGAATATATACAGAACACTACATATTCAGTCGGAATATATTCCCTTTTTATTTTTTTTTTAGTAAATTACGTTAAATCTTGTTACAATTCAAGTATCTTTAAAAAGAGATACATTTGCTATTTCTTATGTGCATAACACAAGCAAAACTCTGTGTGTTGTAAAAGAAACATCATTAACTGGAAAACAATTAGGGCTTCCTGGCTGATTACTGATGATAATGTTTTCTGAGGAAATGAAGTTTTTAAGTGAGTTATTTGAGGAAAAGGGCTATAATCCCCCAAATGCTTAGCAGCAGTTTGGGTGATAAGTCCAGAAGGAAAGATAAGTATACCTCCATATTAAAAGGGAGGGTAATGGCCATCTTCCTTAAAGTGGTTCAAAGACTACAGTGAATTCAAATATAGCTTTTTCTTTAATATATGGTGCAGACAGTAAAGAAGTAAGAAATGTAACAGAGGACAACGACAACTGGAATATTTTAAGGGCTCCCTAATGAAATGTCAGGAATTGCAATGCTGAGTCTCGACAAGATGAAAAAAATACTGAAAATGCAGGGGAAGAGTGAATAACATACATTGTTTTTCTCCTATATTTTTTATTTTTTTTTGTAGTAGGCAAGCCCTCTTCACCCTCTGATGGGGGGTACATGACCCTGCAGCACCTGCACTTATGTGTACCAACTTTGAGATTGTTATACCTCTGAGAAAATAAATATTCTTGTGTTGGACGTAATATATGTAAGTCCAGATTTTCACCTATTTGGTCTCCACATTATGTGACTACGTATACTGAGTCCCGGTATTTCAAATGGGTACCTTTTAAAGGGGCATAATGATTTATTTGCAGTAAAGGGAGATAAATACATTTTCACTAACAAAATATGTGGTTGTTTGAATGATTTGATTGAGAAAATAGGGGGTGGAAGGTGAGCAAAGTTGTAACAAGCCTTTAAGCACGTTTAAATGCAGGTTTTTCGAACAGTGTAGATTCTTAACAAGACTGTTTATACACAACAGTCAAAAATTCAAACAGGACTTTGGGGTCTAAAAAATACTTCACTGTAGTGGTATAGTCTTCTTAACGACATATCTCCCTTGTAAAGCATTTTATGCTGACATATCTCTCGATAAACTGAACAGGAGGGTTTCTGAACATATAAATGATGTAAAAAATAAATTAAGGGACAATGCTTTATCTAGGCAGAGTATCCAGTGCAAGAATTCAGAATTTTTTTTTTTTGTTTTAGACAGTATAGAATTGTACTTGGAAGATGAGACATCAGTAATCTTCAGGACAACAAATAATTGGAATGGCAGTTCCTTTTGAATGCAGGGGTGTTGCCTGGATTAAATAATATCGTATTTATGAAATGTGTTTTAAATCTGAAGTCATATAAAAGGGGAGCTGATGCAAATTGTCAAATATTTCATTGGTCTTTAACTGCAAGTGATTTGTATGTGGTGGTATTTAAATCTAAATTTTTGATGTATTCATTGTTTTGAAGATGTTGATTGAGAACAAAAGCTCAATCATTTGGTGCTGTGCCCCCTGCTCTGGAGCTTCCTCCTACACCTTCGAGGTCCTGCATGTCCCTGCACCTAACCTACTGAATGTAATCTGCCTATTGCCCAAGGAATTAATACTGAGCAAAGAATTCCACTACCAGCTCCCTGGGTGACCTCCCTGAAAAGAAAGTGAAACCTTCGAGGTCCTGCATGTCCCTGCACCTAACCTACTGAATGTAATATGCCTATTGCCCAAGGAATTAATACTGAGCAAAGAATTTCACTACAAGCTCCCTGGGTGACCTCCCTGAAAAGAAAGTGAAACCTTCGAGGTCCTGCATGTCCCTGCACCTAACCTACTGAATGTAATCTGCCTTTTGCCCAAGGAATTAATACTGAGCAAAGAATTTCACTACCAGCTCCCTGGGTGACCTCCCTGAAAAGAAAGTGAAACCTTCGAGGTCCTGCATGTCCCTGCACCTAACCTACTGAATGTAATCTGCCTGTTGCCCAAGGAATTAATACTGAGCAAAGAATTTCACTACCAGCTCCCTGGGTGACCTCCCTGAAAAGAAAGTGAAAGTATGTGTTCCCTACTTAAAAGACTGTAGCCATAACATTGTGTTTTATATACTGCTAGGTTAGGCAAGACCCCAGTCAGGGCAACCAGCAGCCAAACTACCCCCCTCCTCTAGCATTTCTCTTACCCCTACTCATATGTTTTAGCCATTTATTCCTTCCCCCTTTTCTTCCCCACTCTTGTTCTTTTTCTTAGACTCCTAGTACTCACAAACTCATCTCCCTTTCTCCCTCAACTAGATACCCCCATAGCTGACTTACATACTTGTAATTAGGTAGCTGACCACTAGGTGGCGCCTTTACACCAGATTTCTTGCCTTTTTAGTCTACACATTTCTCTTCCATATCTCCTTACATAGGCTCGCTGACCTTTCCACACCCTCCTTGCTCTATCAACCCGACTAAGTCCCCTGCTTCACTTGTCCCACTGGCTTTCCAATCTTCTCTGTCTCAAGGCATCTTACATCACAGGCTACTCCTTAGATACATTACTTCCATTCTTTCTAAGCCTCTTATCTCTCTTCCATACCACTTACCTTCTGACTCACCTACACTCTCCTTACTTCACTGATTGTCTCTCTTGACAACATATGCCTCTGTCTCATCCCGCTCCGTTTGCCCTACGGGCTCACTCCGCTCCCCTACCCTGCCCCCAAATCTCACCCGCCACCAGCACCTCTACATTTATTCCTAACTTACCCCTCCTACCACATCTATCATCCAATCTCAGCCCTCTCATTTACTACCCCTCCCCCATTCTATTATCCAATCACAGTCCTCTTATAACTACCCCTCCCTAATTCTTTCATCAATTAATACTCCTCCTCTTACTTCCCCACCCACTACTACTCCTCCCACTCCAATTCCTACACCTCTATACACTTAGTCTTCCCCTGTCATTGTCCTCTATTTTAACTCTATCCATCCATTTCTGCACCTTCCCTTCTCAACTAGCATATTAAATTCCTTTCTCTACCTCATTAATTACCCCACCTATTTCTAAACATGCCTTCCCAAATTCCCTTCACTATCCAACTCCCCTGCTTCCTTCTCTTCTTACTAATACCTCTGTATCTTGCTACTGCTTACTCCCATAAAGCTCCCCATTTCCTACCTCCTACTCAAACTATCCCTAACACCCAACTTCAATCCTCCCTACTCTCTCACTTCAACACCATATCCTCCTCCCTTATCCTTCCTAACCCACTGCGCCTTTTCCATCTCAAGCTATTCCCTATCTCTATAAAAATTCTCTCTCTTAAATTTCTGCTAACCCCTGATAAATACTTACCATGCAAACACCAAAGGCCAAAACTTATCACCTGTAAAATCCTAGCCTTATCTGGAGACATTCATCCAAACCCTGGCCTCTGCCTCAGCACAGACTACTCCATCCCTCCACCCTCTTCTTCTCCCACTATAAATAAGACTTCCTCCCCTTTCCCTTCTCCACCCACTACCCCTCTAAGCACTCTTAAGACCTTCACTATCAGTGCCCAGAGCCTTAACAACAAATTTTACCAGGTCCAAGCTTGGATTAATCACAACCAACTTGACATCTTAGCCATATCTGAAACCTGGCTAAAACCCCATATTTCTGACTCAGAAATCCTACCTCCTGGTTACCACATCCTCAGAAGTGACCGTTTAAATAAAAAAAGGTGGAGGCTCTGCTCTAATCTACTCCAATCTTCTCTCCCTAATTCCTCTTCAAATCCATACCCCTCAATTCAAAAATTCTGAAATCACAACAGGCCTTCTCAGGTTGAATAAACATAAAAAAATCTGCATAATTTCCATATACATCTCCCCTGGCAACAATATCTCCACCCTTGAAGATATTCTTCATTGGGCCTCAACTGAAATAAAATATGAAACCTTTATTCTAGGGGATGTCAATATTAACTGGAATAAAATCAACACGCCATCTCCTTCACTATCCATTAACCTTTATAACTTCACCCAAGTAATCCATTCAGCAACTCACCCTAATAAAAACCATCCTCCAGGTTCCATCATAGATTGGATACTAATTTCCCTTCCAAACAAAATCATTCTCTCTGGCACCATCCCTGACACCTTCAGTGACCATTTCCCTGCCTTCATCCATCGATCAACAAGCTCCATCCAACACCAACATGTCTACATTCAAACTCGTAACCTTAGCAACTTCAACCCTTTAATTTTTTCTAACATCTTTAAACAAATTAACTGGCAAATCTTAAACACTCTCCCTCTGGACAACGCTGCAGAACATTTTAACTCTATCTTCCTAAATACTCTTAACTCCCTAGCCCCTCTAAGAAACAAACGAATCAAAGCCAACTCTGCTCCCTGGCTTTCCAAAGAAACTAAACAAATTATGCGTCACAGAGACAAATACTGGAAGCTTTACCAGAAAAGTAAACTGCCCTCTGCCTTGCTCCAATACACACAACTCCACAACCAAGTAAAAAAACTTATTACCAAGGACAAAAAAAATTGCTATAATAAACTTCAGTCCAACAACAACAAGAACCCTAAACAATTCTGGAAATCAGTGAACTCCCGTCTCCATCCTGGATCTAGGAATAACCCCTGCCCTGATCCTAGTTTAACTAATAGTGAACTGTGCTCCCATTTCAACACCTTCTTTACTGAATCCATAGCTAAGCTAACCAAAACATTCCCAAATAAGAATCCACCTAACTCCCACCACCCAACACCCAACAACCCAAATAACAATCCCCTAAATTTTCATCTCAAACCTGTATCCACCATTTTTTAAAAAAGCTTTTATCCAAATTAAAGCCTTGCTCAAATGCTCCAGACAACATACCCTCCTCCTTCCTCAAATGTGCAGCTGAAGGTATTGCTCTCCCAATCAGTATCCTGATTAATAGATCCTTAAATGAATCATATGTGCCCAAACTCTGGCATTCAGCCTACATTCTTCCTCTACACAAAGGAGGCAAAAATACCTCTATTTCTAACTTTCGCCCCATTGCCCTCCATTCACCAATATATAAAATTCTAGAAAAATGTGTCCACCACCAACTTTTGCCTTACCTAATTCAGAATCACCTTCTAACTCCAACCTAGCACGGCTTCCATCCTGGCCACAGTACCATAACTGCCCTACTATCCTTCCTAGAAACTGTCAATCTAGCTCGAGACTCTGGACTATTTGTATCCACAGTACTGCTAGATCTTTCTAAAGCCTTCGACACCATCTCCCATACACACCTTCTCCTTCCTCTTGCCAACTTTAATCTCTCCCCTAATACTCTATCCTGGTTCTCCAGCTACCTGTCTGACAGATCTCAAGCTGTCAAATGGAAGAACTCCTCCTCTTCCTTCTTGCCTATACCTACGGTGTTCCTCAAGGATCCATCCTCGGACCCATGCTTTTCAACGTCTTTGATGATGACTCTACCTTGGTCTGTGCCGCCCCCAACATTCCTGAACTACTGACTAAAAGTCAAATAGTGATGTTAAGTTGTCTATCTCGCCTTCATTCTTGCTGGATGGGTTCGGAGCCGACCTCGGCTCCGACTCGGCCACTCTAAAAGCTCGAGAGTTGGTTCCACCGGCTCGAGGCTCCCCTTATATCCCACAATGCTAGGCGAGAGTTATCCCAGATCTCGTTTGCCGCTACAGCTTCGAGGTTGGTTACTTCTACCGGTTCCTGGTGAGTGTTAATTTTTCTTGTAAAAGTTACTCTTTTAAACCCCTTTTAAGTTAAATTTCTTCTTAGTTAGTGTAGATTACAAAACTTTATCCCCGACCCTAAATTTTTCCGTTTCTTTACCAAAGAACCTTTGGTTCTTCCTTTGGGCCCTTTGGCCTTCCCTTCCCTAGTGGAGTGTTTGTGTTTCTTGTAGTTTACTTTAATTTTAGTGTACTTTAAATTCTAGTATTACTACTAAAATTATTATTTTTTCCTGACAGGGTATAACTTGTGTGTTTGGGTGTGTGTTTGTGTACACCTGTCAGTCAGGGAAATGTCTAAAGAAGCAAAGGTCTCAGTTCAAGAAGTGTGATGCGTGTTGTAAGAAAATGTCTCTGAATCTCGCTCAAACTTCTTGTGTCTATTGTCTGGGGCCTTTGCACCTGCAGGACTCCTGTGCTGTGTGCCATGGCTTCAGCCCCAGGGTCTTGCAGGAAAGAAAAAACAAATTAATTCTTAGAGGCTTACTGAAGCCAGAGGATTCCCTGTCAGTTTCAACAGGGAAGCCCTCTAAGGCATCGAGGTCTTCGGCTCCGGCTTCTGAGCCGAGACCTCAGGTTGCTCAACCTTTGCCTTTATCGGCTCCGGCTGGAGCCGATAAGTCTCAGTCCACAGTTTCTGTGGCTTCCTCGGCTCGGCGGGCGAGGTTATTGAGTACCGTGTCGGCTCCGACCAGACCTTCGGAGCCGACAACTAGAAAGAGGTCTAGGTCACCATCTCTTGGCTCCGTTCATTCGGCTCCAGGATCTCCCCTGCTGTCTGAACGGAGCCAAAGGTCTCATCGAGGCTGTCCGATCATGACCTTCAGAGGGTAGTGAGTCGACTACTTAAGTCCGAGGCACTAGCCCAGATGCTTCAGAGCCCGACTCATCAGTCGGTGCCTGCCCCGGTCCATCAACTTTTTCCTCCTTCGACTCTTTTGAGTTCGGAGCCGGGTCGCGTCGGAACCGAGACTGTGATTGCCGGGCCGAGACAATTGTCTTCGGCTCCGTCGTCGGCTCCGTTTTCTTCTTTGGAAGAATCTCGGCGCGGACTTCCCTCGTCGGCTCCGAGGGTGAGTGGCATCGGACCCTTGTCCGACCCCCTCTCCCTCTCGGGCTTGGCGCTGGTGAGTTCGGCTCCGACATCGGCCTCGAGCCATCACTGTCGGTGCCGAGGGGGTTCTTAGCTCCTCGGGCGGGGACCTCTGGCTCTGCCTGACAGGGGTGCATTCGAGGTCATGCGGAGTGTGTTAGAGCCTGGCTCTACTCCACAGTCGGCTCCGTCCGCCCCTCCCTCTATGCTGCCTCAGGGTAAGTCGACTCACTCCCTCATCCCGGACCGCAGAGAGCCAGCTCCTCAGGAGCCCCCTGTGGGGATTTCATCCTCTCTCGAGGCCTCTCCTGATTTGGCAGAAGAGCCCCCACGGAAGAGGAAGTGCAAGAGGAAACACATTGACTCACCTGAGTCTATCACGTCAGACACAGATCTGGATGATTCTGAGGGTCCCCCCCGTTCCCCTTCTGAAGATGTCTCATTTGCAGACGTTCTGGAGATCCTGAAACAGAGGGGAAATTGGCCAGCCCTCAACCCTTCGGAGGACGAATCTGTGTATCTTGAGGCGTTTGGCTCTCGTCCTTCCACCTCCTGGGTGTCCCCCCCCCCTTGACCCCCTCATGCAGGTGGTTGCTAAGAAGGCATGGACGGCTCCTGATTCAGTGGACCCCACTCCCAGGAGACCCTCTAAGTTCATCACAGCTCCATCAGACAAGCAATTTTTATCAAAAGGAGTTTCTGTGGATGCTATGGTGGTAGCTGCTGCCACAAAGAAGGAACTGGCTGATCCTTCAGTGCCTGTCCATCCACCTAACAAGGAATCTAGGTCCATGGATAGGTGCGGAAGCGGATGTTCTCCTCAGCGACATTTACCATGCGTTAAGCTGAACTACCTGTGCCATTTCACTCGTCTTCAAAGGGACTTGATCAAGGAAGCGAGTGAAATGTTAAAGGATCCTACAGCTGCGGGTTTCCAAGAGAAAATGAACACGCAGCTGGCTACCCTTAATTCCATATCCAACTCCTCCATGCGCCTCCTCTCTTATGCGGCCGATGGAGCGAGCAGAGCCGCAGGGACAGGTGTAGCCTTACGTAGGCATGCCTGGATGTGGCTATGCAATTTTGCGGACCCTTTCAAGACGTCTTTCACGAACTCCCCTTTTGATGGATCATCTCTCTTTGGTCCTCAAGTGAAAGAAACCCTGACTAGGTGCGAGACTGATGGCAAGACCCTTTCTGCCGTCGGAGTCCGTTTTTCGACTCCTTCTAGGCCTTACCCCAAAGGCCAGAAGGGTGGGAAGATGTGGTTCCGTAAACAATCTCAAGGGACTTCGCCTGACGCACAGAGTCATTTTCCTGCCAAAGGCAGAGGTGGGAATAAGAATGGTAGACGTTGCCATAGGGGCAGGGGGGGTCCGCAGAACCAGGGCAATCGGGAAGCCTTTCCTGACAAGCCCTTTCAGCATCCCTGAGGTGTTGCCCGACTGCCCATCTTCGGAGGCAGTCGGGGGAAGATTGTCACTGTACCCAGAAGCCTGGCTATCCCTGACTCAAGACAAATGGGTACAGTCCATCATTTCCGAAGGCTATTCTATCCCCTTTCTTCGTTTTCCAAATCAGTCAAAAAAATCCCTTCCAGATGTTCCACCCACTCAAAGGGATATAGCAGCTTTGGAAATTTCAAAACTGCTTGCAAAAAGAGCAATTCAGTCAGTGCCAGCAGACCAACAAGGATCCGGAATCTACTCAAGGTTCTTTTTAGTTCCAAAGAAAACAGGGGACTGGAGACCGATTTTGGATCTCAGTGTCTTGAACAAATCAGTCAAGAAAACAAGATATCGGATGGTCACGCTGCAATCCATTCTTCCCCTTTTGGGCAAAGGAAACTGGATGTGCTCTATAGACCTTCGGGATGCGTACTCTCACATAAAAATGAACAGACACTCCAGAAGATTCCTCCGCTTCAGGCTGGGAACCAGTCATTTTCAGTTCAGGGCCCTGCCCTTTGGTCTCACCACTGCCCCGGTGTTTACCAAATGCATGGCAGTGGTAGCTTCTCACCTGAGACGACAAGGATTCCAGGTGTTTCCATATTTGGACGACTGGCTTCTCACAGCTCCCACCAAGCATCTCCTTCTGATGGCCAGAGATTATACTTTTCGCGTTTGTCAAAACTGGGTATTTCAATAAATTGCGAAAAGTCTGTTTTGTCGCCTTGTCGTACTATTACCTACATAGGCGCAAATTTAGATACTATAAACATGTCTGCAAGGCTAACGAACCAAAGGATATTAGACATTCACAAATTGGTGTCACTTCTTCTCAACAACAACAGAGTCAAAGCCAGGTTAGTTCTAAAGGTGTTGGGAATCATGGCAGCGACCATACCTCTCCTTCCATTGGCCAGATACCACATGCGGATCCTTCAGTGGATGCTTTTTACTCAATGGTCATACCAGGAACTTCCAATGTCTCACACCATTATGATCACGCAAGCGTGCAAAAAGCATCTCATGTGATGGATGTCTTCCCCCCAGCTCCTGTCGGGAAGACCATTTGTTCCACCTCCTCCGGTTGCTACTCTGACAACGGATGCCTCCCTGATCGGGTGGGGGGGGCATTATCAGGGCAGGACAGTCCAGGGCACATGGCAACCAAACGAATGCCACTTGCACATAAATGTTCTGGAGATGAGAGCAGTGCTTTTAGCGTTGCAAGCCCTTCAAGACTCTCTTCCCTTGGGAGCGATTGCAATCCAGACAGACAATATGTCTGTAGTGTGGTACATCAACAAACAAGGCGGAACCAGATCATACCCCTGTGTCGAGAAGCACTCAGACTGTGGCAATGGGCGATTTCTTCTCAGCGTTTTCTGATAGCAACGCACATCCCCGGGAAGTCCAATCACATTGCGGACAAGTTGAGCAGAGCTATACTCATGCCTCACGAGTGGTCTCTGAAAGACTCTGTAGTGAGAGAAATCTTTCTCAAGTGGGGTCAGCCTTGCTGCGATCTTTTTGCTACTCCCCAAAACAGCAAGTGCAGAGAATATTTCACTCTATTCCCTTTACCAGGCCAACCCAGCAGGGACGCTCTAGTCCAAGTTTGGCCCCGGGGACTTCTGTATGCATTTCCTCCTTTCCCACTGATCTCTCAAGTAATACAGAAAGCTATCGCTCAGAAGGCCTCATTGATCCTCATTGCTCCTTACTGGCCTCGACAAGTGTGGTTCCCCTTTCTACATCAGTTTCTTTTGGAGCGACCGTGGAATCTGGACCTAGTTCCAGATCTTTTGATCCACCAGTCGGGTCAGTTTCATCGCTCCCTCTCCTCTCTGAACCTCACTGCTTGGTTCCTCCAATTCCAACCGTAGCCAGGCTTCCTCAATTATCTCACTCTGTTAGAGATATATTGATAGCTTCCCATAAATCTTCCACTCGAAAGATTTATTTGAGTAAGTGGAAACGCTTCTCATATTGGGCACAAGGAAAGGACATAGATCCTTTCACCGCTTCCATCCAACTAGTCCTTGATTTTCTAGCTGAACTCTTCCATGCAGGTTCATCTCCATCTACTCTTAAGGTTCAATTGGCAGCTATTTCTAACTTTCATGTGGGTATTTCTGAATCTGCCTTAATGTCCCACAAACTTTGCAAAGCCTTTTTGAAAGGAGTTTTTCTTCTCAGACCTCCTATAAGAAATCCTCCTTCTCCTTGGGACCTAAATTTAGTTCTTGCTTCTTTGATTCTTTCCCCTTCGAACCTGCAGCTTCATGTTCCTTGAAATTATTATCATGGAAAACTCTCTTTCTGGTGGCTATTACATCAGCCAGAAGAGTTTCAGAACTCAAGCACTCAGTTGTTGTCCTCCTTATCTTTTGTTCCATAAGGACAGAGTGTCCTTGCGAACTAACCCGTCTTTTTTGCCTAAGGTGGTTTCAACATCAAATCTAAACCAAAGCATTGACCTCCCTGTCTTTTTCCAGAGTATTCCAATAGGTCTGAACAAAAGTTACACTGCCTGGATGTTCATCGTCAATTAAGGTACTACTTGGATAGAACAAAACAATTCAGAAAATCTGATCAGCTGTTTGTCTCCTATCACGGAAAGCAGAAAGGGACTTTCAGTTTCAAAGGTATCATTATCCAGATGGCTAACATCTTTGATTTCCCTGGTATATGAAATTAGACAACAGAAATTGCCTAATAAACCTAAAGCCCATTCCACCAGAGCTTTGGCTACTTCTTTAGCCTCCAAGACAGACTGCCTATTGACACCATTTGTGCAGCGGCTACTTGGGCTACTCCTCACACTTTTATTTCTCATTATAAGTTGGATTTAGCTTCTAGGCATAGAGCTAACTTTGGTTCCACTGTTCTCAGGAGTCTGTTCCGTTAGGCCACCGGGACAAGGTGCTAGGGCTTGGTCCCATCCAGCAAGAATGAAGGCGAGATAGACAACTTAACATATAGAAGTTATGTTCTTACCATAACGTTCCATGTTAGTTGTCTTCTTCTCGCCTTCTTCTTCGTCCCCCTCCTTCCCCTGGCCTGGACAGACCTAGAGGAGTTGTGATCGTGACCTCTCTTTCTACCACCTCTTTCTTAGTCATATGCTATTTTGCATATTTCTTGGTTCAGGATGTAGGTCACCCTTCTTTCTTCCTGTTGTTAGAGGTGGACTCTGTTTTACAGTTATACTGTTACTGTTATAAGCTGGGGTTAGCTTACAAACGAGATCTGAGGTAACTCTCGCCTAGCATTGTGGGATATAAGGGGAGCCTCGAGCCGGTGGAACCAACTCTCGAGCTTTTAGAGTGGCCGAGTCGGAGCCGAGGTCGGCTCCGAACCCATCCAGCAAGAAGAAGGCGAGAAGAAGACAACTAACATGGAACGTTATGGTGAGAACATAACTTCTATTTTTCCACTACAGAGAACTGGATGCACCAAAACCACCTTTCCCTCAACTCCAATAAATCTAAAATAATAATTTTCCTCCCCTCCAAGGTTTCCTCCTTTGACAAAAACACTTTCAATGTCCTAAGCCAATCAAACACTGCGATAGAAGTAGTCCCCTCTGCAAAACTCCTTGGCATTACCTTAGACGAACACCTCAAATTCGATCTTCACATTCAACATAACATAACGAAAACCCACCAAAAGCTAGGTATACTATATAGGAACAATCAATTTCTTTCCAACTCCTCTAGACACACCCTGGCAATCACCTACCTCCTACCTTCTCTTCTATATGGAGCCCCTCTCCTAATCAATCTGTCCACTTCCAACACCTCTAAACTTGAAGCTTGCTATAATAAGATCTCCAAATTTGCCACTAAATCCAAAACATCAACTCACCACTGCCTCTGCCTTCAATCTCTGAAATGGTTAGAACTTCCTAACCGCCTAGACTATCTCCAACTAACCTGTGCTCACAAATTAATATTCTCCCCTGATAAATGCCCAGCCTTAAAGAACATTCTTCCCCCTTACATCCCAAACAGATCTCTGAGATCTGATCACCAAAACCTAATCTCCATTCACAAACCCAAAAGTCCCGCCGGCCAGCTTCTTCTCTCCTTCTCTCTAGGCAAAAAATGGAACTCTCTCCCTCCTTCTGTTAGGACTATACCTAACACTGAATCCTTCAAAAACCAACTCTTCCTACACCTATCTTCCAAATGGAAATGTTCCTGCTTTCACCCTACATAACTCTTCCCACTAAGCTCTCCATCCTCCTGCTCTACTATACTCTTAACCTTATTCTAATTACTCTAAAGAACCTGAACTAGCTGACTTTAAATAAACTCCAAGCTTGTAAATATTGTGAACTTCCTAAGGAAAAAAAAAAGTGTTTTGCTTTTTTAAATTGTCTCATGATGTATATTACACTTGCTATTTTTTTTGAATGTATGAATCTTACTCTTGTATTTCATCTCAATCATTATGTAACCTTTTTTGTATTTTGTAACCTTTATTGTACTGTATTGCACATGGAGCTTTTCTCCCCGGGCCTCCACTGAAAATGGACACTTCTTGGTCCAGTGCACTTCCCCGGTAATCAAACTGAAAATAAATAAAAATAAAATAAGTAACATTCTTATATGCTTATCACTGAATGTATGCAATGAGGTGGCAACACACCTCCACATGATTGTATTGTAAAACATTTTAAAACTACATAATTTTGTTTAAAGTAAAAACTGTGTTTTACTATTTGTTAATTTGCAAAACTGTCCTTTGATTTGCTCATTATGAGACATGCATAAATAGTTTTTGTTATTTTTTAACAGTGTGGAAATGATCTTAGTGAAGGGACTTTATGATAAGCTGAAGGAAGACAGAATGATTGTGTGTGTGTGTGTGTGTGTGTGTGTGTGTGTGTGTGTGTGTGTGTGTGTGTGTGTGTGTGTATGTGCGCTTTTTTGTAATTAGATGACATACAGCATAAGAACTGGGATTGTGCTGCAGTCCTGTTTAAAAAGCATATCAGTATATGTATAGAAGCTTATGGATTTGCAAAAACTCAAATCCTGTCTCTCTCACTATGTGCATATTAAAAAGAAAGGCCAAATACCGTCTTTCTTCTTAACTATTTATTAAATGATGAAAATGTTGCAAATATGTAATGCATGGAGTGCTCTGATTATGCTGCACTAATAGTTAAGTAATATCCTGGTTCTGCTCTAGAGTATCATGAGACCTGACCTTAACAATACTTAGAACGTTATAAGTACGCCCTACTTACTGTTGAGCTCACATCTGCCACTGAAAGCTGATAGTGCCAGCCACTAACCTGCAGCAGCAGAAGAACATGAAAGGGCTTCATTTCAACTCCCATTTCTGATGGATCTACTTCACATGACTGAAAACTCAAAATACTGAATTTCGTTTGACTGAGACCACAATACTTAATTTCCAAAATACTGAAAACTCATTTGTCTGAGTCTCATTATACTGAAAGCTTACAATGTCGAATTTCAAATTACTGAATTTTAAGCCATAGACATGCACACTTAAAACACCAACGACTAACTCTTTCCAAAACTTAAAAACTACTTACTTACCCTCTTAACAGAAACTGGATGATGTAAAACCAAACTAGGTGGGGGGTTGCTCCCTCCACCCCCAGAAGTATAGATAATAACTCCAGAATCACAATACAGTGGGAACAGGGCATATGTCTTTTACTTACCTTACAGTACTGTACACACTGCCACTGCTGCCGGGAGTGCACAAAACGTCCACCATATTACTTTAGATACTTCTCATAAAAGACATACTCACATTTAGAAACACTACATTACTTTCTAGGCTACTGCTGGTATTCTGACAGTCAGCACTTTAAATTACAGTAATTTTTTTTTTTTATCACAAGCAAGTCACAGGTGAAAAGAAACATACATGACATCTATGGCTTCAAATGAATTTTCACTATTTTGAAAACTAAGTATTCTGGTCTCAGTCAAATAAAATTCAGTATTTTGAGTTTTCAGTCATGTGAAGCAGACCCTTTCTGACTGCTGTCTGCTACATTACAGCCACTATTTTGTAACAAATTGCTTCCTTTTAACAGGGAATATGTAAGGATATCAACCACTTTCCCACTGCTTTATCGGCTTTCAAAGCTGGCATAACTCATCACTTTTTGTTAGCCAGAAGAGGGAGTAGACAGCAAGAGCTAAGTGTGTTAAGCTTATTCTTCCAATAGAACATGGCGGATTGGGATTACCTGAGATGAAGAGATATTTCAGAGCAACACAGTTAAGGCTCCTATACATCGCTCAAGCAGGAAACTGCAATTCAAATTGGAAAGAGATGATGATAATGAAATAGGGAAGCTCAAGTAACAGGGAGAGACTGGGATTTTAGATGCAGACCTTTAAGGAGAACAATAATCATACAGAATATTATATTCATAAAGTAGCAGAAGATCTTTTAAGAACTGAGCCAACACAGGAATTGAGAAAGGAGATTCTGGCAATAGTAGGAATACAGACAATAGGCAAGAGGAGGTGGGAATATATTGGAGAAAACTGGCAAAGGAACCAACGTACTGGGAGCAAATAACTAGAGAGGGAAAGGTAATAGAATGGGAAGATGCCAAGAACTTATTTGAACTGCAGGCTAAAGATTGCCTTCCATATCAAGGATTGAGTATAGCCAAAGAGAAAGAAATTTGGGGGTCATAAACTAAAAACCAGTACTGGTAGAGTTTTTAGTGGAATCTAGAACAGAAGTTGCCATTATAAAGGAATAATTAGTAGAGCATTTAAAATATTGTATGATAACTATAAGAGTCGATCAGAGGATGTTAGGAAGACTGGGAAGAGAAATTAGATAAGCAATTCACAAATAAACAATGGGGGATATATGTATGTCTCCCAAATATACAACAAAATCTAGAAGATTGTGGATCTTTGCCTGGAAGTGTTTAAATAGTATTTTTATACCTCAGTCAAAAAATAAGATTGCCACCAGTGAACTGAAGCCAATGGTAATAGAAAATCCAAACACACCAAGCAAACACTGGACTTCAGAAATGCCAGAATTTTATAAAAATATCACAAACAAAGCTTTTGGAATATTACTTTGCTTCTTCAGGGTCTATCAAATCCTGATATTCAGCTTTAATGAACACTGAAGAATGATATGATATCCCAAAAGCTTTGTTTGTGATTTTTCTGGGAGTGTAATGAGTTGGTAGACTTTAAAGATTCCCTGCAGACTGTCGGAGATGCTGGGTGAGGAAGTTGGAGTGACTAGGGAAATTAGTTTTTTTTTTTTGAGCTATGATACAAACTCGGAATTGCCTAGACATAGTAAGGCCCTTTTGAGTCTAATTATGATGGCGGCCAAAAAAGCAATTACTCGAAAATAGAAATCAAAATCTAAACCAGCTTTACTAGAAGTAATGAAGATAGTAACAGAGTTAAACAACTGGAACTGAGATCTTTAGAAAAGGATAGGAGCAAATTACATAGGAAAAAAATGGGATCAATACATGCAGAGGATGAACGAGATTTAAAAGAAGGCAGGATTTGATTGAGCTATGTAATGGTTGACTAACAATCACTGGATATGTTAAAAGTGATATATAATGTTTGCAGCTACAGTTGTGTTGGCACGGTTTGGAATGTACAATGTTTGCAACTCAGATTGTGTTGCTATGGTTTATTATCATTTATATAAATGTAACATGGCCTATGTCATACATGATAATTTAATAAAGATGTTTCTTGTTTTAAAAAAAAAATTGTTTTTTTTTTTTTTTTTTAAACTTTTATGTAGCTAGTAGTACATGGAGCAGAAAAATCTCCATTCTCGCCAAAGAATGATCGCATTTCTGATCATAACATAATATGTGTTATTGACATGCATGCCAAGATTCATCTTTTGAGCTTCGCTTTCCAGGTGAATTTCTTAGCATCCATGTCAGGAACACACAGTATAAGTCTGAGACGGGATCATAATCCTCTGTGTTACAGATAACTTGCTTAACTGTCTGCTTAAATACATTTGCTTTGTGAGTGTATGTGGGTGTGTCTTTTGTGTGTGTGTGTGTGTGTGTGTGTGTGTGAGAGTGTGTGTGTGGTTGTGTATAGATATGTATATGTATGCGTATAGATTCTGATGATTTAAATGCATGTGTTCGAATTTTAGATTTTGAATATTACATCAATACTTATTTCATCAAGTAATATGTTTAATTAGGCCATGGGTATTTAGGGTCTATATTAGATCAGCGAACGCTTAAAAAAGCGAATGCTGATTGATCGACCTTATGTAAGCAAAAGCTTACAATCTCGAACTGTCAGATCAGCGATTTTTTCCTAGGGAAAAAAATCGCTGATCCAAAACACATACACACAACACAAGCACACCAAACAAACAGAAATCCACACACATACACCTAAAATCTGAAACCTAACCCTACACTAAACTATGCACATACCACTAACTATCCACTTACCTTAACCCAAACCCTAACCTTAAGGTCCGTCACTATCGCACACTCACCTCACCCGCTCCCTAACCCTAACTCACTTAAATCCGCCCTAACCCTCACATCCACACAATCGCACACATACCTAACCCAAGCCCTAACCCTAACTCACCTAATCCACCCTAACACTCACTTCCACACAGTCACACACTTACCTGAATCCGACCCGTAACTTTCCACCACAGCACTGAAAATACCGAAGCAACAGAAACGGACAACCAAATTCTTTCCCTAGGAAAAAAATAGAGTTTCTGTTGCTTCGATATTTTTAACTTTCGCTAAAATAAGGTCAATCAATCAGCGTTCGCTGATCTAATATAGACCCAGGTATTTAGGCGTGTAATATTAGTGTAACTGAATCGTTTGTTAGATTCATACCCTGCTATCAATATGCACTATATGCATTTGACTTTGTATTAGCAGTGTAGGTAGGGTGTGATTTTGGGTGGTGTGTGTGAGCCCACACTCAGTGGGTTATAGGAGTTTGCCATTTCCCCCACTGTTGTACCATCTCAGACTTGGAACCCCTGTAAAAACATTGCCTTTTTAATTTCAATGTTGTTTTATGTGTTTTTAGTTTTAGATTAAATGGTTTAGATATACTGAAATATCAAATTAGTGAATTTCAGTGTTTCAATGTAGGCTATATGTAGATGCACTCATTTTAGTCTAGTGTGGCTTTGATTGACATATACTCTGATCTTAGTTGATAGTTGTGCAAAATCAACAATTCTCCGAGTTAGGGAATATGCCCCTTTTGCCCTTTCCCCAGGGAATGAGCTGTCTTAGAATTGGAATGAATGAATGAATGAATGAATGAATGAATGAATGAATGAATGAATGAATAATTAAATAGGAGGTCATCAGTGGGGTGCAGGGGGAGCTTGCCCCTGCAAAAAAAAAAAAAAAATATATATATATATATATATGTTTTTCTGTTTGTATGGTCCAAGGTTAATCATTGGTGCATGCTCAGAAGCATGCCAACATTGTGTTGTCGACTTAATCTGTCACTGTAGGCATTGTCAAAGTTTAATAGATTTGATCTAGATCACTAGATCCATGTCTGTCTACTATATATAATATAATATAATACAGTATAGTATAATAAATATATTTTAACATTTTTTAACATTTGCAACACCTGTGAGTGATGTTTGCACTAAATCCTTCATTTCTGAAGACTCTGCAAAGTGGATTCTGTAATGCTATATAATGCCAGGTGCCAGTACATAGAAAGGGATGCATTTATTTACTTTACATTTGTTAACCAGAATGATGGACTGCTCCAAGGACCCTATTCAGATATGACATGAGCCAGAGACAGTTAAACTTACAGACATAGATGTTATAACAAGCTCACAAATTATTTACAGGAAAATAAAGTAAAATTTATCAAATCAATATTTGCAGGAAATTTCTACTTTATGCTGTTACTTTCAGACAGGTGTTTCTATTTGGACATTATTTAGAAATGCATGATCCAATGTTGTCAATTTTCATCTCTTTCAAGCATATGGGTTGCCGGATCCCACCAGATCCGATCTCAGCGCCAACTCTGAAGCTTCTTTGATTCCAGAGCTCTGACTCTACCCCTACCCATAATTTCCTGGACTCCACCTTAGCTGCTCAGTCAGATCTCATTTGCTGCTCAAATTCACTGGACATGTGAAAGAGCTCTCACAGTGTGCTGTATCCTTTGTGGATCAAGGCTAACTCCTACCAAAACTGCTTTCGCTGTTTTTTTTGTTTCTAAATAGTCTCAGGTGTAGCTTTTAGTTGGTTTGTGCAGTTGCTGCTTTTGTGACCTCTTCTTTTCTTCTGTATTTTTTAGCCTTTTGGCATCTGTCCTAGTTTTTTAAAAAAAAAAATCTGGCCATAAACTTCCATCTCAGGATCCACACTCCAAACATGTGTATTGCTTGTGCATTGCATATTTGGATATATCCCCTCCAAAGAAGCAAGATTGGCATAACTCTAAGGATAAGGGGCAAGAAAAAGAGAAGAAGGCAGATAAGGGTAAGAGGGAGAAAGAAAAGAGTAAATCTCCAAAGACTGACAAAAAGTGCTCCCAGAGCCAACATCTTTGATCGGGCCCAACCTGAAAAGTGCTCGAGATTGGATCCAGTGACTCCTCTGGTCTGATCTATTTCTCCAAGAACTGGATACTCACTGGGACCAAATTGCACTCCTCTGTTGTTCAGGAGATGAGATACCCCAGACTACTGTTAGTGGCATCTATTCTTTCGTGTCAAAGTCTCATGGAACTTGATGTCGAAAGGATGATGAGGAAGATTTTGATGACACAAATCCATCTTGGGGTTATCCCAGTACAATTGGATGGGAAGGTACCAAGCACTGGCCATCATACCCCTCCACGTTTTGAATCCATATTATTTCAGCTTTCAGGTCTGGTGTTACTGACTGCAGCTGGTGCACCTTTGTCAGAATGGGAGCTGCTGACAACTTCCAGTGCCAACTGCTTCCCTGTCTCTTTCAACACAGATTCCATCAAATCAAGAGTAGATTCAACGCAGAATCTGTAGTGCCAAGTTCCTTGGGGCCGTCAACACCGAGATTCACACAGCCATCCCTCCCACTTGGAGTTTGGCCCTAAGTAGCTCAGATCTGAGAATGGCTTCAAAGTCATCATGCCCAGGGTTCACTTCCTTCCTTGGATTGGAGAATGTTCTCTGTACTGATGGTGGCTCAGGTCTTCGAGGCTTTTGAAACGGTTTTTGGCAAGCTCCAAAGAGCAGGTGTTTCCAACCAATATGCCTCCACCCAAGCCCCAGTTCCTGTCCTTATTATCTTGTCATAGAGGGATAGACAGTCCCCGTGGGTTCCAAGGATATCTGCTTTGTCAGTTCCCCTTCCAGTTCAGAACCTTTTGTGGCTCCCCCAGAAGGTGTTTACAGAAAGTGGATGTGCAAATGGAAGCACATAGACTCTTCTCCAGAGTCATTCACTGAAGACACTGACTTAGAGGAAGGGGGAGGGATCCCCTCACTCTCTGTCTGAAAGCGTCACTTTTGGCAAGATACACAAAATGATGAAGCAGAGATGGGATTGGTCATCTCATTACCCTTCACCTGATGAGTCAGCCTTCTTGGAAGCCTTTGGTTCCGGACCAACATCATCCTGGCTGGTACCACCCATTGATCCCTTTTTGTCAACCTTATGGCTCAACGGACATGGAAGGACCCTGATGTGGTGGAACCAACATATTCATCAACCCCGATTGTTCCCATTTTTTTCATAGAGTTGAGGTGTTGTGTTAACTGTCACCATCTCTCTTGATTCAGTGCCACACCCCTGCCTTCTTCGACACTCACACCTGACTGTCACAGATCTACTCTCACACAATCCATTCAGCTCTTTGCTGGATGCCCTTGTTTTCTCTTGCCTTCTTCTTGTCTGTCCTAAATCTTCTTCACCAGATTGTCTTCTGGTTTTCTGCACATGTGCCTGAACCACTGTAATCTTTCTCTTTGATCTTTTCTGCAATTGGAGCTACTTTGGCTTCTGCTCTTATGTTCTCATTTCTTCATCTGTCCCACAGTGTGCATCCTACTACCCATCTCAGGCACTTCATTTTCATCAACTCTAGCTTCCTTATCTGCTCTGCCTTTACTGTCCAGGTTTCTGTACCATAAAGTAGTACTGGTTGCACCACTGTTTTGTACACCTTACTTTTCAGCTTCTTTGGCATTCTTCTCTCATACACCACAACTTGCACTCTGTGCCAGTTGGTTGCAGACCCTCCGATTTTAGCTTTGGCTTCTTTGTTCAGACTTCCCATCTCTTTAACCACTCCTTACAGATACTTGAAGATGTTAACCTGTTCCACTGCCTTCCCTTCTATCTCAATTCTTAGGCTCTTCTGAGTTCTCCAATTTGCTGCCATTACCACCGTCTTATTTATACTCAGTTTCATCCCATGTGCCTTCAGTTTTACATTCCATTCCCCTATCCTTTGCTGAAGTTCTTGCTCAGAGTCTGCCTGTAATGACACATTGTCAGCATACACAACTTTGTTGATCTTTCCCCTCCAACCTGTTTGCTAATGTAATCCATCACCAGTATGAACAGCAGTGGGCTCAGAGCTGAACCTTGATGCATACCCACTCCTACTGGGAACCCCTCTCTGAGACCGTACACTGTTCATACTTGAATCATTGGGTCCTTGTACATAGCCTGCACTAATAATGACAGTGTTTCTGGAACTTTGTACCACCGCAGGACTACCCAAATCAGCTTTCGTGGGACCGTGCCCTATACTTTCTCCAAGTCTAGGAATGTCCAGTTGGACTCTTTCCTCATATCTAGGTTCTTCTCAACTGTCTGTTTCACTGCAAACTGAATCAGAACTGCTCAACTCCCATCTTGCTTTGTACTGCTCTGCATATCTGTTTAACAGTCATCCTCACCAGAACTTTCATGCAACATGACAGGAGTTTGGTACCACTGTACTGCCCAGAATTGTGGATGTCCACTTATTCTTGTACAATGGCACGAGTATGCTTTGGGATACACCTTTCTCTCCACACTGCTATGAGTATCCTCAGGAGCCATTTCTCCCCTATCTAATATCTGCTTTGACCCCATCTGAGCCTGGTGCTTTCAATGACTTCATTTTCCTTAGTGATGTTCTTACTTCTTCTGTAGTGGTGTCCTCTTCTTCTCTCATCATAAGGTGTGTGTAGGTAGTACAGCTTCTGTGAGGTTTTCTTAATTCAGAAGTTGGTGGAAGTACTGCTTCCATCTGCCTTTGATGTCCTGTGGACTGGTGAGCAGGTGGATCTGATGTTGTCAATCTTCATTTGTTCCTTGTCATGTGGATTCAGTTACCAAATCGGAACCGACTCAACCGTACTACAGTCCGTGAGGACCAAAATCTCTCGAGCGTTATTCCCTACCCAGAATGCTCATCTCCATTTTACCTCAGATTTCATGTGCCGCTTTCAGTGTCAGACATGTCACCAAAGGTTTCAAGCTAAGTAATTTATACTTTAAAGTTTCTCTACTTATTTAACAATTATAGTACTTTTTTCACTTCGTTAGTTTTTCTGTATTACCTTAGCAAGTTCCTACCTTATATTTTCCTTTTCTGCTCCTCTCCTTTCCGCTCTTACACTTCGGTGTAATCTTAACTACCATAGTTGGCAGACTTTCTTTGAACTTCCTGCTTTCCAGCTTTTAAAAAAAAAAAAAGTCTTATATACCTGTGGTATTCTTTGTTTACCATTGCTGTTAGAACTTCACTGTAAAACTCTAACCTTCTCGTTACCTTTACTATGGGTTTGTTTTTTTATATTTGGGTGTTCTGGGTCTACCATTGCTGGTAGCACTTTACTGTAATTTTTCTCCCTCGATCTTCCAATTTTTTCTTGGGTGTTGTTTGTTTTCTCCCCTGTAGGTATGGCTGATAAAGGAAAAGGCACTTTTCTGGCTTCAAGAAGTGCGACAAGTGCAATAGAAAAATGCCTAACTGATGGCCATTCGTTATGTGTATATTGCTTAGGCTTGTTACATTTTCAAGAAGACTGTTCAATCTGCCATTGATTTAGTCAAAGTGCCTTAGCAGAAAGAAAAAACAAATTACTTCTGAAAAGCATGCTTAAGTCTTCTATTGAGGCGGCCTTATCTGGTTCCAAATGTAAGATGTTCTTCTTCCTCCTCATCATCCAGAACTGATAAGCATAAAAAGAGAAGTCAGTTGGCACTGAATTCCCCTTCGGCACTGATGATTAAAATGTCGGTTCCAGAAAAGACTATGGAATCGAAAGCTTTGTCTCAAAGACCACCTGCATCTTTAGTACATGAGCAGACACTACAGAAAACAGACAAGACATCAGAACTGACAATCTCGGTTCCAACTTTCATCCCAGCACCAACACCTATGGTTCCAACAATAATTCTTGAAGAACCAGAATTGGAGCTTCCTAGAACAGTCTATTTTCCATCTATAGATCCCTTTATGGGACAAATGCTCAGCCCTTTTCTGGAGAGACCTAAATCTTCATCCACCCAGTCAGTTTGCTCCACCAGTAGCCTATTGGAAAGAGAATTGCTGAGGCTAGTGGATCAGCTCCTTGTGGCAAGAGGATTGGCTTCTGTGTCCTCTATTCTGACTACCTCCAGTTCTGAAATTCCCTTCTTCACGACTCCACCTGATCTTCCTCCTCTGACCCCATCTGTGGCTTTAGAGACTCAGGCTCTGATCCCTCCGGCACCGACTGTCTCAGCCCTGGCTAGATCTTTTTCTCCAGGGCCAACTACTATCCTGAGTCCTTCAGTTCTCTTGGAACCGCAGAACTTTAGAAGTGGGGGGCATTGCTGTCAGCTCCGAGGGGCAGGTTTCAACTCCAGTTTTTTTCAGAGCCATCCCTTCACCTCGGAGCCTCGGCACGTGTGAGTTCCTCTCTGGCATCGGCGTCGGGTGGTCTCCACGGAGCGGGGAGTGGCCACAGTTCCGTGGCAGTCATTCTCGGTTCTGGGTTTGTTTCCCTCTTCGGGGAGACCTTCCTTCCAGACAGTGGAGAGGGCTTTGTCCTCGATGTGCCACCCAGTCGTCTGCTCCTGGATCAGAGTTAATCCCTGACCCTTCCTCTCGCTCTGACTCTCAACCAGTTTGTGCATCAGGACAGTGAGTGCCGAAACTGCAGGACACACCTGTTCAGGTTCTATCATCATCTGATACTTCTTCCGATTTTCCCACTGAAGAAGATCCTCAGAAGAGAAAGTTCAAGAGGAAGTACTTGGATTCCTTGGAAGAACCCATCACTGAGGACACTGACTACGATGAAGGGGAATGTTCAAGACATCCTTGAGATCCTTAAACAGAGGGATTGCTGAATGCCCGAACATCCTTCCCCAGAGGAGTCAGTGTACCTGCAAGCTTTCGGCTCTTGCCCATCTACTTCTTGGGTAAAGACACTTGCTGATGACCTCATCAGATTGATCTTGCAGTGGACGTGGAAGAATATGGATTCCATAGAAGCTGATCCCTAAGAATGCAGATAAAATTCTCTTAGCTCCTGAAGATCTTCAGTTTTGGGCTAAAGGGTTAGCAGTAGATGCCTTGGTGGTTGTGGCAGCCACAAAGAAAGAACTGTGTGAAGAGAGTTCCACTATGCATCCCCCTAATCGAGAGTCTCTGGGAACAGATACATTTGGAAAGTGGGTATGCGCTTCATTTACCTTTGCCTTACGGTCTTTCAGTTTTATGGCACACTTCACAAGACTCCAAAGGGATCTGATTAAGGAGTTATCTGATACCCCTGAAGGAGCTGTATCTGAAGGAGTCCAAGATAAGGTTGCTTCTCAGTTGTCCACACTCGAGTCCATATCCAACTCTTCCATGAGGCTCATAGCGCATACAGCCGAGGAAATGATCAGAGCAGTGGGTTCTGGTGTAGCTATAAGAAGACACGCCTGGATGGGCTTATGCGAATTTCCAGAGCCATTCAAGTCTTCATTCCTCAATGCACCTTTTGACAGATCATTCCCTTTTGGCCCAAAACTTTGAGAGACCTTGTCCAGGTGTGAGAAAGATGGGAAGACTCTTTCTGCACCAGAACTGCTGAAAGAAGGCCTGATTGCTTGCCTCTGGAAGCAGTCGGGACGATTATTCTTGCACCAACATGCCTGGCTACAGATAACTACAGATGTTTGGGTGCAAAAGATAATCACCATAGGATACACCATTCCCTTCCAGTCCCTTCCCAAGAAATTCAGAAGAATCCTTGATGCTCCATCCAGTCAGAGGGAACCAGCAGTTCAAGAAATCAAAAAAACTGCTAGAAAAAAAGAGTCATTAAACCGGTCCCCCAGACCAGAAAGAATCCGGAATTTACTCAAGATTCTTTTTAGTGCCAAAAAAGACCAATTTTGGATCTCAGTGTTTTGAACAAATCCGTTCGACAAACAAAATTCCAGATGATCATGGTCCAGTCCATCCTTCCCTTTTTAGGGAAGCACGATTGGATGTGTTCAGCAGAGCTCCAGGATGCGTATTACCACATCAAGATGGACAAGTATTCCAGGAGATTCCTCCGCTTCTGGCTAGGAGCCCATCACTACCAATTCAGAGCCCTTCCCTTTGGCCGCACCACAGCCTGCAGGGTGTTCACCAAGTGCATGACAGTGGTAGCGTCTCACTTAAGACTACAGGGACACCGGGTGTTTCTTTATTTGTACAATTGGCTCTTCACTGCTCCCACCAAGCATCTTTTAGAAAAATCAGGAGACTGTGTCCTTCAGACTTGTGCTTACCTGAGGATCACAATAAACCATGAGAAGTCTTAACTGGTCCTGATGCAGAATTTGGAATTTATAGGAGCAAATTTGAATACAACCACTTGCATAGCTTCTCTTCCCTTCCCCCATCTAGAAATGATCAGACTTCAAGTCAGGAAAGTCATTAGCAACAAGACAGTAGCCACATGCTTGGTCCTGGAGGCCTTAGGATTTATGGCAGCAACCATTACTTTAGTACCTCTAGCAAGATTAAACATGAGGATTCTGCAATGGCTTCTAGCATCCCAGTGGTCCATTCTTCGTCAGCCAGTGTCACATCATATTTTGGTAAAAAACATTGCAGAAAGAATCTTCTCTGGTGGATCTACTCCAAAGAGATTCTTGTGGGATGCCTTTTCATCCCACCTCAGCCCCAGGCCATAGTGACCATGGATGCCTCCCAGATCGGGTGGGGGGCATTATCTGGGCAAGACAGTCCAAGGCACTTGGTCACTCATAGAAGCCAGCTTGCATATTAGTGTTCTAGAGATGATAGCAGTGCTGTTAGCATTGCAGGCCTTTCTTGTGATCCAGACAGACAACATGTCAGTGGTCTGGTACATCAGCAAACAGAGAGGAACCAAATCTTACCCCCTTTGTCGAGAACCGCTTAGAGTTTGACAGTGGTCGATCTTTTCCAATCACTTTTTAATAGCAATGCACATTCTGGGGGCTTCCACTGTGATAGCAGACAAGCTGAGCAGATGCATTTTCATGCCTCACTAGTGGTCTGTCAATCTGAAATTGGCATAAATGATTTTTGGCCACTGGGGCCAGCCTTGCTGCAATCTCTTTGCATCACCCCTAAACAACAAGTGCAGCAGCTATTTTGCCCTGATCAGCCCTCAGGGGGGGTCCCTGAGAGATACTCTCTCCTTCAAAATTGGCCTTTGGGACTTCTATACGCCTTTCCCCGATTCCGTTAATCTCTCAATTTTTGAAGAAAACAATGAGGTGATCCTCATTGTCCCATTCTGGCCTCGACAGATTTGGTTCCCCTTCCTTTGGCCTCATCTGATTCAGCAACCGTGGACTCTGGACTCAGGTCCAGATCTCCTATCCCATCCAGAGGGATTAGTTCATCCAAACCTTCAGAAACATGGCTTCTCCAATTCCACTAATTGCCAGGCGTAACATTATGTCTTCTCCAGTCCATGAGATTACTTTGGCCTCTCTTAAACCCTCCACTAGAAAACTTTATTGTAGCAAATGGAAGAGATTTTCACATGCTCGTGATAATGACATTGATCCTCTCTCAGCTCCACAAAAACTTTAGAGTTTTTTACCTCACTTTTTGAAGGAGGGGCTTCTGTCTCTACTATCACAATTCAACTAGCGGCTATTTTAAGTTCTCACAGTGGTTTACTGGATTCCCCATTAATGTCTCGTAAACTATACAAGGCTTTTCTGAAAGGGACCTTGATGCTGAAGCCTCTTTATAAAGATCCATATGTCCCATGGGATCTCAATTTGATTACTTCAGACTTTAATATATACCCCCCTTTTGAACCTGCGGCCACGTGTGAACTAAAGTACTTGTCCTGGAAGACAGCTTTACTAATAGCTATTACCTCTGCTAAAAGAATTTCGGAAATCCAAGCACTATCTTGTAAATGTCCATGTTTGCTTTTTCACCCAGATAGGGTTTCTTTAAGGACCAATCTGTCTTTCCTACCAAAGGTTGTTTCAGAGACAAATATTAACCACACTATAAATTTACCAGTCTTCTTTCCAAAATTTTCAAACAAAGGTGTATACTGTCTTCATTTATTAGATGTCCACAGACAAATGTGTTTTTACCTCCGTAGAACAAGACTTATCAGAAAATCTCTGTCAACAATCCAGAGAGGGTGTCCACGAACTGTATCCCAAAAAGCTCGGACAACGACAGCAAGATAGTTGAACCACCGTTTATTGAATGAAAGTCACAACACAATAAGTATAATTCAGATGAAAGTATCACAAGGTTAAGCGCTTTCGTCTGACCTCCGTCAGACTTCCTCAGAACCATGAACTAATGTCTGAAATGTGTTTTTAAATGTGTTTTTAAATTCTTTTTGGCGCCAACTGCTTACCAAACAATTGCTATTTAAAAGGGCAACATTGATAATGTAACATATTGTACATCAGCATGTGCTAAAAAAATCAGCGTGTGCAAATAATCAGCTTGTGCAAAAAATCAGCATGTGCAAAAAATGCATGAAATGCATAATGTAGCTTACATAATAATAAATAACACATATATATTTCAGATATTAACTAACTAAAATTCCTACTACCGATACAATAAAATTACACTCTCTAACAATGTATAGTAAATCTAAGTGCCTGTTGAAAATATTGTACTATACATGTTTATAACACAACCTAATCAAATACCTACTGTGCCAGTATTACATTAAAAACAATATTGTTAAAAACATTAAAAACATCAATATATAAAAACATGTATAGTACAATATTTTCAACAGGCACTTAGATTTACTATACATTGTTAGAGAGTGTAATTTTATTGTATCGGTAGTAGGAATTTTAGTTAGTTAATATCTGAAATATATATGTGTTATTTATTATTATGTAAGCTACATTATGCATTTCATGCATTTTTTGCACATGCTGATTTTTTGCACAAGCTGATTATTTGCACACGCTGATTTTTTTAGCACATGCTGATGTACAATATGTTACATTATCAATGTTGCCCTTTTAAATAGCAATTGTTTGGTAAGCAGTTGGCGCCAAAAAGAATTTAAAAACACATTTAAAAACACATTTCAGACATTAGTTCATGGTTCTGAGGAAGTCTGACGGAGGTCAGACGAAAGCGCTTAACCTTGTGATACTTTCATCTGAATTATACTTATTGTGTTGTGACTTTCATTCAATAAACGGTGGTTCAACTATCTTGCTGTCGTTGTCCGAGCTTTTTGGGATACAGTTCGTGGACACCCTCTCTGGATTGTTGACAGTGGTCTTATCAGAAAATCTGATTAACTATTTCCTTTTCTAGTACTAGACTAGGCAGACCGGTATCCAAAGTTACACTTTCTAGATGGTTGAAAAACTGCATTTCATTCATACACACCAAGAGGAATGTTAAATTACCTGGACCTGTTAAGGCACACTCTGACAGGGCAATAGCCACTTCACCAGCTTTTCACTCCAGGGCTTCCTTGGATGACATTTGTGCAGCAGCGATCTGGTCTACCCCACATACCTTTATTACTCATTACAAATTGGATCTGGCCTGTAGGGGAAGAGCTTCCTTTGGTTCTATGGTGCTCAAGAATATCCTTCCTTGAGTCTACCGAAGGTAGAAAGTAGCTGGGGACTCTGTCCCACACGTCAAGGTAAAAATGAAGATTGACAACATCAGATAAAGAAGTTATGTACTCACCATACCATTCCATCTGTGTTGTCTATCTTCGTTTATCCTTGAGTCTTTTCCCTCCATCCCCCATCCTTTTTATATTTCTTGGTGGAATGAGCTGTGTCCTTATTCTTACTTCCATTTAACCATCCTATACCAGATATGGTCTCCACAAACGTAATCACAGAATAAATTATTCTGTCAATCAGCAAACTCAATCTGAGGTAAAATGGAGAGGAGTATTCTAGGTAGGGATAAAAGCTTGAGAGTTTTTGGTCCTCGCAGGCTGTAGTATGGCTGAGTTGGTTCCGATTTGGGAACCAAACCCACACGTCAAGTATAAATGAAGATCGACAACACAGGTGGAACATTATGCTGAGTACATAACTTCTTTTTTGTGGTATCCCTTATGAAGGGTGCCTTGGCTGTGCCTAAGGACAGGAAACACTGGAACAAGTGTCCACCAGTATATGCTAAGGTGTCTTTATCTTTCTGTCTTTGTCTTGCAACCTGATATAGTTTCTTTGTGCCACCTACTTGAGTCATTTTCCAGACCTGTTCTTTGCTATTGCAACTCCTTTCTTTATTTGTAGGCCTACCAGTATTCCTTCCTAGCCTGATCCTTTGTTTCTCTCTCCCACTTTCCCTCACTCCTCCTTTCTTTTTATGACTTCCTGGACTTCTGCATTCCCACCATCAGCTTTCCTTATGTACCTTATTTCCATACCTTGGTCAGCCATATATCTGTTCTGTAGTCCTCACACATGCTGTTTTGAGGTGTTGCCATTTTTCTTCAACTCCACCTATTTCCTCCTCTTTTGGTGGTGCTAGAGCCCTTAGTAATTTCTTGTACCATTGTACTTTCTCTCCAGTCAACTTCCAGGTCTTCAGCCTGGTCTCTGTTGACCATAGAGTCTTTTCTGACTACTGCTTGCAGTTGATTGTGGTAACCAGTGATTCATGCAGACTGCATACCTGGCAACTGTTCAGATTTTTGCAGTGTCCATATTTTGTCTCATATTTTTGGTCTGTTCCTCATAAAATATGTGGTTTTCTGGCAAATCACTGGGATGATCTGAGTAATTGAAGTCACTAAATAATGTAATGCATTTGAGTTTCAGACTTCAAATCCTTCATAAAATGTATGTTAACACAAATCCTTTTACCCTTACAACTTTCTAAGTTTATAAGAGCACTATTTAACATCTGTCACTATTTTAGGGCCTTTGTTCCCCTATTATATCAGGCTTTGTCCAGATTTCTTGCACTAAGAGGTTGAGAGGTATGGTAGATTGTTTCACTGGGGATGACTTTGCAATTACTGATTTTATCGCAATACCCTTTCCTTACTCGGAAGAAGTCTACCTGAGTTGCCTGTTGGCCACTGTTTTATTTGATCTTGTGACTGTCTGTCTTTCTGAACTATGTGTTGGGTCTATCAAGCCATTTGCCAGACAGAAATCTAAAGTGGACTCGCCTTCTTTATTCCTTTTGCCCCACCCATGTGGACTCAGGCTGTCCTCATATCCTGTTCTGCCTTTCCCAATATGCGCATTCAAGTCACCCATTATCAACGTCAATTTCTGTTGTCCTGCTTTATCTACTAGGTCCTGCAACTGCTGTTTGATTGTACTCTTCTGTTCATTATCACAACCCTTCTGTGAGGTGTAGGTTGAGATTATGAATATTGTCCTGTCGTTAGAGTGGAGCCTGATTACCATGAATCTGTAATAATTCTGATGACATCCCACACTCCCTTCTGAAGCCTGTCTGTCACCACAGATCCCACACCATTTCTAGTCTGTCCTCTTGAGTAGTAGATTCTGGAAACCAAGTCAAGTGGCTTTGCTGCATTGTCCTTCAATCTTGTCTCTTGTCCATCCTCCTCCATACCATCATGTCATCCACTTCCAGGATCTGTCCTATCAGTGAACTTACATTGAGTGTAGCAATTAGTGTTTGGTAGGTTGATTGGTTTTATGTCTATCTTTCGCTCAACAAAGCTAGCACAGGTAACCCAGGCTGGGCAACTGTACACTAGTGAGCCAGTAGTTTATTGACCCAGGGCTGCTGAACTTTATGCTAGGAACATGCTGGCCAGTAGGGACACACACACACACACACACACACACACACACACACACACACACACACACACACACACACACACACACACACACACACACACACACACACACACACACACACACACACACACACACACACACACACACACACACACACACACACACACACACATACACACTAGCATGGGTCCCTGGCTTAGGTCAAAGTAGGCTGGGTCCTCAACCCACGTATCACTGGCAGATACCCATTCTGGTAACATTATTGAAGCAACTAGAGCCATATTTTACACAGTCGAGTGGCTAGCCCTGACATGGCACGCAGTCTGTAATCTGTGTTCTGCTATCTTGAGGATACTGCACTCCACAATAGCTTCTGTAGCTTACCCTGAACTAGCTTGAACTGTTTTTTAACTGTTTGCTGCATTATTTTAAAATCTGCACTTAAAGTTACATTTTAGTCTAATTTGATCGAAAGTTTGTTGTTTGTTTGTTTAATTTAACTGTGGAGGCTGCCCACTAAAGTGTGCTAGCCTGTGTAACTAATTTATCACTGTTCCTGCATTTTCTGTGTGTTTCTACCTAAAAACAAAAACAAAAAAATAATCCTTGTTTTCCCGCCTTCCTCGACTAGTTTAGACCAGTTTACAGGCATTGCTGTATTCTGGGCTGTGGTGTAGCTCCTGTGTTGTCCATTACCTTACTAGGATAGAAGGAAGTTTCTTTGCTCACCAGTGGGAGTGGGGAGCCTTGAGCAGTGTATCTGTCCCTGTAGGAAGTGACCTCAGCACAAGAAGCTGTAGTAATTGGTTGTTTTGGACCATTTCTAGCTCTTTTGTAGTTCACTGTTTAAAATCTGCATTTGCACGGCTTTGCGCGGTTGTGCGCATGCGGTTAAACAAGGTTAAACTTTTTCTGGCTCCGCCAAGTCTGCTCTTCAAATTTTCCCTTAAGGAAGCTCTACTCTTAGTATAACCAGACTACTTACTATATTATAAGCCTAGCACTTGTTCTCAATACTTCTCTACTAAGTAAGCACTCTCGTACTAAGTAAAGCACTACATCTACTTACCACCCCTGTGAATATCAACTTCCCTTAAAGGTACAACACTCCCTTATACAGTTCTAGCATGTCGAGTGGTAGATTACTGGCGTCGTCTCCAGTTCAGCTGGTCAGTCTGGATATCTTGAGACAATGCTACAATTGTCTCATGTACACAGACAACCCTCTCCTCCTCCCAACAAACACAAATACATGTGAGAGATGCAACTATATAGCCAAACTGGAGGCAGAACTCTCTCAACTCAGGGCTGGCATGACCAGACAGGAGGAGATGGCAACCACACACACAACAATCCCAGTCCCACATAGACCTACCACAACTGCAAACCAAACACATAAAAACACAAAGACATACTCGGAGGCTCTAATAAAAAACTTACCAAAACAACAGAGGCTCCCAAAGCAGACACCCAAAAATCCACCACCTCAAAACAAAACACATGCAACACATACTTCAATAAATCAGTGTGTCAACCAATCACAGCCCTTAAGGCCAAACACCTTGCCTGATACACTAGTAATAGGTGACTCTATAGTCAGACACACTGATGTCCCGCTGACCAGGCTGAACAAGGAGAAGGTGACTGTGAGCTGTCTATCGGGAGCTAGGATCCGTCACATAACACACGCACTCAAGTCACTCCAAAGCAAGTACAAATATGACTCCGTCATTGTCCATGCTGGTGTGAATAACCTGAGACGTACCTCCCTGGACTACATGAAAAGAGACATAGAGGAGCTCTCCGATTATGTAGCCCATGCTGGTACGACCCTGACCCTGAGCAGCATCTTGCCCTCACCAAGAATGATACCACAATACAAAGACAAGATGATCAGCTTTAACAATTGGCTCAAGTACTGGTGTCATTCTAAGGGGATCCAATGTCTGTCTGCCTGGGATGACATGTTGGACAAGCCACGCTGCTTCGCAAGGGATGGCTTACACCTGTCACCACTGGGCTTCCGGATATTGGCTAAGGCTCTTGCCACCCCCATAGTGCCTTTATTAGGGAAGGCTCAAAAGACAAACCCACCTCCTTAGAAAACAATAATGGAAAAAAACTAAGGGTAATGCTGCTCAACGCCAGAAGTCTAAATCTCAAGATGCAGGCACTTGATGCACTCCTCAGCATGGAGAACATCAACGTCTGTGCAGTAACTGAAACTTGGTTCAAGGCTCCTGAGAGCACCCCAGCATTACCAGGCTATACCTCGTATCATGCTTTTCGGCCCCAAAACCCGGGCTGAACCACAAAGGGAGGGGGAGTGTCCATATTCATCAAGGACACCCACACCTCCAGGTTAGTAGCAACACATGAAGCATCAGAGACCATACAGGTGCAACTAACCATAGGCAAAACTGCTATACAACTGGTAACATGTTACAGACCACCCTCCCAATCTCAAGAACTCCACTCAGCCTTCCTGAAGACATTGGAGGATATGAATGTATCACAAAATACCATCATACTGGGAGACGTCAACTACCCAGACATAGATTGGGTACATTATTCTAGCCCTAATACCCTAGCCCAAAGGTTCATGGAATTCATACATTCAAATGCACTGGAACAATTAGTCACCTCTCCCACTAGGGGAGATAATATACTAGACCTGATCATCACAAACATGGGGACAAAATGTTCCACACCGGAAGTATACCCCTCACTAGTGAGATCTGACCACAAACTAATCACCCTGGATATACATATCCCACCTCCACCCCCAGCACAAAAGACCACAGTGAAAAACTTCTCAAAAGCAGACTTCACTCTTCTTAAGACTGAGATGGTATCCTTTAAGCCCACTGTGCCAGTGGATATCACATCCCACAGTGCCGAATCCTTCACAAATGCTTTCTATGGACATCTCCAAGAATGCATGGATCATGCAATCCCAAACAAATCCAAGTCCCTCTCCACCAAAGGTAAGCGTCCTGTCTGGTGGACCTCAGCCATAAACAAATTGTATAACAAAAGAAGGAAGCTACTGCACGTCAGAGCAAAATCCCATGAAGGGAAGACATCTCTGATCAACATTAGCAGAAAACTATGTTCTCTCATAAAAACATCCAAGGCCAACTTTGAGAGAAAAATCGCTAAGGACACTAAAGATAACCACAAAGCCTTCTTCAGCTATGTTAGAAACCTGGTAGGAAACCCTCAGATATGCTCAGAGTTGGTTCACAACAATAAAAATACACTGAACCCACAGATATTGCCAACATTCTGGCTGACAGGTTCAGTGCAAATTTCTCCCTCCTTCACCCCAAAAGAAGAAATACTTATCCCAGCTGAATGTAATCTCCCTGTCATCTCAGATGTCCAAGTGAGAACCACCCTAAACAAAGCAAAAAACACAGCATCAATGGGACCTGACGGTATCCCGGGTTGCGTGTTACGTGAACTCCAAGAGGAGCTAAACCCACACATAAAAATGCTATTTAACCTTAGCCTTACTTCGGGATATGTACCTGAACACTGGCGTACAGCAACAGTGGTCCCACTCCACAAGGGGGGGGGTGCCTCTACAGACCCTGGAAACTACCGCCCCATAAGCTTAACCAGCCTGGTCTGCAAAGCTATGGAAAGAGTCATTATGGGACTCATGAACAGAGACATAGGGGACCTACAGACACTTGACCCCACCCAGTTCGGCTTTGTAAAGGGCAGATCCTGCCTTTTAAACCTGGTTGACTTTTTCGAAACAGTCACTAGAGCCATTGACGAGGGCAAAGCAGTCCATACAGCATACCTGGACTTGGCTAAGGCCTTCGACACAATACCCCACTCAGGCATCATAGATAAGCTCAACAGCTTAAATGTAAACCCTTATGTCACTAGATGGGTTGCAAACTGGCTAAAGGACAGAACCCATAAAGTTAAAATTGCTGGAGCAATGTCAGACTCCAAGCCAGTCACAAGTGGTGTCCCACAGGGATCTGTCCTGGGACCCCTCTTGTTCCGCATTTATTTCTCAGATGTTAAAGCAAACACGGGAGGGCTGTGGCTGACAAAGTTCGCAGATGACTGCAAACTAGGCGCCATAGTCGATACACCAGCAGACACACACATCCTACAAAAAGGCCTCACAGAAACGGACAACTGGTGCCGGAGTCACGGCCTTAAACTAAATGCCAAAAAATGTATAGTCATCCCCTTTGGGAAAAACAAAGTACCCACAAATTATCACATAGACAGCAACCCACTGAGTACTGAAAAAGTAATCAGAGACCTAGGGACCTAAGTCAACAGCGACCTCTCATTTGATACCCACGTTGCCAAAGTGGTTAGAAAAACATTCTACCTTGCACACCTCATCATGAAGGGATTCACATCCAGATCCAAGGATGTCATTATACCCCTATATTCCTCCCTCATCAGACCCATGATTGAGTACAATGCCCCATTTGGTATGTACCTCACCCGGCATTTGCAACAGCTGGAGAGACCACAAAAGTACCTCACCAAGAGGATCAAGGCTCTCCAACATATGTCTTATTCTGCCAGACTAAAGAAACTTCAGCTCTATTCAGTATCATACCGCCTGCTCAGAGGTGATCTCTGCTTGACGTACAAGGCCATGTCCAATCAGGATCTGATGGACATGCTCCACCTCAAAAAATCCAAGTCCATCAGGACCACGAGAGCTAAAGACTTAAACCTCGGCACAAGTATGAATAGGACATGCTGGAGGGGTAGATTCATAACCCAGAGGCTTCCCATGCTTTGGAACAAGATCCCAGTTCGTATTAGGCAGAGCCTCTCACTGACTCTCTTCAAGAGAAATCTTGATGAGTGGATGGGAGATCGTAAGTTTACCCCAGGGGTCACATCTGTGTCACTGCTAGACAGGGGCACAGTAAACTAATTCTATTATATAATGGGACCTTCATTGTGTCACTACTAGACACAGTATTCTAAATTTATTCTGTACATTTTTGTACCATTTCATGGGGTGGCAAATGCCACATCACTATGGCTAGGCTTACAAATGCCCCAGGGCAGATAGCCTAGTACTATACTATGAAACTATGAAACTATGAATAGATGTCCAAAGCACTTGGTCTGTACTACTGTTCCCTCTATAGGGCACCATGTACAGTCAGTGCTGCTGCCCACAGCTCCATTCATTGTTGAGCTTGAGGTGGAAACACTCACCATGTTTTATGTTGGTGGGAGTAACCCCACAGACACACAGGGAGAACATGCAAATTCCAAACAGGGATTAGCCAGAGGTCAGGATTAAACCTTTACCTTCTGCTTGGGAGGCAAAAACCATAATTATTATGCCAAATGATCCCCAAAAGGCAGATCTCATTGTGGTTGTGCCTAAGGACAAGAAACACGGGAGCAAGGATCCACCAGTAGATACTATGGTGGTAGCAGCAGCCATTAGGAAAGAACTGTTAGAAGAGAGTATGTATGTTCACCCTTTAACAGAGAGCCTAGGGAAATGGACCGATTTGGGAAGTAGGCCTTTGCATTAGCAACTTTCGCCCTTAGATTGCTGAATTATTTGACTCACCTAACTAGATTCCAGAGAGACTTGACCAAACAGATCACCAAGTGCCTCTTGGAGGTATTGTCAGCTGATGTTCAGAAAATGATGGATTCCCACTTTTCTACCCTACGATCTACCTCTAATGTGGCCATGTGCTTGCTCTACAATGCAGCTGATGTCATGCCCATAACAGCAGACACTGCCACGTCTGGAAGCATATTTGTGACGTTGTGGAAGGCTTTAAGTCATCCTTTGTGAATGACCCTGTGGTGGCTCAACTTTATTTGGACCTAAGGTTAAAAATACACTTTCCAGGAGTCAGCAGGTTGGTAAGACAGTCTCTGTCTGCTGTAAGAGTCTGCTTTTCAACCCCACAAAGATTTTTCTCTAGGAACCCGAGATCAGGGAAGATTATGTGGTTTTGTAAGTCAGATGTCTTACCACGACTCCTCAGGTGATGGGCCTCACCATAGCAGGGGGGAGGTAACTCTAGCCCTAGAGGCAGTGGTGTACCACATAACAAGGACTTTCATGGTTCTTTTACTGAGAAAGTCTATCAGTGCTCCTGAAAAGTTGCCTGACTGCTGCACTCTGGAGGCAGGTAGGGTCGCCTATCTTTGCATTCTCAAACCTGGCACGGAGTAATTTCAGATTCCTGAGTACTAAAGATAATTTCCAGATGCTATTTAATTCCCTTTTCCCTTCCTCCTCTGAAAAAGAAGACAGTCACCAGTGTTCCACCCAGTCAGTGGGACTTAGTAACAGTAGAAATTTCAAAGCTGCTAGAAGAAAAAGAGTCCTCCAACTAGCCCTCCAATATCAGTTAGACTCCAAAGTCTATTTGAGGTTCTTTTTAGTACCAAAGAAAACAGTGAACCTGAGATTCATTTTTGGTGCTCAGTGACCTAAACCAGTTTGTGAAGCAGACTAAATTCCAGATGGTCATAATTCAGTCTATTTTATCTGTGCTGAGGAAGGACAATTGGATGTGCTCCATAGATCTCTGGATGCTTACTGTCATATCAAGACAGCAAAGCAAAGCAATCCAGGATGTTTCTCCGCTTCTGGCTGGGAGCCAGTCGCTACCAATTCAGAGCACTGCCTTTCAGTCTCACCACAGCCCCTAGGGTGTTCACCAAGATCATGGCAGTGGTAGCGCAGTTCATCTTTGTCTACTGGGGATCCAAGTTTTCCCATACCTCGATGACTGGCTCCTTACTGCTGCCTCCAAGCATCTACTACTGCATCACCTGGACCAGATTCTCCAGTTGTTATTGGACTTAGGGAAAACTGTGAATCTACCAAAATGTCCCTGACTCTAACCCAGAGTATAGAGTTTATAGGATTCCACCTAGATACCAGCCTGCAGCTAGTCGGTCTTCACCAGTTAAGAACTACATCCCCCATCACCACCAGCGAGGTTAGTTCTGTGTGTTTTTGACCTCATGGCATCCTCAATTCTAATGGTCCCTCTAGCCAGATACCTCATGCAGTGGACTTTAGCAGTACAATGGTCTTAGCCAGCTCATCCTTTTCACTCAAAAACTCAAATTACTCAGGTCAGCATACAACACATCACTTGGTGAGTAACATCCCTGACTGTAACCAAGGGTTTCCCTTTCCAGTCTGACTCACTGATAGCAATAGTAAGCATGGATGCCTACCTTCTAAGGTGGGGGGGATAGGGGCGACACTTTGAAGGGAGAATGGTCCAAGGTACGTGGTCTTCACATCAGTGTCTTGGAGCTGAGGGCGGTCCATTGCAGGTATTCCAGGACCTCCTCCACAAGGGTATGATTTCCATACAGATGGACAGCATGACAGTGGTATGGTACATCAGCAAGCAGGCAGGTGCACTTTCTTATTCTCTGTGTCGAGAGGCAATGGCTGATGTCTTCACACCACTTTCTAATGGAGTTGTCCAATGTTCCAGGTTATCCAGTGTTCTATCACACATGTTGAGCAGAACTGTCTTGATGCCTAATGAGTGGTCCCTCAATCTTACAGTGATACGTTTGATCTTCAGTCCCTGAGGCCAACCTTTCTGCAACTTTTTTACATCCTATCTAAACAACAAATGCAGCAGGTATTTTGCCCTGATCCATCCACAGGGACAGTCACTGAGAGACATAGTTCTCAACTATCCAGATTTTCGCAGAATATCTAGATTTTTGCCTCATGTTTGGTGTATTCTTCATAAAATTTGTGGTTTTCCAGCAAATCACTGATGTCACTAAATAATGACATACATTTGAGTTTCAGATTTCATATGCTTCAGAAAATGTAAGTCCTGTTATTCTAGTTACTTTTTAAGTTTGTAAAAGCAATATATAAAATCTGTCTCAATTTTTAGGCCTTTAGGACAAAGCGGGGGGCAAACTCAATCTGAGCAGCTAAGTTGAGGTCCAAGAAATTATAGGTAAGGGAGAAGTCAGAGCTCTGGATCAGAAGAAGCTTCAAAGTCAGTGCTGAGGTCAGATCCGGATGGATCTGACACCCCATATGTTCAAACCAAACAAACATCAGACAACATGGATCTAATGTTATGGTTAGTATATAACTTTCTTTTTCTTACAAAATATAGATTGTTTTACGGTATTGACTTATTATCGTGTTCTAGTACTATTTATATCAAGCTTACATGGGAAGGAAACTCATATTTGAATTACATTTGTATATTTTAGTATGTGGCATTTTTACATCCATATATGTGGACTGTGTTGTAGACATCAGAAATTATAACCATTGTTGATATCACAGGCACATTTGTATTCATCCTTTAATTGGGACTTTATAGTTTTTGCCTGTTTTAATGCATTATTTCAGTTGGTAGGACATTCAGTAATGTCCTTGAATTTACATTTTTGTAAGGTTAATGTAAATGGCAGGCAGTGGATTATGTTCTGATGGAGGACTTGGAGAGTATGTGCACTTTAGTAGGAGTCTTTATGCAAATCAATATGGTTTTGCTGCAGACTACCTTAATTTAGTTCTGATTGGATCACTTCATAAACTGATACAGATTTACCACTGGATGAGGTGTATCTAGATGTTAGGGAAACTTTTGATGCTGTACCACATAGGAGGTTGTTAAGTAAACTATATAGACTTTGGGTAGGAAGTAAAATGATTAGATAGGTAGAATTTCATTTAGAAGAAAGGGCACAAAGCATGTCTGTAAATAGACAACAACAAAGTGTGTCTGGCTGGTGTTCTTTGGGGGTCTTTGTTAGGACTAAAGCCTCTGGCTGTGACAATTCTGAGGCTATTCAAACCAAGATTAGATGTATGTGTTTTAATACCAGAGAGATGAATTTATCTAGAGACTTTATATTAAGTCATTGGAATGATATTTGTCAGTCAGGATTTAGTGGCAGTAAATGCGGAGTGTGGATCTGACAACTCCACGGATTCACTTTATTTTGAAGAAATTCCTGTGTTGTTAGAACAAATCTCCTAACTGTAATAAATTTTAGATGTTCAAGCCACACACTGCCTTACAGACTTTTAGGTAATGGTGGTTTGCTTCAGTTTACTAAAGCTCAGAATTCCTCCACTGCCTGTCCGCTGGTGCAGTGGACCAATCACCTGGTAGTAAGGGATGATTGCCATACAGATACATGTCAGTACTCTGGTACATCAGAAAATGGGGGGGGCTCTCTCTTACCCCTTATATTGGTATGCATTGAGGGAGTGGTAGTAGGTGATCTCTTCCAGTTATTTTCTTTTGGCAATGCATATTCTGGGGAAGTCCATCTTGTTAGTGCACAGACTGAGCAGATCTATTCTTCTGCCTCACAAGTGGTCTCTCAGTCTTTCAGTGGTGGAACCGATTTTTCACCAATGGGAAAGCTATGCTGGGATCTGTTTGCCTCTGCCCACATTTCCAGATGTGCCACGTATTTTCTCTTAATCCCTCCAGAGGGGAAGTCACAGAGAAATGCTCTGATCCATGATTGGCCCCCTGGTCTCCTTTATGGTTACCCTCCTTCACCACTCATATCAAAGTTTTTACAGAAATAATGTCAATAGAAGAGAAAGGTGATCCTCGTTGCCCCTGTTTGGCCTTACCAAGTGTGGTTCCCATTCCTTTGGCCACATCTGATATACCTTCCTTGGGTTTTGGATCCTTCTCTGAATCTTCTGTCTTACCCCTCTGGTCTACCTCACCTGGATGTACAAGCCCTCAGGTTTACCACATGGTTTCTTCACTTCCTATGATGGCTACGCAGTCCAGGCTATCTTCCCAGGTATTACACATCCTTACATTTTCTCAAAAGGACTCCACTAGAAAGATATACAAGAGGAAATGGAAACTCTTCTGTATCTTGTGTGTACTGCCTGTGGCCTCTACACCTGCAGGACTCCTGTGCTATTTGTCACTCCTTCAGCCAGAGAGTCCTGCAGGAACGTAGGAACAAATTAATCCTACGTGGCTTGTTGAAGCCAGAGGGCTCCCCGACCAAGACTGGGTCGGGAAAGCCCTCTAAGCCACCTAAAGCCCAGGCTGTGGCTCCTAAGCCTTCTGCGGTGGCTCCGACTCCTTCGGAGTCGAGATCGGCTCCGGCTGGAGCCGATCTTTCTATCTCTGAGGTGGTGGTATCGGTGCTGGCTGGCTCCGATACACTTGCACCAATGTCGATGTCGGCTCCAGCTGGAGCCGACGTATCTTTGACCAGGACTGGTGCCGATCAGCTGTCGGCTCCAGCTGGAACCAAAGGGTCTTCAGCTCCGATGGCTCCTTCCAAGAAGAGATTTCGGTCCCCTTCCCTGGAATCGATTCGCTCAGCTCTGGGATCTCCTCTGCTTTCGGAGCGGAGCCATCGGAGCCGATCTTCAAGGTCTTCCAGGCTGTCAGACCATGACTTGGAGAGGGTGGTAAGTAGACTGCTGAAGTCACAAGCACTGGCCCAGATGCTCCATAGCCCGTCTCAGCAGATGACCGCTATCCCTCATCCCCCTGAAATTACTCCTCCAACTCTTCTTCAGAGTTCAGAGCCGGAGCTTCTCAGAACGTTGACCGTGGGTGCACCGGAGCCGATACCTCCCCTGTCGGCTCCGTCGTCTTCGACTCCGATTTCCTCCATGAGACCTTCCTTGGAGGGATCCGGTCGTCGGGTCTCCCTTGTCGGCTCCGAGGGGGCAAGTGGCATCAGACCCTTGTCCAATCCCGCTCTCCCTCTTGGAGCTTCGGCATTGGTGAGCTCGGCACCGACATCAGCCTTGGAGCCTTCTCTTTCGGCGGGACTGGGGATTCCTGTTTCTTCGGAGCGGGAGTCTTCTGGCCTTCCTGGAGGGGGATCTAGGTTCAACTACACCAACTTTACAAAACCTGTTGAAACAAATGATAAAGTAGAAAATAATGTTCACAATATTTCTTCTACTGTTCTTTCACCAGCACAAATAGCACTCCTTAATAAAGGATTGAATTTTGTCCCAAGTTCTGTGGTTTCCGAAAATCATTTATTAAATGATGTTAATGATTTTTGCAGATTACTAAACCTCAAAATATTTTTTTCAGATAATGATGTTTCTCAAAGATCAACTGACTTTAGATTTGGAAAGTCCTCATTTGTTCCTCCGATGAACAGACATGTTTCCATTTTTAGAGAATGTATTATGAAAGAACTACATTTTGCGAATGTTTATCAACCACAATTTAACAATTTATCTGCTATGGAAAGACAGGCTTTGTTTGAGCTCAAAAACAATCATCAGTTGGTTATTACCATGGCCGATAAAGGGGGTGCTATTGTGGTCATGGACCATCAGGCTTACATTAATGAAGCTTCACGACAATTATCTGATTCTAGCTATTACAGGGAGTTAAATGTTGATCCCACTTTACAGTTTAAGGAAGAAATTGATAGGTTTTTGGAAGTGTCAGTCAACCAGGGGGTGATTAGCGAACAGGTAGCTAAACAGTTGAAGGTGGAGGAACCTATTCCACAATACTTGTATTTACTACCTAAAATACATAAAGATGCTCGTAACCCCCCAGGCAGGCCGATTGTATCTGGTCGTGGTTCTTTAACAGAACCCCTATCAGCCTTCCTTACACAATATTTAAAACCATTGTTGATCCATATTAGATCGCGTATTCAGGATACTACTGAATTCCTGAATATTGTCAATGACTCACAGTTAGAATCTTCATGGTGGTTGTGCACTCTTGATGTAGCTTCATTATATACTAGCATCCCCCATGATTTAGGCATTTTAGCCGTATCTTATTGGCTGTATAAATCAAAGTTATACTCAACTGAGTTTAATCATTTTTTGACCAAACTTACGGAATTTGTATTGTGTAAGAACATCTTTTATTATCATGGTAAAGCCTATTGGCAAATTAATGGAACAGCAATGGGGGCTTCGTTTGCCCCCATATATGCAGATCTTTTCATGGGTTATTATGAGGCCACATACATATATGATATTCAACACAATACATTTTTACCATATCTGGATATTTGGAGGAGATATCTGGACGATTGTTGGATGGTGTGGCGTGGCAGTAAGGAACAACTATCCAAATTTGTTACTTATCTCAATGATAATTCTTTTGGGATCAAATTTACAGCTAATATTAAACATGCATGTATCGTGTTTTTGGATGTTTTGGTTACCAGACTTGATGATAATACCTTAGCTACATCTGTCCATAGAAAATTTCCCCAGTATAACACTTTGTTACATGCTGAGAGCTGTCATCCACGCCACATCATCCACAATATTCCCAAATCTCAATTTATGAGAATGAAAAGGATATGCTCTTCCTCTGAAGATTGTTCTTATTTTTGTGGTGATTTATCTAACAGATTTGCTGATCGGGGATACAATATATATAACATTTCCAAATCCAGGAATACTATCAATAATTTATCACGCTCGGAATTGTTGGAATACAAATCCAAGAAGATGGCTCAATCTGGTTTACAGAATAATTCTGTTTTGAGGTTGGTAACTACATATGGGGCAAATACCAATCGTTTCATTGACATAGTTAATCAACATTGGGACATATTACGGTCACATGAGTTTTTGAACAAAATATTGCCTCAGCAATGCTCTTTTTCCTACCGTAGAGGTCGGAATCTGAACTCTTTTTTTACTCATTACAAGAGATATACTCCACACATTTCATTTCAAACCACGTTAGGGGGTGACATACTGAAGGGTAGCTTTCCATGTGGCCATTGTTCTTTTTGCAAATATATGTCCAAAACCAGTGAATTTTCTAGCAAAAATACATCTCAGGTTTTTGATATTAGGATATTTGCTAATTGTAGCTCTGATTGGGCAATATATTTGGCCACATGTAATTGTTCTGCATTTTATATTGGACAGACGTCTAGGTCTGTTAAACTCAGAATATGTGAACATATGAGTGTAATTAGGAATAGACGTACCACTAATGCATTATATAAACATACCTTGGAACACCCTTCTGCTACTTTTACATTTGTGATTATAGACAGAATTATCTTACATCGTAAATTTAAAGCAGGATGGCATCAAAAACTTAATGATATGGAGAATAAATGGATCATTAGGTTGGGGGTCTTTTTAGACCTGGATTAAACACATTAGAACCAATATATTGAGATTTAGATTTTTATCTCAACAAATGTCTTTCTTTATATGCTTTTTGTAATCAAACCAATGGCAAATATATTTCTTCATTTTTTGGTCTTATAATTGCTTGCATAAAGTATATTTCATAATAGAATATATGCAAGACATTGTATTTATATTATATTTAGACTTGTTTTATCTTATTATTACCATTGGTTTGTACAACATGCACATATCCAAATATATGTATACACAGAATTATTTACATATTTGTCTATATATTCCTATAGTGTTATATGTTTTTTGGGATATATATACTTTTTTTGGGTGATATATGCATTTTGTTACAAAAGTTTTTTGTATTGGAACTTTCATGTTGGTTTGTCTAACGTGTTTAATCTATTTGATTTTGGAACACATTTCAATATATGGGGCATGTCCCTTTAAGAGGTGTACTATAAGTACGACTCAAAATGGTGGAGTTCCTCTTTCTTGTCATTCATTTTATGTGCATTGAGAAAGGCTAGCATTAGCCGAAACCGGTTTGCATCAGCACTGGTTGTTACCACTGCTACAATGGTCGATGGAACTATGATGGAATAAATGATTCTTACAATCCTGTATGTGCTGGTCCGTTTTTGGTGGGTTGACTTCCTGGAGGGGGAGCCTTTGAGGTGATTAGGAGTGTTCTAGTCCCGGAGCTGAGTCAACAGTCAATTCCATTAGCTCCTCCCTCTTCGGTGCCTGTCGATGTCTCTTCCCATTCTCTTGCTCCCGGACCCAGAGATCCATCGCCCCAGGTTTCCCCATTGGGAAGAACTTCCTCTTCCGAGGTTTCTCCTGATCCTTCGGGAAAACCCCCGCGTAAGAGGACGTGCAAGAGGAAGCACACAGACTCCCCCGAGTCTACGACATCAGATACCGACTTAGATGAGTCGGAGGGTTCCCCACGGTCCCCCTCTGAGGATGTCTACTTTTCAGACATCCTGGAACTCCTTAAGCAGAGGGGGAACTGGCCTTCCATTAACCCCTCCGAGGATGAGTCGGTATACCTGGAGGCTTTTGGATCTCGATCCTCCACCTCCTGGGTGTCTCCGCCTTTCGACCCGCTCATGGAAGTGGTGGCTCGAAAGGCGTGGCCCCGATTCTGTGGAACCAGTCCCCAGGAGGCCTTCTAAATTCATCACGGCCCCCGCAGACAAACAGTTTCTCACCAAGGGTGTCCCTGTTGATGCCATGGTGGTGGCAGCTGCCACCAAAAAGGAACTTACCGATCCTTCTGTACCTGTCCATCCTCCTAACAAGGACTCTAGGACCATGGATAGGTACGGTAAACGGATGTTTTCTTCAGCGACCTTCGCTATGCGCTCGCTGAACTATCTCTGTCACTTTACCCGGCTTCAGAGAGATATTCTCAAGGAACTAAGTGAGGTAGTTCAGGATCCGTCAGCTGCTGGGGCTCAAGAGAAGATTGCCTCACAGCTCGGAATCCTAAATTCTATAACTAACTCCTCCATGCGGCTCCTTTCTTATGCAGCCGATGGGGCGAGTAGAGCCGCAGGCACAGGAGTGGCACTTAGGCGTCAGTCCTGGATGCGGCTTTGTAATTTCACAGACCCCTTTAAGGCGTCCTTCACTAATACTCCCTTCGATGGTTCGGCTTTGTTCGGACCTCAGGTGAAGGACACATTGACCAGGTGTGAGCAAGATGGCAAGACTCTTTCTGCCGTAGGAGTCCATTTCTCCACCCCTTCAAGACCCTATCCCAAAGGTCAGAAGGGAGGGAAAATGTGGTTCCGTAAATCTCAGGGAGTCACGCCAGACGCACGTGGTCAGTTTACCCCCAGAGGCAGAGGGGGTAATAACAATAGACGCCACCTTAGGGGCAGAGGGTGTCCGCAGAATCAGGGTAGCAGAGAGCCTCTCTCTGATAAACCCTTCCAGCACCCCTGAGGTGTTGCCCGACTGTCCACCCTTGGAGGCAGTCGGGGGAAGATTGTCGCTGTACCCAACAGCCTGGCGTTCCCTTTCTCAAGACAAATGGGTACAGTCAATCATATCTGAGGGTTACAATATCCCTTTCGTGAGATATCCTACTCCTCATCAATCCCTCCCGGACGTTTCACCCAGTCTAAGGGAGTTGGCAAAGCTGGAGGTATCAAAGCTCCTAGCAAAAAGAGCCATCCAACTAGTACCAGCAGACCAAGTAGGATCCGGAATCTACTCAAGATTCTTTTTGGTTCCCAAAAAGACGGGAGATTAGAGACCAATTTTAGACCTCAGCAAACTAAACAAGTTTGTCAAAAAGGCAAGGTTCCGGATGGTCTCGCTTCAGTCCATTCTACCCTTTTTGGGCAAGGACAACTGTATGTGCTCAATAGACCTTCAGGATGCGTACTATCACATAAAAATTCACAGGCGCTCCAGAAGGTTTCTCCGCTTTCGGCTGGGGACCAGTCATTTTCAATTCAGAGCCCTACCCTTTGGTCTCACTACAGCCCTCAGAGTGTTTACCAAATGTATGGCAGCGGTCACGGCTCACCTGAGACGTCAAGGATTCTAGGTGTTTCCGTATCTAGACGACTGGCTCCTCTCTGCCACCACCAGGCATCAACTTCTCAAGGCCAGAGACTACACTCTTCACACCTGCAACCAGTTGGGGATTTCTATAAACTTCGAAAAATCTTCATTGTCTCCTTGCCAATCTATTACCTTTATAGGCACAGAATTAGACACTGTCGGGATGTCAGCAAGACTCACAAACCAAAGAATTCTGGACATCCAAAAGTATGTTCACATCATACTACTCAGCAAAAAGATCAGGGCCAGGTTTGTCCTGAAAGTGCTAGGTCTTATGGCTGTGGCCATCGTACTGCTTCCTTTAGCTCGCTTCCACATGCGTCTTCTGCAGTGGATGTTGTTCACCCAGTGGTCCTTCCAACAGCTTCCCATGCGCCATGAGATCTTCGTGACGCAATCGTGCAAGAGTCGCCTAACCTGGTGGATGTTTTCTCCGCAACTCCATCAGGGTCGACTGTTTGTTCCCCCAGTCCCGGTTGCCACAGTCACTTCGGATGCCTCTCTGATCGGGTGGGGGGGGGGGCATTATCAGGGCAGGATGGTCCATGGGACTTGGCAACCCATAGAATACCATCTGCACATAAATGTCCTAGAGATGAGAGCAGTGCTTTTAACGTTGCAAGCCCTCAGCGACTTTCTTCCTTTAGGGACTATTGCTGTTTAGACGGACAACATGTCCGTAGTCTGGTATATCAACAAACAGGGCGGGACCAGGTCCTATCTACTGTGTCGAGAAGCTCTCAGACTTTGGCAATGGGCAATCTCCTCTCATCGGTTTCTGATAGCAATGCATATCCCCGGGAAGTCCAACCTCTTAGCGGACAGACTGAGCAGAGCTATTCTCATGCCACACGAGTGGTCTCTCAAACAATCAGTAGTGGATGAGATTTTTCAGAAGTGGGGCGTCCCTTGCTGCGACCTTTTTGCTACACCCCAAAACAGCAAATGCCCAGACTTCTTCTCCCTCTTTCCACTACCAGGCCATCCCCCCAGAGACGCTCTAACCCAGGATTGGCCCCGGGGACTTCTTTATGCCTTTCCTCCATTCCCGCTGATACCTCAAGTGATTCAAAAAGCTACCGTCTTGAGAGCCAAGTTGATTCTCATTGCCCCTTACTGGCCTCAACAAATTTGGTTTCCCTCCCTACAGCGTCATCTCTTAGTTCAGCTTTGGCATCTGGATCCAATTCCAGATCTTCTGACCCACCATTCGGGTCATCTGCACCAGGCCATTCATTCTGTCAACCTCACTGCTTGGTTGCTCCACTTCCTTCCTTAGCCAGGCTCCCTATGATTTCTAATCCCGTGCGAGATATCATAGTAGCTTCTCTAAAGTCCTCTACCAGAAGGATTTATGCTAGCAAATGGCAGCGTTTTTCCTTCTGGGCAAAGTCTAGGGACATAGATCCCTTTACTGCTCCAGTGCAGTCAGTCTTGGACTTCCTAGCTGAGACTTTTCAATCAGGTTCCTCTTCCTCTACAGTTAAGGTCCAGCTGGCAGCGATCTCAAATTTTCACGTTGGCTTAGCTGATCCAAACATAATGTCTCACAAGCTTTGCAAAGCCTTTCTTAGAGGGATCTTTTTGCTGAAACCCCCAATCAAAGATCCTGCTCCGCAATGGGACCTGAATTTAATGCTGGCATCCTTGATTCTGCCCCCCTTTGAACTGGCTGCTACATGCTCATTAAAATTTCTTTCCTGGAAGACAATTTTTCTGGTTGCTGTTACTTCAGCCAGAAGGGTGTCTGAACTTCATGTTCTCTGTGTCTGTCCCCCATACTTGGTTTTCCACAAAGATAGAGTATCTTTAAGAACTAATCCATCTTTTTTGCCCAAGGTTGCTTCCCAGACGAATATTAACCAATCTATTGAATTGCCAGTTTTTTTCCCTAATTATTCTGACAGAGCGGAAAAGAAACTTCACTGTTTGGATGTCCATCGCCAACTCAGATATTACTTGGACAGAGCTAAACAATTCAGAAAATCTGATCAACTGTTTCTTTCTTATGCAGAAAACAGGAAAGGTCTTCCGGCCTCCAAGGTGACCTTATCCAGATGGCTGTCTTCTACCATTTCTCATGTTTATCTCCTTAGGGGCAAGCAACTGCCCTTGAAACCAAACGCACATTCTACCGGACGCCTATCCACTTCTACAGCATTTCAGGATAGGCTACCTATTGACACCATTTGTGCGGCAGCCACTTGGGCCACTCCTCATACCTTTGTCTCTCATTACAAATTGGACTTGGCCTCCAGAGACAGGGCTAGGTTTGGTTCCACACTTCTCAAGAGTCTGTTCCATTGAGCCACCCAGGATAGAGGTGCTAGGGACGCGTTCCCATCCAGCAAGAATGAAGGCGAGTTTGACAACTTAACATTAAGAAGTTATGTACCTACCATAACGTTCCATGTTAGTTGTCTTCTCTCGCCTTCTTTCTTGCGTCCCTCCCTCCTTCCCCCTAGCCTGGACAGACCTTGAAGTTGTACTCTTCTCTGGGTACGATCCATTCTTTCTATGGGCTCCAGTAGGAAGTGTCACTAGTATCTAGTGGTTACTTTGCTTTGTTTCTTTCCACATTTAGTTCCTCTTCTTCCATTTTAGGAAGAAGGTTACTGGCAGGGTTTTTCTATAGCTACCAAACGAGATCTGGGTAGTCACGCCTTGCATCATGGGATATAGGGTTGCCTCAAGCTGGTAAAATTAGCTCTATAGCTTAGCAAGTTCCGAGTCGGAGCCGAAGATCGGCTCCGAACCCATCCAGCAAGAAAGAAGGCGAGAGAAGACAACTAACATGGAACGGTATGGTAGGTACATAACTTCTTATTTTGTTACATTTAAGAGGACAAGCCTGTGGATTATATTCATATTTACAATGACCTAGACTTATTTACAAAATTATATCTAGCTAGGCTGGCATCCTTCACATATCTTTACACTTCTCCAAAGCTGACTTTGGACTCTTAAAAACAGAGGTGGCTAACTTTACAGCCCCCATGCCAATGGAAAATAGATGCATGACTGTTGAATCATACACCAATGCACTGTATGAATACTTACATAAATGCATGGAACTAGCCATACCCAACAGAACCAAGATGCTCTCCTCAAAAAAAAGGAAGCCAATTTGGTGGTCCCCTGCCATTAATAAACTCTACAATAGAAGGAAGAAACTGTTGCAGAAAAAGGTGAAGTCCCAAGGCTGGAAAAACTCCCTTATTAGCCTTAACAAAAAGTTGAGATCCCTCATCAAAACCTCTAAAGCCAGCTATGAAGGCAGAATTGTGACAGACTCTAAAAACAACCACAAAGCCTTCTATAGTTACATGAAGAATCTCCATGGCAATACCCAGGTTTGCGCTGAGTTACTACACAATGCTACCTCCTATACAGAGAACACAGATATTGCCACCATACTGGCCGACAGATTGAGTGCCAACTTTAGCCCTCTCTACCCCCTTAAAGGACCAGTCACAATATCAGAGGAATGCCAGGCACCCAGCATTACTGCAGCACAGGTTAAAGCTGCATTGTCCAAGGGCAAGAATACAGCTTCCATGGGATCTGACAATATCCCTGGATGTGTTCTACATGAACTACAAAGTGAACTGGCACCGCATCTGTGTGCTCTGTTCAACCACAGCCTCACCTCAGGCTTTGTCCCTACCGAATGGTGCACTGCTACAGTCATCCCTCTCCATAAAGGGGAGTGACTACAGACCCTGGGAATTATCACTCCATTAGCTTGATGAATCTCATATGTAAGGCTGTGGAGCACATCATCATGGATCTATTGAACAAGGATATAGGGAATCTCCAAACTCTAGACCCCCCTCAGTTTGGTTTTGTGAAAGGTCAGTCATGCCTGCTCAACCTGGTTGACTTTTTTGAGTCAGTCACCAGAGCTGTGGATGAGGGCAAGGCAGTTCATACAGCCTACCTCGATCTGGCCAAGGCCTTTGATACCATTCCCCACTCAGGAATTATTGATAAACTCACCAAACTAGGCATCAACCCCTATATCACTAGATGTGTTGCAAATTGGCTGACAGAACCCACAGTGTGAAAGTAGCAGATTCCAAGTCAAACTGCCAAGCAGTCACGAGTGGAGTCCCACAGGGATTGGTCCTGGGTCCTCTGCTGTTTTGCATCTACTTCTCAGAAGTCCAGGCCAACACGGAGGGACTCTGGCTGACCAAGTTTGCAGACAGCTGTAAGCTGGGAGCCATTATTAACTCCCCAAGTGATGCAGACATCCTACAGTAAGGCCTCACTGAGACCAATGACTGGTGTTGAAACCATGGCCTTAAGCTTAATGCCAAAAAATGTGTCGTCATCCCCTTTGGAAAAAACTCAGTTTCCACTAATTACGACATTGATGAGAGCCCACTGAACACTGAAGGTGTTATAAGAGATCTGGGGACACAGTTTGACAGCAATCTTTCCTTCGACCACCACAGTGCCACTGTGGTCAGAAAGCCATTCTGTGTGACACATCTCATTACCAAGGGTTTTGCATCCCTCATTAGGCCAATCATCGAGTATAATGCCCCATTTGGCGTGTACCTCACTAGACACATGCAACAGCTGGAAAGGCCACAAAAGTACCTCATGAAGAGGATCCTAGGCCTTAAACACATGTCCTACACGGACAGACTCAAAAATCTCCAGCTATTCTCTGTCTCATATCATCTACTAATAGGCGCTCTCTGTTTGACGCCCCAAGCCATGTCTGACCCAGCTCTGTTAGAAATGCTACATGTAAAGAAATCCCAATCGCTCTGCACCACACGCTGCAGAGAGCCTCATTACAGTAATCAACAGAGCATGCTGGAGGGACTGGCTCAGATTTACTTCCGATTTGCATAACGAGCATGTTTAAAAGTAAAACGAGCACAAGAAAAGTATAACTAGCATAAGACGTCAAATGAATACGATAAAAGGGCAAAATAAGTATAAAAAAGCAAGGCAACTGCATGTTTTTTAGTAAACAACCATGTTTTGACATGAGCTACTATTTCGCATTGACCAAAGCTATTCAAAGTATAACTAGTGTTGTTCAAAGCATTTCATAGTGTGTGCTTTTATTACAGTACAATTATTTTGAAGAGTTTACTGTGGGCAGAGAACAGTTATTTTGTAAAGTGCAGTCAGAGTACAGTCATTTCAAAAAGTTTCTTGTGCTGTGTACATTTTATTCACAGAATGCAGTCATTTCAAAGTGTTTCTCACATTGTACAGAGTTATTTCACAAAGTACAGCCATTTTGAGAAGTTTCTTGTGCTGTGTACAGTTTATTCACAAGGTGCGGTCATTTTGAAGTGTTTCTTACATTGATAAGGGATTGTTTTACAAAGTATATTGATTTCAAAGTGTTCTTGTGCTATGGAGACTTATTTTGCAAAGTGCAGTTATTTCGAAGAGTCTGTTCTGCTTTTTGTGTGTTGTGTCTTTCGGCTTTTCCCGGTTAGGCATAATTACAAGTTCTGGCATAAATCTGTGACTTATATGTGTGTATATTCATGCATAACTGCAAGGGTCTTTATTACTGTGTGCTGATATGGCAGAGGCATTTCGCAAACCCAGTACACTTATGTTTGATCATAATATTGCAGAGAATTGGAGAGTATCAGAGCAGGAATATGATATTTTCATACAAGCAGCTTTTTCTGATAAAGATGCCTATATGAGGGCTTTTATTTTGCTTAATCTTGCAGGGTCAGAAGCCATTGAAAGAGTGCGTTCATTTGTGTATGCACCAGCAGTCTATGCAGGAGAAGGGGAGAACTGCCATATTGTTGTCCAAGTTGAATCAAGGGAGGACCCTGAGTGCTTGAAATGTAAATTTAGAGAACTGTGTTACTGCCAGACAAATGTTACATTGTAGGGGCACCTATTTTATACAAGAGGCCAAAAGCCAGGAGAAACTCTTGCAGCTTATATTACTGACATGAGAAAGAAGGCTAAAACATGCAGATTTGGTGATTTGAAAGACGAGTTGACAGGCTTTTGTGTGGTGTTAATGTCGCAGTGAGAAAGATTTTGCTTTGTGACAGTGATTTAAATTTGAGCAAAGCTGTAGAGATTTGTCAAGTACATGAGCTTACAGAAAGACACAAAAATATGCTTGTAAGTGATGAGCATGGTTTCAACAGCCTCTAGAACAAATGAAGACAGCATGCAGCACGTGGCTGGCAGAAACATGCCTAAGCACATGGCAGCTGCAGCCCCTCCATGATTCCCAGGTAGAGCCTGTACCCTTCCAGCAGGTTCTAAGACTAGCTTAGTAAAATGGACATGCTCAGTGCAGTACAAGGGTGAGTGAGCAAAACCCAAGTCAAGTCTTTTTGTTAACTGTCGTAATTGTGGTGCCAATCATGAGTCTAAAAGAGAAAAGTGTTTAGCATTTGATCAGCAGTGCCACAAGTGTAAAAAATGGAACCACTTTCAAACGTTTTGTAAATCAGGCAAGCCTCATTCATTTATTAAGAAAGGTCACTCAAAAAAGCAAGTTGATCATATAGAAAGCTGCAACTGTACTTTCTATGTAGATGGTGTATTAGTGATCGGTAAAAAAGTTAATGCAATAGAGTTGTTAAGCAAAGAAAGAAGTGTTTTGTACTGTCCTGATCAATGGTAAACCTATGGAGCTCAAAGTAGACACTGGTTCAAAGTGCAATGTTATGTCAGCAGAAGCATTTGCTAGAGTAAGAGCTGGTGAACAACTTAATTTGGCAATTGCGTGAAGCTTGTTCCTTATGGAGGTGAAGAGATTCAAACCGAAGGCTCTGAAGTGCTTTCATGGTATTCAGCTGGGAACAGCTACAACTTGCAATTTTATGTAGTCAGAAGACCTGTGCAGTCATTATTAGGTCAAAAGCAGAAGAAGACTGGATAATGCTGATAAGAACAAATTGTTTATTACAAGCAAAGCTTTCAGGTAAAAAAAAAACCTTCATCAGTGTAAAGCAAAAAGTAAAACAGTTCACTTATATAGTAATCACACACAGCCCAAAAGTTAATTGTTTAACAATCAGTTAAAAGCTTAAAGTAAAACACAGCTATTGCAACCACATCTGCATGTGCTTTTAGTATAGGTTTCAATGACACAGTTTGGTTAATACGTGGCAAGGTATCAGCATTCATTCTTAAAATCCACTCATATTCCTTTAACCTCCAACCTGTTATTAATATCACCTTTTCTTATATTTACAGTCATTCTATTACCATAAAAATAAAATAATGGCCATTGACAAATTCATTAGTATGTTTAGCTAATGAGTTCATGATAACATTCCTTCGTGTGTCTGATCTATGCTCAGTGATTCTATCTCTAAGGTGTCTGGTTGACTTTCCTATATAGAAAGCTGTGCATAGTTTACAAGTAGCAAGATAAACTATATGTATGCTGTTGCATGATGCAAAACATCAACATTTATATTCTTTCCCACTTACTGGGTGAACAAAAATGTTTTTGTTTATAGCATCATAGCAACCACAATTATGGCAAGGTATGGTTTAAATCTTATTTACATTTAATTTCTCTTTGATACACATATCTTTGTAACATAATTTTTGTTTCAAACTAGCTGAATTCCTATATGAAAATCTAGGTATCTGACCAATAATGGAGTGTAGCTCTAGTAGAGATCTTAAAATACACTAGTTATTACTAATACATTTTTTGATGTCAGATGTATTTCTGTTAAAAGTTGTAACTTAACGTATTTTGTCTTCACTCCTATTAGGTCATGTAAGCACATGTCCTAGTTCCAGTTTCACCAATACTGTTTTCTTAGAGTATGCTGATATTTTTGAAGACAAGCTAGGCAAACTTCCAGTTGTGTACTTCATGAAATTAGACCCAGAGGTCAGCCCAGTGGTCAGATCAGCAAGAAAAGTTCTGATAGCTATGCAGAACAAAGTTAAAGTCCAGTTAGATAAAATGGTGCAACAAGGTGTGATTTCTCCAGTCACAGACCCAACTGAATGGGTGTCTTCCATGGTAGTTGCTCGTAAGAAAAGCTCGGATGAAATCAGAATATGTATTGACACAAGAGGCTTAAAACATTAAAGTGGCCCCATCATCCTGTGCGTACAGTCGAGGAGATTGCTACCCTAATGCCAAATGCCACCTTTTTTTCATTCTTGGGTGCAAAGAGTTCATTTTGGCAAGTAATGCTTGATCGCAGATCTTCACTACTGGCTACCTTCAGTACTCCATTTGGTAGATACAGATTTCGTAGAATGCTTTTTGGAGTAAATTCTGCTAATGAAGTCTTTCAGCGTGCAGTGGAGCAATGTTTTTCAGGTTATCCATGTGCTGTAATAGTAGATGATTTGCTAGTTAGAGGTAATAGTGAAGCAGAGCATGACAGAAACCTCAGGAAAGTTCTGGACAGAGCGAGTGAAGTGAATTTAAAGCTCAGTCCTGTGAAATGTAAATGCAGGTTACCAGAAGTTATTTATGTAGGTCATTTATTTACCAGTACAGGCTTACGACCAGACCCTTCCAAACAAACAGCCATTCTTGAGATGCCAGCTCCAGACAATGTCCAAGCCTTACAGCATTTCCTTGGTATGGTTAACTACTTAGGCAAGATAATACCAAACTTCAGTGAATTCTCAGCACCTTTAAGAGAGCTGACATGCAAAAATGTTGCCTGTTCATGGTTGGAACAACACCAGAGAGCATTTGATGACCTTAAACAGAAAATTGCCAGTCCGCCTATGTTGAGTTACTATGATGTTCACAAACCAGTAATTCTTTCCTGTGATTCTTCAAAGTTTGGTCTTGGTGCAGTTATTCTTCAGGAGCGCAGACCAGTAGCCTGTGCGTCTACAACTCTTACCCAAACTGAGAAGCAGTATGCTCATATTGAGAAGGAACTCTTGGCAAATGTGTTCGCATGTTCCAAGTTCCATGATTATATTTATGGCTGAGCTATCCTGATCATCAACCTCTAGTCACTATTTTAAAGAAGCCTGTGCATACATCTCCGGCAAAACTACAAATAATGATGTTCATATTATAAAAGTACAACTTCAAAGTGGTCTATACACATGGCAAACTTCTTTATCTGGCTGATACCTTATCCAGATCGCCCAGAAGTACCACAGATAAGCTTGATGCAGAGAATTTTGTCTTTGATGTCATGGAGGTGTGTAATTTTTTCCATCACAAGACATGATGAGTTAAGAGATTATACAAAGACTGATCCAGTTTTGCAAAAGCTCAGCCACTTCTTCAGTGCTGGATGGCCGTCAAAGCAATTTTCTGTACCAACAGAAGTGCAGCCATATTTTCCTTACAGAGATGAGATGTTGATGGAAGATGGTATTATTTTCAAAGGTCCTAAAGTTATTGTTCCTACTTCCTTACAACATGAGTGCATTCAGATTTTGCATCGTGGCCACCCATCTTCCAAAGCTACCAAAAGAAGGGCGAGAGGACTAGTATTTTGGCCTTCTCTGTCAAAAGACGTTGGTAAATTGCTTTCATTTTGTTCAGTGTGTAATAGTACTAAACCGTAGTTGCAAAAAGATCCACTTCAGCTAAGCCAGATTCCTGAAGTACCTTGGTCAACAGTAGCCACTTACATATTTGAGTGGAACAATCAGAATTAATTAATTATTAGTGTTGGTAGACTCGTAATTCAAATTGGTTTGAGATCGATCTGCTACCTAACCTAATGTGCAGTACTGTTCTTACTAAGTTGAAACATCATTTCTCAGTCCATGGTAGTCCACACAATGTTATTTCTGACAACAGTGCCCAGTTTACAAGTCAGTTATTTCATAAATTTGCAAAAGAGTGGGACTTTATCCATATTACTCACAGTCCAGAATACCCACAGTCAAATGGCCTGGCTGAGCGTGCAGTATGAAGTGCAAAACAATTACTAGAAAGGTCAAAGCATGGCAATACCTATATCTTCTTGAATTTGCTTAATCTTAGAAATATACCCCATGACAACTTACTTGGCTCGCCTGCTCAGACACTTCTATCTAGCCAAACCAGAACAACTTTGCATATCAGTTCCAGTTTGTTGGTACCTAATGCTAAAAACACCAGAGCAATAAAAGCCTAACTATTTAAAAAGCGTTTCTTTCAGAAGTCCAGCTATGATAAAACAAGGAGATTTATTAGTCCATTGAAAGGAGAGATAGTGAGGATGCAAACGGAGAAAGGTTTTGATTGAATGGGTCACGTGAGAGGTATGTGTGCTGAGCTGAAATCCTACTTAGTGGAATCTGAGGGTATAGAATACAGGCGGAATCGCAGGCATCTTCTTCCGGTGTCTGAATCGATATCGCAGCATCATGCCTGTGATACTGACTCTAGATCTCAGAGCAACCCAGACGATGTTCTTGTTGAAGAACATGTCTCAGTACATATTCCCATTCCTGATGATGTCCCAGATGCCCCTGAAGTTGAACATTCATCAAAGACAGCCCCTGTTGCTAGACCCAGTTCTAATTTTTATGTCACGCAATCAAGTTGTATTTCTAGACGTAGTGTAAAATACACAGCAACCTGGACATGATTGTTTTATTTGTATATAGTTCTGTATGATTGCATGTCAAAGAATTAGTTCTGTATAATTGCATGTCACAGTATAATTTCTGTACAATTGCATGTTAATGAATGTTGTCATTTTCAGTATATGGCTTTTTTCTCAAATGGGGAAGATGTAGAACAGACTGTGTGTTGTAACTTTAAGAAGCATTTCAAAGTGAGGGCACGTGCGTATAAATAGAGAGCACATGCAGGCAGCAGTGCCATTCTGAGAGAACAGCTAAAGTGTTAACATGTATGAGTGCAGTAGTCAGTCTGTTTATAAGTTTATTTAAGTTTAAGTTACTAATCCTCAATCCTGATGTGTTTGTATATAGTAAAGCTGCTTGAACCAAACCCACAACTGTTCGTCTGTTTTATCCTGACTGAACGAGCGGCAGGGACTCTGCCCCAATGGTTGAGGAGCAGATGAAAAAGACATCATCATATACTGAAGTTATGTAGTTACCATAATGTTGTATTTGTGTTGTCTGTTTTCATCTTTCCTCAACCTATACTCCTACTTCCGCCTTCCATTGGTTGAACATATTCATATAGTTTCGTGGTATGACCTGGAGGTATACCATCTCGACTTTCTCTCTTTGCAAGCTCCAGATACCTTTCTTATCATACTTCTAGTTATTTACAGAACTATTTCCTTTCTATATTTTGATATCAAGGGGGCAAACTCAATATGAGGTAGTGTGGGGCTTGGGAGAGGATTATGGGTAAGGGGAGGGGCTTGAGTTATGGATCCAAAGTTTGAGAAGTGGCCAAAGTCAGATCTGAGGTTGGATTTGAAACCCATTGGTTGAGGAAGGATGAAAACAGATAACACAAATACATCAATGTTAAGTTGTCAATCTCGCCTTCATTCTTGCTTGATGGGTTCGGAGCCGATCCCTCGGCTCCGACTCGGCACTTGCTAAGCTCGAGAGTCACTTTTACCAGCTCGAGGCAGCCCCATATCCCATGATGCAAGGCGGTAAGTACCCAGATCTCGTTTGCCGCTTCGCTTAGGAGGTCTTCTTTTTACCAGCTCCTGGTAAGTTATTCACTTTTGTGAGATTTAAGCCCCTTTTAGTAAAAAACCTTTTATTGATAGTTTTAAGTTTATTTTGTACTTTTTCTGACAGAAAATCCCTGTCTCCTTTAATATTTTGTTAGTCAAACTTTTCCCTATCCCCCCCACCTGTTAGGGTGTGTGTGTTGGTTTTATAGAATACCTTTTGGTATTTTATTTAAGTTAATTTTGACTGGTGTGTGTGTGTGTGTTTTCCAGCACCATGTCAAAGGAGAGGGTCTCAGGTTTTAAGAAGTGTGACTCGTGCTGTCAGAAGATGTCTCTGACAGACGGTCACACTTCTTGCCTGTATTGTCTGGGCCCTCTTCACCTGCAGGACTCCTGTGCTATTTGTCATTCCTTCAGCCAGAGAGTCCTGCAGGAGAGACGTAATAAGCTGATACTTAGAGGCCTTCTTAAGCCGGAGGGTTCTCCGGCTAAGTCGGCTCCACCAAAATCAGCAAAATCTTCCAAGGCCCAGGCTTCTGTACCTAAGCCTGCGGCCTCGGCTCCGACTCGTACTGAGTCGAGATCGTCTCCGGCTGGAGCCGATTCTGGCTTAACAAAGCCTTTGGCACCGATGGCTATCGGTGCCGAACCTGTATTGACCACTTCGATGTCGGCTCCGATCGGTTCCGACACCCATGTGGCACAGGCATCGGTGTCGGCTCCGATCGGCTCCGACACCGTTACTTTGGTGGCTGTATCGGCTCCGGCTGGAGCCGATACATCGAGGCTTCCTGTCGGCTCCGAGGTCGGCTCCGACAGGATCTATAGTATCGGCTCCGGTGGCTCATTCCAGGAAGAGGTCGGGGTCTCCTTCCTTGGAGCCGATACTTCGGCTCGGCTTCACCTCTTCTATCGAACGGAGCCATCGGAGCCGATCTTCAAGGTCATCCAGGTTGTCAGATCATGACCTAGAGAGAGTGGTCAGTAGATTACTTAAGTCACAGGTACTGGCCCAAATGTTACACAGTCCGTCTCAACAGACGACTGTTGGTCCACACCCCGTTACAGTTCCTCCTTCAACTCTACCCCAGAGCTTGGAGTTGGAGTCTTCGGGAATGGTTACTGCTATGGCTGGAGGACGGATACCCCCTTCTGTTCCTTCAGCCTCTACTCTTATCTCCTCTTTGAGACCTTCCTTAGAGGGATTCGGTGGTCGGGCTTCCATGGTCTCCTCCGAGGGGGTGAGTGGCATCGGACCCTTGTCCGAACCTGCTCTTCCCCTTGGAGACTCGGCCTTGGTGAGCTCGGCTCCGACATCTGCCTCGGAGACTTCCCTTTCGGTGGCCCCTGGAGTTCCTAGCTCTTCGGACCGGGTTCTCTCGGACCTGCCTGGGAGGGGAGCTTTCGAGGTGATGAAGAGTGTACTGGCCACTGGTATCAGTCAGCAGTCTGTTCCCGTAGCTCCTCCCTCTATAGTACCTGTTGACATCTCTGCCACTTCTCTTGCTACAGGACCCAGAGATCCTCCGCCTCAGGTTTCCCCATTGGGAATTTCCCCCTCTTCCGAGGATTCTCCTGATGTTTCGGGAGATCCTCCTAGGAAGAGGACTTGTAAGAGGAAGCATGTAGACTCCCTGAGTCTGTCACTTCGATACTGACTTTGATGAGTCAGAGGGATCCCCTAGATCCCCCTCTGAGGATGTCTCCTTCTCAGACATCCTAGAACTTCTGAAACAGAGGGGAAACTGGCCCACCAACAATCCCTCTGAGGATGAGTCAGTATACCTAGAGGCGTTTGGATCTCGGCCCTCCACCTCCTGGGTGTCTCCGCCTTTCGACCCCCTTATGCAGGTTATTGCACGAAAGGCGTGGGCAGCTCCAGACTCTGTAGAGCCAGTCCCTAGGAGGCCTTCAAAATTTATCACTGCCCCTTGTGACAAACAATTCCTTACTAAGGGTGTCCCCGCTGATGCCATGATGGTGGCTGCGGCCACCAAAAAGGAACTTGCAGATCCTTCCGTGCCCGTCCATCCTCCTAATAAGGACTCTAGGACCATGGATAGGTACGGTAAGCGGATGTTTTCCTCAGCGACCTTTGCTATGCGTTCGCTGAATTACCTATGTCACTTCACCAGACTCCAGAGGGATATCCTGAAGGAGCTGGGAGAAGTAGTTCAGGATCCTACAGCTGCAGGGGCTCAAGAAAAAATTGCTTCGCAGCTAGGAACCCTCTATTCCATTGCAAACTCCTCCATGCGGCTAATATCTTATGCTGCGGATGGAGCGAGTAGAGCCGCAGGTACAGGTGTGGCTCTTAGACGCCAAGCCTGGATGCGGCTATGTGATTTTTATGATCCCTTTAAGGCCCTTTACAAATTCTCCCTTTGATGGGTCAGCTTTGTTTGGCCCTCAGGTAAAGGAAACCTTGACCAGGTGCGAGCAGGACGGCAAGACTCTTTCTGCTGTTGGAGTCCGTTTTTCCACCCCTTCTAGACCTTATCCCAAAGGACAGAAGGGTGGGAAGATGTGGTTCCGTAAATCCCAAGGAGTCACGCCAGATTCACATGGTCAGTTTACCCCTAGAGGCAGAGGGGGTAACAACAACAGACGCCGCTCTAGAGGCAGAGGGGGTCCGAAGAACCAGGGAAGCAGGGAGCCTCTCTCTGACAAGCCCTTTCAGCATCCCTGAGGTGTTGCCCGGCTGTCCCTCCTTGGAGGCAGTCGGGGGAAGATTATCACTGTACCCAGAAGCCTGGCATTCCCTCACTCAAGACAGATGGGTACAGTCGATCATATCCAAGGGTTACATAATTCCTTTCGAGGAAAGTCCCTTCCCCTCAAGTTCCCTTCCAGATGTACCACCCGGTCTAAGGGACGTTGCAGAGTCAGAAATCTCAAAACTACTGCAAAAAAGAGCCATTCAGCCAGTTACAATAGACCATTCAGAGCCCGGAATCTACTCAAGGTTCTTTTGGTCCCCAAAAAGACGGGAGACTGGAGACCAATATTGGATCTCAGCAGACTCAACAAGTCTGTCAGGAAGACAAGATTCCGAATGGTCACTCTTCAGTCAATTCTGCCCTTCTTACAGAAGGACAACTGGATGTGCTCAATAGATCTTCAGGATGCGTACTATCACATCAAAATTCACAGACGCCCAGGAGATTTCTCCGCCGGCTGGGGTCCAGTCATTTCAGTTCAGAGCCCTGCCCTTTGGTCTCACTACAGCCCCCAGAGTGTTCACCAAATGCATGGCAGTGGTCACGGCTCACCTGAGACGCCAAGGATCGCAGGTGTTTCCGTATCTCGACGACTGGCTCCTGTCAGCCTCCACCAGGCATCCGCTTATACAAGCCAGGGATTACACAATAGACCTTTGTTCTCATTTGGGCTTCTCAATCAACTTCAAAAGTCATCCTTATCGCCCTGCCAGTCTATTACCTTCATAGGCGCAAACTTAAACACTGTTCGGATGTCAGCTACCCTTACAGAACAAAGAGTTTCAGACATTCAGACTCATGTCAGGATCATTCTGGCCAGCAAGAAAATACAGGCCAGAATGGTTCTAAAGGTATTAGGTCTCATGGCTGCGGCCATTACTCTTCTTCCCTGGCTCGATTCTACATGCGCCTTCTTCAGTGGATGCTGTTCACACAGTGGTCATACCAGCAACTTCCAATGCGTCACCAGATTCTGGTGACACAGACATGCAAACAGCATCTTGCTTGGTGGATCACATCGTCTCAGATTCACCAAGGCAGATACTTTGTACCCCCATCCCCGATAGCCACTGTCACCACGGATGCCTCCCTGATCGGGTGGGGGTCATTATCAGGGCAGGATGGTTCATGGGACGTGGCAGCCGCTCGAGTACCATCTGCACATAAATGTCCTGGAGATGAGAGCAGTGCTTTTAACGTTGCAAGCCCTCAACGACTTTCTTCCCGTAGGGACAATTGCAGTCCACACAGACAACATGTCTGTAGTTTGGTATATCAACAAACAGGGCGGAACCAAGTCCTACCCCTTGTGTCGAGAAGCGCTCAGACTTTGGCAATGGGCGATCTCCTCTCATCGGTTTCTGGTAGCAACGCATATCCCTGGGAAAACCAACATTATAGCGGACAGATTGAGCAGAGCTATCCTCATGCCTCACGAGTGGTCTCTCAAGCAATCTATAGCGGAAGAGATTTTTCTGGAATGGGGTCGCCCATGTTGCGATCTTTTGCTACTCCCCAAAACAGCAAATGTCCAGACTTCTTCTGCCTCTTCCCTCTATCAGGCCATCCCCCCAGAGACGCTCTGACCCAGGATTGGCCCCAGGGACTTCTTTATGCCTTCCCTCCATTTCCTCTGATCCCTCAGGTTATCCAGAAAGCTACCGTTTTGAGAGCCAAATTGATTCTCATTGCCCCTTACTGGCCTCGACAAGTTTGGTTCCGTTCCTCCATCATCACCTTTTGGTGCAGCCGTGGCATCTGGACCCAGTGCCAGATCTACTGATTCACCAATCGGGTCAGCTGCACCGGTCAATTCCTTCTCTCAACCTCACAGCATGGTTGCTCCACTTCCTTCCTTAGCCAGGCTTCCTTTGATCTCTAACCCAGTTAGAGACATCATAGTAGCTTCGCTAAAATCCTCTACCAGGAGGATTTATACAAGCAAATGGAAACGTTCTCTTATTGGGCTAAGGCCAAGAATATTGATCCTTTACTGCCCCTGTTCAGGCAGTCCTGGACTTCTTAGCGGAGATTTTTCATGCAGGCTCCTCTTCTTCCACAGTCAGAGTTCAATTGGCTGCTATTTCCAATTTTCATGTCGGGATAGCAGATCATAATATTATGTCCCATAGGCTCTGCAGGGCCTTCTTGAAAGGAATTTTCCTACTAAAGCCTCCAATCAGGAATCCTCCTCCTCAGTGGGATCTAAATTTAGTGCTGACATCCTTGATTCTTCCCCACTTCGAGCCAGCTGTTTCTTGTTCCCTGAAATATCTTTCTTGGAAAACTTTATTCCTAGTGGCTATTACATCTGCCAGGAGGGTGTCTGAACTTCATGCTCTTTCGGTTCGACCCCTATTTAGTTTTTCACAAAGACAGAGTATCTTTGAGAACTAATCCAACTTTTTTACCTAAGGTCGCTTCAAAGAACAATCTGAATCAATCCATTGATCTCCCTGTATTTTTTCCTAACTATTCAGACAGAGCTGAACAAAAGCTACATTATCTTGATGTCCACCGTCAACTTAGATATTATTTGGACAGAACAAAAAAATGTAGAAAATCTGATCAACTTTTTGTTTCCTATGGATAATAAAAAGGCCTTCCTGTTTCTAAAGTGACCTTGTGCATATGGCTTTCTTCGGTCATCTCTGAAATTTATACGCTCAGGGGAAAACAGCTGTGCTCAAAACCTAAAGCACATTCAACTAGGAGCTTAGCTACTTCTACAGCTTTTCAAGCTAGACTTCCTTTGGACACTATTTGTGCAGCGGCCACTTGGGCCACTCCTCACACTTTTGTTTCCCATTACAAATTGGACTTGGCCTCCAGGGACAGAGCCAGTTTTGGCTCTACAGTCCTCAAGAGTTTGTTCCATTGAGCCACCCAGGATAGAGGTGCTAGGGACGCGGTCCCATCAAGCAAGAATGAAGGCGAGATTGACAACTTAACATTAAGAAGTTATGTACCTACCATAACGTTCCATGTTAGTTGTCTTCTCGCCTTCTTTCTTGCGACCCTCCCTCCTTCCCCCTGGCCTGGACAGACCTTGTATAAGAAACTGTTATGCTAAGACCATTCAGACCTGGTCCTTTTTTCCATCTGTAAGTTTCTTTCTTCCTTTGGGAAGTATTTTATGCTTGGTGCTATTGCCCTCTGTCAGCAAACGAGATCTGGGTACTTACCGCCTTGCATCATGGGATATGGGGCTGCCTCGAGCTGGTAAAAGTGACTCTCGAGCTTAGCAAGTGCCGAGTCGGAGCCGAGGGATCGGCTCCGAACCCATCAAGCAAGAAAGAAGGCGAGAGAAGACAACTAACATGGAACGTTATGGTAGGTACATAACTTCTTATTATGGTAAGTACATAACTTTTGTTTTACATTGATTAAAAGCTTTGTTTGGATGTTTTGACATGAAAACTTGCTGAAATTGATTTTTTTTCCCTTTCGTGTTAAGATTAATTGAGGTGATTGACCAGAATTACAGCATTTTAAATGATTATTTCATTTAAATCACAATATTGGTGCCATTTAGTATGCTAAACATTTCTAGCAAGATTTTTTTTCATAAGTTTATATTTTATTTATTTTCTAAAACATTTTTATGCTGTTTCTAATAATTTATTTATATATTTTTCATTTTTTATAAAAAATGAGGGACTTTTAGTAAATATTTTATACTTTGAACTGTGTTTCTGAAACTGCTGTCAATTTTACTCTATGCAGTGTACAGAAGAGTATCCCTGCAGAAATTGAATAATGGGATTTGGTCTTTTTTTTTGCTGGGTTGACTGTGCTACCATTATTGTTATTGGTCTGACTAATTTTTTGTCCCCTAAGTTAATGGGCTCAGATACAGTGTCCCCACCATCCACCCCTTGTGCACCTAAAAGACATATAAGTAAACCAAGAAATAATGTCCGAACCTATGACTTGTGACTCCAGAGTAGCCTTGGGTAGGCTGTCGAATCACGTGTCCTCTTTTGCTTCCAAGTCGCCTGATGTGGTAGAAGTATTACAACTGTGGATGACACATCCTCTGGGGTTATACCATTGCCTGGTTCAGGTATGGGAAAACCAAACTGTTTAGGTGCAGGAGAAGTCAGGGGTGCAGAATCTGTTGACAGTGTTTATGCATCTTCTCCACCGAGGGATTCTCTCATTAGTGTAGTGAATGCAAAAAAGAGACAGAAGTTACTCCACATTGCAGGACAACAGTCTCCAACTGTGTTTTCACGTGAGCTGGTGGCTATGGCTCGATCTGTTATTCAGGCCATTGATTAGAGCTGCTAAGCTGGCTTATGTGTAAGGTCAGCACTCCCAACCCCATTCAGCCACCAAAGGATCCTGATTTTGAAGGGGATTTGGAATCTAAGATTTCAGAAGGGCCATAGTCTGACCAGCCAATTTTCTATGAGAATGAACAGGTTCAGAAACCCAAACAGATGTTTTCCTTTTCCAAAGTCCTGGCTAGAGTTAGGGATGCTTTCAGCTGGGAGCAATCTTCGGCTGCCCCCAAGATCAGCAGAGTATATGATATTTTGGAGGATAAAACCCCAGATATGCTAGCCTTTCCTCATTAATCCCAGCGTTGCAAGATGTTTTTAAGAGAGCTTGCAATTTTCAACTGCTGAATGAGTCTCTGCATAAAAACGCATTTAAGAAACTCAGGGTGTGCATGCCTGGCCTCCAAGCCCTCTTGTCTGTGGACCCTCCTTCTGTGTTCCCAGTCATTTTTGCCAGTAAAGAGACCACATCAAACCCAGCCTGTCAAGATAAACTAGGCAAGTGGCTAGAATCTCAAGGAAAGAAGCTGGTGCAGCAAAGCATCATGGTAGCTTTTATAGTGTTTAACTGCCAGTGTTTATCTAGCGGTTTGTGTTGAGGTGTATGCATAGTTTAGGCAAGTTCAGTGAGTTATTATCTGCTGAGCAGAAAGACTACATGAAAAAGATTATTTTCAATGTTTTTCATGGTCTAAACATGATTTAAAGAGTGCCTTGGAAGGGGATGATAATGTTCCTAGAAATGTAATGATGTCAATGGTGGTAAGGAAGTATGCTTGGTTGCACAGCCAAAACTTTTCTGATGAGTTAAAAATTGAGATTATGAATCCTTCTCTTGATTCTGATTGTGTTTGGTACAAAAGCTAATCTGATCCTACAGCACTGGTATGATAGATATGAACTGATGCAGGAGGTATCTAAAATGTTCTAAATTCCCAAATTTCCACCCAATAACCAGGATAGTTTTCAGCAGCCCAACAAACAGAAGTCCCAGCCGAACAAAAAACAAGGCATCAAAAGGAAATGGCAGGAAAAGAACTCCTCCAAACCTAACAAGAGAGATTCCTTTCCCACCATTCCAGCCTATGACTATCTTGAAAGTTAGCTCTCATCAAGGGGGACTGTCATATGGGTGCTCAGCCTTGAAGGTAGTGGTAACAGGTGACAGTGGAAGGAACATCTGCCTCCATTCAAGGCGATTCCCTATCACCTACCGGACCAGGCTTTGCTATTCCCTTCTGTATTTCAGCACATGCTGGACTCAGGGGTTATAGAGCCAGTGCCTCCTTTGGCGAAAATGAAAGATTTCTACTCCAGAATTTCGTGGTCCTGAAAAAAGAGGTGTCATGGAGACTGGTGTTGGACCTATGTCTTTTGAATACTTTTATCAAGGTACTCAAGTTCATGATGCTCACTCTGCAGATAGTGCTTCCTCTCCTGCCAGACAACAGCTTTATGATGACACTGGATTTGAAGGATGCATATCATCATTTCCACATTGCTCATCACTTCAGGAGATATCTGAGATTGGCTGTGTCTGGTTTGTGCTATCAGTTCTCTGCATTGCCTTTGGGCTATCAGCTACACCTCAAGTGTTTACAAAATGTTCATTTGAGTTCTTCTGATCTAGAGGATGAACTTAAAACGTTGTTTTTAACACATTTTTGTGGTAAATAGCCAGTTTATTAGACAGCTGTCTTAAAGTTTTATTGTATTACTACTTTATTATATAGTTGACATCTCTTCTGTTGAATTTTTGCTTAATTTTCTACATGTTCATCATTCCCAATGATGTAGTAGCCTTTAGGCTATATGGGCTGTGTCTTGATCAAGACACTACAACTGTCCACCTTCCAAAAATATGTTCCTCCCACACTTCCACTCTGACTGCTGATTGGTCAGCCATGAGGAGGGAGAATCATCGATCTGAGTGGAAAATTTCCAGTACTGTCTTGCTTTGAAGAAGCAGCTCAGGGACTTCACAAGAGTAGCAGCCTGCATTTCTGGTTAACAAGTCCTCTTTGGGGAACCATTCCATACCAAAAATTAAATTAAATTATACATATATACACACACATATATGCCTTTGTGTGTGTGTGTGTGTGTATATATATATATATATATATATATATATATATATATATATATCACATTTATATATATATATATATATATATATATATATATATATATATATGTGTGTGTGTGTGTGTGTATACGCGCGCGCGCACATGAGCATATGTATGTATATATGTGTGTGTGTTTTATTTAAATTCTCTATCTGGGATTACTGTTTTACCTTTGGCTAATTTGCGGACATATTTTGTGTGGAAATGTACTGCTTACATAAACTATGATGTATGTAAGTAAAAGTTGTGTGTGTGGAGGAGTTATTTGGGCAGGGAATACTACAGATATTTTAGTACTTGTTTTTATGCTTTGACAATGTATCTGCTATTTTTTTGTTTTTTGTCAGACTAATTTTATTCTAAAGGTGCTGCTTATGCATTACAATGTTTTGGAGACATTGTATGCGTGTGTCAAAGTGTAAGTGTGCTGTTTATGCAAATTATTTGGCAACTTACCTTTCAACAAACTCATTCCATCATTTTTAACTGCATCAGGGGAAGGAGGGGAAGGAGGGAGGGAGGGTGGCCTAATGGGTAAGGTGTTTGCCTTACAAACACAAGGTACAAGGTTTGAGTCTCACAAGGGATAATTGGCTAGGCTTACATCAGATGCATTGTCCTTGGTCACAGCATGGATACTTATCCTGCTTTTGCAGGTCAGCCTTCTTTAGTTCCAAGAAAAAAAAAACTTTCCAGAAAGCTCTTGCCACTCAGTGTATGCGTCATCCGATGGTGAGTGACCCTGTGGAGGCCAAGAGTCATTCCTCAGACCACTCACTTACCTCTCCAGCTTCAACTGGCATAATCCTTTCAGCCAGTGAATCAGGGGTCAGTCTTGTCCTCTTCTACTGTTCCAGTGTCCAAGGTGGCTATGAGAGAACCATCTTTACTGTGACATTGAGACATACTGGGGATGCTACTGGATGTGTCTGGAGGAAGATGTCTCTTGATGGGGCAAATATTCCTCCTCCAAGTCGGTCACTGAAGGTACCTGTAAAGAAAAAACGCAAAGTTAAACACTGTTTTTCAGAAGACATGGTGTTAGTAAGAAAAACATGAGTTTCCTAATTTAGCAAAAGAGATAGTCAGTCCTGGTACAATGAATTCAATTCTTGTAAATCAGGTCAGACAAAATGTTCCCGAGGAAGATGTGTCTAATGATTCTGACATAAACAAAGACAGTGCTTTCTGTCCTGCAGATTCTCAAGCCCAAAAGTCTGATGCTGAGGAAACTCAGTCCCTAAAACCTCCTTTGGATGAATTTTGTTTTTCTCCTTCTGCAGGAATACTGTCTGTTCCTGGAGGCCTCCCTGCTGATTGATTATACATCACCATTCTTATCTCATCGTTTCCTCTTTGATATTAATCCTTGAACCTCAACTGCCTCTAATCTCTGTATAATTAAGTGTTCCATAAATATATCAATTTGTGCTTTTTCTTGGTTTCTACATTCCCCGTTTAATACATATTTTCAAAAAATGTTAAAAATATCTCTAATATCTCTGTAGGATCATTGGTTATTTTTTGTTGTTATGGGCTCCCTAAGTTTGGCAACAATCCTTTCAACACTTTGTTGCCTATGTCATTGTGTTAAATGTTTTTGTGCTTGGTAATTATCAAAAAACAAAATGCTGCTTAACAGCAACCTTTCTAAACTCATGCATATTATCCAAATGCTCCCTTATTTCCTCTTTAATACTTTGAAATTGCTCCTCATCATGTTCTGAGAGTTTCCCTTTATTCTGTAGTAGGTTAACCTTTTTCAACATCTTTAAATGACTTCTGATACTTTTTTCTTGTGTCTCACTTTCTCTTATTTATGCCTTATTTTTAAACTTAATTTTTATTTTACCAGACTCACTAGCTATCCCTTCTGAAGAATTTTCTATATTCCTTAATACCATTCAAATCTTTTCCACTACCCATTCCTTAAATTCCTTTCTTTTTTACAAGCAAATAGGATCATAGGAGGTTACTAGGCCATGGGCCCTGAGGCCGTTATAAGCCAAGCCAAAAGTTTAGCCCATGTTTAGACAAGTCAGCACTCAATGCCTCTGTCCAGCAGGGACACGGGTGGAATCCCAGGGATGTGTTTTCTGTTTTCCATCCAGTTATCCAGGTCACGCTTAAAAAGAGGTAAAGAGGTACTCTCGTTGATTTGGAGAGGGAGACTATTCCACAGATGGGGGAATCTGTGGGACACAAATCTGTCCCACCAACATGTCCTACTGATGTCACAGACCAGGATGAGACCATGCATGCAGGTTACTCGAGTGGAGCTTGACTTGCGGATATGCAGCAGTCCCATCAAGTCAGGGTCCGAGATTGCCTTGTATGCCAGACAGAGGTCACCTAAGTACGAGTGTTTCATTTTTACTTGATTACTCTGCATCCTTATCTTATTGTTATTGGTACCAGATCTGAAATAGTTGTTGGATGTGTTTCAAAGCTTTCGATTAAGTACATATGTTCATGTGAAACATAATTTGTGTGCAGTCTAGCCCAGTTATTGTGTCTTGGGGGAATAATATGCATGCTCTCTCTCTGGGTTCCCACTACTAAATTCACATTTTCCATAGCAAACATTGTTATAAGTTTCTTCAGAACTGTACCTTCTTTTGTTATATTTTCCCTTCTATGTCCCCCTGATACATCCTCCATGTTTTAAGTCAGGTACCAGTCCCAACCTATAAATAAGAGTCTGTCTTATAAGCTCAAAAGCTTAAAAGAGCGAACACACTTTTATCGATCTGTAAACATCAAAACCACAGAACAGCGATTTTTTTTTTTTCCCAGGGAAAAAAAAAAATCACTGGGCCATTTTCAGGACTTTGCCATTTCCTCCACTGTGGTGCGATCTCTCGAGTTGGCATATTTAAGTGGGGGTGTGTGGGTGGCACAGCCCCCCACAGGGAGTGTGTGGGGCAAAGCCCCCCACTTTATTTTGTGTTTGCATTTTTTTTGTGTGTTTATTTTTGCGGAGCAGCAATTTTTTTCCCCTGGGAAAAAAATCACTGTTCCGTGTCTTTGCTTTTTAGTGATTTCAGTGTTTACAGCTCAATAAAAGATCATTTGCTCATTTAAGCTTTCAAGCTTATATTATAGACCAATAAATAATATTCCCCGCAGAAAGCATATTATTCCCCTCAAATTCTGTTATGCACCATAATAGTTGTTTTAGGTGAAATATGGATCCTTCTTCCCTGCCAGTAACCCCTTCCTATCACAAGTCTGCCATTATTGTCTTTTTTCCTATTCTATCACTATTGAAAACCCTCTACTAATCAGTATTATTGCTTTCCTTTTCGTTTGTCTCTTACATTTTGCTGAATGTAAATCCTGAAATCCTAATGTTTTCTTTGGTAAATTCACATTCTCATTTCTGTCTAAATATGTTTTCTGTAACATTGCTATATGCATTTCTTAAAATAATTAAGTAGTCTTTGCTTTTTATCTCTACCTGTAAGGCTATTTACATTCCATGTAAATATGGCTAGAGTAGCCATTATGATAGAAAGCTAGTACTTCTACATATTATATATGACAAGTCTTTTGAATGTGTATTTCTAGCTTTTGGCTTACAAGTACACACTAATGTTTGGCAGTCTGATCTGTTGTGTAGTTCCATCTCATCTCCATGTGAACCTATGTCACAGTTTTCAAGGATTTTTGCTTCAGTGAAAATACTCAAAAAACTAAGTGCATTTTCAGAACACACCATCCCCTTTTAACTTAGAATAAACATACAAAATAATGTGCATTTTCAACCAATTAAATAACTCAATTATACAAGTCTTCATTTCATAGCACTGACACAAACTAACATTGTCTTGAGGAGTACTGGCACTTTTTGTCCTGCCTGTTGAACATCTAATCAACATCATTCCTTACTCTCCCATTTTTCTTCCTCATCCTGCCCGACATAGCACCTGCATTATCCACTGGGGTGTCCCTCTCTTCTGGATGAATTTGTTTTTTCCAACCATAATTTTTATGAGTAGTCAGAGATAAGAGTGGAATAACATGTGGCCCATATTTTAGCTAGCAAGAATTTCCCATTAATATTCTTACCCTGTTTTGAAATACTGATAACACTTGATGTTCTGTAGTCCTATCTCACCTTTATTCTTACATATGGGATCGGAGCTGATCCTCGGCTCCGACTCGGCCTATTTACAAGCTGGAAGGCTTCTAGTTAGCTTGTGGCTAGGTAGGTATCCCATGGTGCACCAGTACAATCTCCAGATCTTGTTTGCCGCATCAATGAGTTTGGCTGTGCTTCTCTTTGGCTGTGGCTAAGTTTTGCATTTACTTAACCTTTTTCCAAAAATGTTTGGCTCTGTTTAGTTTAAAATAGTAAAAACTGTTACTGTTTTATTGTTAATCAGTTAGTGTAGTTGATATTAGTGTAGTTAGCTTATACTTGCGCCATTTGGTGCAATCTTTGGCCTTTTTTTGGCGTAGTTTTGGTATCCTGCGTGCTGGTTTTTGTATACTCATAGAATTAGTAATTGTAGATGCCTTTTGCGCACTGTTAAACTGTGTGTGTTAATAGGATAGTCTAGTGTTTTTGGTGATTTCCCACTTGTTAATTGGTTAGCATTGTCAGATTTGCTATCATTGTTAACAGAACTATGTTCTGTTAGTTCTTGGCATATGTTTGAGTTTTTTGCAGATTCCCGCTTGTTTTGCTGATATTACTGTTTGAGTGTGTGAAATTGTATACTTTCTGTAACTTTCTAGGTTTGTTTTAGTTAGAAAACCTAGTTTCTTTGTTTCCTTTCCTGCCCGGGCTAGGCCCGTTTAAGTTAGAGGACCTAGTACTCATAGTGTCTTTCTCCTTCCTGCAGGGCTAGGCCTGTTTAAATGAGAAGACCTAGTCCTCCTTCTCCCTTTTCTCTGTCTGCATGTTTCCTTTCTGCGAGAATGTCTAAAGAGAGTAAGGATCATAAGCCATCTGGCTTTAAGAAATGTATTAAGTGCTCTCAAAAAATGCCCATAATGGATGGTCATGGTAACTGCGTTTACTGTTTGGGGGGCCATCCATTTAAAGGAGACCTGTTTATTTTGTCATGGTTTCAGTCCTAGGGTGTTGCAGGAGAGGAAGACAAGCTCATCCTAAAAGGTCTTCTTAAACCTTCCTTTGAGGAAGATTTGTCTAGCTCTTTCTCATCTTCAAAATCCACTAAGGGAAAGTCTAAATCCTTTAAGAGGTCCTCCCCGGCACTGGCTGGTGTCTCTGAGCCACCTCTTAAGATCACAAAATCAAACAAATCTACTGTCTCATTGGCTCCACAAACCTCAGTGCTGACTGAGAGCAGTATTGTGATTACAGGGTCGGTTCCAAGTATTTTGGAGCCGACCGCTGAGACTATTTCTCGGAGCCGGTCTATGGATCCTCTACTGGCCTCCTTGATATTGAAATCTCCCATACCTCAGAGATCCTGCTCTCCTACTCTGTCATCCAGGTCTTCCAGGAGTTTATTGGAAGAAGATGTGGAGAGGGTAGTGCTGAGACTGTAGAAGTCATCTGCTTTGCCTAAATTGCTGTTGGCTCCGACCCTGTCGGTTCCAGAGCCACTCGAGTCCGTTCAACCCTCTGCGATCATTCCTCCTCTGAGCCATTCTGGTCTTTCGGAGCAGGACTGTTTGGTACCACTGGTGGAACCTTTGGCTCCAGCTCCCCCTGTGACTGTTTCGGAGCTGAGTTCTGCTCCAACACTTTCGGCGCCGTCCGTAGTGTCTAGGGGCCAAAGCTCTCCGGTTGACCCCGACAGGGATGCTTGGAACCAAACTTCTTCAGTTCTGAGTCTTCCTCTCGGCGCATTGGCTAGGGTGAGTTCGGACCCTATGTCTATCTCGGAGCTAATGGCTCTGGAGCCAATGGCATCCTTGGTCTCCTCGGAGCCGGGGAGGTCTTCGGAGCCAGAGAGGTCAGAATTCGAAATAATGAGGAGTGTGCTGTCCCGATCATCAGCTCCTACCAGAGGTACTGACACTCTTCCCCCTAAAGCACCTACTTCTGTCTCAGCTCCTACTCCCTCCGTGGACAGCAGAGACCCTCAGCCTCAGGAGACACCGGCTGGTGGCCCCCATTCTTCCAAGTCCTCCCCAAAATGTCCTTCTGAGGAGCCCCCGCAGAAGAGAGCATTTTAAGAGGAAGCATGTAGACTCCCAGGATGAGTCTCTGACCTCTGATACTGACCTCGAGGAGTCAGAAGGGTCCCCCAAGTCATCCTCTGATGATGTCTCCTTCGTAGACATCCTGGAAATCCTTAAGCAGAGGTGTGGCTGGCCCACTGTCACCCCTTCTGATGAGGAGTCGGTGTACCTGAAGGCTTTCGGGTCTCAACCTTCAGCCTCTTGGGTGTCTCCACCTTTCGATGAACTGATGGAGCTAATTAGTCGAAAGGTGTGGGATACTCCTGATGCCATGGAGCCAGTCCCCAGGAGAATGAATAAGTTTCTTTCTGCCCCTCCTGAGAAAGATTTTTTGTCTAAAGGTGTTCCTGTAGATGCCATGGTGGTGGCGGCGGCCACTAAGAAGGAGCTAGCTGAGACTTCTTCTGTTCATCCGCCGAATAAGGAGTCTCGAATGATGGACAGATACGGGAAGTGTATCTTTAGTTCAGCGGCATTTACCCTTAGATCGCTGAATTATCTGACTCACTTCACGAGACTTCAGAGAGATCTCCTTAAAGAGTTAGGAGATTCTCTACAAGGTACATGTACTGAGGGAGTCCCTGACAAGGTTTCTGCCCAGTTGTCCACCTTGAAGTCTATCGTCAACTCTTCCATGAGGCTTATTTCGTATACAGCCAGTGGAGCAAGTAGAGCAGCGGGTTCAGGAATTTCCCTGAAGTGTCATTTCTGGATGCATTTGTGTAACTTTATGGAACCATTCAAGTCTACCTTTACCAACGCCCCCTTCGACAGTTCCTCCTTGTTTGGATCCAAGGTAAAGGACACTCCCACCGTGTGTGAGCAAGAAGGATGTGTGTTTTACTGTTCCCTCTAGACCATACCCTAAGGGTCAGAGGGGTGGTAAAATGTGGTTCAAGAAGTCCCAGAGGTTTTTCCAGGATGCACAGGGTGACTCCTCCTTCAGAGGCAGAGTAGGAGGAGGAAATGGTAGATGTTGCCCTAGAGGCAGGGGCGGTCCGCAAAACCAGGAGGTTGCAATTCCTTTCGGGGCCGGCCTTACCAGCATTCCTGATGTGGGGCCTGACTGTGCTTCTCTGGGGCCGGTCGGGGGTTGCATTTCTTTGTATCCAGAAGCCTGGCTGGGTATCACTCAAGACAAGTGGGTACAAAGAATTATTACCAGAGGTTATGTCATACCCTTTTCTCTTCCACCTTTTTCCCAATGTTCCACCCAGTCACAGGCAATTGTGGAGGTCAACAAGTTGCTGTCAGAAAGAGTCATCCAAACCATCCCAGCAGACCAAACAGGATCCAGAACTTACTCCAGATTCTTTTTAGTGCCAAAACTTACAGGGGACTGGAGGCCTATTCTGGACCTCAGCAGATTGAACGAATCAATAAAGAAGGACAAGTTCCAGATGATGACACTGCAGTCTATACTCCCATTATTAGGGAAGGACAATTGGATGTGCTCAATAGATTTAGGGAAAGACAACTGGATGTGCTCAATAGATCTCCAATACACCTACTATCACATAAAAATGGACAGGGCATTGAGGAGTCATCTACGCTTCCGGCTGGGAGCCAGTCATTACCAGTTTCGTGCTCTATCCTTTAGTCTCACCACAGCCCCCAGGGTATTCACCAAATGTATGGCAGTAGTGACAGCTCATCTGAGACGTTGAGGATTCCAGGTGTCTCCATACCTAGACGACCGTCTCTTGACTGCCCCCACCAGGCATCTACTTATTCATACCAGGGACGTTACTGTTCAGCTTTGTGCCCAGCTGGGAATTTCTCTAAATTGGGAAAAATCTACCTTATTGCCCTCTCAATCTGTGATTTTTATAGGCGCAGAGATAGACACAGTAGACATGTTGGCTCATTTTTCTGCCAAAAGGGCACAGAATCTGGTTCTTCAAATTCGGCATATTTTTCCCTTACGAAAGGTTAAAGCCAAGATTATTCTGCAACTTCTAGGGACCATGGCTTCCACCATATTACTAGTGCCACTAGCCAGGATACACATGTGAATTCTTCAGTGGCTCCTGTCATCCCAGTGGTCTTTTCAGCACCTCCAATTATCTCATCACATTCTGCTGGCAGAATCTTACAAGAAAGACCTCCTTTGGTGGACACTACCCAATCAGTTAACTACGGGCACCTCATTTGTTCCTCACCAACCTGTTGTTACTGTGACCACGGGCACCTCACAGATAGGGTGGGGGGGCATTATCTTGGCAGAACCATCCAAGGCACATGGCAAGATCACGAGGCTCACCTGCATATCAGTGTTCTAGAGATGAGGGCGGTACTCCTGGCATCACAAGCACTCCACGACCTTTTGCCTCTGGGGATTATTGCAATACAATCAGACAACATGTCGGTAGTATGGAATATCAACCAACAGGGCAGAACCAGATCATACCCTCTCTGTCGAGAGGCCATGCGAGTTTGGAAATGGACGATAGCTTCCCTGCATTTTCTGGTGGCAGCGCACATTCCAGGGACAACCAACGTGATAGCCGACAAGCTCAGCAGGGCAATCCTTATGCCTCATGAGTGGTCTCTGAAACTGGAAACAGCAGAACAGATTTTCCACAGATGGGGACAGCCTTGCTGTGACCTCTTTGCCAGTCCAATCAATGCCAAATGCAACAGCTACTTCTCCCTCATCCCCCCTCCGGGGGAGTCACCAAGAGATGCACTTGTTCACGATTGGTCCCTGGGTCTCCTGTATGCTTTTCCTTCCTTTCCTCTCATTCCCAAGGTTATTCAGAAAGCAAAATGGCTGGGAAGCAAACTTATCCTCATTGCTCCCCTTCCTCGGGCCACTTTTCCTGGATGATCCTTGGATCCTGGACCCAGCTCCAGACCTGTTGACTCACATGTCAGGTTCACTCCATCCCTCCTTACACACCCTCAATTTGACAGCGTGGCTTCTCCAGTTCCATCCCTAGTCAGACTTCATGACTTCTCACCCTCCGTGACCCATATCCTTACGTCTTCTCATAAATCTTGTACTTGGAGACTATATTCCAGTAAATGGAGAAGATTCTGTGTCTGGGCAGAGAATCTGAATGTTGACCCTTACACTGCCTCCATTCCAGTGGTTTTGGAATTCCTGTCTGATTCTGCTTTTTCACCAGGGATCTGCTGCTGCCACTATCAGAGTCCAATTGGCAGTTATTTCAAACTTTCATCTAGGTTTTCAAGATTCAAGTCACATAAGCTGTGCAAAACCTTCCTTAAAGGTGCCACTTTGTTAAGACCCCCCCCAATCAAGAACCTGTTGCCTCATGGGATTTAAATTTTGTGTTATCCAAATTGACTTCTCCACCCTTTGAGCCTTCTCATTCATCTTTTTTGAAATTCCTGTCCTGGAAGACTTTGTTTCTGGTGGCTATCACATCGGCCAGATGGGTGTCAGAGTTGCAAGCATTGTCTGTTAAACCCCCTTATCTGATTTTTCACACAGACAGAGTGTCCCTTTGTACTAATCCCTCCTTTGTTCCCAAAGTCTGTTTCCATGCCACTTTGAATCAAACCATAGAGCTTCCGGTGTTCTTTCCAAATCACTCTAACGCAGCTGAATACAGGTTTCATCAGCTGGATGTCCATAGACAGTTATGTTTTTATTTGCACTGGACTAAGGAAATCAGATCAATTATTCATTTCCTTCTTTGAATCCAGGTCAGGTTTACCAAAGTGACACTCTCTAATTGGATTTCTAGCTGTATAGCTTATGTTTACAATTCTGAGGGTAGACCTTTACCCTTTAAATTCAAGGCTTATTCTACCAGATCTCAGTGTACCTCTGCATCCTTTCAAGCCAGGGTCCCACTTGATAATATTTGTGCAGCAGCTACATGGGCTACCCCTCACACTTTTATTATTCATTACAAATTGGATTTGACCTCCAGGGGTAGAGCTTCATTTGGTTCCACGGTACTCAGGAGTATTTTTCCTTGAGCCACCCAAGAATAAGTCACTAGGGACGCTGTCCCATACGTAAGAATGAAGGTGAGATAGGACTACAGAACATAAAGAAGTTATGTACTCACCATAACGTTCCGTGTTTGTAGTCCATCTCACCCTTCATTCTTATGAAACTACCCACCTTTCCCCAGCCTGGAAGTACCTGGAGATAGAAAAATATTATTATCCTTTTTATGGAGACCTTTTAGTATTGGCGTCTTTGGTATAGTTGTTATTATCTCTCCTAGTTAGCAGCAAACAAGATCTGGGGATTGTACTGGTGCACCAATGGATACCTACCTAGCCACGAGCCAATTGGAAGACTTCCAGCTTGTAAATAGGCCGAGTTGGAGCCAAGGATCGGCTCTGATCCCATATGTAAGAATGAAGGGTGAGATGGGCTACAAACATGGAACATTATGGTGAGTACATAACTTTTTTTTTCTTTTAGTGCCTCAATAACCTTTTCCGCATTACAGTGCGCTGTTTTCATTCACAACTGGTTTGCTCAGGGTCAGTCTTGTGGTCTTCACTAGGTGATGTTTCTTTGGTGAAAAAAAAATTCCTGTCCAAGTAGGAAAGCAAGCCATCAGCTGTTTAGTATTTCTGTACTTTTCTGGCTGCTCAGGTTCTCAGCCAACTGCATGTTAGTCAGGTCTGCAACCACTTTGCTAGTGTGTTGTAGCATCAGTGTTTGTGAACACATCTCCATGTGTGTATATATTAGGTGGAGTCAGTGTGTGCATGTGGGACTAACTGCACTAGACTCCCAAGACTGCTGCAGTGGCTTGTGCAAAAAGGTATATATGTCTGTCTGCACATTTACATGCATGAGTATATGTTATCTGTGCAGGGAGCCAAAGTGGAATTCCCCAAGCATCAGCTTCCTAAAGCACAATATGCCAGGGAACATAATGCCAACTGTTGTTTTCAAAAGGAAGTCACTGTCGGTGAGATTTCAAAGTGTGCACTGTCAATAATTTATGTTTTGGGAGATTCCCCCCTTTTCTGAGTTGGTATGACCAAGGAGCTGGTATATATAAGTTTGAGGAGTGTGAGGGCTTGTCCCTCAGCAAAAAACACTTGCCTTTAACTTTTTGACATTCTGCATTTCAGGCATTCATTAGTTTTTGTTGTTTCTGATGATAGGTGCATAAATATATAGGTGAATACCAGGCCAATGACCCCAAGAGGACATTTTAAACCTAGCCTTACTTATCAAATATATTTGACAAATTTTGTTACCCTAGGGTTATATGTAAGCTTTGGCATGGGTGGTTAAGTATTTACAGGCTGACTCTGTCTGCTAGAGGCATAAGATGCCAGACAAGGGGTAAATTTCCAGTTCCCTGTCCACTGGTCCAGGTTACACTTGAATTGGGTTAGGGAAGAACATAGATGGGAAGCATGCTCCAGAGAGTGCATATTCTCAGAGACACATACCTGCCTCACCAACATGTCCTACTTATGTTGCAGACAAGGTTTAGGTCCCTAAATTGGGTAATTCTGATGCTTTATGTTTTGTTGATATGCAAAAGGTCCATCAGAACAGAAGCAAAGGATGCTTTGTAGGCCAGGCTTAGATTATTAAGAGGAAATCCATGCTTTGTAGGCCAGGCATAGATCACCTCTCAGCAGTCTGTAGGAGACCAAATACAGGGATGGGGTTTTGAGGTATTCCACATACTATAAGACTTGCTGTTTACGCCATGTATTCTTTTTGTGAGTAACCTCAGTGGACACTGCAGTTGTTGCATATGCCTGTTGAGGTACATATCGGAGTGGCCCTTGTACTCAGTGATTTTTTGATGAGGGCTAACAACAGCGGAACAGTAGCATCCATGGACCTAGATGCCATAACCTTACTTATAAGTTGCGCAAAATAGAATGATTTTTTTACTACCATAGAAGCATTATGGTCAAAGGTTAGGGTACTGTCTATGTGCGTTCCCACATCCCTGACCACTACTTCATAGTGGAACCTAGTTGTATGTATGTATGTAGTACATTTATTTAGTGGGTTTCAAATTGTGCAATTTTGTTTGTTATCATTTTTATCCTGTTTTGGTTTTCTTGTACAGCAGCTGAACGGCAGCTTATGGTATCCATCTGACTGAAGGTTTTACACATATCTGATTTCTTGGAGTAGGAGAGCCACAGCTGGTTGTACACATGCACGTATGCACTTACAGACACAACAGAGACAGACTCACATACAGGCTTGTAAGTGATTCCTAGGCTAATGACCATAAAGGGCTTTTTTTAAGCCTAGCCATGATTCCCAAATGTATCTGACAAGTTTTTATACCCTACAGTTATTTTAAGGATTATATGTAGGCTTGGGCATTGTGGATCAAGCATCTACAGGCTGCCTCTGTCTATAGAGACATGGGTACCAGACCATGGGTAAGTTTATGATTCCCCATCCACTGGTCCAAGTTACACTTGAATTGGGTTTTATGCTATTTATGCTGCAGATGAGGTTTAGGTGCCTATGATACTATTTTTTTGCAGATGTGATCATTACATACTGAAGAGGGAGTGTATTTAATGACTGATCTGTTGAGAGGCAAGTATAGCAGAACAGTGACATTCTTGGACCTAGATGCAATACTCTTGCTTAGAAGATGCGCAGTATAGAATGATTACCTTAACTACCCTAGACACATGATGGTTAAATGCTAGGTTACTGTCTACATGTATTCCCAAGTCCCTGATCACTGCTCTACTCTTAGGAGTGTATTATCAATGTGTTAGTTTCTAGGGGTAACTGTCTTCCCAAAAGATACTGTTATGCATTTCTTGGCACTGACTTATAGACTATAAGTCTAGTACCAGTTATTAGTCTGTGTAATGCCTTCTTGGAGGGTATTTGTGACTTTAGGAGATTCTGTGACTGTGCCTAGTTTGCAGTCATCTGCAGACTTGGTCAGCCAGTTGCACTTGGTGTTAGCCTTGACTTCAGTGGAATAAATTCCAAAAAGGAGTGACCCCAACATGGAGCATGAGGAACTCTGCTAGTGACCGGCATCTTTGTGGAGGCAGTGAGTCTGCTGGCTATAATTTATGACTTTGTTTGCAATGCCTGAGAGAGGTATTGCATCTAATTCTTTTGCCATGTCAAGGTAGACAGTATGCACTCTATTATCCTCATCCATTGCTTTAATGACCCTCTCAAAGTTGTCCACGATGTTCAGTAAGCATGATCTCACCTTGGTGAAATCATCTTGCATTGGATCCAGTGTGTAAAGGTTTCCTATGTCATTAGCTCTGCATATGAGACTAGTCAGAGTTACGGCTCTGTAGTTACCTGGGTTCATAGATGGCCAGCCTTTGTGCAGAGGGATGGCAGTTGCAGTCCTCCCTTCATTTGGTACAAGGTCTGTTTAGAGACTATGGTTAAATGATGATTCTGGTAGTCCTGATACGTCATGTTTCATGCTATTAAGGAGGGATTATTGGGGCTCATCGATGTAGCATTCTTGGCCTTGTGCATCGATGACCTGTTACCTAGTGATAGTTGGTGGAGTTATAGTTTAGGGTGTATCTGAGAGGTGGCTTGGGGGAGAGGAGGCCACAGTTGGAGCTAAATTTGTCAGCCAGTAGGTTTACTGTATCTTCTGGCTCAGTGTAAGTGCTCTATTTACAGTTAGTTTGACACATTGTTGTGTATTGCTTTTAAGGTTGAGGACATAGTTGAAAAATGTCTTGTGATTGCCTTTTACGTGGGAGGCTACTTTTGCTTCAAATGTGGTTTTGGTAGACTTGATTAACTCCCTGAGTTGTTTGTTTAGATTGATAAGGGAGCTTTTACCTTGTTGGGCATTATAATTCCTAATTATTGCCATGATTGTCTTCCTTTCATTATACAACCTGCTGATGCTGGGATTCCACCAGGGTGATTTTTTTTTTTTTAAGTTTGTCCTGTGCTTATTCTAGGTAGGTACAGCTGTTTCTCTGCAGTCATTATTGCACTGTGTTTCCATTAAAAAATCTACATAGTGGTGTTAACGTTTTGGGTGGCTTAAAATTTTGTTTGTGTGAAGTTTCCCTTAGAATAATTCCTAAAATTTCCAGGGTTAGCTGGGGTCTTGGGTTTTATTTTTCTTTCAAAGTAGACAGCTTTATGGTCTGACTTTGCCAGTGAAGACATTGCACTTGGGCAACATTCTCCCATGTTTGTGAGGACTGAGTAAGGGATGTTAGCACCCGTAATGGGTGTACAGACTTGCTGATCCAGGGTGTTTGTGTTTACAAAGTCCAAGAATCTTTGAGTCTGTATATCTGGGGTCATGTATGATTCCCAGTTTATAGTGGAGTAGTTAAAGTTGCCCATAGATATGTTTTTTTTGGTTGAACCAAGAGTATCTCCAAGTATCATTACATTTGAGTGACGCCTCCAGGTGGATTTGCAGTAAACTCCTACTGACGCCTCTAGGGATCAAATACTGCTTGTTAATATTTGCATCAGTAATTCCAAAACCAAGCTATGTACAAGGTTTTAAAATATGTCATCCTAAAGTTTACACCATGGCAAACTCAATTGCTTTAATATCTGACATTTGTCTAGTGCAGGTAAATAGATATTAACTTTTGTTTTTATGATATTAATTTATATAGATATAATTTTTTCACATTTTTCTAAATATCTCAACAACCAAGTAACACAGACAGAAGACCTTAGCCTCACATGAAAGCTTTCAGCTAGATGAATAAAATGCTGCTGACAGTATGTGTGTAACTTGAGTAGTTGGTGAGATATTGTATGTTGTTTACAAATTATTAAAAATGTTATAGTTAACTGTGATTACTGTGACTTATAAAATTTGGTTTAAGACCTAGAACCTAAGGAATGCTTCCACTATAAAAATATTTTGTGCTAAAAAGTTTGCCATTTGTACTTCTTTCATAATCTGCTGTGGTTCCAGAGATATGAACATTTGTTTGAAATGTGAGGACATAATTTGATTCTGTCAAAAGGCATAGGGCATTGGACGTTACTTTAGAAACTTCCTCAGCTCCATTGGAGTGAATGAATTAAGTAGGTTTTCTGGGTTTTCTGGGCCATAGTGGAGGACCTATCACTTACAAGGATATGGTATGAGTCATTGCCTATGATAATTTGGACATGAAGAAGATCAAGTCTGTTTGTTTTTGATGTAAATTGAGACAGTTTCACCTTTGTCCCTTTTTCTGCAGTAGATGTAAATGTGTGGAAGGCATTATACCACTGCACTGGGTGGAAGTTGGGGTGTCTGCAGCTTTCAACCATTTCTCAGTAACTGCATGGACGTCTGCCTTCTCTAGGGTGAGCAGGGTTTGCAGGGAGTAGAGCCTCTTATTTATATGTCTGGCATTGACCGGTAGCAACTTTAGATCTTCTTGGGATGGATTTCCTGTGTCAGATTGCATCAGGTTGGCAATGCCTAAAAAAGGCACTATGTGGGTGTACATGGTTATAGACAATCTTTGAAAGCCTAGGGAGGACAGGTGCAGACCAGTCCTGGTTAAGCAGCATAGTATGTCAACTTTATCCTCCCAAACTGACAAATATTGTACCCCCTTTGAATGATATCAGAAACTTAAAACAACTGAAGTCAGTTGTCTTCTGTTCATATTATGGCATCATCCTTGAAGATAGTAGAATGCTGCTCAATGCTAGGCCCATACTGGCCTGGCACACATGGTCTGAGAACTCCATCACCTTTCTTGTCATGTAGTCTAGTGAGGTACTTTTCAGGTCATTTACCCACAACAACTGTGAGTGAGTATGGTACAATGATCTGAGTGTGTGTGATTTGGCAGACCTTGGCCTCAAATAGGCAATTGACAGTTATTCTGTCTTTACCCCAGCCTGGTGAGTGAGACATCTGTTTGTCTCACAGTGTAATCTCCAATGACCAAAATATTGGGTTTTGTGGTGGTTTGCCTTATGGGATTATAAGTCAAGACGTCATAAAATGTGGCAGTATGTGTCATGGTTAGTGTTGTTTTGGTAGAGTGGTTTTGAGATTGTTGAGGGTACATATTGTAAGAGCAATGTCTGGGAGGCCTTTGGGGTCTAGGAAGATTATATTTAAGAGCTTCAGCATATGTGGGTCTATGTTTCTAGTTCACACTGTGTGTAGTGGTTAGTCCTCGGTGGTGGTGCTACGGTAGCGTTGTCGCCTCACAGCAAGACGTTGTCCCGTTTGATTCTCAGCTAGAGCGTCTTCTGTGTGGAGACATGTGTGAATGGGCGTACCTTCGTTGAAGGTTGTGCATCAGGGCCGGCAACTCGGCACGTAAAAATCAACTGCCAGTCATTAGCAGACCAGAGTTCCTCTGTGGTGACCCCTAACCGGGAAAAGCCGAAAGACGCAACAGTTGTGTGTGGTGGTTGTAATGTACGTGTTTCTGACAACCTGTTTGGTATTTTAAGTGCTTGTATGTGAGAGCTTTGCCTCCAGTATCTCTCACATAATTTATCAATTTGTTTAAAAATTAGATGGTTGCCTCATGATGCCCATATAAACCAAACTGCCTGCAGACATGATTGGAAAGTGTACATCCAAGTTTACAGATTTTTATTACATGATCTTCAAAATGATTGATTGAGAGGAGTTTACAGCTTGTGAGCTTGGGTGCTATGAGAGTATAGACTACAGTCAGTACTACAGTAAACTCTCAGTTAACCAGCACCCATGAGGATTGGTAGATGCTGGATAACTGCAGTTTCTGGTTGCTTGAGAGTTACTATTAAAAATAGGCCTGACTAATACTGTACCCTATCCTATTTGTTTGGTTTGACTTGTTCTTAGGTTGAGGAAAAAGGAAATTTAATCCCATCTTCCTTTTTAAAACTCTAAAACTGTAAAAAACCTAAGGTATGTTTCTGCGGGTGGAACAGACAGTGCAACACATGAAAATTGTACTGTGTTTCTTCGATTTTTTTTTCCTGGTTGCTTAAAAGTTCTGGTTGCTCGAGTTCCAGTTAACTGAGAGCTTACTGTATCTAAGACTAAATTCGTGGGCCATGCTCCTCAATTCAAAGACCTAGTTGCTATCAGTAGACGCACATACACAGTCTCGTACATGATCTGTTCAACATCAGACCTCAAACTTCCTACTGAATTTCTTCTAGTATACTTATTCAGCTGATGGGTATGTTTAATTTTGTAACATAGTATAATGGAATCCAGAAGAAACATTGCTATTTTTGTATGTTTGAACCTGTAAACTGATTAGCAAAATAAAGTTAATAACATAAACAGTAAGGTATATTTACTTGGCAAGGAGCCATTTTAAGTTTACAGAAGACATTTTAATAACCTTTTTTAAGTTTTCACATACTGTGAAATGTGATGTTTGCTTGTTTTAAAAAAAGGAATGGTTTCTCTACTGATTTACTATAAGGCCTATTCACTGTGACTCATTCAGCAAAGTATTTCATCTGCTAATAGACTTAATATCATTTTTGTTTTTCTTTTTTCTATTAGGGTCCTCCAGGTCCCCCAGGTTTACCTGGTCCCACAGGAAAACGAGGACCAAGGGTGAGTAAAGATTATTGCATATCTTGCTTGCTTAAATTTAATTTTGTTTACAAAACTATGTGTAGCACTTTGAAAACTGTCAGTGTGTGCACCCAGAGCTAAACTGAGATTTTCTTCTATTTTACTAGTGCCTGGGAAGTCCACATTTTGCCAAGTGGTGTGCACTGTTAAGTGAACTCTGCATGCCCTTCATGTCTATAGAAGTAATATGCCTAAAGAGCTATATTCCCAGTGTAATGGCAATACACTGCTGTATTTATAAAGCTATTTCTAGCTTTACAGTGATCTCATTTAGCCTTCCTGATACTAAGCTGAGGTTCACGTACTTTCAGAGCCGAGGAGGAGGATCTGTCTTTTCGCTGTTGTACATTCCATAGTTGGAATGAAGAGCATTACAGTAATGCAGCGTCAACTGTTGAGTAACAAGATCACCCAAATGAGGACTGAGTTCTTCTCAAATATAGACATTCAGCAGATATTTCTGGCAACATAAAAAAATAGAACTTTCAGTTAGTATTTGGTTACTGTTGATTTTCCACTCTGTCCTACAAGAGGTATGAAGCCATTATACAGTCTCAGGTTTTATTCTTTTAATAAAAATGAGCACTGATTTCTTGCTAAAAAAGTAAATACACATGTATTTGGCTTTTCTCTAAATGGGGTTTGTCTGTGTCCGTTTTTTACTGGCTAATAATACTGCATTTTGATCTGTAGACTCTTAGGGCCCTCATTTCTATGAGCTAGAAAGCATCTCACATTGTCACTTCGCATTTCACTCTGGATTATTGTATGTTATAGTCTTAATATTGTAGGGTTAGTATACTTTGTAATTTACTATTTTCATAAATGAATTCAGTGCTGAATAGTTTGCTAGAGGACTGTCTTTCTCTATTACATTGATAAAGAATGTCTTGCATTATAAATAATCCAGTCCTCAGGTTATTAGAGTTCAAATCATTGTGCCTTAGGCTATCGTATATCCTTTGGATTCCCCTGACCCTGACCTAAATTTGTTTTGCCTTAATAAAATCCGGAGGTCAGACAGCTGCACCATTTTACAAGACAGGTTGTAAAGCACAATTTTGGAAAATGTTTAGAAGCTTCAGATGAAACACAGCTTCTACTTTTTCCTGAATATTCAGGTATAAAATTTATATTGAACACCCACAATGCAACTGTTTCATTTACTACTCTTCATGAAGAGAGTCCTTAAGACCTGAGAAAAAGTAAACTCCACTGAGATCACTCTAAAGTAGACTTGTATCACTGGTTGTTGCACATTTGTGAAATAAACTGATATAATACTGCATTTAATAGATTACTAATTAGTCCAAATGTTATTTATTGATACTTTCATTTGCTACTGTTTGAGGAAAAGTACAGTTTTGTACCTACCATAAATGTAGATGTTCGAGGATCTCCATTGCTGCAGTCCTGACATAGGGGTATTCCGCTGCCCACCATCGGCCCGAATACCAAAGGGCTAGAACCGGCGTCGGTCATCGGCGCTCGAGACTGACATCAGTACGTGTCAGTACAAATGCGCATGACCGACGCCATAACCTCAGTCTTTCTTGCCTCAGACGTCAGAATGTAAAAAAAAAAACACCACCCAAACCTCAACCTAAAAAGAAAAAGGGGGAAGGAGGGAGGGAAAATTGGACTGCAGCAATGGAGATCCTCGAACATCTACATTTATGGTAGGTACAAAACTGTACTATGTTCTTCGTCTCCCATTGCTGCAGTCCTGACATAGGGGTAGAATCCCAGAGCAACGGAAAAAAAAAGGGAGGCTGGTCAACTAAATAGCAGTAGGAGCTGCAGACATGCCCTGTAAGATTGCAGAGGCAAACCCAGCCCTAGACCTAGAATAAAGAGGTAAATGATAATGCTTTGTAAAGGTATGTACAGAACTCCAAGTAGCTGCTTCTAGAATGTCTTTAGTAGCTACCCCTCTCAAAAAAGCAGTAGAAGCGGCCGTAGCCCTAGTAGAATGAGGCCTGATCCCAACTGGAACATCCTTACCATGATGAGAGTAACAAAAAGCAATACAATGGCTAATCCACTTGGAAATAGTTTGTTTCGAGACAGCTTTCCCTCGTGAAGTCAAAGCAAAAGAAACAAATAATTGTTGAGAACTCCTGAACTCTTTGGTTCTGCTCAAATAATACCTCAACTGCCTATGTACATCCAAAGAATGCAACACTTTTTCCCCGTCATTTTGGGGGTTAGCATAAAACGTAGGCAAATGTATAGACTGGTTCAATGCCACATTAGAAATCACTTTAGGCAGAAAAGTAGGATTAGTACGTAAGGAAACCCTGTCATTGTGAAAAATCAGAAAAGGTTCCACTGCCATGAGGGCCTGTAATTCAGATACCCTTCTAGCAGAAGTAATAGCCAACAAAAAAGCAGTCTTCCAAGACAAGAACTGCAATTCAGCTGTAGCTGCAGGTTCAAAAGGAGGCAGAGTCAGCTTTTCCAAAACAAAATTTAGATCCCAGGTAGGAGTAGGAGCTCTCCGTGGGGGTCTGATATTCTTTGCCCCTCTAAGAAACTGTTTAACCAGGGGATGTGAAAATAAAGGAGGGTCACAATCATAGTGAGCAGAAATAGCTGCAGCATGCACTTTTACAGAAGAGAAGGACAAACCCTTGTCCAATAAAACAGTCAAATATTGCAACGTACAACTCAAATTAGGCAATTCGACATCAAAGCCTTTAGCTGAAATCCAAAGAAAAAATCTCTTCCATTTACCAGCATAAACTTTCCGAGTACTAGGACGCCTGGCTTCCAAAATAACATCCAAAACTTGTTGAGGGAGCTGAAGGTCCTCCTTCTCTAAAACAGAATGCGCCAGGCTGTCAGGCGCAGGGAGTGCACCCTGACATTGAGAAAATGATTGTTCTCCTGAGACAATAAATGAGGAATCTGTGGCAATGGCCAAAGTGGTACATGAATCAAGCTCCTCAACAGAGGGTACCAATGCTGACGAGGCCAATCCGGTGCTATAAGGATCATGCAAGGCTTGTCCCTCCTGACTTTCAACAGCACCTGTGGAAGAAGAGGCAAAGGAGGAAAAGCATACACGTGAAGGTTGCTCCAACTGAAGGATAGTGCATCTATTTTCCAGGCTTTCGGATGAAATAGCCTTGTGCAAAACAGTGGCAGTTGGAAATTCAGAGGAGAAGCAAACAGATCTATGTCCGGAGTTCCCCAAGCCATTGTCAACTGAAGAAATACCTGAGGGTCCAATTTCCATTCGTGAGGATCCACAATCTGTCTGCTCAGAACATCTGCTAAAGAATTTTGTGCTCCTGGCAGAAACTGTGCTCGAAGAGTGATGTGCAGATTCAAAGCAGTTTCCCACAACAGCATTGCTTGTCTGCAAAGAGGGTAAGAATGAGTTCCCCCTTGCTTGTTGATGTACCACATGACCGTCGTGTTGTCTGTTCGAATCAACACCAGTCCTGGTTGAAGTAGGCTTTGAATCCCTCCAAGGCAAATTGAACTGCCAGCATCTCTTTCATGTTGATATGCAAGTGAAGTAGCTCTGGGGCCCAAAGGTCTTGAATCCATTTTCCTCTGAAATGAGCTCCCCAGGCTGACTCGAGGTGTCTGTCGTTAATATCTGACTTGCCTCTGGTTGGGTCACAGAGAGCCCCTTGTTTAGGTGACATTCCTGAGCCCACCACAGAAATTCTCTCTGAATGCAAGGTAGGATCCGAATGACAGTGTCCAAATCGTGGCAGTGTTGAGTCCAAACGTTCTTGAGATACCATTGTAGCTTCCTCATATGCAGTTTGGCATTGGGAAGTACTAGAATGCAAGATGCCATGAACCCCAAGGCTTGAAGGACTGTCCTTGCAGTCAGCCTGGACATTACTGATAGCTGTTGGAAGTATAGGTGAAGATTCCTTTGTTTGTCCGGGGTAAGAAATGCCATCTGAGCAGCTGTATTCAGTTTCACACCCAGAAAACACATCTCTTGTGAGGGTACTAGACTGGACTTTATTTCGTTCACAGAATACCCTAGGCATCTGAAAACTGTCATTACATACTGCAGATGTTGAAGAAGTTCGTGCTTGCCTTGAGCCAGAATCAAACAGTCGTCCAGATAAGGATAAATTTGAATTCCTGCTAGCCTGAGAAAAGCTATTACTGGAGCCAGGACTTTCGTGAATACCCTGGGCAGTAGACAAGCCAAAGGGCAATGCAGAGAACTGATAATGCAAATTCCTATTCCGAAACCTCAGGAATTTCCTGCAACTGGGCCTGATAGGAATGTGAAGATAGGCCTCTTTGAGATCCAGAGTCACCATCCAGTGATCTTTGCCCAGCATAGGTAACAGCTGTTGCAGTGTTAACATCTTGAATTTTGGAATTTCCAGAAAGGTATTTAGAATGGACAAGTCCAGAATTGGTCTCCAAGTATTTCCTTTCTTTGGCACAAAGAAAAGACGGGAATAAAACCCCGTGCCTCTTTCTGCAGAAGGTACTTCCTGTATTGCTTCCAACTGAAGCAGAGAAGAAATTTGAGTCTGCGCTTCCAGTTTTTGCTGACGAGGCACATCCGCATACCTTTGAAAGGAGGGAATGTGTGAAAATAAAATTTGTAGCCTCGATTTATTATGTCCAATACCCATTTGTCTTGGGTAACCAAATGCCAATTCCTTTTGAAAAATCTCAGTTTTCCTCCCAGAGGGCTGCCAGCAAGGGAGAGTCCGGCAGCTGAAGACACGGGTCATTGGGTCTGTTTCCGGAAGGACTGACCCCTGCCCTCCCCAGCAGAAGGGGTAGAAGAACTCAAAGACCTAGAAGTAACAGGGCCCTGAGAGGAAGCCCTACCCCTACCTCGTCTCGACCTGCCCCTAGACTGATAATCCGAAGAGGGAAAGACCAACCCTTAGCAGGCCAATTCCTACTGAACTTAGGGGGCTGAACCTGTAAAAAATCCTTAACTGTCTGCATAGACTTAGCTTTTTCCTCCATTTGTTTTAAAACTGACTCTACTGGAGGACCAAAAAGAACATCAGATTGTAGAGGAGCATCCATAATTCGAGCCTTAACATGCTCTGACAAGGTCTGATCTTTAAGCCAAGCATGCCTACGAATGACTGAACTAGTAGCAGCCACCCTGGAAGAAGCCTGTAAAGCATCAAAACCACACTGCAAAGAATGCTTACCAACTTGGTCTGAAGCATGCACTAAATCCTGAAGCTCCTTACATTCAATACCTTCAGCTAAAGCATCTACTTTACATTTCAATTGGCCCAGCAAATAATTTTGATACCGAAGCATATGAAACTGACAATTTAAAGCTCTCATAGCCAAAGTAGAAGAGGTATACAGTTTTTTACCCCACCTATCCAGGGCCCTAGCATCCTTGTCCAGAGGAACTGGATTCTTAACCACAGAAGCCCTAACCCCTTTGGGGCCTTGAGTAATAGTTTCTGGATCAGCCCTAAGACTCTTATATAAGTACTTGTGAGCTTCCGGAACCCTGTAGTATCTGTCTGGTTTAACCGGGGCAGGAGGCAGAGAATCTGGGTTAAGGACCGCCTCAGAAAACACATCCTGAACAGCATCCAGCACAGGGGGAATAGCCAAGGGCCTATGCTGAGGCAAAAACAAGAATTCTCTCAGTCTTTTACGGGAATCAGAATAATCCTGGCCCTCCCATTTGAAATGTTCCCTCATGGAATGCAAAGTCTCAGAGAAAGAAAAATCTTCTGGAGGGGACGCAGAAGGAGTAGAGTCCTCAGCCTCCGAATCAGAATAGGGAGGGAAATCCTGAAGTTCTTCTACAGAGGAATCTGACTCATTGGAAGACTGAATAAACCCTCCAACTCTGGCTCTACCCTGGGCCTCTTCGCAGAGGGGGCATAGAACCCCTAATTAAAGTAATCAAATCTTCAGCCATCTTTAACATGTGCTTCCTAGGAGCTGGACCCTGGGGACACGCACCAACAGGGGCAGACTTAGACTTAGAATGGGCTTTGCTATGAGAAGGAGGAGGCCTAACTACCCTATGAGGGGAGGGAACCACTGACATTAGAGAAGCACCCTCAGCCTGGCCTAACACAGGAGAAGCCACTTCCTGCAGTAACAAAGGCTCCCCTTGAGACTCAGGTAAACTTTCAGAAGGAGCCGCTGAAGTAGCCAGTGGCACTACAGAACCGGCGTCCGGAGTGGCCGCCTCATCCTGTTTGGACCGCAAAGACTTTTCTTTGCGTTTCTTAGAAGAACCAGTCGTCGGAGAATCCGACGGCATGTTATAATTACAACGTTTACCAAACACTAGCCTAGCACAGTCTAACCGACGTTTAATAGTACGCTTGTTAAAAGTAGCACAAAAGCGACACCCAACAACGTCGTGCTCAGGCCCTAAACAAGGAATGCAGAGTGAATGGTAATCCCTATGAGGAATCTGTTTCCCACAAGAAATACAGTTATTAACTTTTTCTGACATCCGTCAATACTGAGGCAAGAAAAAGACAAAAATGTCCCCAAAGGGGTACTTAGCCCAACTTGGTCTCCGGTCTGAAACTCGAAAACCGACAATTCCAGAACACCAAACGGCACTTGCAAATGCTGCTTCTGCTTAGGGACCATGCGGCAAGAAAGACTGAGGTTATGGCGTCGGTCATGCGCATTTGTACTGACACATACTGATGTCAGTCTCGAGCGCCGATGACCGACGCCGGTTCTAGCCCTTTGGTATTCGGGCCGATGGTGGGCAGCGGAATACCTCTATGTCAGGACTGCAGCAATGGGAGACGAAGAACATCGGGCCTTGACTGAAGATGAATCTGGTTAACATTCAGAGACAGAAAACATGTCAAAATATGAGTGTGTTAGCTGTCATGGGCCTGACACTGTTTTGACTGAGTACCGTTTCAGCTAGCTGTTTAGTTTACATCTGTATGTAAGGCTACACACTAATTGATGAGCCCCCACTCTTATTCTCTAGCACCTTCATTTGAAGTTGCATAACATCTTGCAGTTGTTGTGGCAAATGGTTTATTTACTACCCATTTTGTGAGGGAAGTCTTGTTAGCTCCTTCAAGAATCAACATCCCTCCAGTCTTTACCTGCTTTCTTGTTTTCCATACCTCATCTTTATGCAACCCCCGTTAGTCTTATGGTTCCGTATTATGCTTGTGGTGGTTTTATATATAAACACACAGACACACACACACTTCCCTATCAGCCTTTCTTGACATTGTTGTTTACTTTTCTGATCTTAGATAATTTTTATAACCATCTAGCAACCTAACAGATACTTTTTCACAAATGTTATATTAGTACTACGCATAGTACATTAGTTATGGCTTGATAGTGTCCTTTTGATCTTTAGTATGTCTTCCTGCTTTGACAGAATATTTCCCTCTCTGTATAAGCTAATACCTTGTTGGACATCTCATACCTAGACATTGAGACATGTATCTTTTTTTAAGTATCAAAAATAGCTTCTCTGCACCACCCCCCTCAGATGGAACTGGCAACTATGCTGAGTTCTACACCAGTGCTTTATACAAACACCTGTATAACTGCAATGAATTGGCTGTACCTGATAGAACCAAAACAAGCTCGTGAAAGAAGAGCAAACCTGTTTGTTAAACAACTGCTGTTAACAGGCTTTACAGTAAGAGGAAGAAATTGTCATCTAAGAGTAAGAATCACTCCCTCATCAGCTTAAACAAGTGAATAAGTCGTCTTGTGAAGTCCTCCAAAGTAAACTATGAATCCATATTAGCTTCCTCAACTAAAGACAACCATAAAGCATTTTTTAGTTACACCCGTAACCTAAAAGGAAAGACCCAGAGCTGGTAGTTAATGATACCACATATACTGAGCCTGTGGACATAGCTAATCAGCTGGCTGACAGGTTCTGTGAAAGTTTCACTCCCCTGTCCCTGCCACACGTACCCCATGACATCCCTGCCACCTGTCCCCTACCTTGTTTCTCTAAACAGCAGGCCAGGAACACAACATCTACGGGACCTGATAACATCCTAGGCCGTGTCCTACATGGGCTCCAACAAGAATTAGCAACACCATTCGGTACCCTTTTCAATTATAGTCTAAGCACCGGCTTCGTCCCAGCTGAATGGAAATTGGCCACCATTATTCCATTGCGCAAAGGTGGTGCTTCCTCTGACCCCGGGAACTATAGGCCTGGTAGCCTGACAGACTTATCTTCAAGGCCATGGAACGAATTATCGTGAAACTTATAAACAAAGATATAGGTAATCTCCAAACACTTGACTCTACTCAGTTTGGATTTGTCAAAGGGAGGTCATGCCTGTTAAACCTAGTGGACTTCTTCGAGCCAGTCACCAAGACCCTGGATGAGGAGAAATCTGTGCATACAGCCTGCCTAGACTTAGCCAAGCATTTGACACTACCCCACTCAGGCATCATTGACAAATTCACCCAGCTAGGTATCAACCCTTATATCATTAGATGGATTGCTAACTAGCTTGCTGATAGAACCCATATAGTCAAAATAAGGGAATCCATCTCCAACAGCAGACCTGTAACCAGTGGTGTTCCACGGGGATCAAATGTTCTTCGTGTTTCACTGTTGCAGTCATTACATTTGGGTTATCTGCTTGCAGGTAGCCCTCAGTCGGCCTGATTAACAAATTCTTGGGTCGTGCGTCGGTTGCTGTCCCTTCTTCCATGACGTCAGGTCGTCAGTGGTATAAAACATGCAGCCGACGCCATTACATCAGTCTTTCTTGCCATGCGGTGCCTGAAGCAGAAGTTCGCAAGTGCTGGTCGGCTGACTCCTGAAATTTTCGTTTTCGAGTTTCAGAACCGAAGTCTTCAACAAAAGCTAAGTACCCCGTTGGGGAAACTTTTGGAGGCCTGCCACCAAAACAAGGGACTACCTTTCATGCTACCCCCTGCTGCCCAAACTTTAGCAGCAGATGCATCAGACTATGCATGGGGGGCTCACCTGGCAGGGAAGTGCAAATGGAACCCAATTCAAATGCACCTGCCTATCAATCAAAAAGAAATGTTAGCTGTACAGAATGCTCTGCCAGCCTTCAAGGACCACATTCTTCCTGGACAACTAATGGTAAAGACGCACAACACCACTGTTATGTGGTACATAAACAAGCAGGGGGGTACACATCTTACTCCCTCTGCAGACTAGCCATGGTATTGTGGAACACAGCCTTGAGCTACCAAGTGTACCTACAAGCTCAATTCCTGCCAGGAAAATTAAATACACTGGCAGACAGACTAAGCAAAAACCTCATGGACCCACATGAGTGGAAACTGGAACCAAGGATTTTCAACATGTTGACAAGCAAACGGGGGAGCCCAGATATAGACCTGTTTGCCTCTTCCCAGAACTATCTATTGGACAAATTTTGCACAAGGACCCCCCACAAACAAGCCTGGAAAGTGGATGCTCTGTCCTTCACCTGGAAAAATCAGTCTATGCCTTCCCCTCTCTGCCTCTGCTCTCCAAAGTACTACTAAAAATCAAATAGGACAAACCAAGGATGATTTTGATTGCTCCAGACTGGCCGCACCAACACTGGTACCCCCTCCTGCGCAGTGTGTCACAGTTATCTCCATGACACCTGCCTCAGACTCCTTCCCTGCTGTCTCAGCAGGAGAACCAGATTCTGCACCCTCAGCGTCTAACACTGAACCTTGCAGCCTGGCTAATTACTTAATCTCTCCTTTGCCATCCCTCAGCAAACCTGTGATGGATATCATTTTAGAGGCAAGGAGACCTAGTTCTAGAAAATCTTATGCTGAAAAATGGAAAATATTATGTTCCCGGAACCAATCTCAAGGGATGAGCACAGCAGCACCCATTTTACCTCAGATTTTACAATGTTTAACTGAGATGCTTCACAAGGGCCTGTCTTTTTCCTCCATTAAAATCCATGCCTCAACCATTTCAGCTCATTATAACACAGAACCTCCCCTCTTCTCTCATCCACTGCTGAAGCAGTTCCTCAGAGGGGCCAAAAATTTGAGACCACCCAGGAGAGCTCCAACCCCAGCCTGGGACCTTAACTTTGTCTTGGAGAAACTCACTCTACCTCCTTTCGAGCCAGCTGCTACTGCAGACTTAAAATTTCTTTCTTGGAAAACAGCTTTCCTTTTAGCAATCACTTCAGCTAGAAGGGTATCTGAATTACAGGCCCTTATGGCAGTGGAGCCTTTCATCATCTTTCATGTGGACAGGGTGTCCCTCAGAACTAATCCATCCTTCATGCCCAAGGTGGTATCCAGTGTGGCTCTTAATCAGTCCATTCATTTGCCAACCTTCTTTCCCAATCCACAGAGTAAAGGGGAACAGATGCTGCATTCCTTAGATGTCCACAGACAACTTAGATTCTACTTGGACAGGACTAAACCTCAAAGGAAATCTGAACAACTGCTGGTGGCATTTGCTGCAGGGGCAGAGGGGAAGGCTATATCAAAGCAAACCATTTCTAAACGGATAAGCCATTGCATTCATTTCTGCTATAAGCGCCATGGAAAACCTATCCCCCAGGGGATCAGACCTCACTCCACTAGGGCTGAATCTGCCTCTACAGCCTTTCCCAGAGGCGTCCCTACCAGGGACATCCTAGAAGCTGCTACCTGGAGTTCTGTACATACTTTCACCAAGCATTATCATTTGCCAATTTTCTCTAAATCCAGAGCTGGCTTTGCCACTGCAGTCTTGCAGGGCCTTATAGCTGGCCCTAATGCTATCTAAATTCCTCCTCCCAACCATAGCTTTGGGAATTTACCCAAATGTAATGACTGCAACAGTGAAACACGAAGAACATAGTACAGGTGTGTACACTTACCATAAATGTAGATGTTCGAGTGTATTCAGTATTGCAGTCCTGGTTACCCTACCTAAAGCCCCCTAACTTCTTTTGGCTATACCTCTACTTTCCTTTACTATGCTTAAAACCTTTTTGGTGTATTTGCTTTTTTGTTGGAGGTATATCTTTGTGCTTTTATATTTAATTGCTTCCCATTAGGGGGGCACCTGACATCTGGGGCAAGAAAAACTGATGTAATGGCTTTGGTTGCATGTTTTATACCTCTGACGACCTGACGTCATGGAAGAAGGGACAGCAACCGATGCAAGACCCAAGACTTTGTTAATCAGGCCGACTGAGGGCTACCTGCAAGCAGATAACCCAAATGTAATGACTGCAACAGTGAATACACTCGAACATCTACATTTATGGTAAGTGTACAAACTGTACTTTCTGGGACCTCTACTGTTTGGAATCTACTTCTCTGATGTACAAGCAAAAACTGAAGGTCTTTGGCTGACAAAGTTTGCTGATGACTGCAAACTGGGAATGATGATTGACTCTCCAAATGATGTCAACATCCTACAAGAGAGTCTTACACAAACAAATGATTGGTGCCAAAGTCATGGCCTTAAACTCAATACAAAAAATGTATTATCATCCCTTTCACTAAGGGTGATGTTCCTACTACCACATCAATAGCAACACCTTAAGTATGCACACAGTGGTGAGAGACCTGGGCACACAGGTTGACAGCAACCTCCCCTTTGACCACCATGTCTCTACAGTGGCAAGAAGGGCATTCCATAGTGTTCATCTCATAAGTAAGGGCATTGCCTCCCGAAAAAAAGAAGTTATAACCTCCCTGTACTCTTCCATCTTCAGGCCAATAACTGAGTACAACGCCCTTTTTGGTATGTATGTTTCGAAGCACCTGCAGTAATTGTAGAGACTACAAAGGTTCCTCACAAGGAAAATTCTAGGTCTTCAGCATCTGTCTATATGGATCATCTGAAGTCACTGTCACTTTATTCTGTTTCAGACAAACTACTTAGAAGCAATCTCTGCCTTGCATACAAGGCAATCTCTGACCTTGCTTTACTAGAAATGATGAGTCTCTTTAAGTCAAGCGGTACACTGGTTACTCACTCTGAAGACCTTAACTTGGCATGTGACATTAATAGAACTTGCTTAAGGGACAGATTTGTCTCCCAGAGGTTACCACACCTTTGCAATAGACTCCCACTTCATGTCAAACAGAGCATGTCATTGGCCCTCTTCAATTGCAGTCTGGACGATTAGATAGGTAACAGTAAATTTACCCAGGGGGTTCCACCTGTGTCCGTCTTGGACAGAGGCAGTAGGTGCTGATCATGGAAATAAGGGTAGAACTTGGCTAGGCTTGTAAGGGCCCTAGGGCCTTTAGCCTGGTAACTTCCTATGATCCTATGATTTTCATCATTTGATCACTGCTGCAGTAGCCTTAGCTATATGTGTTATATGTTACACAGGATGTAACAGCTAGCCAGCTTCCAAAGCTTAAAAGCACCTTTTGTGTGTCCAGACCATTGACATTTAGAGCAGAACTGGAGCCAAGCCATTCAGAGCTTTTTTTGCTGCCGAAGAACACTTCTCTTGAAAAACATTTGAGGATCAACATTCAGCTAGTTTTTCTGCACTGCTAGGCAGATAAGTTCCCTTTGGGGAAACAACATCCACAGTTTAATTTTATGACAGAAACATAAGATGTAATGGGATCCTATCTCGCCTACATTCACAACAGATGGGTTCGGAGCCGATCCATCGGCTCCGACTCGGCAACTAATACACTAGCACGAAGTCTCTCATTGGCTGGGCTACTCCCTATCCCAGGATGCACTACACCTGCTTCCCCAGATCTCGTTTGCCGCTTAACAAGCTGGACGTGGTCTCGACTTGGCTGGAGCTAAGTGGTTCTTTTACCTTATTGGTCCTTGACCTAGGGAATTTTTGTCCATATTAACCAAACAGCTGTTTTAACAGCTATTTCTTACTAGTTCTTATTGTTTTTGTTGAGTGCTTGTGTCTAAAAAAATTTAATTTGTTCAGTCGGGCAAGGCCCGTTTAAGTTAGAGGGCCTTTGCCCTACCTTTTGAGTGCTTTTAGTTTTTATTAACCTTTGGTTAGTTGTTTTTTTGGGCAAAGCCCGTTTAAATTAGAGGGCTTTGGGCCGTTTAATTTTCAAATTGTTGTGAGGTAAACTTTCACAGTACTCGCGCCAGTGTGTCTCGCGCTTTTCAGTTGGCGCAATTTGTGTGTAGTGCTATACTTGTTGTGGTAGAATAGTTTTTCCTTAGAGTTGTACTTGTTGTGACCTGTATCATGTCTAAGGAACAAAAGTCAGGTTTTAAGAAATGCACTCGGTGCAAATATAAAATGTCCATTACAGACAGTCATTCAGTATGTGTGTATTGTTTGGGGCCGAAACATCTGCAAGAGACTTGTAGCGTCTGTCATGCGTTCTCATCTAGAGTTCTTCAAGAACGCAAGAACAAATTAATATTGAAAGGGCTTATCAAGCCTTCTTTTGAGGAAGCCTTAGATCTTCCTGTTGCTTCCAAAAAGAAAAGATCGTCGGCTCCGACAAGTCCGTCGGAGCCGACTTCTAAAAAGACAAAATTGACCTCTTCTTCCTCGGCTCCACTGACTTCAGGGCCGAGGGTGAAGGTCTGCCTCGATACCTCCTACCTCGGCTCCATTGCCTTCGAGCCGCAAGTTGGAGTATCGAGAGGTGAATCACCTCCATCGGTTCCAATGGCTTCAGAGCCGGTGGAAGTGTGCAGCTCAGACTCTTCCCCCTCGGCTCCGGAGAAGGCTCCTTCGGTGCCGATGGTGGTCCATGCTGTGGTGGAGTCGGCGCCGATAGCATTGGAGCCGTTTGAGCCGGTCCCCTTCTCTCGGGCCGAGAGGAAAGTCTTCTCGATTGTCTACCTCCTCTAAATCATCGAGACTTTCAGATTCGGACCTGGATAGGGTTTTACAGAGGCTATTCCAATCTCCAGTGTTTACTAAATTGGTCTCGGCTCCAGCACAGTTAGCTTCGGAGCCGATCCCCCCTCCAACACATTCGATTCCTCCTCCAACCTCCTCGGAGCCATTGGAGTCGGTGGTGGTGGAGCAAAGCGGAGCCATACGGTCGGAGCAGAGACCCCTTCGAGGTCTCGGTTCCGACTGTGCTTCCTACCCTGTCCTCCGGTTCAGGGTTTGGTACTGCGACCTCTTCAGCCGGGCCGAGGGAATACTTTGGGATTGGGTGCTTGGTGCCTAGTCTTCCTCTCGGAGCATCGGCTGCTGGAATTCCCAGTGCCATCGTGGCCTCTAGACCAGTGACCTCCTTGGATTCTGGAGGTCCGGCCTTTGAGGCCATGAGGAGCAGCTGGCCATGCCTTTGCCGGTTCAGCAAGATTCTACCCCACCGTCCCTAGATTTGGAGACTGGTGCCTCTGTTGTGTTGCAGCCCCGGCAGCGGGCCCCAGGGCCTGAGGATACCCCATCAGGGTTCCTTCTTCGGGTGGTCCGTCCGAAACTGCTTCGGACGAACCCCACGGAAGAAATTGTGTAAGAGGAAGCACGTAGACTCCCAAGATGAGTCTATTACATCGGATACTGACCTCGATGGCAGAAGGGTCCCCAAATCATCTTCGGATGATATCTCCTTCTCAGATATCTTGGAGATTCTGAGACAGAGAGGTGACTGGCAAGCCAAAACCCCTTCAGCTGAGGAGTCAGTCTTCCTCAAGGCCTTTGGGGCCCAGCCTTCCGCCTCCTGGGTGTCTCCACCCTTGATGAACTCCTTGATTTGGTTTCTCAAGGCGTGGGAACACCCTGATTCTGTGGAACCGGTGCCTGCGAGGCCCAATAAATTTTGTCAGCCCCAGAAGGAGTTTCTCACAAAGGGTGTGCCTGTAGATGCTTTGGTGGCGGCTTCTGCCACACAGCAGGGCGGGGCAGAGGGTTCGACGTCTGTTCATCCTCCTAATAAGGATTCTAGGAGTATGGATAGGTGCGGAACCGTACCCTGTCTGCAGCGGCCTTTGCCTTACGGTCGCTAAACTACTTATGTCATTTTACGAGGCTCCAAAGGGATCTTCTCAAAGAGCTAAATGACTCTCTTGTTGGTAACCTACCTGAGGCGTTGGCCCCGACTGTTGGCGCACAGATGACTACCCTCTTTTTTATTGTTAACTCGTCCATGAGGCTCATTTCATATGCGGCCGAAGGCGTAGAGCAGCGGGAACAGGCGTTGCCCTCAGGAGACAAGCCTGGTTACGCTTGTGTTCGTTCGCGGAGGCCTTCAAGTCTTCCTTCGCCGACACCCCCTTTGATGGGTCATCTTTGTTTGGACCCAAGGTGAAGGACACACTAACTCGGTGCGAGCAGGAGGGCAAGACTTTGACTGCCGTTGGGGCCCGATTTTCCGCTCCTTCTAGGCCTTACCCCAAGGCTGGGAGAGGAGGGAAAATGTGGTTTAGAAAATCTCAGAAGTCTTTCCCTACTCCACCCAGTGATTCCCCCTCCAGAGGCAGAGGGGGGGGGAATTTCAGAAGACGCCGCCCCAGAGGTGGCAGAGGCCCCCGTAACTCTGGAGACCGCGATTCCTTTCGTGGTTCTTCATACAGCCAGCGTTCCTGAGTTGTTGCCCGACTGTGCTACTCCGGAGCCAGTCGGGGGTCGCTTTGCAGCGCACCCACAAGCTTGGGAATCCATAACAAGCGATCAGTGGGTGCTTCGCATTATTACCGGAGGTTATATCATCCCCTTCAACAAACCCCCCTTTCTTTAAGGGAAATCCCGGACGTACCACCCAGTCAGCGGGATCAGGCAGCATTAGAGGTTTCAAAGCTGCTAGAAAAAAGAGCCATCCAGCCTGTCCCCATCGACCAGATCGGATCAGGAACTTACTCAAAATTATTTTTGGTACCAAAAAAGACAGGGGACTTCAGGCCCATTTTGGACCTCAGTTCATTGAATCATTTCGTAAAGAAGTCCAAATTCCGAATGGTCACTCTTCAATCTATTCTTCCTTTGCTGGAAAAAGATGCATGGATGTGCTCCATAGATCTCCAGGCGCTTACTATCACATTCCCATAGCTCAAGAGTCCAGGAGACATTTACGCCGCCTCGAGTCAGTCATTTCAATTCCGAGCACTGCCCTTTGGTCTCACCACAGCCCCAGGGTGTTCACCAAGTGTCTGGCAGTGGTAACTGCTCACCTGAGAAGTCTGGGATTCCAGGTGTTTCCTTATCTAGACGACTGGCTCCTTACTGCCACCTCCGAGCATCTACTACTCCAAGCGCTCAGAGCCACGTTCACCTTGGGCCGTTTCTTGGGGATCACGTTCAATTTGCAAAAATCTGTACTACAGCCATCTCAGAGTATTACTTTCATAGGCGCAGACTTAGACACAAAAAGAATGCGCACCTTTTTACCGGCAGCAAGAATTCAGGTCTTACAAGATCAAGTCAAATCCTGTCTCCCCCTACAAAGAGCCCCGGCCCATCGGATCCTACAACTGTTGGGCTCGATGGCGTCGACCATACTTTTAGTTCCCTTGGCCAGACTTCACATGCGAATTTTACAATGGCTACTGTCGGTTCAATGGTCTTATCAGGAACTTCCCTTGAACCACTTAATCATAATCACGGAAAGTTGCCGTCGAGATCTGCATTGGTGGCTTCTCCAATCAAATCTCGACCTGGGGCGACCCTTTATACCTCAACGTCCCATTGCCACTGTGACTACGGACGCCTCCCAGGTAGGGTGGGGGGGTCATTACCTGGACAGGTCGGTCCAAGGCACATGGCAGATGCAGGAAACGCATTTGCATATCAATGTCCTGGAGATGAGAGCGGTACTATTGGTACTCCAAGCTCTCCATCACGCTCTCCCACAGGGCCCGATTACTATCCTATCCGACAACATGTCGGTGGTGTGGTACATAAACAAGCAAGGTGGAACCAGGTCTTACCCACTTTGCAGAGAAGCCATGAGACTTTGGCACTGGGCGGTAGCTTCCAACCGCTTTCTAATGGCAACGCACATACCGGGGAAGTCCAATGTGATTGCGGACAGATTAAGCAGGACCATTCTTTTACCCCACGAGTGGTCCCTCAACCAGGGTATAGCTGCGAAAATCTTCGACAGATGGGGTCTTCCTTGCTGCGACCTGTTTGCCAGCCCTCACAATGCGAAATGCAGAGAGTTCTTCACACTGTTTCCTTCTCAGGGACAGATTCCCAGGGACGCTCTGACTCACATTTGGCCCCGGTCTTCTCGCCTTCCTCCGTTCCCCTCCTACCGAGGGTGATACAGAAGGCCATTTACATGGAGAGCGAGATGATTTTGATTGCCCCACTGGCCTCGTCAAGTTTGGTTTCCTTTCCTACAGAGGCATGCGATAGAAGGTCCATGGTTTCTGGATCCGTGCCAGACCTGTTGATTCATCAGTCAGGACGGCTTCATCCGTCTCTCAGGTCCCTGAAGTTGGCAGCATGGTTACTCCACTTCCATCCTTAGTCCGAGACAATGCTCTTTCGCGGACGTGGTCCACATACTGTCTTCTTCTCATAAACCTTCCACCATCAAACTTTATTCCAGTAAATGGAAAAGGTTTGCCTTCTGGGCTCAAGAACGGGTATAGATCCTCTCACTGCACCAGTATCGGAGGTTCTGAATTTTCTGGCCTCCCTTTTCAGTCGGGCTCTTCAGTTTCTACCATTAAGGTTCAGTTAGCGGCGATCTCTAATTTTCATGCTTCATTTGAACCTTCATTGATGTCTCACAAACTTTGTAAGGCTTTCCTTAAAGGGGCTTGGCTCCTTAGGCCTCCTTTATCTCAGCCTGTCCCTCCTTGGGATTTGAATATGGTTCTTGCTGCCCTAACTGCCCGTCCTTTCGAACCAGCTGCTACTTGTGATTTAAAATTTCTGTCTTGGAAAACGGCCTTCTTAGTAGCCATAACATCTGCTAGGCGAGTTTCAGAACTTCAAGCTCTTTGTTCTGATCCTCCCTATTTGATTTTTCACAAGCATAGAGTTTCATTGAAATTAAACCCTGCATTTATACCAAAAGTGGCCTCCTCTTTCTGTATTCATCAAACTATAGAACTCCCTGTCTTTTTCCCAGAATTCTCTAATAACGCAGAATATACTTTGCATCAATTGGACGTACATAGACAACTGCGTTTTATTTGAATAGAACCGCTCAAACGCGGAAATCAAATCAATTGTTTGTTTCCTTTGCAGTGAACAAATTGGGTCAACCAGTAACAAAAACCTCCATATCTAAATGGATTAAAGATTGTATCATTTTTATTTATTCACAGGCTAACAAAGACCTTCCCTTTCCAGTCAAGGTTCATTCTACCAGGGCAATGGCTACTTCTGTAGCTTTTCACTCCAAGTTATCAATAGATGATATTTGTGCTGCGGCAACCTGGACTTCTCCGCACACTTTCATTTCTCATTACAAATTGGATGTGGTTTCTCGAGGCAGAGCTTCCTTTGGTTCCACAGTTCTCAGGAGTGTGTTCCAATGAGCCACCGGGATGTAGGTGCTAGGACGCTGTCCCATCTGTTTTGAATGTAGCAGATAGGATCCCATTACATCTTTTAGTTATGTACTTACCATAACTTCGGATGTATGGGATCCATCTACATTCATAAGTACCCACCCTCCTTCCCCCTTCCATTCGGATTTAGAGGAGCTGTAGTCTCTTTTTTCTTGGAGATCTTTCTTGAAGAACTTTAGTTGGTTATAGTGACTACTAATTTTTCTGTGTTTGCATGGATGTATGAAAGCGAACAAACAAGATCTGGGGAAGCAGGTGTAGTGCATCCTGGGATAGGGAGTAGCCCAGCCAATGAGAGACTTCGTGCTAGTGTATTAGTTGCCGAGTCGGAGCCGATGGATCGGCTCCGAACCCATCTGTTGTGAATGTAGGCGAGATGGATCCCATACATCCGAAGTTATGGTAAGTACATAACTAAAAGTTTTTCTGTGTAGTAAGTTAAAGTAAGCTAGTTAACGGCTGATGTTCTGTAGTCCTATCTCGCCTTCATTCTTACATATGGGGTTCGGAGCCGATTACAAAGCTCGAAGTCTCTCAGTTGGCTCGTGGCAAGGTAGATATCCCATAGTGCACTAGTAAGAAACCCCAGATCTCGTTTGCCGCATCTACAAGTTCAGAAGTGCTTCTTTCTTGACTGTGGCTAAGTTGGATTTTTTCTACATTATTATTGTTCATAGTGATAATTTTGGCATATAGTATTAGCTTAGTTTATATTGCTTAGTCGTAGTTATTATAGGTAGAAAATAGTAGTGTGTTTTTTCATTTTGTGAAGTTGTTGAGAACTTGTTATTCGTTGCTTTTGCGGGCCCATTTTGTTCCCCAAGTGGTATCCCTTACCTGTGTGCTAGTTTTTTGATATATTTACTCATATTAGCGCAGGTCCGTGTTTGAGCTAGGACCTTTTCTAATATTGTATTTTCACTAGAATAGTATTCTTAATGATAGCTGGGTGCAGTGTTTTTACTATACTTATTAGCTAGTAATTAGCCTATTGTTGAGATTTTGCAATTTTTGGTAGCTTTTCTCCTTGACTTAGCTTCTTCTCTGTTTACGGCTAGGTCCGTTTAAGTTAGAGGACCTAGTCCTTTATTAACCTTTTTCTGGTGTCGTTTCTCAGCAGGGCTAGGCCAGTTTAAGTTAGAGGACCTAGCCCTCTGTTTTTGCTCATCTTTCTGTGTTGTTCTTGAACAGGGCTAGGCCTGTTTAAGTTAAAGAACCTAGTTCTCGGTTGTGTTTCCTTGTGTGCAGTGATTCTTGCAGGACTAGGCCTGTTTACGTTAAAGGACCTTGTCCTCTCCTTTCTGCTTTCCCTAGTGTTTCTGTTTGAGTAAACATGTCTAAGGAGTCTAAGGATCATAACCCTTCGGGTTTTAAAAAGTGTCTTAAATGCTCCCAAAAAATGTCAATAACTGATGGACATAGTAATTGTGTTTACTGTCTCAGTGCCATATATCTTCAGGAAACATGTTCTTTCTGTCACTATTTCAATTCTTGAGTTCTCCAAGAAAGGAAGAACAAACTGATCCAGAAAGGTCTCCTTAAGCCTTCCTTTGAGGAGGATTTAGCCAGCTCTTCATCCTCACACTCCAGATCTCCTTCTTCAAGGAAAGAAAAGGTCAAGTCGGCCAAGAGACATTCTCCCACACCGACTATTTTATCTGGAACTCCTCAAAAAATATTGAAATTGGACAAACCTTCTACCTCTTTGGCTCCACTGCCTTTGGAGTCAGTCGAGGTTATCCATATCGACACTCCAGTGTCGAACCCAAGTTTTTCAGAGCCGACCACTGAAAATTTACTTCAGAAATGGTCTAGAGAGTTATTGACAGTCTCCCCAACTCTAAGATCTCCTATTTTGCAGAGATCTAGGTAACCTACCTTATTGTCCAGATCTTCCAAGAACCTATCTGAAGAGGATGTAGAGAGAGTAGTGCTTAGACTCTTGAAGTCATCGACGTTACCAAAATTGTGGCTGGCTCTGACGCAATTGGTTCCGGAGCCATCTAAGACCATACTCCCTGTTCCTTTTCCTCCTCTGAGCCATGTTTGTCCTTCGGAGCCAGAGCTATCAGTGCCACTTGTTGTGGAACCCTCGGTTCCAGTACCTGTTGTCTCTGTCTCGGAGCTGAGTTCCACTCCGACACCTTCAGCACCGTCCTTGGTGTCTAGGAGCTGAAGCTCATCATTTAGCCCCGACAAGGATGCTTGGACCCAAACCTCTTCGGTTCCAAGCCTACCTCCCGCTGAGTTGGCTAGGCTGAGCTCGGATCCTACATCCATCTCAGAGCCGATCGTTTTGGAGCCGAGGGCTACTTCCATTATCTCAGAACCGGGACTGTCCTCGGAGCCAGAGATATCTGCATTTGAGATAATGTGGAGCGTGCTGTCTAGGTCTTCAGCTCCGCACAAGAGTACCGATGCTCTTCCCCCTCAAGCTCTGACCTCTGTCTCAGCACCATCTCTCTCTCTTGGCAGCAGAGACCCGCAGCCTCAGGAGCCCCCATTGGGTGGCCCCCAGTCTTCCGAGACCTCCCCAGAATACCCTTCTGAGGAGCCCCCTCGGAAGAGAACTTGCAAGAGGAAGTATGTAGACGAGTCCATCACTTCAGACACTGACCTCGAGGAGTTAGAAGGATCCCCTAGGTTGTCCTCTGATGATATCTCCTTTGTAGATATCTTAGAGATCCTGAAACAGAGAGGCAGCTGGCCCACTCTCACCCCTTCTGATGAGGAGTCAGTGTACCTGAAGGCTTTTGGATCTCAACCTTCAGCGTCTTGGGTGTCTCCATCTTTCAATGAGCTCTTGGACCTACTTAGTCGAAAGGTGTGGGAAACTCCTGATGTCATGGAACCAGTCCCAAGAAGACCCAACAAGTTTCTTTCAGCCCCCAAAGAGAAAGATTTTTTGACCAAAGGTGTGCCTGTAGATGCCATGGTGGTAGCGTCAGCCACAAAGAAGGAACTAGCGGAGACTTCTTCATCTGTCCATCCACCAAATAAGGAGTCTCAAACGATGGATAGATATGGGAAGCATATCTTCTCTTCAGCAGCATTTGCACTTAGATCACTGAATTACCTCACCCATTTTACTAGGCATCAAAGAGATCTGCTAAAGGAGCTAGGGGATACTCTCCAAGGTACATTAGCTGAAGGAGTCCCTGAGAAGGTTACTGCTCAGTTCTCCACCGTAAACTCCATTATTAACTCCTCCATTAGACTGATATCCTATGCAGCAGATGGAGCGAGTAGGGCAGTGGGTTCAGGGGTTTCCCTTAGGAGACACTCCCGGATGTGTTTATGTAACTTTGCGGAGCCCTTCAAATCTACTTTTACCAACACCCCTTTAACGGTTCCTCTTTGTTTGGACCAAAGGTAAAGATACACTCACCAGGTGTGAGCAGGAAGGGAAAACTCTCTTTGCCGTGGTTGTACATTTTTCCATCCCTTCTAGACCATACCCTAAGGGTCAGAGAGGCGGGAAAATGTGGTTCAAGAAATCCCTGCGATTTTTCACGGACACACAGGGTGATTCCTCCTTCAGAGGCAGAGGAGGAGGATGAACTAATTTTAGACATCACCCTAGAGGCAGGGGGGGCCCGCAAAACCAGGGGGGCCGCTATTCCTTTCGTGGACATCCATATCAGCGCTCCTGAAGTGGGGCCCAACTGCACTTCTCTGGAGCCAGTCGGGGGTCGCTTATCTTTGTATCCAGAAGCCTGGAACAACATCACCCAAGACAAGTAGGTACAAAGAATAATTAATTACCAGAGGATTCTCTTTACCCTTCTCTTTCCCACTCCATATCACTAAGAAAATCCCAGATGTTCCACCCAATCACAGGTATCAAGCAACCATAGAAGTTCAAAAGTTGCTTCAAAAGAGAGTCATCCAAACCGTCCCCGCAGACCAGATAGGATTCGGAACTTACTACAGATTCTTTTTAGTGCCAAAATGAACAGGAGACTGGAGGCCCATTTTGGACCTCAGCAAATTAAACAAATCAGTAAAGAAGTCCAAGTTCCGAATTGTAACACTGCAATCTGTACTCCCTCTGTTAGGGAAAGACAATTGGATGTGCTCCATAGACCTCCAAGATGTGTACTACCACATAAAAATGGACAGAGCATCAAGGAGTCGTTTATGCTTCCGGCTGGGAGCCAGTCATTACCAATTTCTTGCTCTGCCCTTTGGTCTCACCACAGCCCCCAGGGTGTTCACCAAATGCATGGCGATAGTGACAACTCACTTGAGACGTTTTGGTTTCCGTACCTGGACGACTGGCTCCTGACCACCACCAACAGGCACCTACTTCTACAAGCCAGGGAGTCAACAATTCAGCTCTGCACTTAGCTAGGGATTACGATAAACTGGGAAAAGTCTGCCTTGTCGCCCTCCCAATATGTGCCTATAAGCGCAGAAATATACACAGTCTCCATGATGGCTCATCTTCCTGCAGAGAGAATACAAAATCTAAGACAACAGATGTACAGTCTACTTCCTCAACAAAGAGTCAAAGCCCAGGCAGTGCTGAAACTTTTAAGGACCATGGCCTCTACTATAACTCTAGTTCCGCTAGTCAGACTATATATGAAAATCCTTCAATGGCTACTGTTTTCCCAGTGGACTCTTCAACAACTGTCTCTGTCTCATCCTATTCTGATAACAGAATCTTGCAAAAAGGACCTTTGTCGGTGGTTTCAGCCCGATCAACTAATGACAGGAACACCTTTCATTCCTCGCCAACCCGTTGCTACTGTGATCATGGATACCTCCCAGATAGGGTGGGGGGGGTCATTATTTAAGCAGGACTGTCCAAGGCACATGGCAAGATCACGAGGCTCACTTACATATCAGTGTCCTAGAGATTAGAGCAGTGCTACTAGTGTTGCAAGCACTTCACAACTTTCTTCCTCTGGGGACCATAGCAATCCAGTCAGACAATATGTCAGTGGTATGGTATATAAACAAACAAGGAGGAATAGATCCTACCCCCTTTGTTGAGAGGCAATTCGTGTTTGGCAGTGGGCAATATTTTCTCAACGCTTTCTAGTTGCAACGCATATCCCGGGGACAACCAGTGTGATAGCCAACAAGCTCAGCAGGGCAAGCTTGATGCATCATGAGTGGTCTCTGAATCAGAAAATCGCAGAACAGATTTTCTGCAAATCGGGACAGCCTTGCTGCGATCTGTTTGCCAGTCCAATCTATGCCAAATGCAGCAGCTACTTCTCCCTTATCCCCCCCCCCCAGGTAGACACCAAAAGATGCACTTGTTCACAATTGGCCCCCGGGACTTCTTTATGCATTCCCTCCCTTTCCGCTGATATCAAAAGTGATCCAGAAAGCAAAGACCTTGGGAAGGAGAATGATTCTTATCACTCCTTACTGGCCTCATCAGATTTGGTTCCCCTTTTTTGGGCCTCATCTTCTAGACGATCCATGGACTCTGGACCCAGTTCCAGACCTTCTGACACACGTCAGGCACCTTCCAGCCCTGCCTCCACACCCTCAACTTGACAGCATGGCTGCTCCACTTCCATCCATAGTTAGGCTTCATGATTTCTCACCTGCAGTTACTCATATCCTCATGTCTTCCTACAAGCCTTCTACAAGAAAATTATATGCTAGCAAATGGAAAAGATTTTCTATCTGGGCAAAAGGAAAAAACGTAGATCCTTACACAGCCTCCATTCCCTTGGTGTTAGAATTCCTAACCAAACTTTTTCATCAGGGATCAGCTGCTACTACAATCAAAGTTCAACTGGCAGCGATCTCCAATTTTCACTTGGGACAACATGAGCCTAATCTTATGGCTCACAGATTGTGTAAATCTTTCCTAAAAGGCACTACCTTGCTAAGACCTCCCTTTCAGGAACCTGTATCTCTTTGGGATTTAAATTTCATTCTGTCCAAACTTACTTCCCCGCCTTTTGAACCTGCACATTCTTGTGAATTGAAGTTCCTTTCATGGAAGACCATTTTTTTAGTAGCTGTTACATCTGCCAGAAGAGTGTCAGAATTACAAGCACTGTTAGTCAAACCTCCTTACTTGATTTTTCATAGAGACAGTTTCCCTTCATACAAATCCGTCCTTCATCCCCAAGGTTTGCTCTCAGTCTAATTTGAATCAAACTATCGAACTGCAGTCTTTTTTCCTAATCATTCAAACAGTGCAGAATATGTTTCATCAACTTGATGTTCACAGACAGTTAAGGTTCTAGCTACATAGAACCAAGGAGCTTAGAAAATCAGACCAATTGTTCGTATCTTTTTCTGAGACAAGAATAGGTATGCCAGTCTCTAAAATAACTTTATCAAATTGGATTTCAAACTGTATCTCGTTTATTTACTCTTCCAATGGCAAGGAACTCTCCTTTAAAATTAAGGCTCATTCTACCAGATCCATATCCACATTAGCTGCTTTTCAAGCCAGAGTCCCAATTGGCAGTATTTGTGGAGCAGCAACTTGGGCTACCCCTCATATCTTTATTACTCATTATAAATTGGATTTGGCCTCTAGGGGTAGATCCTCCTTTGATTCCACTGTTTTTAGGAGTATAATCCCATGAGCCACCCAAGAAAAAGGTGCTAGGGACCCTGTCCCATATTAAAGAATGAAGGCGAGATAGGACTTCAGAAAATAAAGAAGTTATGTACTCACCATAATGTTCCATGTTTGTAGTCCATCTTGCCCTTCATTCTTACGAACCCACCCACCTACCCCCATCCATGTATCCTTGGGGGATCTGAGGACAAGATAGTATTTATCTTCTGTAGGGTGGAGACCTTTCATCTTTGTTGTTCCTTGTGGAAATATTTTCTATCAGTTTTTTAGATAGCAGCAAACAAGATCTTGGGTTTCTTACTAGTGCACTATTTATTTTATTTATTATTTATTTTACATTTGTTAACCAGGTTAGTCTGGCTGAGCTTTTGGCTCATTTTCAGCAGAGACCCGGGTAGAAAAGCTCCTCAGGACTAGAAAACAATTTATTAAGTTTTAGTAACATAGTAGTAACAATCGGATCTTCCAAGCAGAGACCTGAAGAGAAAAAAAAGCTCCTTAGGCAATTCAATTATACAGAGTATTAACAATTGGCAAATAAGTATGTGAGTTGTTACAAACAAGGTTTTAAACAATTAGAAGAATAAAATGTGACTAATTACAATATCATTTAAGCTGCTTAGAGCAAAACGAGTTAATAGTTAGGCAGATGCTTATTTAAAGTGGATAGGATCTGGTTGTATAGGAGTTTGGAAATAAGAAAGAAAAGTAAGAATGGCTAGTAGGAGATGTAGAGGAGGTAGAGTTTAGGAGACAGACTAGACAGGTAGGTTGTTTTGAGACTCTAAGAATTAAGAGTGGTTGGAGATAGAGGAAGGGAAGAGGTAGAAGAGGCAGGGGAATAGTGTTAGAGATAAATTAAGAGTGAGGTGGTGAAATAGGTGAAAGGATGGTGGTTTCAGGGTGGTTGGCTACAGTGGCAAGACCACTTTGTTTTTAGGTATTTCCTTCTGGCTAATTTGAAACTTTTGCTATGCTGTAGGGATTTTATTTCCAAGGGGAGTTGGTTCCAGGATGTAGCTGTGTTATAGTTATAGAGAAGGCAGCCTGTTTTGGTTTTGGGTTTGTAGATGTCTAATAATTCTTTGAGCTGCGTAGCATCCTAGCAGGGGAATATTTGGATATGATAGTAGAGAGGCTGGGGCAGGAGGAGGGTAGATAGAGGATAGAGTGGATGATTTGTAGTTGGTATAGTTGGAGCAGCTGAGGGAATTCTAGTCAGTCTAGTTGCTGTAGTGCTAAGCAGTGGTGTGACTTGTAGGTTTGGTTAGCTGCATATCTGGCGATCTTATTATAGGTAGTTTCAAGCTCGGAAATAAGTGTAGAATTTAGGTTTGTGAATATGTGGCAGCTATGGCATATGGCACTATGGGATATCTACCTTGGCACGAGCCAACTGAGAGACTTTGAGCTTTGTAATCGGCCGAGTCGGAGCTGAGGATCGGCTCCGAACCCCATATGTAAGAATGAAGGGCGAGATGGACTACAAACATGGAACGTTATGGTGGGTACATAACTTCTTTTTGTTGGACTGTCACATGACTGTCACTTTAGTCACTTTTAGTCACTTTAAACTGCGAAGTGCTACTTATTACCTTTGTTGAAAAGTTGTTAAAGGAATACTTTTTTTTTCTAATGAAAGCTTTTATTAAATTCCATTTAGTGGCTGGGATAAGTGTGTGTTGTCTTTTTCATGGTGTGTTTTAGTGGCAGACACTACTTTGTTATTACTTATCTGTTTTACGTACTGTTGCTGTTACCAGGGCATCAGGCTTCACTTTCAACTTTACCATGGAAACTTACAGGTTCCTTGGGTCTTCCTTCATCCGGCCACAAAAAAGAAGAATATTTCTTGACAGCCTTTACTTGTTCAACAGGCTTCAAATTTGTCTCAGCTGCAGATGGGGAGCTCTGCTGTTGCTATTTTTGGTTCCTCATAGCATTCATCTTGTAATATGGCTTCCTCTGGTGTAGTCCTTTCAGCACAATGGACAAAGGGGTGAGACAAATCCTCTGCAGCTGAAGGAGTGTTTTTGGTAGGCATAGGAGAATCATTTTTATTGATCTTGGAGGAAGGATAGGGGAATGCCTCTGCCTAGCCAGATTGGGATACCTGTCCCTAGGGGTAATTTGCCTAACAGAGGTCGGTCTGCTTCTCTGGAAATTTATGTTAAAAAATAAAGGTAAATGTTTATCTTCCCTCATTTAGTTACTTTTTATAGGAATTACTTATTGGGCTTTGCTTAAGGCTTAGTTCAGACTTTTGACCTGTCTCATTCTAGATGTTCATCGTGTTTCACTGCTGCAGTCATTACACTTGGGTTATCCTGCCGTCAGGCGGTCCCGCAGTCGGCCAGAGTTCCAAAGTCTTGGTCCGGCGTCAGTTGCTGTCGCTTCTTCCCTGACATCAGTGCGCCAGGGGTATATAAGATGCAGCCAACGCAATTTTCTTCAGTCTTTCTTGCCGCATGGTGCCCGAAGCAAAAGCAGTTCGCAAGTGCCGGTCGGCCGACTCCTGAGATTTCAAATTTGATTTGAGATCCGAAGTCTTCAATAAAGCTAAGTACCCCGTTGAGGAAACTTTTTCTTGCCTCAGACCGATGTCAGTAAAAGTTCATAACTGTATTTCTTGTGGGAAGCAAATACCTCATAAGCATTTCCATTCTTACTGTATTCCATGCCTAGGCCCAGATCACGATGTCACTACTTGCCGGTTTTGTGCTAGATTTAACAAACGCACTATTAAACGTCGGTTTGATTTTGCACGCCATTATTTTGGCCGAAGGTTTAATTATATCATGCCGTCAGAACAACTGACGACTGCAATTCACAAAAAACACAAAGATAAGGATAAGGACAGGCATCCGAGGCCCAAAACAGACGACGAAGCCTCTTCTAGGCCAGTTGCCGGTTCGCCGGTTCTCAGTGAGGTGCTTTTGCAGCCCCTGATACCCGTTACTTCAGAGCCACAGGCCGTAACCAACTCCACGTAGAGTTGCCTAGGCTTCTGGATACTCAAGGTGTTGGGCCTATGAAGACTAACCCTTCAGATGGGTCCGGAGCCGCTGAGCAGGCTTCGGCTTCTGAGGGTGTTTTCAGACCTTCTCAACTTACCATTGCATCTACAGCCAAGTCTAAAGCAACTTTAAAGACAAAGAAGCAAGTACAGCATTTACCTGGACAGGCCTCCATGCCTAAAAAGCAGATGCTCAAAATGGCCAATGACTTAATTACTCTGATCAGGGGTACTCAACCCCCTCCTGATAAAAGGCCTAGGCAGGATACAGACTATGATTCCTCTGACCAGATTTCTGTATATTCTGACTCCTCTTCAGACCAGGGACATTCCTTACCCGCCTATGAGGACTCTGATGCTGAAGAATCTATTCCTTCAGCCTCTCCTCCTGAGGATTACTCTTTTGGGGAAACTTTGCACACCATGAGGGAGCATTTCCACTGGGAGGGCCAGGATTACTCAGAGTCCAAGAAAAGACTCAGAGATTTTTTTTTTATTGCCTCAACACAGGCCCCTTGCTATTCCGCCAGTGTTGGATATTGTGGACGATGTGTTCTCTGAATCCAGTTTAAATCCAGATTCTTTACCCCCTGCTCCAGTCAAGCCAGACAGGTACTACAGAGTCCCTGACTCACACAAATTTCTTTATAAAAACCCTGCTGCTGACCCAGAAACTATTTCCCAGGGTCCTAAAGGGGTAAAGGCCTCCACAGCCAAAAATCCAGTTCCCTCGGACAGGGATTCCAGAGCATTAGACAGATGGGGGAAGAAAGTTTACACCTCTGCAACTTTAGCAGTGAGGGCTTTAAACTGTCAGTTTCACATGCTTAAATATCAACAATATTTGCTGTCTCAGTTAAAACAGAAAATGAGTACAAGTGCAGAACAACCTGATTTTAAGGAAATGCAGGATTTATTGCATGCAGCTGAACAAGTGGGAAAACATACTTTGCAATGTGGTTTTGATTCATTAGAAGCTTCTTGTAGAGCAGCAGTTACAGGATCTGTGATTCAAAGGCATGCTTGGTTAAAGGAATAAACCTTACCAGATCATGCCAAGGCAAAATTATTAGATGCTCCTTTACAGCAAGATATTTTATTTGGTGTTAAAGCTGAGGAGGTTTTAAAAAATGGAGGATAAGGCAAAATCTATGCAAACAGTGAAGGATTTCTTACATGTACAGCCACCAAGATTTAGCAGAAATTGGCCTACTAAAAATTGGTCCTTTCCAGTGTCAGGCAGGCCACAAAGAGGCAGATACAGACGCCCAAGAGGCAGATCTCAGCCCCAAGGATCTTACAGACCAAGACAGTGGGACGCTTCAACACCCAAAGGAGGTGAGGACAAGTCACAAACTTACAGGAAACAATCTCAATGACTTTCCCCTTCCAATGCCAAGCTCTACCCTATTGGCAGCTCCCTTAGGGGGGAAACTGAGAAACAATCACCCAGGACAAATGGGTGCTGAATATTGTGTCTTAGGGTTACAGCTTCCACTTTCACACTTTACCAAGGTTAAAAAGAATGCCAGACCTGCCACAAAATCAATGGGCAGAGGCACAAAAACAAATTACAGCCCTCATGGACATGAGAGCTATTCAAAAAGTACCTCAGCAGGAACAAGGACAAGGTTTTTACTCAAGACTCTTCCTGGTACCCAGAAAGGACAAAGCCTGGAGACCTATTCTAGACCTTTCCACTCTAAATACTTACCTGGATGTTCCGAAGTTCAAAATGTTGGCACTACAGCAGCTCCGTCCCATGTTGGGCAGGAAAGCTTGGCTTGTTAGTTTGGACCTCAAAGAGGCATACCTGCATGTCCCTATCAGACAAAATTGCAGAAGATAACTCAGATTCATAGCTGGTTCAATGCACTACCAATTCTCTGCACTGCCCTTTGGCTTATCTACTGCGCCCAGGGTTTTCACAAAGTGCCTGGCACCAGTAATTGCGTTTTGCAGACAAAAAGGAATTCAAATATATACATACCTGGACGACTGCCTGATTCAAGCAGAGAGCAAGGACATTCTTGTAAAGCATCTGGCGTTTGTAAAAAAGTTATTAAGTTGCCTAGGGTACACAGTAAACGAAAAGAAATCAAAACTAGTGCCCTCACAAGAGATAATATTCCTGGGTGCCAGCTTAAATACAACGGCCTAGATGGCTTATTTCACGCCAGACAAACAAGGACAACTGACTCAGTATTTTCAATTGATGGCAACAAAGTCCCAACTCCCTGCAAGAAAAATTTTGCAGGCCTTGGGATTCATGGCAAGCTGCATACTTCTAATTCCATATGCCAGACTGCATATGAGGAAATTACAATGGTACCTAAAAAGTGTTTGGACTCAACACTCACACAGCTTGGAAATGGAAATACCACTAATTCCCTGCCTGCAACAGGAGTTTCGATGGTGGGCACAGGCATGTCACCTCAACAAGGGTCAGCCTTTCACTCTACCCACAGCCAGGCAGACTATAACAACAGATGCTTCGGATTATGCCTGGGGAGCACACATGACAGGAAAATGTATTCAGGGCAAATGGACCACAGACCAACTGCATCTACACATCAATCAAAAAGAGATGTTGGCTGTACAAAATGCCCTAACAGCTTTCAAGGACCTTCTACATCCAGGACAATTACTTTTAAAGACAGACAACACCACAGTAATGTGGTGCATAAACAAGCAAGGGGGCACTCATTCTTACCCCCTATGCAGACAAGCCATGACCTTGTGGAACACAGCTCTAACTTATTAAGTTCATCTGCAAGCACAATTCCTGCCAGGAAAGAAAAATACTCTGGCAGACGAACTAAGCAGAAACATCATGGATCCTCACGAGTGGAAATTAAATCCACAAGTTTTCAGCATGATAATGCAAACATGGGGGTGCCCGGACATAGATCTCTTTGCCTCCCCACTGAACTGCCAACTACAGAAAATTCTGCACAAGGACTTATCACACACAAGCATGGAAAGTGGATGCTCTTTCATTCAGCTGGAAAGGGCTACACGTTTATGCCTTCCCTCCTCTGCCCCTCCTTTTGAAGGTACTCCTAATAGCCATACAAGAAAAACCACAGATGATTCTGATTGCTCCAGACTGGCCACGCCAACATTGGTACCCAATCTTAAAGAACTTAGCTCAAGGCCCACCTTGGATTTTGCCTGAAATTCCACACGTTCTGACTCAACAAAACAGTCAGATCCTGCACCGTCAGCTCAAAACCTTATCCCTGGCTGTATGGCAGATTCATTAGCCAAACAGGCAACACCTCTCTCTAAAGCTGTTATGGATGTCATTTTGGAGGCCAGGAGGCCTAGCACCAGGAAATCTTATGCAGAAAAGTGGAAGAGATTCTGTGCCTGGAACCAGGCTCAAAGCCTTGACCCTCTTGTCCCTAACATTCCTCAGATACCACAATATTTAACTGAGATGCTGGACAAAGGGCTATCCTTCTCATCCATTAAGATCAACACTTCTGCCATCTTGGCTCATTACAACACAGATCCTCCTATTTTCTCTCATCCATTGCTAAAAACATAAGACCGCCCCGGAGAGCACCAGCACCTACTTGGGACCTCAACTTTGTCTTGGAAAAACTCACTTTACCTCCTTTTGAGCCAGCCAATACAGCAGAAATAAAATATATATCATGGAAAACTGCTCTGCTACTGGCAATAACCTCAGCACGAAGAGTCTCAGAACTACAGGCGCTATTGGCAGTGGAGCCCTTCATCATTTTTCACCAAGACAGGGTTTCCTTAAGAACAAACCCTTCAATGTTAAGTTGTCAATCTCGCCTTCATTCTTGCTGGATGGGTTCGGAGCCGATCCTCGGCTCCGACTCGGCACTTGCTTTAGCTTGAGAACTCCTTTTACCAGCTCGAGGCAACCGTATATCCCATGATGCAAGGCGGAACTACCTCAGATCTCGTTTGCCGCTTAGCGAAAGAGGTCTCCTTTGCCAGCTGAGGTAAGTAATTTTTTGTCAAAAAAAGCTTAGTTAGGGATTTATTTCCCCCTTGTTTCCACTTTCATAGTGTGTAGTGTGTTTACAGCCCACCCTATTTCCTTACAGTTCAAAACTTTTAAAATTCCTTTGGTAATTGTATAAAAGTTTAGTTAGGCCTAGACCCCATTGGTTAATCCCTACCTGTGTGTCTGTGTGTTAGGGATTAATTGTGTGTGTTTGTTGGGGTGTGTGTGTGACTTCTTCCTTAGAAATATGTCAAAGGAAGGCAAGGTCTCAGGCTTCAAGAAGTGTGACTCGTGCTGTCAGAAAATGTCTCTGACAGACGGTCACACTTCTTGTGTTTACTGCCTGGGGCCTTTGCACCTGCAGGACTCCTGTGCTTTGTGTCACTCCTTTAGCCAGAGAGTCCTGCAGGAACGGAGGAATAAGTTGATCCTCCGTGGCTTACTTAAGCCAGAAGGTTCTCCCTCTAAAACAGGGTCTGGTAAACCTTCTAAGCCACCGAAGGTTCAGGCTACAGTATCCAAGCCTCCTCCGGTGGCTCCGGCTCCGTCGGAGCTGAGATCGGCTCCGGCTGGAACCGATCTATCTGCTTCCAAAGTAGTGGGTTCGGCACCGATTGGTTCCGACACCCGGTCTACTGTGGCCTTGTCGGCTCCGGCTGGAGCCGACACCTTATCCAACATCGGGCCGAAACCTTCGGCTCCATCTGGAATTCAGGGACTTCGGCTCCGATGACTTCGTCCGAAAGAGATCTCGGTCCCCTTCTTGCAGAGTATCCACTCGGCTCCGGGGTCTCCTCTTTTGTCGGAGCGGAGCCATCGGAGCCGATCTTCGAGATCTTCCAGGCTGTCTGACCACGACTTAGAGACGGTGGTAAGCAGGCTGTTGAAGTCGCAGGCATTGGCCCAAATGCTCCATAGCCCGTCTCAGCAGACTTCGGCTATTGTTTCACCCCTTGAACTTCCTCCTCCGACTCCACACCAGAGTTCGGAGCCAGAGCTTCTCGGGACAGCGACTGTTTCGGCGCTGGAGCCGATACATCCTTCGGCTCCATCGTCCTCGGCTCCGATCTCCTCCTTGAGGCCTTCCTTGGAGGGATCCGGTCGTCGGGTTTCCCTTGTCGGCTAGTGGCATCGGACCCTTGTCCGACCCCGCTCTCCCTCTCGGGGCTTCGGCTTTGGTAAGCTCGGCACCGACATTGGCCTCGGAGCCTTCCCTCTCAGTGGAGCCGGGAATTCCTGTATCCTCAGATCGGGGATATTCCGGTCTCCCGGGGAGGGGAGCCTTTGAGGTGATGAGGAGTGTCCTGGCTACTGAGCCAGGTCAATGGTCCATCCCTCTAGCTCCTCCCTCTTCGGTGCCTGTAGACACCTCTTGCCAGCCTCTTGCTCTCAGGCCCAGGGATCCATCGCCCCAGGTTTCCCCATTGGGAATTTCCTCCTCTTCCGAAGTTTCTCCTGATCCGGCAGGTGAACCCCCTCGGAAGAGGACGTGTAAGAGGAAACACACAGACTCCCCCGAGTCTACTACATCTGATACTGACTTAGATGAGTCGAAGGGTTCCCCGATCCCCTCTGAGGATGTCTCCTTTTCAGACATCCTTGAGCTCCTCAAACAGAGGGGAATTGGCCATCCATTGATCCCTCCGAGGATGAGTCGGTATACCTGGAGGCTTTGGATCCCGACCCTCCACCTCCTGGGTGTCTCCGCCTTCGACCCACTTATGCAGGTAGTGGCTCGGAAGGCGTGGGCTCCAGATTCTGTGGAACCTGTCCCCAGGAGACCATCCAAGTTTATTACGGCCCCTACGGACAAACAGTTTCTTTCCAAGGCGTCTCTGTGGATGCTATGGTGGTGGCGGCCACTAAGAAGGAACTGGCGGATCCTTCAGTACCTGTCCATCCTCCTAACAAGGATTCTAGGACCATGGACAGGTATGGAAAGCGGATGTTTTCTTCAGCGACCTTTGCTATGCGTTAAGCTGAACTACCTTTGTCACTTCACCAGGCTTCAAAGAGATATTCTCAAGGAACTGGGTGAAGTGGTCCAGGATCCTTCTGCTGCTGGGGCTCAAGAAAAGATTGCCTCACAGCTAGCAATCCTGAATTCCTTATCCAACTCCTCCATGCGGCTCATATCCTATGCGGCCGATGGAGCGAGCAGGGCCGCAGGCACAGGAGTTGCTCTTAGACGCCAAGCCTGGATGCGGCTTTGTAATTTTGCGGACCCCTTTAAGGCGTCCTTCACTAATACCCCCTTTGATGGTTCGGCTTTGTTCGGACCTCAGGTGAAGGATACCTTGACCAGGTGTGAGCAGGACGGTAAAACTCTTTCTGCTGTTGGAGTCCAGTTTTCCACCCCTTCTAGACCATATCCCAAGGGTCAGAAGGGGGGGAAGATGTGGTTCCGTAAAGCCCAAGGAGCTACACCGGACACACGTGGTCAGTTTACCCCCAGAGGCAGAGGGGGTAACAATAATGAAGCCGCCCTAGAGGCAGGAGGGTCCTCAGAACCAGGGCAACAGGGAGTCTCTTCCTGAGAAGCCCTTTCAGCATCCCTGAGGTGTTGCCCGACTGTCCACCCTTGGAGGCAGTCGGGAAGGATTTCGCTGTACCCAGTAGCCTGGCATTCCCTCTCACAAGATATGTGGGTACAGTCGATCATATCCGAGGGTTACAAAATCCCTTCGAAGGTATCCGTACCTCAACAATCCCTTCCAGACATCTCACCCGGTCAAAGGGATTTGGCAGAACAGGAGGTTTCAAAGCTCCTAGGAAAAAGAGCCGTCCAGACTGTGCCGGCAGACCAGGTAGGATCCGGCGTCTACTGAGATTCTTTTGGTCCCCAAAAGGACGGGAGATTGGAGACCAATATTAGACCTGAGCAGTCTAAACAGATTTGTCAAGAAGGCAAGATTCTGGATGGTCACGCTTCAGTCCATTCTGCCCTTTCTGGGCAAGGACAACTGGATGTGCTCTATAGACCTTCAGGGCGCGTACTATCACATAAAGATTCACAGGCGCTCCAGAAGGTTTCTCCGCTTTCGGCTAGGGACCAGTCATTACCAATTCAGAGCCCTGCCCTTTGGCCTCACTTCAGCCCCCAGAGTGTTTACCAAATGCATGGCAGTGGTCACAGCTCATCTGAGACGTCAAGGATTCCAGGTGTTTCCTTATTTGGACGACTGGCTCCTCTCCGCCTCCACCAGGTGTCAGCTTCTTCAGACCAGAGACTACACTCTGCAGCTTTGCAGGAGTTTGGGAATTTCAGTAAATTTCGAAAAATCTTCTCTGCGGCCTTGCCAATCTATCACCTTTATAGGCGCAGAATTAAACACCGTCAAAATGTTAGCCAGACTAACAGATCAAAGAATTCTGGACATCCAAAAATTCGTTTGGATTCTATTGCAGAGCAGCAAGGTCAAAGACAGATTTATACTGAAGGTTCTAGGTCTTATGGCTGTGGCCATTGTTCTTCTACCACTGGCTCGCTTCCACATGCTATTCACTCAGTGGTCGTACCACAGTCTCCCGATGAGGCACGAAATCTTAGTCACACAGTCGTGCAGAACTCATCTGAATTGGTGGATATCTTCCCCTCTTCTTCATCAGGGCCGACCCTTTGTTCCCCCTCCTCCAGTTGCCACAGTCACTACGGATGCCTCTCTGATCGGGTGGGGGGGCATTATCAGGGCAGGATGGTCCACGGGACGTGGCAACCCATAGAATACCATCTGCACATAAATGTCCTGGAGATGAGAGTGGTGCTTTTAACGTTGCAGGCCCTCAACGACTTTCTTCCCACGGGGACTATTGCAGTACAAACGGACAACATGTCCGTGGTCTGGTACATCAAAAAGCAGGGCGGGACCAGGTCCTATCCGTTGTGTCGAGAAGCTCTCAGACTTTGGCAATGGGCAATCTCCTCTCATCGGTTTCTGATAGCAACGCACATCCCCGGCAGGTCCAACCTCTTGGCGGACAGGCTGAGCAGATCCATTCTGATGCCTCACGGTGGTCTCTCAATCAATCTGTAGTGGATCAGATTTTTCTGAAGTGGGGCACTCCTTGTTGCGATCTTTTTGCTACTCCTCAAAACAACAAGTGCCGCGATTTTTTTCACCCTCTTTCCCCTTCCAGGCCAACCCTGAGAGACTCTCTAACCCAGGATTGGCCCGGGGACTTCTGCACGCTTTTCCTCCTTTTCCCTTGATTCCACAAGTCATTCAGAAAGCCACCGTTTGAGGGCCAAGTTGATTCTCATTGCCCCTTATTGGCCTCGACAAATTTGGTTTCCGTCTCTGCATTGTCACCTTCTGGTGCAGCCCTGGCATCTGGACCCAGTTCCGGATCTCTTGATCCACCAGTCGGGTCAGCAGCACCGGGCCATTCATTCTCTCAACCTCACTGCTTGGTTGCTCCACTTCCTTCCCTAGCCAGGCTACCGATGATCTCTGACTCAGTCAGAGACATCTTAGTGTCTTCTTTAAAGTCGTCCACTAGGACTGTTTATGCTAGCAAGTGGCGACGTTTTTCTATTTGGGCAAATTCCAGGAATATTGATCCCTTTACTGCTCCTGTACATTCTGTTTTAGATTTCCTGGCTGATGTTTTTCATTCAGGATCCTCTTCATCTACAGTTAAAGTTCAACTGGCTGCTATTTCCAAGTATCATGTTGGCTTGCATGACAATAACATTATGTCTCATAGATTATGCAAGGCCTTTCTGAGAGGAGTTTTTCTCCTAAAGCCGCCTATAAAGCATCCTCCTCCGCAATGGGATCTAAACTTAATGTTGGCATCCTTGATGCTACCTCCCTTCGAACCGTCTGCTTCATGTTCTTTGAAGTTATTGACCTGGAAAACTATATTCTTACTGGCTGTCACTTCAGCAAGAATTGTTTCCGAGATTCAAGCTCTCTGCATTCGTTCCCCTTACTTGGTTTTTCATAAGGACAGGGTATCCTTAAGAACGAACCCGTCCTTTCTCCCCAAAGTTGTGTCTCAAACCAATATTAACCAATCTATAGATCTACCAGTCTTTTTCCCAAACTATTCCGACAGAGCTGAACAGAAGCTTCATTTTTTGGATGTCCATCGTCAGCTCAGGTACTATTTGCATAGAACTAAACAATTCAGGAAATCGGACCAATTATTTGTCTCCTATGCAGAAAACAGGATAGGTCTTCCAGTTTCTAAAGTGACCTTATCCAGATGGTTGACTTCCACCATTTCCTATGTGTACTCTCTCAGAGGCAAGCAGCTATCTTCTAAACCAAAAGCACACTCAACCAGGAGTCTATCCACTTCTGCAGCCTTTCAGGATAGACTACCCATTGATACCATTTGTGCAGCAGCTACTTGGGCCATGCCTCATACCTTTGTCTCTCATTACAAGTTAGACTTGGCCTCCAGAGACAGGGCCAGTTTTGGTTCCACAGTTCTCAAGAGTCTGTTCCATTGAGCCACCGGGATACAGGTGCTAGGGACGCGGTCCCATCCAGCAAGAATGAAGGCGAGATTGACAACTTAACATTTAGAAGTTATGTACCTACCATAGCGTTCCATGTTAGTTGTCTTCTCGCCTTCTTTCTTGCGTCCCTCCCTCCTTCCCCCTGGCCTGGACAGATCTTGAAGAGTTCCTATCAGGTTGTTTTCATCCTGAGCCTTCATATGAGGACTCTTATTATGAACTTGTTTTCCTAATTATGTTAGGTTAGTCCTTAGCAGGGTAGGTTAGCTACCAAACGAGATCTGAGGTAGTTCCGCCTTGCATCATGGGATATAGGGTTGCCTCGAGCTGGTAAAAGGAGTTCTCAAGCTAAAGCAAGTGCCGAGTCGGAGCCGAGGATCGGCTCCGAACCCATCCAGCAAGAAAGAAGGCGAGAGAAGACAACTAACATGGAACGTTATGGTAGGTACATAACTTCTAATTTATGCCTAAGCTGGTATCCAGTGTGGCTCTTAACCAAACTATTCACTTGCCAACATTTTATCCAAATCCCCAGAATAAAGGGGAGAGAATTCTACATTCCTTGAACATACACAGACAATTATGCTTCTACTTGGACAAAACAAAAGCTTTCAGGAAAACTGAGCAACTGTTTGTATCCTATGCTACAAGATCACAGGGAAAGGCTATTTCAAAGCAGACCATTTCAAAGTGGATAGGACACTTATCCAATTCTGCTACACACAGCATGGGAAGCCTGTACAATCTAACATTAGACCACATTCTACCAGGGCAGCTGCAACTTCTACTGCCTATCTTAGAGGAGTACCTACCAAGGACATTTTGGAAGCTGCAACTTGGAGTTCAGTGCACATCTTTACCAAGCATTACCACTTGCCTCTTTACTCCAGATCCAGAGCAGGCTTTGCCACTGCAGTGCTGCAGGGCCTCATAGCCACACCAAATCCTCTCTAGATCCAGCCACCCTGACTCAGCTTTGGGATTCAACCCAAGTGTAATGACTGCAGCAGTGAAACACGATGAACATAGTACAGTTTTGTACCTACCATAAATGTAGATTTTCGAGTATCTTCACTGCTGCAGTCCAGGTTACCCTCCCTCCATCCCCTCTTTTTTAGCTAGGACATATCTACACTTTTCTACCCTATACTACCTATGTGGTGTATTTGCTGGTAGCTGAACTTTTTGGCTTTATTTTTCTTGTATGCTTTATTAGCAATATGTATTGCCTACCTATTTGGGGGCACCTGACATCTGGGGCAAGAAAAACTGAAGAAAATGGCGTCGGCTGCATCTTATATACCCTTGGCGCACTGACGTCAGGGAAGAAGCGACAGCAACCAACGCCGGACCAAGACTTTGGAACTCTGGCCGACTGTGGGACTGCCTGACGGCAGGATAACCCAAGTGTAATGACTGCAGCAGTGAAGGCACTCGAACATCTACATTTGTGGTAGGTACAAAACTGTACTTTTTACTGGTAAGAGAAAAAAAGAATTATTCATTTTTTGAAGATTCCCAGTATATTGAACAGGGAAATAATTTTGAGGGAGCAATTACTATTTTCTCTCCTGAGGTGAAGGTTTCAGATTATGAGGAGAGTGTTTCTTCTCATAATTCCTTAGAAGAATTTTCTGCTTCTGATACCACATATAGGATGAACTAATTGCTTTTGTGGGAATATAATAATATTTGAGTGTCTTTGAAAAATATTGTGAGTTATTACAACTGGAATTTCTTCAGTCCACTCCTGTTCCTCCTGCACTTCCAGCTTTGGAGGATGTTTTTATTACAGCATGTAACAAGTCTGACATCCAGCCCCTGAGAAAGCAGATAGATTGTACAAGGTTCCTCAGTCTTTTTCCAGATTTGACACTGCCAAAATTTCCTTTGTAAATGCTACTGCAGCTAAACATTTGGTATAATTAATCACTTCCCTTTCATAAAGATGAGAAAACCTTTAATAGATTTTGGGTAAAAGTGTATACTTTTGCCAAATTTATGTTTAGAATTCCTAATTGTTGAGCTCACGGTAAAGTTTTTACTTGCATCTTTTGGAAATATGAAGAATATTATGGCCACTTTTCTATGTTATGAGGAAAAATCTTCTATGAAGACTAGGGTGGGGTATCTTTTTCTCTTTTCTTTACTGACAAGGCTTTACTTGGAGATCTAGGCTTTCCCATTTTTGGGCAAGAAAACACTGTGATTTTTCATGTCTGTTCACTCATATTACCATTAACCCTTGTTTTAAGGGTAGACATAAAGTGTGGAAGGAAGGAAGCTTTGTAGACTGGTCAGACATATGGTATCCTTGATATGATACATCCCACATATAATGGCTATTGCAATAGTGATCTTTTTGAACAGCTACTGTTATGGTAAGTTAATTACACTATTGTACATGCCTTATTATTCACTCCTGGAAACTTCTGCATTACAAATACAGATTTAGCTGTACAGTGTCATTATCTGCCAATTATCTTTCAAAGCTATGGACAAGGTTTTAACAAGAGGACATCAAGGAAAGTTTAAGCACTGTAATCTACCTGATGTAAGGGACACATTAGAAATGTTTCAGTGAAAAGTTCAAAATCACTGCAGCTTCTTCTGTCCCTATATGTTTAGTGTTCTGTCAGTTGTATGACCTGCAGCAAGATAATATCTGACCCACCAAGTGCAGGCTAGAGGCTCTTTTTTCAGGCTGATCCCGCTGTTTGATAACCTTGAACATATTTCAGTCAGTGAACCTGTTTTCTCTTGCTGATCTGTAAACTGCAGTAGCTGGAGGGATGGAAATATTGGGGGTGGGGATGATGAGAACAGTTTCACAAAAGCAAAAAAAAGAAAAGAAAGAAAATGGTGAGGTTTGAAATGCAATCGATATGTCATCAGTCCAAGTCTCCATTATCCATCTTAGGAAAAAAAATTCTTAGCATTGCTGTAAATGTTCTACTGATCTATCATGTTGTAGAAACTTCTGACAGCAACCACTACACAAACTGTAGCTTTATGTAGGAAAGAGCTTATCTGAACCTATAATCCTATATTACATAATAATTCAGCAGTGCCAAAACAGATTCAGTACTCTTCCATTGCCCTTGTGTATCCCATTTAAAATGAACTTAGTCTTGTAGCAATATTTTTTTTCAATTTTATTTTATTTGTTTAATTTTATTGACAGTGGATCAAAATAGCCCTTTGGTCTGTTTTCACTTAATAGGGAGACAGTGTCTTAACCGCGAGTAGCTCGAAATGTGGAACCTCTGTTTACCATGCCATCAGAAGAACACTTCCCTACTGGTGCAGACCTCCTCCCATGCCTTGTTAGTTTTGGCTTATGATTCTGGGCACCTGATGTGGGAATAGAACCTGGGCTGATCATAGCCGAAATGGTGCCTTAATCCAAGGTCTGGGTAAGACCTCCTTCCATATCCCAGAAATCTCATTCTTCACTCCTCAGTGAGGTTCTTACTGTCAACAACTCCCCCACCTGGACTTTCATGCTTCTGATTTATCTTTTCTAATTCACCCATGCTCCATTCACTGTCTGGGTTACTGTCCCACATAATTATTCCCCTCTCTGTCTGACTTTGGATTTCTTACTAGGCACAGCTGTACTATACTATAGCAATGAACTGCTCGAGACAGTAATTTGTAAGGCATGCTACAAATAATGGCACACAGAATGTGTAAACCGTTAGTAGTGACCTTGCTTCTACAGTGCTTGCTGTGTAGGACCTGAAGAGGCTGCACAGATCTCTCAATAAAATATTGTACTAACAGCACTATTCATAGCATAGCCACATTAAAAATGTGTATATCTATGTGTGGTTGTTTCAAGAGAAAATATAATGGCCATTATTCAGAACCCTTTACCACATTGAAATGTGCAAAACATTGATCAGTGTCATTTGTTTGTTCATAGATTAGCAGAATGTTGGAAGATATGCATCTTTAGTAAATGTATTTGCACTTTGGGATGCATATGTAGTGCCATATTAGCTATATTTACTCAGTCTAAAAAAAAGTCATTGACTCACATTTTTAGCACTTCTCTGTGCTTTAAAGGTTTTCAAATACTGGATTGTGTCATTAAACTGTGACATTGAAGAATCACAGCTTCATGTAAATCATGATTCCTCTCAAACAAATAAGAGAAATACTTGCAGAAGTATAACCAACCATGTAAAAAGCGTGCAATAAATGGCACTACATAAACAAAATCCAGTTTACTTTGGAAGTGGTTCATTATAGTCCATAGAGTTGACCTGATTTGCAGAAACCTACGTGGTATATACATGGAATCCAGTTTTACAGACCAACAGGCAATAATGATGATGACTTTTCCATTCTCAGAATATATCAAACGAAATCCTTCCCGTAGGTAATAGCTAATGACTGATCTACAAACCATCCACAAACGCAAAAGAAAAAAAAAAGAAAAGAAACCCTTAAAATTAATAAAAAAGTATACAGACAGAGAATTTGTCAGTCAAAAATTGATTTTCAGTGCAGAAATTTTGTTCACATGATCCTAGTCAAAGGTGTTTTAACAGCACCTAACTAATGAGTGCAAACTGCCAATGCAGGTTTGTTAATTTTCTTGTACATATGTGTGACATATTCATACTAAAAATGCTGCACCTTGTTTCAGGAATTCACAAATATTGTATTAAATAGTATCCTTTTATGTTTTCAAAATTTCGATCCCTCAATTGAAATGTACTTAGTATGGTAAGTGTAGCATATTTATTTAGCAAAACCTGACTGTATACTGTTTTCAGCCCAAAAAGGTAGCGTTGTTGACTATACAGTCTGTCTTTCTCTCTCTGTCTCTCTTCTTCACGCAGTTATTACTTCAGCTTACAGTACTACTGCTATCATAAAGGAAATAAAAGCATGGCCTTAAATAGTGCATTGCTTTATCCATCTCTCAGCACAGGAGGATTCATTTTAGCCACAATTCTAGAATAGGCAAACAAGATTTTTTTTTATCACCAGTATCCAGAAGGCTTTGATTAATGAAGGTTGTAGTGATTCTTTTATGATATTCATCTGTGCCTATTTCACAGGTCAGTGTGCAGTTAATGATGGTCAGTAGTGTGTTGGTGCGCAGAACTCAGGAGACAGGCTGGGATTGTCATGTTTGCATGGATCATTTTGTCATTCTTTAATGTAAAACTTACTTTGTTAGTTCTTTTTATATCACCAGTCACTTAACACTACTCTCAGAATAAGTGAGCCATTCAAAGTCTCAGGTCAGTCTTTCAAAACATGCAAGCATCTTACACACTGGCTTTAAAGGCATGTTATCTGTGTGTTGTATGCCACTCATAAACTCTATTAGTAGCTACAGTATCGATGATCCATTGATTTGTGTGTATACTTCTAGTATAATATCCATTTTGAGTGAGTTGACAAATTAGGAAGGATCACCATCTACTTGGAATAATTTTAAGTCAAGATTGACAATGCGCTGCTACAAAATAGTCCCCTTTTCTTATCAAGCGGTGTACTTCACTATTAGTGCAGTAGGAAATGTGGAGCAAGAGTTAAAATTAATTTGCCCAGGGGCCGTTTTACCTTTCCTGTTAAAAAAGTTGATGAGCAACAGTTCCACACCAGTTATTTATTTGTTTAGTTTTACATAATTAATGGTTCTATAAGGTAAGGTGGCCCATCTTCTGTAACCCTACCATGGGATTTAGGACCATGGTAGGGTCGTGCTTTCTAAGGCTATCTGGAGCCCTCGCTCTTCCCATTATGCATCTCTCATCTTACACTTCCCAGTTATCTTTTTTTGTTCTTTAAATGTGGTCAGAGAGAAAATGGCTGTGTGCAGCCTTTTGCTTTTCTTGCCATTTTTTTCTGAAAAAGTGTGTTTGTGAGTACCATTTGAGTCTTGAGAAATGATTTTAGATATTTTGTTGACAGAAGCTGGTTTTAGTAACTTATAATGTCACTGAGGCCTAGGCCCTTTTGTCTCATGGCAGAAAGTGTGCCTTTGGTCAAGCTACTCCACCCACCCACTAAATTAAATTTAAACTTATTAAATTAACTACACTAACAGCTTAATTTATTTAGAGGGAAGCCCACAGATGCTCCTGCTGTACTTTTTGAACTGAATTCAGTTAGGCAGCTCACAGGAGTTATCATTTAAAGCTTCAAGTACATATTATTGTGACATGCTGCATCAACCACTTAGTCAGAAAAATCCAGTGAATGTTCTGGGTTTTCCTTTGATGACAACTCAGAATAGCCTTCAGGCACTGCTTCAGATAAGTATAAGTATCTGATGCCCTTACTAAAATCACGAGTATTAAATATTTTATTTCTAGAAAGGTTGTTCCCGATAGCTCACCTACTACTGCTACAGTGCCAGAACATGATAGTACAAGTTCTTCTTGGTATTCTAGTCCTAAAGTTTTGTGTTGATAGAATCTACTGTTGATGCCAAGTAATTATAATTCCAACAGTTGTGGAAGTAGAATATTCTAGTTCTGAAGTTAATTTAGTGACCCCCCCAAAAAAAAAATATATAGACTCCATGCTTAATATACCCATGTCCCTTTACACACCATCATTTCCCTTTTTAATTACTATAAGTTGGCAAAAAGTATTTTAAAGGTCCAAGGCAAGAGATCTTATGCCACTTCTTCCATATGTTCTGACTTGGAAGAGTAGGAGATGTAACCTGGGTTTCAGGAAGTGTTATAAACAATAAGCCTTAACACGATTGGCCAAAACCTCACAATGACTGTCATATTCACCGACAGGTTTACCGCACGTATTTTATACTGTTGGCGTAGTGGCTGGTTGTCCTGTGCTAAATGATAGCGAGGGTTTCTGAGAAGCAGCTAATGCTAATTAATCATGTGTTGTTCTCAGAAATGCCCACATAAATGAATTTATCTGCCAAATGATTCTCTCTGTGACGTCTGACTATATCCCAGTGGGCTGCCACCAATCAAATGTGACACCCTTTACTATCCAGGGTCAGTGATTAAGGAGCTTCATTCCTCACTACTGACTCCAGTGTGAGACTGTCACTTAAACATAAGTAATATTTCACAATTTTCCCCTAAGAGCACAAACGGAACATGCTGTATTTTCCTGGGACTGGACTATGTACCTCTGTCCTCCCCAAATGTATTTTGTTATTATACACTTCAGGGCAATGTGTCCCAGTTTAAAACCTCTGATACACTCACACTGAAAGTAAATTTAAATCTCACACATCCAAACACTTCTGGGAAAGCCTGACACAGATTTCCAGCTGTGTCCCTTCCCCAAAATAATAAGGTAATGCTGCCACCATTCAGAGTGTCTTCATGCCCTTCTAAAGGGGTGTCTGGTAATGAAAATTAAATATCAAAATAAGTGATAGCTATGACCATAAGTGACCAGGCCTATTAGGTGAGCTGGGGAGTGTCAAACAAGTAGAAGCACTCTCTAATCTCTAAAGAAAAACACTGATTTCCAGACACAATGTAAAGTAATGAAAAACATTTAATAATAAGTAAAATGATTACAAGAATGTAAAACAATAATTTTCAATAAACACCAGACTTCAATCACCAGAAACGTAAAATTAAACTGCAGGATAGGAGTTCATTATTGTAGGAAAACTCTAACTAAGCTTTCCTAATCTAACTAAAGAATACTGTCCCTGATCTAATCAAACACATAGCAGCAAGTCAAAAGGCAGGCTTACAATTTTTGGTGAGTTCTGTTTCATGGTTGTCCGCTGACTGCACAGCACTGTTACTGACTGTACTTCACACAACTGCTCAGCACTTGACAAACTGCGAGCTCAACTGTCTGATTTTAAAAAATAAGAGTCAGCTGTTTGAAAAGGTTATTTTTCTGCTGTTTAAATAATCACTTAGCCACCAGGAGCATTCTAATGGCATCACTAACCATTCAGCTGATTCTCCACTGTACTTTTAAAATGTCCCTCTCAAACATGCACAATTTGAAATGTATCAAACACCAACAGATTATTTAAACATTTTGTTTAAAGAGGGAAATACTCAACATTAAAAAAACTTATTTGCATTTCACAATTAGACATGCTGGCATACAATGCAAGTTAATCTGAAAATATACACAAATCTCCTGCCAGACATGCTAACACAGAAGACAGTGTTTTCATTTTCTTCACACTCTTCATAAATAAGTAATTCCTAAATGCTGTGTTCCTCCAGAAGAGACCACACTGCAGGTGAGTTTAAGGAAGCTCAGCGAAGAGGTGAGGTGTATGTTTGCATAAGTCTGCAGTGGGATGAATGGTGATGGGGTGACTCTGTGTGTATCATTGCACACCTGCCTGCCAGCCTGCATGGTTGCAGTAAGAGGATTAGGTAGAGGATCATGTGTATGTGTTTGCATGTATGGGTGAATGAGTTAGTGTGTCCATAAGTGCATTTGAATGGGGGGGGGGTCATGCTGAGTGAATGTCTGTATGTTTATGTGGATGGCATTTTGTATGTGTGTGTTTATAACTTCATAGATTAGTACTAGTCTAACTGCCCTTGTGGACCATTTTAAGCCTAGCCAATTTTCCCATGTAAGAATCAAACCCAGCACCTTGTGTCTGTAAGGTAAACACCATAACTACTATACCAACCTCCCAAGACTGATGATAGTCCTGGTACAATTGCAGTGCATGGGCTGCTGATGGAAATTTATTTATTATTTATTTATTTGTTTCATTTGTTACCCGAGAGAAGTCCGACTGGGGCAGGAGCTCGTTTTCAGCAGAGGCCCGGGGAGAAAAGCTCCAGACTAAAACAGTACAAATACAAATACTTGTCAGTTACAATATTTACATATAAGAAATTTTAAAACACACAGAATTCTTTTACAAGCTTAAGTACAGATCATAAAAATGATGGTATAAAGACAAGATAGCAACTTACTCAATTTAAAATATTACATGTGGTGTACAGCAGATACAGTCTAGAAATTTTGCAAAGTCAACAGATAATGACTGTATTTACAGTGGAGCCAAATGTCCTTGGGAGAGGGGGAGAAGTAGGAACCATGATGAGCTAGTAGTAATCTGAGAGAGATAGTAGTAATGGGATGTAGATCAAATAGAAATGCCTAGAGGGGATAGGACAGGATAAGAGGAATTAGCCAGGAGTATGACAGGAGCAGAGCCAGTGATTAGCTAGATAGTTATGAAGTAGTTGTTTAAACCCATGAGGGTGTGGATTTTTGGTGATGGTTGGTGGGAGGGTGTTCCAGAGTTTGGTGATTTTATTGGAGTAGAGACAGTCACCATTGTAGCTATGGGAGTAGGTGGCATTCAGCATAGGTGTATCAAAGGATCTAAGGGGCCTGGGGTTGTGACTAAGCTGGACAAGATTGGAGAGAGCAGGACAGTTTAAGGGTTGGTAGATCAATGTGTGGGTCATAGTAAGTTGGTTGAGAGCTATAAGGTTTGGGAGTTCTAGGCAGTTTAGTTGGGAGAGCACAGTACAGTGGTGAGACCTATGTGGGGCATTTTTGGCAAATTTGGCAATTTTGTTGTAACAAGATTCTGGCTTGTTTAGGTCAGTTTTATGGAGGTCAGTGAGAATATGAGATCCGCAGAGGAGGGATGAAAGCAGGTGAGATTGTGCAGTGGCGAGTCTGGCGTAGTTGGTAAGATATGGTCTGGCCCTATATAGGGTGCCAAGCTTGATGTGTACTTTTTTGATTGTTAGAGTGATATGTTTTTTCAAAAGTTAGATTTTCATCAATAGTGACCCCTAGGAGTTTAGTATGAGTTGCGGGTACAATTTTTTTTCCGTTTGAGGAGAGGATTGACAGAGAGAATTGACAGAGTTTGGATTTTTTATGTTTGAAGATTATTAAGTTGGTTTTATTAGGGTTTAGGATTAGTTGATGATTAGACAAGTATTTTTCTATATTTTGGAAGGATGATTGCATTTTTGATTGGAGTTTTAGGTGGGAGGGGGCAGAGCATATAAAGGTGGCATCGTCAGTGTATTGGACAGTGGTGGCTAGATTGGTAGCAGCATGCAGGTCGTTTGTGAATAAGATAAAGTGGAAGGGACCAAGTACTGAACCTTTGGGCATGCCGACAGAGATGAGGAGTAGGGGGGAAATAGTGTTTTCCCATTTAGAAGCTTGCTGACAAAGATAGATAAGAAACCAGGATAGTGAAGATGAGCTGAGGCCATAGGTAGAAAGTTTGTTGAGAAGTAGCAATTGGGAAATGCTGTCAAAGGCTTTAGACATGTCGAGAAAGATAGAGGAGACAGCTTGATCTTCATTTACGAGATGGTGAATGGTGTTAGTAAAAGAGATTAGAGCAGTTGAAGTACTATGCTTAGATCTAAAACCGTGTTTAGAATTGGATAAGAGATTCTTGCTAAGGAGGTGGTTAAGCAGTTGTTTGTGGATGCACTTTTCTAAGATTTTAGCAAGTGGGGAAATAATGGCTATGGGGTGGAAGTTGGTTAGGTCTTTGGAAGGACCACCTTTATGGAGTGGGATGATGTGGGATATTTTCCAGAGATGTGGGACATAATGTTCAGCAATTTAGCAATTAATCAATAAAGATATGGGGTAGGCGATAGATGGGGCTGCGATTTTTAGAAATTCATTTGGGAGCTGATCTACTGCCAGACAGCAGGGTTTAAGTTTAGTAAGGAGTGATTTTTATATAGCTTGTCTGAATGAGAGTAAATGAGAAATTGTTAGGATTATCAGGAGGAGGGGTGGGAAGAGTGAGCAGGGCATTAGGTGTGTTGCCTAGTAGGGAGGTTATGGAGTTTATGAAGTGGGAGTTTATTTGTGTTGCGACGAGGTCAGAGCTGTTGAATGTTACTGGGGTTGGGGTAGGGGAGCGTCCTAGGCATAGGAGATAGTTAATGTTTGCCCAGAATTTATGGAAGGGTTGTTAAGATTTTGTTGTTGGTATGTTATGAAATACAATTGTTTGTCTGGTTGATTTGTTTTTTTGTTTGATTATGTAGTTGTTTGTAAGCAGTGAGGTCAGATATGGTTTTGGTGGATTTGTAGGCTGAACAGGGCATGTCCCTTTGATTAATTGTTTGATTTCTTTGGTTAACCAGGGCAAGGGTTTGGACTTTGGATGAACTTTCCTAGTTGGGGCTAGGTTACCGAGAATGTTAAGGAAAGTAGAGTTGAAGAATTCAACTGCTAGGTCTAGCTGAAGGTACTTGAGAGGGGTCCAATCACAGTGCTGGAGAATTTGGTTAAAAGTTGTGGAGGAGAAATGTTTTTTGTAGCAGATGTATTTGTAAGAGATGGAGTTTTGTGTGTGAACACGTTTTCTGTATAGAAAGGTAGGTGAGTGGTTTCTCAGGGAGTCTGGGAGGCAATCTGCTATGTAGCTGAGGTTAGGTTTGTTGGTTAGTATCCAGTCTAGTGTGGACTGTCTGTTGGAACGTTTCACAGTACGGGTTGGACAATTTATAGTCTGAGTGAATCTGTACAGTTTGAGGAAATTAGATGGGTTTTTGGATGTGCAGGATTGCCAATCTAGGTTAAAGTCACCCAGTATAATTGTTTCCTGGTTGAAATTGCTAGAAGCCCAAGAAAGCAGGTCTTCAATGATGGGTAGGTTGTTGCCTGGTGAGAGGTAGGAAGCTATGATAATTATTGTTTTGTTTGGGTTTATTACAAGATGAGTGGTTAGAGTCTCAGAGTTGGGTAGGTTTGGTGGGGAGCATTGTAGCTGTTCAACTTTAAGGTTGTCCTTGAATAGTACAGCTACTCCTCTGCCTCTTTTGTTTGGTCTGTCCAGTCTGATAATGTTATATCCATTTGGGTAACCTCATTGTTCTTGATGTGAGATTTTAGCCAGGTTTCTGTTGTTACTGCTATGTCAGGAAGTAGGTGGCTAAGGTGGCTTGGAATTCACTGGCTTTATTCATTATACTATGAAGGCTGAAATTAGTGAATAGGAGGTCAGAGTTGGAGATTTTAGGGAGTGAGGGGTATGAGTGGGAGTAAGAGGAGTGTGTTGAGGTGTGTGAAGTGGAGGGGGTGTTATCGGGGCCTTGTTTGGGATGAATGTCAGCATGCAGTTTGATATCTGTGGTGGAGTGTAACATGAGCTGTCTTAATTTGCTTGACAGTTTAAGGTGTTGGGATGCAGGGGAGTTAGGACAGTTGGTGTGTAAATGTTTGAAAAAGGCAAGCAACCAGGTAGAGTTACTATACAGTTGTGACCAGATGTCAGAGAAAGTGTGGAGTGGAGGGTTACATGTGGATGTAGGAAATGTTGGAGAATGGATGGGTTTGACATGATATATGTGGAGAGTGGTGGAGTTGTGGGTGATGTAGAGGAACAGCATTAAAAGAGTATTTGTTACCATGCAGTAGTGGAGATGAATGCTGGGTAGTATGGAGAGGTAGGGAAGCAGTGGGGAGTGGGAAGAAAGTGAGGGAGGATAGAGGTCCTGTAGGGTTAGGTGGAGAGTGTGGGGTAGTTGGGTGAGGCCAAGCAAATTCAGGCAGTCTGAGTGGATAGGTGGGGGGGGGGGTTGTTTAGGGATTAGCTATAATTTAAAAGAAAGTGGGGGGTAGGTGGAAATGGGGGTAAGGTAGAGGAGCAGAGCGAACCGAGCACAGAGTTCTTCACCCTATGATAGTCAACCTAAAAGGTGAAGAACAGGTATGAATTGCCGTGCCTCAGGTTGGAAACCCTGCTAGACTGTGAGGCTGATAACAAAGAGAATATTTTAAAAGTGTAAGTAGGTTAAAAGGTTATACTATGCTGACTGTTTGTACTAGCTAGCCTATGTTATAAGGGACTGTCCGTGATAATACTGGGTTGTTGGGCAATTGACTTTAGTGATAAATTCAAATTGAAAATAGGGTAAGGATTGGGAAAAGAAATTGCTATGGGTATTGGGAGGCCTGCTGAGGGGGTGGGGTGAAACTGTTGTGCGACCTAGGGAGTGTGCGTGCCACTAGTTACAAAAAACAATGGGGAGTTACAGTCTTAAAAATATTACTATATTTAATTTCTTGCAAATATTTAAGAAGCATACACTTTAAGGTCAGTCTGCTACTAAAGAGGTGGCTGATTGTTGACCTTGGAAGTTCAGAAATTACCATCAAAAAGTGCTGATGTTATGTGATCCTATCTCGCCTACATTCTGTACTGATGGGCTCGGAGCCGATCCCTCGGCTCCGACTCGGCACGCTTATGCTATAGAGCGAGGCCTCTTATTGGCTGAGCTATCTTTATCCCAGGATGCACCACCACTAATCCCCCAGATCTCGTTTGCCGCTTACAAAGCTTAGACGTGGTCTCAACTTGGCTGGGCTAAGTACTATTCATTTAGGCTTTTTCCTGTCAGAAATTTGCTTGCTTTAAACCCAAAAGCTGTTTTAACAGCTATTGTTGTCATACGAGTGTGTATTGATCAGTTTTGTTGAGAAATTCGTGTTTTTCTTGTCAGGGAAGGTTTCCCGTTTTAGTTAGAGGGGCCTTCCCCTGTTGCTTTCCTATTACTGTTTCTTTCGTGGGTCAAGTGCCCGTTTAAGTTAGAGGGTCTTGACTCTCTCTGTCTTTCTGTGTGATTTCGTCACTGTATTGTGTAAAAAAAAAAACAAAAAAAAAAAAAAACAAACAAACTTTTTATATTGTTGTTCTTGAACTATTTAGTTTGTTGTATTTCTCTTTATACAGGTACTGTTTTTCGAAAGTAGTATGTCCAAAGAGCATAGACCCTCCGGGTTTAAAAAGTGCACGAGGTGTGGCTATAAAATGTCCATAACGGACGACCACTCCTCGTGCGTCTATTGCTTAGGCGCCAAGCACCTACAAGAATCTTGTAGCGTGTGTCACGTCTTTTCATCAAGAGTCCTCCAGGAGAGGAAAAACAAATTAATCCTGAAGGGGTTAATTAAGCCATCCTTCGAGGAGGCTTTATCTTCCTCTCCTTCTCCTTCAAAAAAGAAGAAAGCGTCGGCTCTGACCAGTCAGTCGGAACCGACTGCTAAAAAATCTAAGCAGACTTCTCCAGCGGCTCCACGGACTTCGGAGCCGAGGACGGAACGGTCTGCCTCGATGCCTCCAGCCTCGACCCCTCTGGTTTCGGAGCCGAGGACTGGGGCATCGAGAGGCGGGTCACCTTCATCGGCTCCACTGATATTGGAGCCGATAAGGGTTACCGGCTCAGACTCTTGCCCCTCGGAGCCGAAGTCCTTATCGGCACCGAGGGAAATTGCCTTGAGATCTCCCTCGGAGCCGATAGTGGTAGAGTCCATTCGGAGCCGGTCCCCGAGTCCTTTGGAGCAGATGGAGAAATCGGTTCGGGCCCGATCGGTATCCTCCAGATCATCCAAGATGTCTGATTCGGACATCGACAGGGTGCTCCTAAGACTCTTCCAGTCTCCGGTGTTCCAAAAGCTAGTTTCGGCTCCAGCCCATTCGGCTTCGGAGCCGATGGTCCACTTCCCTACTATGGTTCCTCCTCCAACAGCCTCGGCACCATTGGAGCCGGTGCTGGTGGAACCGGTGGAGGTTTTAGGGTCGGGCCCGACCCTTGCTCCAACTCCGACTTGAGTCGGAGTTCAGTACACGGACTTCTTCCGTCGGCCCTGGGGGGGAGGCTTCGGGATTGATGTTTTCGGTCCCAAGTCTCCCTCTTGGTGCGTCGGCGGCGGGAGTGCCGTCCACTGTCATGGCCACGGAGGTAGGACCCTCCCAGGATTCTGGTGGTCCCACCTTCAGGGCTATGAGGAGTGCGTTAGCCAAATCTTCCTTGGCTACCTCCACGGTCTCCCCAGCTCCTTCCCTGCATACCGAGACTGGGTCTTTGGCAGTCCCCCTGTCCTTAGACAGCGGAGCCCCGGGGCCTGAGGTTACCCCCACTGGGGTTTCTCCCCCTCCTGGAGGTCCTTCTGAAGCTTCTTCGGAAGAACCCCCCAGGAATAGATCGTGCAAGAGGAAGCACGTTGACTCCCCTGATGAGTCTCTCACATCAGACACTGATCTCGATGATGCAGAGGGGTCCCCTAAGTCGTCCTCGGATGATGTCTCCTTTGCAGACATCCTGGAAGCCCTAAAACAATGAGGCGGCTGGCAGTCCAAACCTCCTTCTGCTAATGAGTCGGTGTTCCTGAAGGCCTTCGGGGCTCAGCCCTCCACCTCCTGGGTGTCTCCGCCCAATGATGAGCTCTTGGATTTGATCTGTCGAAGGGCGTGGGAACACCCAGACTCTGTGGAACCAGTGCCTGCTCGTCCAAATAAGTTCCTCTCGGCACCCCCTGAAAAAGAGTTTCTAACTAAAGGTGTGGCTGTAGATGCTTTGGTGGTGGCATCTGCTACCCAGCAAGATGTAGCAAAGGCTTCGACGTCCGTCCATCCTCCTAATAAGGAGTCTAGGAGCATGGATCGGTATGGAAAGCGCACCCTGAGTTCAGCGGCCTTTACATTAAGGTCCTTGAACTACCTTACGCACTTTACTAGATTTCAGAGGGATCTGATTAAAGAACTATCCGATACCCTCTTGGGTAACCTGCCTGAGGAGCTGGCCCAGACGGTTGGCTCTCAGCTGGCTACAATGTCGTCCATCTCAAACTCGTCCATGAGGCTCATTTCTTATGCGGCCGAAGGGACGAGTAGAGCGGCGGGTACAGGCATTGCTCTACGGAGACAAGCCTGGCTCCGCCTGTGTCATTTCGCGGAGGCCTTTAAGTCTTCCTTTGCCGACGCCCGCTTTGATGGGTCCTCCCTGTTTGGACCCAAGGTAAAGGACACACTGACCCGCTGTGAACAGGAGGGTAAGACACTGACTGCCGTAGGGGCACGATTTTCCACTCCCTTTTGGCCTTATCCCAAGGCTAAAAGAGGAGGGAAAATGTGGTTCCATAGATCTCAGAAGCCTTACCCCTCTCAGCGGGAGGATTCCCCTTCCAGAGGCAGGGGAGGGGGAAATTCTTCCGGAAGGCGCCGTCCCAGAGGTGGCAGAGGCCCTCGCAACACTGGAGACCGCGAGTCCTTTCGTGGCTCTTCAGCCTTTCACAGTCCCTGAGGGATTGCCCGACTGTGCAGCTCCGGAGCCAGTCGGGGGTCGTTTCTCGAAGCACCTAAAAGCCTGGGAAGGTATCACTCAGGACCGATGGGTGCTTCGAATTATCGCCGGAGGTTACACCATCCCATTCTCTCATTCCCCCCCTCAGTCCAAAAAAATCCCAGACCCGCCACCCAGTCAACGGGATACTGCAGCCTCAGAAGTTTCAAAGCTGCTGCAAAAAGGAGTCATCCAACCAGTCCCCGCAGACCAGATCGGATTAGGGACTTACTCAAGATTCTTTTTGGTGCCAAAAAAGACCGGGGACTTGAGGCCCATTTTGGACCTCAGCATCCTAAACCGTTCAGTCAGAAAGTCCAAGTTTCGAATGGTCACCCTACAAACCATTCTCCCATTGCTGGGGAAGGGTGTTTGGATGTGCGCCATAGATCTCAAGGATGCTTATTACCATATCATGGTACATCAAGCGTCCAGGAGACATCTGCGCTTCAGCCTAGGAGGCAGTCATTTTCAGTTCCGTGCGCTGCCCTTTGGTCTCACCACAGCCCCCAGGGTGTTCACCAAGTGTTTGGCAGTCGTGACTGCTCACCTGAGAAGTCTAGGATTCCAGGTGTTTCCGTATCTAGACGACTAGCTCCTAACTGCCACCTCCAGGCATCTACTACTGCAGAGCCTTCAAGCCACTATATCACTGGGCAGTTCCCTTGGAATCACCTTCAATTGGCCAAAGTCTGTGTTGCTGCCATCTCAATGAATAAGATTCACAGGGGTAGAGATAGACTCAAACCGAATGCGGGTCTATCTACCTACAGACAGAATACAAACCATACAGACTCAAGTTCGAGCCTTACTTCCCAGGTCCAAAGCTCCAGCCAGGATGGTCCTGCAGCTATTGGGATCCATGTCCGCCATGGTTCTTCTAGTCCCCTTGGCAAGGTTGCACATGAGAATTCTCCAGTGGCTTCTTTCAGTTCAGTGGTCCTTTCAGGAACTCCCTCTCAGTCACCTCATATGGATCATGGAATCTTGCAAACGGGACCTTCGCTGGTGGCTAGTGCCCTCCAATTTGGATCAGGGACGACCCTTTGTTCTACCTCCTCCTCCTGCGGCCACTTTGACCACGGACGCCTCCCAGATGGGGTGGGGGGGGCATTCCCTGGGCAGGTCAGTCCAAGGCAAATGGCACCCGGAAGAGACCCTACTTCATATCAACATCCTAGAAATGAGGGCAGTACTTCTGTCCCTTCAAGCCCTTCACGATTATCTCCCTCAGGGCGTAATTGCCGTTCACTCAGACAACATGTCAGTTGTCTGGTACCTGAACAAACAGGGAGGGACCAGATCCTATCCTCTTTGCAGAGAAGCCATGAGAGTTTGGGAATGGGCAGTCTCGACCAAATGCTTTCTAGTGGCTACTCACATACCGGGCAAGTCCAATGTGATAGCCGACAGATTGAGCAGAACCATCCTCTCTCCTCACGAATGGTCTCTGAATATGACAGTTGCAAGTCAGATTTTCAGCAAATGGGGAGTTCCGTGTTGCGACCTCTTCACGACTCCTCTGAATGCGAAGTGCAAAGAATTCTTCTCTCTAACCCCGGCTCCGGGGAAGAGCCCCATGGACGCACTAGTCCGTCCTTGGCCCACTGGCTTGCTTTATGCCTTCCCTCCAGTTCCTCTACTTCCCAGGGTGATTCAAAAGGCATCCCTCTTGGGGAGCAAAATGATCTTAATTGCTCCTTACTGGCCTCGTCAAGTATGGTTTCCCTACCTTCGGAAACATGCTCTGGAAGGTCCATGGTTCCTGGATCAGATCCCAGATCTTTTGGTTCATCAGTCGGGACTATTCCACCAGTCCCTGCACACCTTAAAATTGACGGCTTGGCTCCTCCTCTTCCGACTATAGTCAGGAGTCATACATTGGATCCGGAGGTTGTACACATATTATCTTCGGCCCATAAGTCTGCTACAAAGAAACTGTATTCTAGCAAATGGAAAAGATTTGCTATTTGGGCTCAACTCCGGGGCCAGGACCCCATCTCTATTCCCGTGGCAGAAGTACTAAAATTTTTAACTTCTTTTCAATCAAGGCTCTTCAGTCTCTACCATCAAGGTCCAATTGGCAGCGATTTCCAATTTTCACGAATCCATAAACCCACCTTTAATGAGAAACAGATTGTGTAAGACCTTCTTGAAAGGTGCTGCTCTATTAAGACCTCCGATTTCTCATCCTGCACCTCCATGGGATCTCGATATAGTGTTACGCGCCTTGACTTCCTTTCCCTTTGAACCGGCGGCTACATGTGATCTAAAGTTTCTATCATGGAAGACAGCTTTTCTGGTGGCAATTACTTCTGCCAGAAGAGTTTCAGAGCTTCAAGCTTTGTCAGTAAAACCCCCGTACTTGGTTTTCCACAAAGACAGAGTATCTCTCAGGCCAAATCCTTCCTTTGTCCCTAAAGTTTGTTCCAGTTTCTGCTTACAACAATCGTTAGAACTTCCAGTTTTTTTTCCAAAATATTCCAACAAAGCGGAATTCATATTCCACACACTAGATGTTCACAGGCAGTTGCGTTTTTATTTAGACAGGACCAAACAAACAAGGAAAACAGATCAGTTGTTTGTATCCTTTGCAGACAATAAATTGGGCAAACCTGTCACAAAGGTCACTATTGCCAAATGGATCAGGGACTGTATTACTCAAGCTTATTCCTTTTCTAACAAAGAGCTTACCACCTCTGTCAAAGCTCATTCTACAAGGGCTATGGCTACTTCGGTAGCATTTCATTCCAAGCTTGCCATTAGTGACATTTGTGCTGCAGCTACCTGGTCTTCCCCGCACACTTTCATTTCCCACTACAAATTGGATGTGGCATCTAGAGGACGAGCTTCATTTGGTTCCACAGTGCTCAGGAGTGTTTTCCAATGAGCCACCCAGGATTTAGGTGCTAGGGACGCTGTCCCATCAGTACAGAATGTAGGCGAGATAGGATCACATAACATCTTTTAGTTATGGACTTACCATAACTTTAGATGTTTGGGATCCATCTCGCCTACATTCCTAATAACCCACCCTCCTTCCCCCTTCCTTGGAGATCAGAGGATATCTGAAGGTCCGAATCCTGTTGTTTCATCTTGAAACATCTAACAATGTTATATAATCAAGTGGTGCATGTGTGCATGTATGCGGACAAACAAGATCTGGGGGATTAGTGGTGGTGCATCCTGGGATAAAGATAGCTCAGCCAATAAGAGGCCTCGCTCTATAGCATAAGTGTGCCGAGTCGGAGCCGAGGGATCGGCTCCGAGCCCATCAGTACAGAATGTAGGCGAGATGGATCCCAAACATCTAAAGTTATGGTAAGTACATAACTAAAAGTTTACCACTGGAGGTAATTATGGGAGATTCAGAGACATGCAGATAGGACGTCTGCCTCAGTGTGGCTGATCATGTCTCAGAATCGCATTTTACATGACTGTGTATACTGCACCTGCCTGCAGTAGGCAGTTTATGCAGCTGGAGCCATTGTCTCTAAATCATCAGGCTACTCTTTTATTTTATTTATTTATTTATTTTAGCCAGCCCCTAGTTTCCTTGACTGTCTCCACCCATTTCCTCAGCTTTGGGAATCAACCCAAATGTGATGACTGCAACCGTGAAACACGAATAACATAGTACAGTTGTGTACACTTACAATAAATGTAGATGTTCGAGTGTATTCACTGTTGCAGTCCTGGTTTCCCTCCCTCCATCCCCCTTTCTTCTCTTTCTCCTTTTATTACCATTCCTCCTTATTGTTCTCCTTTCCTTACAAGGGACATATTAGTATTTATTTTCCACTGGTGGAGTTCTTCTACCAGAACCTGGCCTCCTACTTGGGTGCTGCTGACAGGTTAGGGCAAGAAAAACTTATGTAATAGCATCGGCTGCCTTACTTTATACTACTGACGACCTGACGTCAGTCCCCAACCAACAGCAACCAACGCAGAAATATTAAGTCTCTGGTATTCAGGTCAGCCAAGGGCTACCCTGGCAGGGATAACCCAAATGTGATGACTGCAACAGTGAATACACTCGAACATCTACATTTGTGGTAAGTGTACACAACTGTACTTTGAAGTACAACTAATCATTTCAAAAACAAGGTTCCTGCTTTTCATGTTCTGCAAGCCCTGGGTTCTATCGCAACCACCATAACTTTAGTGCCCATCACAAGGAATCACATGACGTCACTTCAATGGCTCTTAGCGGCACAATGGTCGATACTGACACAGCAAATGTGTTATCAGATATTGATAAATCGCTGCAAGAAGGCTCTATCATGGTGGATGAAGTCAGAGGAAACTCTTTGGCGCTCCACCTTCATGCCTTCTCCACCCACTGCTGTAGTGACCACGGACGCTTCCCAGATCGAGTTGGGGGGGCATTATGTGGGAAGAACAGTTCAAGGCACTTGGTCCCCGCAAGAGGCCAATTTGCACATCAGTGTCCTAGAACTGAGGGCGGTACTTCTAGTGTTGCAAGCTTTCAGTCTGTCCTTCTTTCTGGGACGGTTGCAATCCAGTCAGACAACATGTCAGTAGTCTGGTACATCAACAAGCAAGGTGGAACCAGATCCTACCCCTTGTGTTGGGAAGCTGTCAGGATATGGCAGTGGGCTATCGCTTCTGACTGCTCTCTGATAGCAACGCATATCCTGGGAAGCTCCAGCATGATAGCAGACAAAATGAGCAGATGCATCCTCCTGCCTCACTAGTGGCCTCTAAATTCTGAGGTGATGATAAAAATTTTTCATTGCTGGGGCCAGCCTTGCTCCAATCTTTTTGCTTCCCCAATAAACAACAAATGCAGTAGCTACTTTGCCCTAATTCCCTCACAGGGGGAGTCCCCAAGAGATGCAGTCCTCCACGATTGGCACCCGGGATTACTTTATGTGTTTTCCCCATTCTCTCTCATAGGTTCATAGGTAGGTACTAGGCTATTGGCCATAGGGCCTATATAAGCCTAGCCAAAAAGGTACCCTGGCTTTTACCACCCAAGAAAATTATTTTCCTGTGCCCCTGTCGAGCAGAGCCACAGAGGTGATCCCCGGGGTAACTTTCCTATTTCCCATCCAATCATCAAGATTTTTCTTGAAGAGTGCTAATTAGGAGCTTTGTTTGATATTGATAGTAGTTTGTTCCAGAGTATGGGAAGCCTCAGGGACAGGAATCTATCCCTCCAGCATGTTCTGTTTATTGTGGTGACAAGGTTTAGGTCCCTAGAGCGTGTAGCTCGGAGGGATTGGGATTTCTTTAAGTGGAGCATGTCCAACAGTTCTGGGTTTGACATAGCTTTGTATGTTAGGCAGAAATAGCCTCTGAGTAGGCGATATGCAGACCTCCCAACCGTTCCGAATTACTCGGTTTTTACCGAGTTTTGGGGTCCAAATGAAGGGGTGCCACGATTCCCGAGTGGCACCCCTTCATTTCCGATTTTTCTTTGCATTTTTGAAATTTTCGCGCTGTCGGAGCTGACGTCATCATGTGCCCAATGACGTCAGCTCCGCCAGGCTACCAGCCAGTCGGAATTGAGCTCAAGGAGTTCACATCATTTCCGGCTGGCTGAAATGGCGGGAATTCGAGCAGTTAGAGAGCTGGGATTTATGGCGGCAAGGAACATTTCCGGCTGGCTGAGCAGTTAGAGCCAGGATTAATGGGCCGACGACGAACAGAAGAAGAGCAGTTCACCAGGAGTAATGGCAGCAAAGTTCGCCGGCTGGGACAGCAAGGAAGCTGAGGGGATTAATGGAGGAGTAATGGCAGCAAAGTTCGCCGGCCAGGAACGAGATTAATGGCGGCAAGGAAGCTGAGGGGATTAATGGAGAGTAATGGCGGCAAGGAAGCTGCGGGGATTAATGGCAGCAAGCTAAGCTGGCGGGCTGAAGAGCTTGGATTCAGGCTGGTAAGGAACAGGGTGTGTGTTTGAATTCAGGCAGGTAAGGAACAGGGTGTGTGTTTGGATTCAGGTAGGTAAGGAACAGGGTGTGTTTGGATTCAGGCAGGTAAGGAACAGGGTGTGTGTTTGGATCCTGTCAGGTGAGGAACAGGGTGTGTGTTTGGATTCAGGCAGGTAAGGAACAGGGTGTGTGTGTGTGTGTGTGTGTGTGTGTGTGTGTGTGTGTGTGTGTGTGTGTGTGTGTGTGTTTGTGTACACATAGTTTCACTAGAAAGTTTTGAAACCTCATCAAAGTGTTCTGTCACTATGTTTTGGGTTGAGGTACTTATATTAATACATATCTGTTTATAGAGCCTTAGGCAGAATAAGCCTAAACTCATAGCATCAGTCACTCACGAAGTTCACCATCCTGTCTTGGTTTTGAAATCATCAGCTATTTTCAGATGTAGGCACCTTTCCTTTGTTTATTTTTTGTCTCCTGAAATTTACTGATGGTACTAGCCATTCTACTTCTTTTTCCTTTAATATTAAATGGGGTTACTGTTGTCAAACCTTAACACACTCTTTGGTTTTCAGCCTCTCTGGGCTTATATATTACTAACAGGTCTACCCTGAGCATTTTCCATGAGAGTGAACAGAGATTGGCTCATGTAATCTGACAGAATATTCTGACATCCTTTTTAAATTTTCTGCAGTGTCATTTGTTATAGTTGTTATGCTATACACCAGATCCAGAATATATACATTATAAAACTGAAGTACTGTTTCTTTACTTTTAACATTTCCTCAGGTTCATCTTGCTTTAGATTTCATATCTGTGCAATGTGTATTAGAATTATATAATTAGTATTTAATTTATACTCAAACGTTTTTACCAGTCCATAGGCTAAAGCTGGTGCTCTTACAAAATAAACATACTATATATTGTGTCTGTCTATATATAAAACTTTACTTTTATTGGTGTTATGTTATAACATAGAATCCAGTACCATTGATTCTTTTAATTAATGTAGTGTTACCTGCGATTTTCTTCCCATTCATCCTATCTACAGTATTTGTTCTTTTTGTGTTATCCACACAATTTACAGTTAATGTGCAGAGCTGTGTACTGCATAATGTGATACCCAGAAAAGACCCATCTGTGACTCTAGAAAAATGGCAGCCAGTACGAGTATGCAATTTTACATTATAACTTAGTTTTTAATCAATTTCCATAACTGATTATACTGTATACCTTACACAGAAGTGCAGTGTGAGGTAGGTGTGTGTGGTATTCAGGCTCAAACCCTGTACCTTTAGTACAGGGTAAAAAGAGCCTACTATCCCTAGCCACCACCATTTCTGAGTGAATTGAGAGCTTTTTTCTCTAACAGTTGAAAGTTATGTTCTGAGCTTTGTCCAGATTTTTTTTTTTGTACTAAGAGTTCAGAGAGCTATGATGAGAAGTAAGAACATTTTTTTTTGAGCTGAGAGTTTAGAGCTATGAGAAGAAGTGAGCACACAATTTGTATTCCCCTATTATTATTTTTGTGCTGACAGTTCAGAGATATGGTGAGAGAGAAGTGAGAACTGAATTTGTATTCCCCCATTATTGTGTTGAGGTTAAGAGCTATGTTGAGAAGTGAGAAATGAATTCACTAAATGATGGCTATTAAGTTTCAGTCTTCCTATTTTTCATGCAGCTGCTGATTTGGGATAGTGGTATGTTCTATGTTGTTCTGAATGTAGTGCATAGAGTCCTGGGTTCAAAACCTGCCAGTGAAATGCATGATGGTAGCACAGCATTTTATTCTAGCAACTTTACAAAATTATACAAGCAATGTTTAAAATGTGTCCCTGGTTTTTGACCTTTTGTCCCCCCCCCCCCCCCCGCAAAAAAAAAAAAATGAAATTGAAAATAAGTGCGAGAAGCTGTGCAAGATGCCTATGGCTTACACTACTGTCATTCTATTTATAGTGTGGGTGTGGAAGCAGACTTTTATGATGGAAAAGTTCTGAACTGGGCAGTTTTGTCATTATTGGTTTATGTGTTTTGTTTCATTGCCTACAGTACAGATTACTGATAAAATGTTCAAACAATAAATTTAAAATGTGCTCTAACATGTGTGTTGTATTATACAAGGAATATAATTTAATAAAGTCAGGAAGGTGTATAAAGAAAAGAACACATGTATGGTTCTTGTTTTGTGTGCAAGGGGCCAATGATCTGAAAACAGACCAAAGGTAATCTCTATCCACCACTGGCCGGATGCATTTTCTTTGGATGTGGTGTGTGTGGGTTTCAATGCTGTTTCAATGAATGTGAGTTTCAAAGGCAAAGTTTAATGTCAAGCCTATTTTCATTGTGAGACAGTATTGCTTTGTTCACCAGATGATGTCTTTTATTGTTTCTGCATTGTTGTGCTGTAAAATGTAAAAATAAAATTCAAATAATTGTAGAAGTAAAGCAGTATGCATACATTAGTAGTGTTTATGGTAAATGGGGCAAAATAGCCAGGTAACAGGACACTGGAATGGCTGCAGGGGGACTCTGGTGCCATGTTTTGGTTGTCTGTTCTTCAATTTGCGTTCGAAAGTTGGTATCCCACAATTCCATTGGAGTGTGTGGGGTTACATAATTATGTATGCAAATTAGATGGTAATCAGCGTACAGATTTGTACCTATTTTTCATGGGCCTTGTCCAGATTTTTGATGTTTCCAGGTTGAGAAGTATGGCGATATGCGATGGAGTAAAGCTGGAGTTTTTTGAGACAGTCTGCGTAGGGCATCTGTCTGAGGCCAGTAATCTTCTTTGTGAGGTATTTCTGCGGCCTTTCCAGTTGTTGTAGATGTCTTGTGAGGTACATACCAAAAGGGGCGTTGTACTCTGTAATGCGTCTAATGAGTGATGAGTAGAGGGGAACAATGACCTCTTTTTCCTGGATGAGAAACCTTTTGTGATGAGATGTGCCACATAGAAGGATTTCTTGACTACTGGGGCGATGTGATTATCAAAGGAGAGACTACTGTCCACCTGTGTCCCAAGGTCTCTTATCACACTTTCGGTGTTAAGTAGACTACCACCTATGTGCTAGCTCATGGGTACAGAGTTTTTACCAAAGGGGATGACAGTGCACTTTTTGGCATTGAGCTTGAGACCATGACTTTGAAACTAGGCATCTGTCTCAGTGAGGCCCTTTTGTAGGATATCCACATCTTTAGGAGTTTTGGTTATGGCTCCTAGTTTGCAGTCATCTGCGAACTTCATTAGCCAAAGACCTTCTGTGTTAGCCTGTACTTCAGAAAAGTAGATACCAAACAGGAGAGGACCCAGGACTGAACCCTGTGGTACTCCACTTGTCACTGATTTGGAGTCTGCTACTTTCACAGTGGGGGTTATGTCAGTGAACCAGTTGGCAACCCATCTTGTGACATAGGGATTTATACCTAGTTTAGTGAGTTTATCTATAATTTTGGAGTGGGGGATGGTGCCAAAAGCCTTGGCGAGATCTAGATAGGCTGTATGAACCACCTTACCCTCGTCTCCGGCTTTGGTGACTGCTTCAAAGAAGTCTATCAGGTTTAGGAGACATGATCTGCCTTTTACAAACCCGAACTGGGTGGGGTCCAGAGTTTGGAGATTACCAATGTCTCTGTTTATAAGTTCCATGATGATATGTTCCATGGCCTTGCAGACCAGGCTCGTTAGGCTAATGGGGCGGTAGTTCCCGGGATCAGTGGTGGCTCCCCCTTTGTGGAGTGGGATAACCGTTGCTGTGCGTCATTCAGTGGGCACAAAGCCTGAGGTGAGGCTATGATTGAACATGGTAATTAGGTGAGGTGCCAGTTCATTCTTTAATTCATGTAGAACACAGCCTGGGATGTTGTCAGGTCCCATGGATGCTGTGTTCTTGGCTTTGGAGAGTGTGTTTTTTACCTGTGCAGCAGTGATTACAGGAACTTTGCATTCTTCCGGTGTAGAGATGGGCCCTTTAGGGGGTCAGAGGGGGGTAAAGGTAGCACTGAACCTATTTGCCAGGATGCTGGCAATATCAGTTGGTTCTGTATATTTAGCGCCATTGTGCTCATTTCCCTGTTGTTGAATAAAACCCAAAGATTAAGAAGCAAAGCGATCCTCATTGCATCCTATTGGCCCCATCAAGTCTGGTTCTTCTTCCTTTGCTCTCACCTGATTTGGTGTCCTTGGATTCTGGACCCAGATCTAGACCTGCTGTCTCACCCACGGGGACTGGTGCATCCCAACCTTCACAATCTCAAGCTGACAGTTTGGTATCTCCAATTCAGTTAATTGCCAGGCAGAGCAAATTAACTTTCTCTGTACAAAAAATCCTTCTGGCTTCTCATAAACTGAGCACCAGGAAACACTACCTTAGCAAATGGAAGAGATTTTCAATCTGGGCTTGATAACAAATCACTAATAATTTAGATTCCTTTTCACCCCCAGTTGACAAGGTGTTGGAATTTTTGGCTTCTCTTTTTAACTAGGAGCTTCTGCTTCCACCATCAAAGTCCAATTAGCAGCCATTTCCAATTTCGGCAATGGGTTTGATGATCATCCCCTGATTTCCCATCGATTATGTAAAACCTTTCTTAAAGGGGCTTTACGTCTAAAGCCCCCATTCAAGGATCCTACAGCTCTATGGGATTTGACCTTAGTAATACAATCCTTAGTCCTTAAGCCATTTGAGCCAGCAGCTACTTGCAATCTCAAGTTTCTATCATAGAAAACTCTTTTTCTGGTGGTCATTACTTCTGCCAGGAGAGTTTCTGAATTGCAGGCCTTATGTGTGAAACATCCTTATATGATTTTTCATAAGGATAGGGTGTTGTTAAGAACCAGTCCTTCTTTTCTACCTAAGTGGTTCCAGAATCTAATATTAACCAGACTATAGATTTGCAAGTCTTCTTTTTAAATGTTTCTAATAAAGGTGAATATTGTTTGCATTTGTTAGATGTTCACAGATAGTTACATTTCTATCTGGACAGAACCAAATCATGTAGAAAATCAGATCAATTGTTTGTGTCCTTTTCAGGTTCAACTTTGGGTAAAGTCTCGAATGTTACCTTATCAAAATGGCTTAGGGATTGTGTTACTTTCATTCATTTACAGTCATAATAACCTCAATTTGCTTGTGCCTCTTAAAGCGCATTCCACCAGATCTGTATCCATGTTAACTGTTTTTCACTGCAAGGCTTCCATGGAAGAATATGTGCAGCCGCAACATGGGTCACTCCCCATACCTTTATCACTCATTAATAATTGGATATGGCCTCCAGAGGAAGATCATCTTTTGGCTCTGTGGTGCTCAGGAATATCCTTCCTTAGGGCCACCCAGGACCTAATGTAGCTGGGGACTCTCTCCCATTCATCAAGAGTGAATGAAGATTGACGACATCAGGTAAAAAAGTTATGTCCTTACCAAAACGTTCCATCTCTGTTGTCGATCTTCATTCATTCTTGGCATCCCACCCTCCAGGACTTCTGGAGGTTCGGACCTTTGTTTTGGGAGGTTGTTAGGTTTCACCTTAGACAGGGCTTTTGTTATCCTCCTATACTTAGCTGCAAAGTTAATCTGAGGTAATGGAGAGAGGGGCATTATGGATAGAGTCCTAGCTCGAGAGTCTTTTTGGCTGGCAAGAGCTGTATAATGCCTGAGGCGGTTCCGAGGGGTCAGAACCAAATCACATTCATCAAGAATGAATGAAGGTCAGCAACACAGATGGAATGTTATGGTAAGGCCATAACTTCTTTTTCTTGTTTTTTTTGGAAATGGCCAAAGCAAGTTATCACAAGTGTCCTCAAAGAGTGGTCCTTCTCTCTTAAGACAAGGGTTATTTAATACACTCCAACTTGAAACATCTTTGGCTAACTACTTGGATAGTAGAGCATTAATACCTTTTAGGCATCCATTTTCTCAGGGCATACAGGCATGTTAAAGGAGGCAATGAAATTTTCTACTGAAAATTCATATAGTAGCAAATGTAAAATATTTTCTACTCAATGCTGGCCAAGACCATTTTAAGGGCATTAGTTCTCTTGTTCTGCAATATATCTGTGAGTAACTATTTACTTCTCTATCAAAGTTTATTTATCAGCAATTTCAGCATGTTTGCCCATGGATCCCCCACTTTCAATGCCTTCCTGTGTTAAGATGTTTCTGAAAGAGGTTCTGCATGCATGTCAGTTGAAAAAACAGGTGGAGCCTCCTTGGGATCTTAATGTTATTTTTGAAAAATTAAAATTTGCTCCTTTTGAACCAGCTCATTACGCTGATTTGAGGTTCTTAACTTAGAAAACAGTGTTACTGATTGCTGTAACTTCTGCAAGAAGTGTGTCTCGCTTGTGAGCTCTGAGGAGTAATCATTAATGTATGCTTAAAGTAGTATTGGAATTAAGAAAAACAAGAATGTGGTGTAGATAACTGGTTCAACCAATAACTACACAAGAATAAGGCAAAAACAAAAGTGGATGAACCAAACCGCAGCAGGCAGCAAATAAAAAAGAATTCTCTTTAATGGACACCAGTTTAAAAATGGTCATCTAGGCAGTAGCATTTAGAAACATAAACACATTGCAGATAAATGTAAACGATTTAAAAAATAGTAATCCCAGATGACTACTGTTTTATTACTTTTTTACTATTTTTTAAATCGTTCACATTTATGTGCAATGTGTTTATGTTTCTAAATGTTACTGCCTAGATGACCATTTTTAAACTGATTATTGATATGCTTTTGTATATGTCTTTAAACAAGGATTGCATTTATTATTCTGTGTAATTGAACAAATGATTTTATTGGTTGGTTTTAGTTTAAAAGTAAGGCATTGCTTTTCTTGTGTGTCTGATGAAGCAGCTGGATGTGCTGTGAAAGTGCTTACCATTAAATGGAATTCTTTTTTATTTGCTGCTTGCTGTGGTTTGGTTCATCCTCTTTTGTTTTTGCTTTAGTATTGGAATTAACTTTGTGCCCAACTATCCATCTCTCTTTATTCTTTCCTAAACCTAAAAATGGAAAAAAAGATTCTTCATATGCTGGACTCTGGATGTCCACAGACAAGTCAGATACTATCTTGACTGAAATAAAACCTTTGGAAATTCTGATCAGTTATTCATTTCTTATGGAAGTAATCAAAAAGGACAACCAGTTTCTAAGTATTTAATTTACAAATGGTTATCATATGCTATTTAATTTTCTTATTCCCACCATAACAAGTCAGTTCTTGGCAGGGTCAATGCACTTTCTACTAGGACCTTGGCTTCTTCAGTGACTTTATGGAAAAGGGTAGACTCTAAACAGTTTCTCAAGGCAGCAATGTAGTCCTCTGTACATACTTTTCCATAGGTTCATAGTTTAGTAGGTGTTTACTACACTAATGACCACAAGGCCTTTTAAACCTAGACATGGGAGACAAAACATTTACAAGCAGGAGCCTGGGAAATGAACCATGTTAAGTTGTCGATCTCGCCTTCATTCTTGCTGGATGGGTTCGGAGCCGACCTCGGCTCCAACTCGGCCACTCTAAAAGCTCGAGAGTTGGTTCCACCGGCTCGAGGCTCCCCTTATATCCCACAATGCTAGGCGGTATTACCCCAGATCTCGTTTGCCGCTACAGCGATCGAGGTGTTTGGTTTCTACCGGCTTCAGGTCAGTATTTATAGAGTTATCTATAGTCTATTTAAACCCCTTTAATTTAACCTTTTATAGTTATTTTCCTTAACTTAGTGGTTTTAGACCCTTTCCCTTCTGTTTTTTCCACTAAGAACTTATAAGTTCTTCCCTCAGGCCTTCGGGCCCTTCCATCCCCTTAGTGGAGTGTATGTGTTTTTTATTAGTGATCTAAAAAAACTTGTGTAAAGTAAAGTGTAATTGGTGTGTTTCAGTGTGTGTGTGGTTACACTTTTCATTGACAATGTCTAAGGACTCAAAGGTCTCAGGCTTCAAGAAGTGTGACTCGTGCTGTCAGAAAATGTCTCTGACAGACGGTCACACTTCTTGTGTGTACTGCCTGGGACCTTTACACCTGCAGGACTCTTGTGCTGTATGCCATGGCTTCAGCCCTAGAGTCCTGCAGGAAAGAAAAAATAAACTTATTTTAAGAGGTTTGCTTAAGCCTGAGGGTTCCCTTGCTGTTACTTCGGGCAAACCCTCTAAGGCTTTTAGGTCCTTGACTCCAGCTTCTGAGTCGAGGCCTAAGGCTTCGAAACCTCCTGCTACATCAGCTCCGGCTGGAACCGATGAGTCTCAGACTGCAGCTTCTGTGGTTTCCTCGGCTCCGGCTGGAGCCGAGGCATTGGAAATTCCTGTGTCGGCTCCGATCAGACCATCGGAGCCGACATCTAGAAAGAGGTCTAGGTCACCGTCCCTTGGCTCCGTTCATTCGGCTCCAGCGTCTCCCTTGCTGTCTGAACGGAGCCATAGATCTCACTCCTCTAGGTCATCGAGGCTTTCGGATCATGACCTTCAGAGGGTAGTGAGTCGACTTCTTAAGTCCGAGGCACTGGCCCAAATGCTTCAGAGCCCGACTCATCAGTCGATGCTTGACCCTGTCCCTCAAAATGTTCCTCCTCTGACTCCTTTGAGCTCGGAGCCGGGGCGTTTCGGAACCGAGACTGTGGTAGCGTCGGAGCCGATACAAATGTCTTCGGCTCCGTCGTCGGCCCCGATTTCTTTCTTGGAAGAATCTCGGCGCCGGACTTCCCTCGTCGGCTCCAAGGGGGTGAGTGGCATCGGACCCTTGTCCGACCCCGCTCTCCCTCTCGGTGCCTCGGCGCTGGTGAGTTCGGCTCCGACATCGGCCTCGGAGCCATCACTGTCGGTGCCGAGGGGGGTTCTCAGCTTTTCGGAGCGGGGACCTCTGGCTCTGCCTGACAGGGGTGCGTTCGAGGTCTTGTGGAGTGTGTTGGAACCTGGTTCAACTCCACAGTCGGCTCCGTCCGCCCCTCCCTCTTCGGTGCCTCAGGTTATGTCTACTCACTCCCTCATCCCAGACCGCAGAGAGCCAGCTCCTCAAGAATCCCCTGTGGGGATCTCATCCTCTTCCGAGGCCTCTCCTGAATTGGCAGGGGAGCCCCCTAGGAAGAGAAAGTGTAAGAGGAAACACATAGACTCACCTGAGTCTGTCACCTCTGACACAGATTTAGAGGATTCCGAGGGTTCCCCCCGTTCCCCTTCTGAAGATGTCTCCTTTGCAGACATTTTAGAAATCCTGAAACAGAGGGGAAATTGGCCAGCCCTTAACCCTTCGGAGGATGAATCTGTGTATCTTGAGGCATTTGGCTCTCGCCCTTCCACCTCCTGGGTGTCCCCCCCCTTTGACCCCCTCATGCAGGTGGTAGCAAAAAAGGCTTGGACGGCTCCTGACTCAGTGGACCCCACCCCCAGGAGACCTTCAAAGTTTATCACAGCACCAGCAGATAAACAATTTCTGACCAAGGGAGTTTCTGTGGATGCTGTGGTGGTAGCTGCTGCCACTAAGAAGGAACTAGCTGATCCTTCGGTGCCTGTCCATCCTCCTAACAAGGAATCTAGGTCTATGGACAGGTACGGGAAGCGGATGTTTTCATCAGCGACCTTTGCTATGTGTTCGCTGAACTACCTATGCCATTTCACTCGTCTTCAAAGAGATTTGATCAAGGAAGCGAGTGACATGTTGAAGGATCCTACAGCTGCGGGTTTTCAGGACAAGATGAACACTCAGCTGGCTACCCTAAATTCTATAGCTAACTCCTCCATGCGCCTCCTTTCATATGCGGCTGATGGAACGAGCAGAGCCGCAGGGACAGGTGTGGCCTTACGCCGGCATGCCTGGATGCGGCTATGCAACTTTGCGGACCCCTTTAAAACGTCTTTCACTAATTCCCGTTTGATGGATCATCTCTCTTTGGTCCTCAAGTGAAAGAAACCTTGACGAGGTGCGAGACGGATGGCAAAACTCTTTCTGCCGTCGGAGTCCGTTTTCTACTCCTTCTAGGCCTTACCCCAAAGGCCAGAAAAGTGGGAAAATGTGGTTCCAAACAATCTCAAGGGACTTTGCCTGACGACAAAGTCGGTTCCCGCCAGAGGCAGAGGGGAACAATAATGGTAGACGCCGCCTAGAGGCAGGGGGTCCAGAACCAGGGCAATCGAGAAACCTTTTCCGATAAGCCCTTTCAGCATCCCTGAGGTGTTGCCCGACTGTCCACCTTTGGAGGCAGTCGGGGGAAGATTGTCACTGTACCCAGAAGCCTGGCGATCCCTAACTCAAGACAAGTGGGTACAGTCCATCATTTCCGAAGGCTATTCCATTCCGTTCTTTCGTACTCCAAATCAATCAAAAAAATCCCTTCCAGATGTTCCACCTGCTCAAAGGGATCAAGCAGCGTTGGAAATTTCAAAGTTGCTTGCAAAAAGAGCCATTCAGCCAGTGCCAGCAGACCAGCAAGGATCCGGAATCTACTCCAAATTCTTTTTGGTTCCAAAGAAAACGGGACTGGAGACCCATTTTGGATCTCAGTATCTTGAACAAGTCGGTCAAGAAAACAAGATTTCGGATGGTCACGCTACAATCCATCCTACCCCTTTTGGGAAAGGAAAACTGGATGTGCTCTATAGACCTCCAGGATGCGTACTATCATTTAAAAATGAACAGACGCTCCAGGAGATTTCTCCGCTTCCGGCTGGGAACCAGTCACTTTCAATTCAGAGCCCTGCCCTTTGGTCTCACCACTGCCCCCCGGGTGTTTACCAAATGCATGGCAGTGGTAGCTTCTCACCTGAGACATCAAGGATTCCAGGTGTTTCCATATTTGGACGACTGGCTCCTCACAGCTCCTACCAAGCATCTTCTGTTAATGGCCAGAGACTACACCTTTCGCATTTGTCAAAACTTAGGCATCTCAATAAATTGTGAAAAGTCTGTTTTGTCGCCTTGTCGTGCTATTACCTTCATAGGCGCAAATCTAGACACAGTCAACATGTCTGCGAGACTAACAGACCAAAGAATAGCAGACATACGCAAACTGGTTTCCCTTCTCTTCCACAGCAACAGAGTCAAAGTAAGATTAGTTCTGAAAGTACTGGGGATTATGGCGGCTGCTATCCCTCTACTTCTATTAGCCAGATTCCACATGAGAATCCTTCAATGGATGCTCTTCACACAATGGTCGTACCAGCAACTTCCGATGTCCCACACCATTATGATTACGCAAGCATGCAAGAATCATCTTCTTTGGTGGATTTCTTTCCCTCAGCTCTTCCTGGGAAGACCCTTTGTTCCTCCCCCTCCGGTTGCTACTCTGACAACGGACGCCTCCCTGATCGGGTGGGGGGGGCATTATCAGGGCAGAACAGTCCAGGGCATATGGCAACCAGACGAATGCCACTTGCATATAAATGTTCTAGAGATGAGAGCAGTGCTTTTAGCGTTGCAAGCCCTTCAAGACTCTCTTCCCTTGGGAACGATAGCAATCCAGACGGACAATATGTCTGTAGTGTGGTATATCAACAAACAAGGCGGAACCAGGTCCTATCCCCTATGTCGAGAAGCACTCAGACTGTGGCAATGGGCGATTTCTTCTCAGTGGTTTCTGATAACAACGCATATCCCCGGGAAGTCCAATCTAATCGCGGACAAATTGAGCAGAGCTATACTCATGCCTCACGAGTGGTCTTTGAAAGATTCTATTCTGGAGAAAATTTTTCTCAAGTGGGGTCAGCCTTGCTGCGACCTTTTTGCTACTCCCCAAAACAGCAAGTGCAGAGATTATTTCACCCTATTCCCATTACCAGGCCAGCCCAGCAGAGACGCTCTAGTCCAAGTTTGGCCCCGGGGACTTCTGTATGCATTTCCTCCCTTCCCACTAATCTCTCAAGTGATACAGAAAGCTATCGCTCAGAAGGCCTCATTGATCCTCATTGCTCCTTACTGGCCTCGACAGGTTTGGTTCCCCTTTCTACATCAATTTCTGTTGGAGCAACCTTGGCATCTGGACCTAGTTCCAGATCTTTTGATCCATCAATCGGGTCAATTACATCGCTCCCTCCCCTCTCTGAACCTCACTGCTTGGTTCCTCCAATTCCAACCTTAGCCAGGCTTCCTCAAATATCTCACTCTGTTCGAGATATTTTGATAGCTTCCCATAAATCTTCCACTCGGAAGATTTATCTTAGTAAGTGGAAACGTTTTGCCTATTGGGCTCAAGGAAGGGACATAGATCCTTTCACTGCTTCCATCCAAATAGTCCTTGATTTTCTAGCTGAACTCTTCAATGCAGGTTCATCTCCTTCTACTCTTAAAGTTCAATTGGCAGCTATTTCTAACTTTCATGTGGGCATCTCAGATTCTGCCATCATGTCTCACAAGCTTTGCAAAGCTTTTTTGAAGGGAGTTTTTCTTCTCAGACCTCCTATAAGAAATCCTCCTCCTTCTTGGGACCTTAATTTAGTTCTCACATCTTTGATTCTTCCCCCGTTCGAACCTGTAGCTTCCTGTTCATTGAAATTGCTATCCTGGAAGACTTCTTTCTGGTAGCCATTACTTCAGCTAGAAGGGTCTCAGAACTTCATGCACTCAGCAGTCGACCACCGTATCTATTGTTTCATAAAGACAGGGTGTCCTTACGAACCAATCCATCCTTTTTACCTAAAGTAGCCTCTGCGTCTAACCTAAATCAAAGCATTGACCTCCCTGTGTTTTTTCCTAACTTTTCTAACAGGTCTGAACAAAAATTGCATTGGCTAGATGTTGATCGTCAATTAAGGTATTATTTGGATAGAACCAAACAGATCAGGAAAACTGACCAGTTGTTTGTCTCTTATGCAGAAGGCAGAAAGGGACTTTCAGTTTCGAAGGTATCACTCTCCAGATGGCTAACATCTCTGATTTCCTTTGCTTATGAAATTAGACACCAAAAGCTGCCTAACAAACCTAAGGCTCACTCCACCAGAGCTTTGGCTACTTCTATAGCCTTCCAAGACAGGCTGCCTATTGACACCATTTGTGCAGCGGCTACTTGGGCTACTCCTCACACTTTCATTTCTCATTATAAGTTGGATTTAGCTTCTAGACATAGAGCTAACTTTGGTTCCACTGTTCTCAAGAGTCTGTTCCGATAGGCCACCCGGGACAAGGTGCTAGGGACGCGGTCCCATCCAGCAAGAATGAAGGTGAGATTGACAACTTAACATATAGAAGTTATGTTCTTACCATAACGTTCCATGTTAGTTGTCTTCTTTTCGCCTTCTTTCTTGCGTCCCACCCTCCTTCCCCCTAGCCTGGACAGACCTAGAGGAGTTTGATTGTGACCTCTCTTTCTACCACCTCTATTGTAGATAGGTATATGCTATTCTGTGCATATATTCCTTCTTCAGGTTTTCAGGTCACCTTCTTCCCTTCCTTTTATAGAGGTGGGTTTTTCCCTTTTCCAGTGGTTCTGGAGGTATTTTGGCTGGGCATAGCTTACAAACGAGATCTGAGGTAATACCGCCTAGCATTGTGGGATATAAGGGGAGCCTCGAGCCGGTGGAACCAACTCTCGAGCTTTTAGAGTGGCCGAGTCGGAGCCGAGGTCGGCTCCGAACCCATCCAGCAAGAAAGAAGGCGAGAAGAAGACAACTAACATGGAACGTTATGGTAAGAACATAACTTCTATTTTTAGAGGCTACCTGTGTCCATTAGAGACATAGATGCTAAGCCAGGAATTCATTTCCTGTTCCCCATCAAGTTGTCCAAGTTTGAATTGGATTAGGGTGGAACTCTGTTTCACATGAATGGGGAGCCTCTTTACAAAGCACTTCAAACTAGACTCCTTTTCCAGGTCTATAACAGGCTTTTAGTAGCATTCTCCAGGGGCTCATGGACTCTCATCCTTCGTCCTCCCAAACTTTATAATCTATGGTACTCTATCATATAGCTAAGGCTACTGCAGGACTGATGTAATGATAAACACAGTACAGTGGTATAAGTAAACTTACCATAACAGTAGATGTCCGACTAATTCACTACTGCAGTAGCCATTTCCTTCCTGCTCCGTCCCCCATATTTTTGTTTAATTTTTGTTGCCAGGATGTGGACATTGATTTTTATTTACTAAGCATTGTCCTCTAACAAGACTCTAGCCTCCCGCTTATCAGTTGGCATGAAAGCTGTGAAGGGTTTGGCTCCTTGATCTGTCAATGGTCTGGGTACATGGAAGGTGCCTTTAAGCTTTGGAAGCTAGCCAGCTGTTATATCTTTGGCAGATTTTAACCAAAATAGCTAAGGCTGCTGCAGCAGTTATTTATTTGTATTTACACAACTGTACTTTTCCCTTGTATAGCATTGACGCTAACAGATTTAACAACAGAAGTGTTTTCCCTTACACCTGCACTCACGCTCGCGAGCACACACACACACACACACACACACACACACACACACACACACACACACACACACACACACACAGACACAGACACACATATTTTCATCCATCATTATTGATGACCCTACAGGCATGCACTCACTCATCCACACACATAAACACATTAACAGCCCCCACACTTTCACTTCTTCTCTGAACTTACTTGCACCATGACTGCACCCTTAGGAGTGTATGGGTGGCCTCTGTCTTTTGATGGCATTCACTTGTTTCCCCAGCAGTCGTAATTTTTTGTCAAGTGATTCTGTGAATCACTTGGAAATATAAATTGGGAGCTACTAGCATTTGAGGGAGAGCAAAAACTAAGCAGCATTAGCTGCCCCCCCCCTCCCAGATTGCCACATTAGCATTCTGCTATGCCAGTGGAACCACCTTCCATGTGACATCAGTGATAGGCTGGTCTGAAAATTGGCAAGGCTTTCCTCTGGTGGCCATATGGTTGTGTGTCCCATCCACGGGATTTCTTTTTGAATGCCAGGAAATATATCTGTACATATATTTCAGCTTTTTCTTAAGATTTTTCTGCTGTTGCCTGTGTGTAGTGGCACAAGAACTTGTGCTTGCATCTGGCCACATAATTTGTAAGAGTTCCTTTGTCATAACTTATTGTAAAAGTATGTCTTAATCTAAAATATCCCTGCAGTTAGAAACATCAGCATTTTTTATTTATTAAGAAACAAATAAAAACGCACAATATTGGGAATGAACGTTAAAAACAAAATAGAAACAAAAAACAACATTGAACAAGTCGAAGTAACACACCCAGTCACTTCATTGAGTTCCAACACGGAAAATACTGTTAGGTTAAGCGCTTTCGTCGCAAAGCCATGATGCCACCAGTTTTCCTGGTCTTAACGATACTATTTCTATTTTTAGTGAACTTAAAAGAAGAGCTAGTATTTGTTGAATGTTTTGTTGTTTTATGTTGTTTTTTTGTTTTCATATATTTTTTCTACAGTCTTTTGTTGTACTGTTCTTTTGTCATTATTCAATTTTAATTAGGGACGGTGTTGCTTTAAATTTTGGAGGAGTTTGCTACAATGGCACCTATTTTAAACATAAATGGATGGTTGCTATGCTGTTCTTGGTTCTGATTATATCACTTTGAGACAAAAGCGGTTAACCTAACAGTATTTTCTGTGTTGGAACTCAATAAAGAGACTGGGAGAGTTACTTCAACTTATTCAATGTTGTTTTTGTGTATTAAGAAGTTTAAAACACCTGGAAGTTTATCCATAGGAAATGCATACTGTTTCTATGACACTGTTTGTCGGGGTATTAGTCTATAATTACACCCACAGCTGGATCATATACTAAATCAACAACAGACAAAGTATTAATGTATCAGTTATGTACTGCTTCACAGTTAATAGTTTAATTATTAAAGTTTGTGTTTGAATATGATAACCCTCATAACTTTTGTTATTTTTAATTTGTATTTCTTGGCCTTTAAATATGCTGTAAGCTGATGAAGGGTGGTACAGAATGGTATCAGTTATTACAACTAATAATATTAGTTAAATAACCCTTTGATATCAAGGTTCATCTCTGGCAAGGCTCTTTTGAAAAGCTGCTATGAAAGTAATCAATGTAATTAAAGTAAAGAGCAAGCAGTGTTGGTTTTAATTGTGGTAGCTTATGTCACCCCTTTTTTAGCTTATTGCTGCCCTGTTATAAGTCATCACAATCAGGAACTTTTACACCTCATGGTATTTTGTTTGCTCCTGAAATAGATAACACACAGATGCATTGCAGTGCTTCTGTTTGCTATTGACTGTGGACTGGAAAAGGCCACATAAGCAATTTATTTTTGTTTGTCAATCACTCTTGAATCCATGATTCCTTGGGAATGTATAGTGTCAAAGTAATAACTGTTGTTTTTAAAAGTGAAAAGTAATATATTTATGTTCTGTGCTGAATTTTCAGGTTTGGCTTAAAGGTTTTGTGGTAGGCTTTTCAGATTCCGAGGCCAAGTTCCACATTATGTAGACTTAAATGGCCACATGTGGCTGTTATCACCAAAATAAGTGACAGGAATAGAGTAGGAAATTCTTATTGCACATTTAAGCGGTCATTGCATACTGCTTTTAGAATGGTTGTTCTCTTGAATGCTGTACAGGCAGCAAACTTGGAACCAGGACAGAATTGTGAAATTATAGTTTTATAGGCAACTTGAGTATCCTATAATTATTCAGAATAAAAAAAAAAAGTCTGTGTTAATAATTACAGTAAAGAGCATGCCAGGAAGCAAATGCTCCTGAAATTCCCACTTTTATATATTTTTTTCTTATTCTTTGACCTCATACTAAGTGTCTGTCATACTTCATTATTCCCAGACATGACACTGAGCAGAAGCAGATAAAGTCTGCAGAAGAAGGGATATTGTATTTTAGCTGGATTACTTAACATAATAATTATAGTAATGTCAATGATATTTCTGCTTTTACCAGCAAAAAATGATAAAGAACACAATGAATAGTAGCATACAGTAAAAGACTTAAGGAATGTTATACTTCAGGCAGGCAGAGGCTGTACATTTTCTAAGCATTTTCATATCTGTGCAGCAACTTTCTGCATTATTTTCAAATAGTTTCATGTAGAGCTTTCATAAGCCTAAAATTAGTGTTGCATTCTGTCATTGTCCACTCTTAGACGTTTTGCAGTTCTTGTTTCCATCCTGCTTATCCCGATTTTAATCCATGACTTTAAAAGTATGTCTTACGTTAAGCCACTGAAAATATGATATGAATTTATCACATTATGTCATTTGGTTATCCATTTGTTAAAATGATTCAGCATTAAGAGAACCTAGCCCATTAAAATATGAAAGTACTGAACTTTCTTTTGGATTGTTGCTGCTGTTTATTTCTGTAAATCTGCAACTGTAATCTGAAGAAAAGTTCTCAAGTAACTGGCTCACTGATAGAACTCATTCAGTCAAAGTAGGGGATTCTTCCTCCAGCAGATCAGTAACCAGTGGTGCTCCACAGGGATCGGTTCTGGGACCCCTACTGTTCAGTATCTACTTTTCCAAAGTACAGGCAAAAGCCAAAGGCCTGTGGCTGACAAAGTTTGATTACGACTGTAAACTGGGAGCCATCATTGAGTCCCCAAACAATGTAAACATCCTGCAGGAAGGACTTATGAGACTAATGACTGGTGCCAAAGTCACAGTCTTAAACTTAATGCAAAGAAAATGCGCCATCATCCCTTCAGTAAAGGTAATGCACCTGCAAACTACCACATAAACAGCAATACCCTAAGGACGCATTCAGTGGTGAGAGATCTGAGCACACAGGTTGACAGCAACCTTGCCTTTGATCACGATGTCTCCACATTGGTAAGAAGAGCATTTTATAGTGATCATCTTTTAAGTAAAGGCACCGCCTCAAGAAAAAAACAGAGGTTATTACCCCCTGTACTCTTCCTTCATCAGGCCAATATTAGATTACAACACTCCCCTCAGTATGTACCTTTCCAAGCACCTGCAGCAATTGGAGAAACACAAAAGTTCCTTACAAAGAAAATTCAGGGTCTTCAGCATCTGTCCTATGAGGATAGACTGAAATCACTGTCATTTTACTCTGTGTCATACAGACTATTTAGAGGTGACCTATGCCTTCCATATAAATCAATCTCTGACCCTGCTTTAATAGAAATGCTGCATATTCACAAATCAAGTGACACATGGGTCACTCGCTGTAAGGACCTTTTACCTGTTATATGACGTCAACAGAACTTGATGGAGGGATAGGTACATCTCACAGCGGTTACCTCTTCTTTCCAATTCATGTAAAACAAAGCTCCTTGTTGACCCTGTTTAAGCATAATTTGAATGATTGGATGGGTGATCGGAAATTCCTCCCAGGGATTCCACCTGTGGCCCTCATGGACAGGGGCATCAGATGCTGATTCCACTGTCTGCTAGAAACAGACACTCTTGGGAACAAGGTCAGAACTTGGCTAGGCTTGTAAAGGTCCTAGGGCTATTAGCCTAGAATACCCCTATGATCCTGTGATCCTAAGTATTCTCAAGTGCAAAAAATTTAGTTTTGAAGGGAAAGATGTTGTTATAGTCCTCATCTGCGAGATATCCTGCTAGCAGATTTACTGAAGGTCAGTCTGAATGCCAGACTTGTGCATTGCCTCAGTGGCTTCTACCGACTCTCTTCCCCTCATATGCAAGGCCATCAGTGGTTTCAGAGGAGTGTTGACCAACACCATCGTATGGTCTTGGTCACCCCCCCCCCCCCATGAAGAAAAGGCACAAAGCATCAAAGGCAAAAATATTGCCCACTGGCTTGCCTCTTCCTAGATTAAGTTGAGCCTCATTCTCTTCCACTGTCCTGGCTTCTTTACAACAACTTTTTCAGCTGTTTCAGAACTTCTTTAGTTTTCTTAAGTCTAAGCAACCAGCTTTGAGAATTCTTGAAATGTCAATGCACCATTCTAAAAGAAGGGCAGAATCTTTACCCTTGGAAAATTCAGATACCATAGACTAAGAGGCAAATTGGCCAGTTCTCTCTTGTTTCTGTATGTGAATGTAACACTGAGGGTACCCTATCCTGTACTTTACCTCCACAAAATCTCTCCTTTGGCAACACTCATTACAAGATGGAGGAGGAGAAGGTCCAGTGGGAGGAGAGGGCCAGCTTGGATATAAAGCCTTCATTTGGGATGCCTAAACTTAGAGCATTAGCAGTTCCTCCAGTTATTGATATCATGGAGGATGCATTCAGTAATACAAATTTTGACCAGGACTCCATTCTCTTCTGCTTCTACAAAGTCAGGCAGGTTCTATAGGGTTCAGAATTCCTATAAGTTCTTTTATGAGAACCATTTGGCTGATCTAGGAGTGTCCCTCTATTCCAGCAGGTGACTGTCTTCGGCTGCTGCCTGGAACACTGTTCCCAATAACAGGGGGAGTAAGAATTTCAAACAACTTCAGAAAAAGGCATATATCTTTGCTACCCTAATTTCAGAGTCTTAAAATGCCAAATTCATATGCTCAACTACCAGCAAACCCTGCTGGAGGACACAAAGTCAAAGGCTGAGGGGGTTGCAGACAAGGTTTTTGTAGATCAATATGTATGTATGCCTTTAAGAAGCTTTCCAGGGTCTTGTACATATGTATAAATTCTGAGCACATGGGAGCCTGACTGCCATTTTGTAGTAAGCTGTTGAGATGTAAGCATGCATGTCTGTGTAGTCTGTCAGTTAATCAGTCCGTTTATATTTTGTACTGCTGCTATCCATCCTGATATATCTAATAAAGCATGTAAACAAACTACCCCGCCTGTTCGTCTTCATTTGTAAACCAAGATGAGCGACAGTTTTGAAACAAGAGTTGCTAGAGCTAAGTGACATTTCAGCCCAGGTAACCAGGCAATCCAAGAAGTGTGGCTATAATGCAGTGGATACATCTTGCAAGGCAGCAGCAGTGGGATCAGTCATTAGGTGACATGCCTAAGGACACAACCAATGTCTATCCATGCAAAGGCAGAGCTCCTTATTACATCCATAGATGAGGATAAACTATTTGGACCTCCCCCCTGCTGAAAGTGTCTTCAGGAAACTGGAGGAAAAAGTTAGACAATGCAGTATGTCAAACAGATTTTTCACCTTAGGGACAACTAAGTTCAGTAGAAACTACCAAGCAAATACTTGGCCTCTAAATCCTAAGCAAATGTAGAATAAATCAGGCTAGGGTATGAAGGCCAGATTCAAGAGAGAAGAATCTTGGGGGCCATCAGGCTCAAGATTCCTGGAAGGAACAATCGTAACTCAGCCTGGCTATCTCACTAATCCCATCCTAGACCTCCCCTTCTGTAAAGTTGGTCTTTCCCTCTCCTTTATCCCATTTAGTTGACAGAAGGGCATCTAGCTTCTTTTTTTTTTTTTTTTTTTTTTTTTTTTAATAAAACATGAAAACATGGGAGAGTGTAGCTCAAAACAAATAGGGACTTAAAAATCTTTAAGTTGGGATACAGGAAACAAGTTCAAAGCATACCAAAGTTTCAGGCTATTCTATCTATTCCAAAAGATCAAATGAACCTGGTCCCTACTTTTGAAATAAAATGTATACTTAAGGGGTGAAGTGCCTCCAAAACAAAATATTAAGTCCAGTAGAAGAAGAGAGATTAGAAGCACACCACGACAATCAAAGCCAACTTAAAAAGCTGTTGTATCCTTTATTTGTAGAAAGTAAGCGCTTTCACTCCTCACAGGGCGCTTCTTCAGACTTTAATGAAACTAAAAAGTAAAAAACTCCCTTAATATCTCTACTTAACTCTTTCTTAAATCAATGAAATCTCTGAATGTTAATTAGCTAATTAATTCTAATTTACAGCATTTAATTTCCTTGTCATTAGAAAAATCTTTATAAAAACAGTTGTTGACTGATAGAATTGTCTAATAAAACTAGCAGTCTACTGTGGGTTTCTAAAAATAATAATAAAATATATTCATACACATATTGTACCTATACACAAACAGACATACATAAAAAATTCATATAGAAACATAAAAATATAAAAATACACAAACGTGTAAGTATGAAAATGTATCCATATCTATATGCTTAAGGCTAGGAAACATAAGTAACTTTACTGAAAAAGAAGAGAACAAATAGATAATCAGACTACAAGCTGATATCAGACATGGCCTCAATGATAGAGTCTCTTTAAAACCCTTTTTGAAAGATAGACCATTGAGACATTAACAACATTGCTCTATCCATACAGTTCTTCACTTGCATACACTAGCTTCTCTCATTTAAGTATACATATTGCACTTAATTCATACTGATTTTCACCATATACTCTCACATACACATTCATGCGATTCTTACATACATATATAAGCGTACATATATATTTGTATATACATTTTTACATTCACTTTTATACTTACATTTTCACACATTTCCATCATATATTAAATTTACTTCATACGTTCACATATATATTCATATATACTTATATACATACATATATATTTTTCATGTATCATATTTTTACGTACATTTTTATACATACTTATTTACATATATATATATATATATATATATATATATATATATATATATATATATATACTTTTACACACTTATATGTTTATACATAATATCGAGGTATAGATTGAGTCACATATAAGCATATAGATATGGATATGTATATGTATGTATTTTTTACATTTTCATACTTACATGTTTGTGTATTTTTATATTTTTATGTTTCTATATGAATTTTTTTTATGTATGTCTGTTTGTGTATAGGTACAATATGTGTATGAATATATTTTATTATTATTTTTAGAAACCCACAGTAGACTGCTAGTTTTATTAGACAATTCTATCAGTCAACAACTGTTTTTATAAGGATTTTTCTAATAACAAGGAAATTAAATGCTGTAAATTTGAATTAATTAGCTAATTAACATTCAGAGATTTCATTGGTTTAAGAAAGAGTTAAGTAGAGATATTAAGGGAGTTTTTTACGTTTTAGTTTCATTAAAGTCTGAAGAAGTGCCCTGTGAGGCATGAAAGCGCTTACTTTCTACAAATAAAGGATACAACAGCTTTTTAAGTTGGCTTCGATTGTCGTGGTGTGCTTCTAATCTCTCTTCTTCTACTGGACGTAATATTTTGTTTTGGAGGCACTTCACCCCTTAAGTATACATTTTATTTCAAGACTTATCTTTGTACTTTGTGTTTTTATACTGAGGGGACATGACAGAAACAACTGGAACCCACATGAGTGAACCTAGAAGCAATATGATGAACATTAATAGTTTGGAACAATTACTACAAAATTAAGGTAATCCACTGCTAAGGTTATCCTATAATGACTTGGCTAAAGCAGAAACCAACAAAAAAGGACAATCACTAAATGTAAATATATTACAAACAATGAGGAGGCTGGAAGATGTATTAGTGAAAATCAAGAATGCGGAATGGCAAAGGAAACATATGGAAGCATGTCTAGCATTTAGAATTGTCCCCAGAGGACTACGCATACTGAAAATGCCAACATTCGGATCCACATACCCTGAATTATTGTCGAAATGGCAAAAAATTAATTTGGAAACCAGCTTTAAATATACTGAACTTTTAATAGAGCAATATACTACCATAGAATCTGAGTTGAAAAGCGAAGCAGATACATTAAATCAACTTTTGGTTAAATCCCTTAATAACATACAGACAGAGGGGTATTTTAGTGAATTATCGACTACATTATCTATACATGACAATAGACTACTCTTAGCTAAAACAAGGAAATTAGAAAGGGACTGTCTAGATTTCGCCAAGGGGAACGTCTTCTCCTGTTAAGTAAAAAAATTATGAGGACATCACATCTGTTGAAGGTAAGAACTTTTTCTTTATTTTACTTGTACAAGGAGACATCAAATATCTAGCTGTAGCAGCAAAGAAAATGTCTGTCTAACACTGTTTAACTCATGCTTTTATAGTGAATTCTACACATAGAACAAAGAAAACTAATTTCCAACTGTCAGCAGTTTAAAGCTTCATCTAACATCCTGTCAGCAGTTTAAGGCTTCATCTAACATAGCTTGTTATCAGACACTCTACCCACATTGCTAACAGAAATAAGACGCAGACGGTACTTTTTGGACAAGCAAGATACACATTAAAGGTCAAACACCTGCTGGAACTTTCCACAGGTGTTTTATCTAGGCTGTCAGTACTTTTCACATTTCCTGTGCTTTCTGGTACTTTCCAATCTAGGTCAACCTTCACATTTTCCAGCCTGGTTTGTTCTTTTGTAACTTAACATTTTTAAGCTTTTGCACGTACGTTACCCCAAGCAGATAAAACATAAGTAAGAAATACAGAATAAAGGCTGTTATATAGAATATTATTATTACATTTCCCCCCTATTAACACTTTTATTCTTATTTGGTAAATGATTATTAACATCTTCACCTGACTTTTCCAACGGATTTTTGTTCAGGAGATTCATAAAAACATTTACCCCTGATTAGATGGTAAGATTTGTAAAACAAGAGCCTTTGTGCATTACCTCCCATAACTCATCCTGTTTCTGCCATAACCAAGGCGTGCCAATTCCATGCAAGAGGTGAAAATGCCAGTCTTTATGTAGGAGGTCTGTGCCCCCAAGATGCCGGACCTGTTTTTTTTCTGGTGTGTTCTTTAACGCACTTTTACGACCCCCCTTTTCCTTTCGGATCCTGGGTCACTCTTTCTTTTCCTTCTGACTTCTTCCTTTTGTTTATTCTGGTTTGTTGTGCGTCTCTTCATTGTACTGGTTTTTCTATCCTCTCACTCCCCCCTCCCCCTGTTTCATTTTTATTTCAGGTGAGTTACAGATGATCTTGCACAAAGGTTACTCTACAACTTTATATGCTAGTATATGCATCATCGTACAATTCAGCATATGCATCACTGTCCATTGGCTGCAATTGTTGATACATGGTTTTTGTGATGGCAGTTTCAACCAGTTTTTGCAGCAGTCCTCGAATGCAGGGAATACAACAGCATCCGCATGTCACAAGGATGGCTGCAGCAACCCCTATGGATATCAACAGGCTTCCGATAAGGTGGCTCCACTTCCCGAACCATGCTTGCAGGAAATCAGTAAAGGGATTGCTTACACCTGAGTGTTCTGCAAGTTCTTTGGACAGCATTTCAAGTCCCTGTAGAGCTCGTGTGATACTGCCATCTGGTGCAGTATTGTTCGGAATATAGGTGCAACAGAAAGTTCCGAACATCTTGCACACCCCTCCTTCCTTTGCCAGTAGCATGTCCAGAGCGAGGTGGTTTTGCCAGGCTACTAGAGAGGTTGCCTCCAGTTGTTCAGCCACACCCTTCAGAGCATCTTTCGTGTAATTCACAAAGCGTTGTTGGTTGTAATATATGTAGTTGATCCAGTCCACATTTTTGTTAGGTTGTACCCATATGAAAATGGAAGCAAATCCTGCGGCTATTTGGTTTATGGCCTTATATTCATTAGGAACTCTTCTCGGGACCCCAATACTATCGATGTATACGCCATCGTCAAAGGCTTGATGTTAAGTTGTCTATCTCGCCTTCATTCTTGCTGGATGGGTTCGGAGCCGATCTCGGCTCCGACTCGGCCACTCTAAAAGCTCGAGAGTTGGTTCCACCGGCTCGAGGCTCCCCTTATATCCCACAATGCTAGGCGTGAGTTACCTCAGATCTCGTTTGCCGCTACAGCGATCGAGATGTTGGTTTTCTACCGGCTTCTTGGTGAGTTATTGTAGAGTAAATTTTAGTCTACTTAAACCCCTTTAGTTTAATTCTTAACAGTTATTTCTCTTAGTTTAGTGGATTTTGTCCCTTTTTCTCTTCTATTATCCCCTTTCCACAAAGAACTTATAAGTTCTTCCCTCGGGCCTTCGGGCCTTTTTCCATCCCCTAGTGGTATGTGTGTGTTTTTCTCAAGAATTTAAAAAACTTTGATAGTGAGTTTAAATTTTGAGTTAAACTTGTATAGGGTGTAATCAGTGTGTTTGACTGTGTGTGTGTGGTTACACTTCTTCAATAATGTCTAAAGACTCAAAGGTCTCAGGCTTCAAGAAGTGTGACTCGTGCTGTCAGAAAATGTCTCTGACAGACGGTCACACTTCTTGTGTCTACTGCCTGGGACCTTTACACCTGCAGGACTCTTGTGCTGTATGCCATGGCTTCAGCCCCAGAGTCCTGCAGGAAAGAAAAAATAAACTTATATTGAGAGGTTTACTTAAGCCTGAGGGTTCCCTTTCTGTTCATTCGGGAAAACCCTCCAAGGCTTCTAGGTCCTCGGCTCCAGCTTCTGAGCCGAGGCCTAAGGCTTCGAAACCTCCGTCTACATCGGCTCCGGCTGGAGCCGATGAGTCTCAGACTGCAGTTTCTGTGGTTTCCTCGGCTCCGGCTGGAGCCGAGGTATTGGAAATTCCTTTGTCGGTTCCGACTAGACCTTCGGAACCGACATCTAGAAAGAGGTCCAGGTCACCGTCCCTTGGCTCCGTTCATTCGGCTCCAGCATCTCCCTTGCTGTCTGAACGGAGCCATAGATCTCACTCCTCTAGGTCATCGAGGCTGTCGGACCATGACCTTCAGAGGGTAGTGAGTCGACTTCTTAAGTCCAAGGCACTGGCCCAAATGCTTCAGAGCCCGACTCATCAGTCGATGCCTGACCCTGTCCCCCATTATGTTCCTCCTCCGACTCCGTTGAGCTCGGAGCCGGGGTGTTTCGGAACCGAGACTGTGGTAGCGTCGGAGCCGATACAGATGTCTTCGGCTCCATCGTCGGCTCCGATTTCCTCCTTAGAAGAATCTCGGCGCCGGACTTCCCTTGTCGGCTCCGAGGGGGTGAGTGGCATCGGACCCTTGTCCGACCCCGCTCTCCCTCTCGGAGCTTCGGCGCTGGTGAGTTCGGCTCCAACATCGGCCTCGGAGCCATCACTGTCGGTGCCGAGGGAGGTTCTTAGCTTTTCGGAGCGGGGACCTCTGGCTCTGCCTGACAGGGGTGCGTTCGAGGTCATGCGGAGTGTGTTGGAACCTGGTTCAACTCCACAGTCGGCTCCGTCCGCCCCTCCCTCTTCGGTGCCTCAGGTCAAGTCGACTCACTCCCTCATCCCAGACTGCAGAGAGCCAGCTCCTCAGGAATCCCCTGTGGGGATTTCATCCTCTTCCGAGGCCTTTCCTGATTTGGCAGAAGAGCCCCCTCGGAAGAGAAAGTGTAAGAGGAAACACATAGACTCACCTGAGTCCGTCACCTCTGACACAGATTTAGAGGATTCTGAGGGTTCCCCCCGTTCCCCTTCTGAAGATGTCTCATTTGCAGACATTCTAGAAATCCTCAAGCAGAGGGGAAATTGGCCAGCCCTTAACCCTTCGGAGGATGAATCTGTGTACCTTGAGGCGTTTGGCTCTCGCCCTTCCACCTCCTGGGTGTCTCCCCCCTTTGACCCCCTCATGCAGGTGGTAGCAAAAAAGGCATGGACGGCTCCTGATGCAGTGGACCCCACTCCCAGGAGACCCTCAAAATTTATCACGGCACCAGCAGATAAACAATTTCTGACAAAAGGAGTTTCTGTGGATGCTATGGTGGTTGCTGCTGCCACTAAGAAGGAACTAGCTGATCCTTCAGTGCCTGTCCATCCACCTAACAAGGAATCTAGGTCTATGGACAGGTATGGGAAGCGGATGTTCTCATCAGCGACCTTTGCAATGCGTTCGCTGAACTACCTATGCCATTTTACTCGTCTTCAAAGAGACTTGATCAAAGAAGCGAGTGATATGTTGAAGGATCCTACAGCTGCGGGTTTTCAAGACAAGATGAACACTCAGCTGGCTACCCTGAACTCCATAGCTAACTCCTCCATGCGCCTCCTTTCGTATGCGGCTGATGGAGCGAGCAGGGCCGCAGGAACAGGAGTGGCCTTACGCAGGCATGCCTGGATGCGGTTATGCAACTTTGCGGACCCCTTTAAAACGTCGTTCACTAACTCCCCGTTTGATGGATCATCTCTTTTTGGTCCTCAAGTGAAAGAAACCTTGACTAGGTGCGAGACTGATGGCAAGACTCTTTCTGCCGTCAGAGTCCGTTTTTCTACTCCTTCTAGACCTTACCCCAAAGGCCAGAAAAGTGGGAAAATGTGGTTCCGCAAACAATCTCAAGGAACTTCGCCTGACGCACAGAGTCGGTTCCCCGCCAGAGACAGAGGGGGGAACAACAATGGTAGACGTCGCCCTAGAGGCAGGGGGGGTCCGTAGAACCAGGGCAATCGAGAAACTTTCTCTGATAAACCCTTTCAGCATCCCTGAGGTGTTGCCCGACTGTCCACCTTTGGAGGCAGTCGGGGGAAGATTGTCACTGTACCCAGAAGCCTGGCTATCCCTAACTCGAGACAAGTGGGTACAGTCCATCATTTCCGAAGGCTATTCCATTCCCTTCGTTTGTATTCCAAACCGATCAAAAAAATCCCTTCCAGATGTTCCACCCGCTCAAAGGGATCTTGCAGCTTTGGAAGTTTCAAAGCTGCTTGCAAAAAGAGCAATTCAACCAGTTCCAGCAGACCAGCAAGGATCCGGAATCTACTCCAGGTTCTTTTTAGTTCCAAAGAAAACAGGGGACTGGAGACCAATTTTGGATCTCAGTATCTTGAACAAGTCATTCAAGAAAACACGATTTCGGATGGTCACGCTACAGTCCATCCTTCCCCTATTGGGAAGAAAAAACTGGATGTGCTCTATAGATCTTCAGGATGCGTACTATCATATAAAAATGAACAGACGCTCCAGAAGATTTCTCCGCTTCAGGCTGGGAACCAGTCATTTTCAATTCAGAGCCCTGCCCTTTGGACTCACCACTGCCCCCCGGGTGTTTACCAAATGCATGGCAGTGGTAGCTTCTCACCTGAGACGTCAAGGATTCCAGGCGTTTCCATATTTGGACGACTGGCTCCTCACAGCTCCCACCAAGCATCTTCGTCTAAGGGCCAGGGACTACACCTTTCGCACTTGTCAAAACTTAGGCATTTCAATAAATTGCGAAAAGTCTGTTTTGTCGCCTTGTCATGTTATTACCTTCATAGGCGCAATTCTAGACACAGTCAACATGTCTGCGAGGCTAACAGATCAGAGAATCACAGACATACAAAAACTGGTCTCGCTCATCCTCAACAGCAACAGAGTCAAAGCCAGGTTAGTTCTGAAGGTATTGGGGATTATGGCGGCTGCCATACCTTTGCTTCCATTAGCCAGATTCCACATGAGAATCCTTCAATGGATGCTCTTCACACAATGGTCATACCAGCAACTTCCGATGTCCCACACCATTATGATCACGCAAACATGCAGGAATCATCTTCTGTGGTGGATGTCTTCCCCTCAGCTCTTCTTGGGAAGACCCTTTGTTCCTCCCCCTCTGGTTGCTACTCTGACAACGGACGCCTCCCTGATCGGGTGGGGGGGGCATTATCAGGGCAGAACTGTCCAGGGCACATGGCAACCAGACGAATGCCATTTGCACATAAATGTTCTAGAGATGAGAGCAGTGCTTTTAGCGTTGCAAGCCCTTCAAGACTCTCTTCCCTTGGGAACGATAGCAATCCAGACGGACAATATGTCCGTAGTGTGGTATATCAACAAACAAGGCGGAACCAGGTCCTACCCCCTGTGTCGAGAAGCACTCAGACTGTGGCAATGGGCGATTTCTTCTCAGCGGTTTCTGATAGCAACGCACATCCCCGGGAAGTCCAATCAAATCGCGGACAAGTTGAGCAGAGCTATTCTCATGCCTCACGAGTGGTCTCTGAAAGATTCTGTTGTGAGAGAAATTTTTCTCAAGTGGGGTCAGCCTTGCTGCGACCTTTTTGCTACTCCCCAAAACAGCAAGTGCAAAGATGATTTCACCCTATTCCCTTTACCAGGCCAGCCCAGCAGAGACGCTCTAGTCCAAATTTGGCCCCGGGGACTTCTGTATGCATTTCCTCCCGTCCCACTAATCTCTCAAGTGATACAGATAGCTATCGCTCAGAAGGCCTCGTTGATCCTCATTGCTTCTTACTGGCCTCGACAGGTTTGGTTCCCCTTTCTACATCATTTTCTGTTGGAGCGACCTTGGCATCTGGACCTAGTTCCAGATCTTGTGATCCATCAGTCGGGTCAGTTTCATCGCTCCCTTCACTCTCTGAACCTCACTGCTTGGTTCCTCCAATTCCAACCTTAGCCAGGCTTCCTCAAATATCTCACTCTGTTCGAGATATTTTGATAGCTTCCCATAAATCTTCCACTCGAAAGATTTATTTGAGTAAGTGGAAACGTTTCGCCTATTGGGCTCAAGGAAGGGACTTAGATCCTTTCACTGCTTCCATCCAAATGGTCCTTGATTTTCTAGCTGAACTCTTCCATGCAGGTTCATCTCCTTCTACTCTTAAAGTTCAATTGGCAGCCATTTCTAACTTTCATGTGGGCATTTCAGAGTCTGCCATAATGTCCCACAAGCTTTGCAAAGCCTTTTTGAAGGGAGTTTTTCTACTCAGACCTCCTATAAGAAATCCTCCTCCTCCTTGGGACCTAAATTTAGTTCTTAGTTCTTTGATGCTTCCCCCTTTCGAACCTGCAGCCTCCTGCTCTTTAAAATTGCTATCATGGAAAACGCTCTTTCTGGTAGCTATCTCTTCAGCTAGAAGAGTTTCAGAACTTCATGCACTCAGCTGTCGACCTCCTTATCTGTTGTTCCATAAGGACAGAGTATCTTCTGAACCAACCCGTCCTTTTTACCTAAGATAGCCTCGGCGTCTAACCTAAATCAAAGCATTGACCTCCCTGTGTTTTTTCCAGAATATTCTAACAGGTCTGAACAAAAATTGCATTGGCTAGATGTTCATCGTCAGTTAAGGTACTATTTGGATAGAACCAAACAATTCAGAAAATCTGACCAGCTGTTTGTCTCTTATGCAGAAGGAAGAAAGGGACTTTCAGTTGCAAAGGTATCATTATCTAGATGGCTAACATCTCTGATTTCCCTTGTTTATGAAATTAGACACCAAAAGCTGCCTAACAAACCTAAAGCCCATTCCACCAGAGCTTTGGCTACTTCTATAGCCTTCCAAGACAGACTGCCTATTGACACCATTTGTGCAGCGGCTACTTGGGCTACCCCTCACACTTTCATTTCTCATTATAAGTTGGATTTAGCTTCTAGGCATAGAGCTAACTTTGGTTCCACTGTTCTGAAGAGTCTGTTCCGTTAGGCCACCCGGGACAAGGTGCTAGGGACGCGGTCCCATCCAGCAAGAATGAAGGCGAGATAGACAACTTAACATATAGAAGTTATGTTCTTACCATAACGTTCCATGTTAGTTGTCTTCTTCTCGCCTTCTTCTTGCGTCCCACCCTCCTTCCCCCTGGCCTGGACAGACCTAGAGGAGTTTTGATTGTGACCTCTCTTTCTACCACCTCTTTACTTAGGTATATGCTCTGCTGTGCATATTTCCTGGATCAGGATGTAGGTCACCCTTCTCTTCTCTCTTGTTTATAGAGGTGGACTTTGTTTCTAGTTATTCTGCTACTATTATAAGCTGGGCCTAGCTTACAAACGAGATCTGAGGTAACTCACGCCTAGCATTGTGGGATATAAGGGGAGCCTCGAGCCGGTGGAACCAACTCTCGAGCTTTTAGAGTGGCAGTCGGGCGAGGTCGGCTCCGAACCCATCCAGCAAGAAGAAGGCGAGAAGAAGACAACTAACATGGAACGTTATGGTAAGAACATAACTTCTATTTTTGGAGCCTGTCTCTTTTTAAGCCTTTTGTTCTGCTGAGTCGTTTTGAAGGCTGTCATGGGAAGTTCATCAGCCGCCATGGGTAAGATGTAGAAAGGCAAAATCAATTTTACTAGCGTGCATGTTTCCTTCCAGGGTTTTATCAGCCGAGATCTCAGTCTATTATCTCCGCAGAACCACCAGACGTCTGCCAGACTGTGCGTCTGACCTATCAGAAGTTTATTGTCATTTCCGAAAATGGTCTTGTTGCAATAACCTGAGGAGAGGATGCCATAGTCTTTCCCGGTACCATTTCTAAATAAACAAGTGTAAGAGCCTGGATAATCAAGTGCCGCAGGTGGCTTTACTGACAGTGCTGTCAACGGGAATCGTTGACTTTTATTCTTACAGTCCTTGTCCGTCTGGTTATGGAACAGTTTTAGCAGGCAAGTATAGTTCGCTTCTTCAGGGAGTAGTGGTACAGTAGCCAGTTCCTGCCTGCCTTCAGCACAGGCAACACAGTCTTGTTGTTGTTGAGCTTCCTTGGTGCTAAATATTACCCATTGCATCCAGGCATTTTTCTGTGCAAACCCTGTCTCTACCATTAGCTGTTCTTCTTCCGTCATTGGTGTCTGGGTCGCATTTGCTATGGTTTGGATTTCAATCTTGATTTTCCCCAATGGGTCAGTTACTGATGTTATTGAGACTCCTTGTCCATACAGTCCTGAATCAGTAACCTGTGGGTTGAGAATGGTAATGGTGACATATGGGGAAGAGCCCTGAGCAACAATCTTTATTCTTCTCTGTCGATTTCGGTCTTTTTGTGGGATTTGCACTGCACTGGTTTCCCAGTTTCCTTTCGAAGTCCACCATACATTTTCCCAGGAGGCACAGTCTATGTTGCAGAGGTATTTTACTTCACTTCTTCCCGTGGCTCTGGCCCTTTCATATGTAGAAAACATTGCACAGTCTATTCCGGTATCACAGACATTAAGGTAAAAGTTGGTGCTAACACCTGCCTGGGTCTGTAGTAAGGCATAATCATTTTGTTTGGTCACCATACCTTGGTGAAGAACTGCGCTCCTCACTGTTTCTACGAGGAAAAATGTGAAAATGATTGCCCACAGTTCCATGATTATGTAACTATGCGTTACCAGATGAGCGTTCTGATATCGGCTCTAAGTCTTTGTCTATCTGGAAAGTTCTGACAATTTTGCAGTGTGTCAGATGTATCCACGATGTTCGTTCTGCTATTTTTACTGCTGTGGGGGTTGAGATAAGTACTTGGTATGGACCTTCCCACTTGGGTGATGCCCAGTTCTTCCTCTTCACGATTTTGACCCAGATCCAGTCCCCGGGTCCCACTCCCACTGGTTCCGTCACTTTCGGCCCTGCAAAGCAATTTTGAGTTGAGAGAGTTTTGTTGGTCAGCATTTTCCTCATGTAATCTGCTAGCTCCTCACCCCCCTCACGTTCCGCTGGCAGAATACCATGCCACTGCGGGACGTAATATGGTCTTCCAAAGAGAACTTTATATGGTGCCAGGCCCCTGGAGGAGGGTGTGATTCTCATGTGGAGAAGAGCTAGTGGTAGGCAGTCCATCCATGTAGTATGTGTCTCTGCCATGAGTTTTCGTAGTTTGCTTTTTAAAATACCATTGTGTCTTTCAACCAACCCTGCTGACTGTGGATGGTAAGTACAATGGTTTTTTAGGTCAATGTGAAACACTTGGCCAAGTCTTTGGACAATTTGATTAACGAAATGTGAGCCATTGTCGCTATAGATGCATTTGGGAATACCAAAACGCAGAATTATTTCCTTGGTCAGTACTTTTGCCACTGCCAGGGCATCTGGGTGTTTTACAGGATGAGCTTCAACCCATTTAGAGAACGAGTCAATTATGACTAAAACAAATCGCTTTTCTTGGGATGGTGTCAACTCTATAAAATCCATACATATGGTGTGGAAAGGGTACGGAGGTATTGGGAAGGCCTGTGTAGGCTTCCGTAGTCCCCCTTGTCCATGATACTGTGCGCATAATAGGCAAGAGAGGGTAAATCGTTTGGCATAGGTAGAGAACCCCTTACACCAGAAAAGCCTCGACACTATTTGTGTCATGACTGATGGTCCTGCATGGGTAATTCCGTGACTTACTAAGGCTGCATACCTGAAAAGATTTGAAAGTAATACTAACCTACCATCCTGGGCTTTATATACACCTTTCTGTTGAGTTACCCCATATTTTATCCACCTCTTCCTTTTTTTATTTGGTGTAAGACCCTGCATGACTTTTAACATTTTTAGATCTAAAGTATCACTAGGTTGTAACTCAGAGTTGTTAAAAAGGTGATCTTCCTGTTGCGCTGCATCTTTTGCTGCTTTATCTGCAAGCGCATTTCCCAGTGATATGGGATCCTTATGGTTGGTGTGTGCAGAACACTTACATAGGGCCAGTTTTTGTGGTAGTTGGACAGCGTCTAGAAGACCCAGAATCAGATCCTTATGATTGATCGGTTTTCCTGTCGCCGTTATCATTTCCCTATTCTTTCATTGTTGTGCAAAGACATGCACAGTGGAGAAGGCATACTGACTGTCCGTATAGATTGTAACTCTCTTTCCTTGTGCCAGTGTGCAGGCCCTGGTCAGTGCTACTAATTCGGCTGCCTGAGCTGAATAGTGTCCAGGTAGTCACCCTGTCTCTAAAATTGTGTCTCCTGTGGTGACTGCATACCCTACCAATGTTTTTCCTGTCATGTCCTTTTTTGCAGATCCATCTACCAAAAGCGTCAGATCCGCTTCATTTAGGGGCACATCTTGCAAATCGGGATGGGGAAGAATCTTTTTATGTATAGCATCCAAGCAAACATGAGGTATTCCTTCCTCTGGTGTGGGTAGTAAGGTAGCCGGATTGAGTGTGGTGCACCGTTTAATTGTCATATGTGGCTGAGTCAGTAAAATTGTCATACAGGAGAGATGCCTACTTGGCGACAGAAATGTAATCCGGTCCTGCAACAAAATCGTTGCCACCGAATGTGGTACCCGAAGTGTCAATGGGTGAAATAGTACCAAAGAGGCAGAGGCTTGCACCGCCATAGCGGCTGCCACTACTGCCTGTACACAGTGTGGGAGTGCCCTCGCTACTGAGTCCAGTTTTGCGGAGTAAAAAGCAATAGGTCGCTGTCTAAGCCCGTGTGTTTGAAGCAGGACTGATGTCATATAGCCTTTCTTACAGTCTACCATTTGCAAAAAGGGTTTAGAGTAGTTCGGGAGCCCCAACACCGATGAGCTCGCTATAAGTTGTTTGACACATGTAAATGCTTGTATGGCCCCATTTGTCCAAGTCAGCTGGTCACCAGCCGACATGGGGGTCCCGTAAATTAGAGCCGTTAGGGGCTCTACTTCCTCAGCATAGTTAGGGATCCAACTCCTGCAGAAATTTGTCATTCCCAGAAATGACATAATTTCTCTTTTAGTCTGAGGCATTGGGACCTGCAGAATAGCCATTTTTCGCATTTGTTTTAACTGCCTGCCTGCCTGTGAGATTAAGTATCCCAGATACTTAACCTGTGGTTTTCACAATTGTAGTTTTGACTTATTTACCTTATGGCCCTCATCTGCTAAGAACTTAAGTAGTGCCACCGTGTCCTTTTGGCATCCCTCTAAAGTGGGAGAAGCCAAGAGGATATCGTCTACGTATAGCAGAATTTGGCTTCCTTCCCTGGGTGTGAACTGAGCTAAATTGGCTGCCATTTCCTGGGCAAATATTGTAGGGCTTTCACAGTATCCTTGGGGTAGCCTGGTATAAGTATACCGTTTTCCCCGATAGGTAAACGCGAACCAGAACCTACTGTCTTCATGCAGAGGTATGGAGAAAAAGGCATTACTAATGTCTATAACGGAGTAGTACTTATTTTTAGGGTGTAAGTTATTTAAAAGGGTGTAAGGGTCTGGTACCACTGGTGCTCTCGGAACTACCGCTGCATTTACTGCCTGTAGGTCTTGTACCATTCGCCACATTCCATCAGGTTTTTTGACGGGAAACAGGGGCGTATTACATGGAGAGTCGGGGCATTCTATCAAAATTCCGGATTCCCTTAAAGAATTTATCACTGGTGCTATGCCTTCTTCCGCCTGTTTGCTAAGTGGATATTGGTGTTTGCATGGCCTAAACCCTGATTTCGGTGTTATATGTACCTTTCCTGCCATTTTCATTAAGCCCACATCCCCCTTATTGAGTGACCATAGACATTGTGGAATATCCTTTAAAACTTGTTCTTCCTCCTGGGTGAGGAGGAAAGTTTAACTAGGCGGAGAATTGCATTCTCTCATGTGTACTGTAGGTTTAGCCTGTGTTACCTAGTTTAGTCTTTGAACTTGAACCTGGTGCTCTTTTAATTGTCTTTCTGACATCTACCCATTTAGTGCCCTCCGCCTTAGTAATTGAGACATGTGGCTCATAGTGGGATCGGAACAATTTTTCCATTTCCTTGGTCAAGGTGCAAGTTGCTACAGCATTGCCCTGCGTGTCCCAGAAAAGATTGTTCAGCACTATCTTAGTCACCGTATGTCTCAGAAACTGTTTTTCAAATTTCCTATCAGGCCCTGACATTTCCCTTGTAATACATGGTGCAATGTAGTTGCCCTGCCACCGTAGGATGTTGGTCCCTATACTTACTTAGGGCCAAGTTAATCAGATCCTGGGTAATAGTTCCCGGTCCGGTGGCTATTAGGACTTGGCTGTACCAGTAGTGTAATTCCCGTGTCCCCTGGACCATTAGTTCTTGAGTGACCACCATTCTTTTGGCTTTAATTCCCCGTGTAGTGGGTACTGCCGCTATCCCAAAGGTATGCATTAAGTCCCTACCCAACAAATTAACCGGGCACACTTTTGAAATAATTACCCTGTACCGAACTGCCTGATCCGTTAGTGGATCAGTGAACAAAAGTGGACAGGATAGGGGTTCTTTATACACACGTCCATTTGCTGCCTTGACAAAAATGAACTCTTCTGTCTCACAGTTAGGAGGCAGGTCCATTGGTCTTAGCAGGGTCCGTGAGGCCCCTGAGTCACATAAGAATTCTACTTGCCGGCCCTCCACCAAAAGCTGTATCACAGGCTTTTCATCTAACTGCATGGTGGTCTCTAGGGCTGCCAGATTAATGACCTCACAGTCTTCTGACTCAGTATCCCAATCTACACAATCACCTTCCCCCTCCTCGTTTTCTTCCCTCATGCATTGGCAGGGGTTAATTTCCTCCTGACAATTATCACAATAACTGTCTTTCTCTTCATTACCTTCCTCATTTTCTTGTCCTCCAACCACAGATCCGCAATGATCACAACAGTTTTCACTGTCATATAGTCATGCAGAATTGTGCTTACCTTTCTCCTGAGATTGTTGTCGATACTTACAATCTGCAGAAAAATGTCCTTTCTTTCCACACCTAAAACATTTGCCCTACCTTCATAATCTTCTGAGTGTCCGCCCTGTCTATTTTCAGAGTCTCTACTTCCTCCACGTCCTCCACATCCCCTCTGTTTACCTCTCCCTCTTTCCCTCTGGTTCTGTAGTAAAAATATTCCTCCGTCATCTCCAATAGCAAATACCTGTCCCTTCTTTTTCTTTTTTTGTTCTAGGTGATGTTTAGCATGTCTAGCATATTCTAGTAAGGGCTGCAACCGACATGTATGGTGATCTATCATATGTTTGGTTATAAAACTACTTATAGGGCCCCGGCAGCCTTTTAAAAGGAATTTTTAAGTTGCTGCTCATAAGGAGTATCTTCCTTTTGGTTCTCTGGTATGGTCATGCCACAGTGATTGTTAAATGTCTCAGTTAATCTGACAATGTAATGGTCCACCTTTTCATCATCAGTTTGAGTACATTGATTTATGTGTCCAATCTGCCCGTGGGCGCCACTTATCTGATATCCTGTTTAGAATATCGGTGACCCTTGTGTCTAAGGTGCCTGAATTATGTTCCAGGATGGCTCCAGTGTCCGACTTGGGTGACCAATCTCCACATATTAAATGCCAATCTGGTCCTAAAATCTGTCGTATAACTTGCTCAATTTCTAGGCCATTTAGGTGATAACTTAACCTCATTCCAATCAGGTCATTGGAAAATTTCCGGTAATTCACCTTGGGATGAGGTATTTCCTCTGTAGCTCGTTTTATGTCTTTTTTTGCCCATGGACGGAATACCAACATAGTGGGCTGTTGTCCGTCACCCCCTGCCTGAGGATTTGCAACTTGTATAAGAGGAAAACTTTCTGCAGGGTCTCCTTCCTTTTTTACTGCCCATTGTCCTAGTCCCACTGGACCTGACCGTAACTGTTTAGGAGAATCAACCTTCTCTAATACTAATTTTGGGACCAACGGAGCCTCACGTGTCTGCCAAGACAGTGGAATAGGCGGATACAATTGTCCTGCCTGTTGTCCCTGGCTTGACTCCTGCTGGACAATTGGGTCCGGTCTTCTGACCTCATACTGAGGGGGTCTGTCCCTTAATTCATTTTCTTCTGCTCCATATAGTGGAGCTGTGGGTTCTCGTGTCACTGCACATACCGTATGTTCATCTTCCTTATCCACAAAAAGAGTCACCTTTTTATCATCTGTGTTTTTCCTACATTCTTTTTGCCTGTTTATGTTGTCTTCCTTATCCTTTATTGCCTTATTTTTGTTAAATATTTTATTGGCCTCTTCCAGCCATTTTTGTGCTTGGGGAAACCCCAATTGCCTTTGTTTTTTTGTACTAGTGCCTCCATCTATTTTAATATTTCTCAGTAATGTTAAACATGATGTTTTGTCTAATGTTCCATTAAAGCCATATTTGACTTTCCATTTTTTAAGAAATTGCACATTCTTATGACCTAGTTGTCTCATGTATTCTTCATCTGGATTTAAATCTGCATGACATTTACAACATGTTGATCCCATTTTAATATATATATATCAAAATTACTTGCAGTCCTTCCTTATAATCCGATCTGTCTTAAGTTTTTTTTTTTATTAAGGTCTTATTTAAAAATGACCTGACGCATAATAACCGTTTTTTTAGTCCTTCCTTTAAATATTCTTTTTCTAAAAGAGAGACAAAGAGAGACAAAATCTTACCTTTCTCAGGCGTGTGTCCTCTGTCCTAATTCAGATACCGTCTCTTGGATAGGAATCAGAAAGTGACTGGCCTCTTTTAACAACAAAGTAGTCGGAGGTCTTTCGCTATAAGGGAGCCGTAGATTCTAAACCCTTCCCGCACGGGATTACAGCCTCTTTGTCTCCTGATTCGTATCTTCGAAGAGGTAGCCCCACGTTGGGCGCCAAAATGTTAAGTAAAAAAATTATGAGGACATCACATCTGTTGAAGGTAAGAACTTTTCCTTTATTTTACTTGTACAAGGAGACATCAAATATCTAGCTGTAGCAGCAAAGAAAATGTCTGTCTAACACTGTTTAACTCATGCTTTTATAGTGAATTCTACACATAGAACAAAGAAAAATAATTTCCAACTGTCAGCAGTTTAAAGCTTCATCTAACATCCTTTCAGCAGTTTAAGGCTTCATCTAACATAGCTTGTTATCAGACACTCTACCCACATTGCTAACAGAAATAAGACGCAGACGGTACTTTTTGGACAAGCAAGATACACATTAAAGGTCAAACACCTGCTGGAACTTTCCACAGGTGTTTTATCTAGGCTGTCAGTACTTTTCACATTTCCTGTGCTTTCTGGTACTTTCCAATCTAGGTCAACCTTCACATTTTCCAGCCTGGTTTGTTCTTTTGTAACTTAACATGTTTAAGCTTTTGCACGTACATTACCCCAAGCAGATAAAACATAAGTAAGAAATACAGAATAAAGGCTGTTATAGAAAATATTATTATTACATCTCCTGGCCAAAGGAGTCCATCAGGACCAGAAATGCTGAAACTACCTCTTACACTGAGAAAGCAGTAACACAGTACGACCGAGTTACTGTTCCTACCACCACTACCGATTCCATTACATCATTTCCGGCTAATAGCGTGCAAAACGAGAAAGAGGTAGTGGTGGAGATACACACTGAGCCTGTCGCTTCATTCAAGGACAATCCAGAGCCTGTCTCTTCATTCAAAGACAATCCTCAACCGGCCGTTCGACCTAAACCGATGCTAACAACAACGACAGCAATAGATATCATAGAGGAATTACATGAAGAGCTCCATTTTCCTCTTTCATTCAAACCTATGAACAGACAGGAATGGAGTCAGATTTACAAGGGGTGCAAGAGGAAGACGTCCGAGGAGCCATACGAATTCCAGAAATAATTTCTGAAGCCAACACAAAGGACTTAATAGTGAACTTATCGAAACATACTATGTTAAGTTGTCTATCTCGCCTTCATTCTTGCTGGATGGGTTCGGAGCCGACCTCGGCTCCGACTCGGCCACTCTAAAAGCTCGAGAGTTGGTTCCACCGGCTCGAGGCTCCCCTTATATCCCACAATGCTAGGCGTGAGTTACCCCAGATCTCGTTTGCCGCTACAGCGATCGAGGTGTTGGTTTTCTACCGGTTCTTGGTAAGTGACTTTCTTGTAAAGTTAGTGTATTTAAACCCCTTTATTTTTAATTTTTATACTTATTTCCCTTAGTTTAGAGGAATTCTTGCCCCTTTTTCTTAAAATTCCTGTTTTTTCCCCACAAGAACTTTAAGTTCTTCCCTCGGGCCTTCAGGACTTCTTCCTTCCCTAGTGGGTGTGTGTGTTATTTTTCTTAATTTAAAACCTAGTTAGTTGTTTTATTTTAAGCTAAAACTAGACAGGGTGTAATCAGTGTGTTTTTGACTGTGTGTGTGATTGCACTTTGAATGTCTAAAGAATCAAAGGTCTCAGGCTTCAAGAAGTGTGATGCGTGCTGTCAGAAAATGTCTCTGACAGACGGTCACACTTCTTGTGTCTACTGCCTGGGACCTTTGCACCTGCAGGACTCCTGTGCTGTTTGCCATGGCTTCAGTCCCAGGGTCCTGCAGGAAAGAAAAAATAAATTAATTTTAAGAGGTTTACTCAAGCCTGAGGATTCCCTTACTGTGTCTTCAGGGAAGCCTTCCAAGGCTTCTAGGTCTTCGGCTCCAACAACTGAGCCGAGACCTAAGGCTTCTAAACCTCTGCCTACATCGGCTCCGGTCTATAGACCTTCAGGATGCGTACTATCACATAAAAATGAACAGACGCTTCAGAAGATTCCTCCACTTCAGGCTGGGAACCAGTCATTTTCAGTTCAGGGCCCTGCCCTTTGGTCTCACCACTGCCCCCCGGGTGTTTACCAAATGCATGGCAGTGGTAGCTTCTCACCTGAGACGACAAGGATTCCAGGTGTTTCCATATTTGGACGACTGGCTCCTCACAGCTCCCACCAAGCATCTCCTTCTGATGGCCAGGGATTACACTTTTCGCATTTGTCAAAAGTTAGGCATTTCAATAAATTGCGAAAAGTCTGTTTTGTCGCCTTGTCATAGGCGCAAATCTAGACACAGTAGACATGTCTGCGAGACTAACACATCAGAGAATAACAGACATTCACAAACTGGTCTCACTCCTTTTCAACAACAACAGAATCAAAGCCAGGTTAGTTCTGAAGGTGTTGGGAATTATGGCGGCGGCCATACCTCTGCTTCCATTAGCCAGATTCCACATGCGGATCCTTCAATGGATGCTCTTTACACAATGGTCATACCAGCAACTTCCAATGTCCCACACCATTATGATCACGCAGGCGTGCAGAAATCATCTCATATGGTGGATGTCTTCCCCTCAGCTCTTGTTGGGAAGACCCTTTGTTCCACCCCCTCCGGTTGCTACTCTGACAACGGATGCCTCCCTGATCGGGTGGGGGGGGCATTATCAGGGCAGGACGGTCCAGGGCACATGGCAACCAAATGAATGCCACTTGCACATAAATGTTCTAGAGATGAGAGCAGTGCTTTTAGCGTTGCAAGCCCTTCAAGACTCTCTTCCCTTGGGAACGATAGCAATCCAGACGGACAATATGTCTGTAGTGTGGTATATCAACAAACAAGGCGGAACCAGGTCCTACCCCCTGTGTCGAGAAGCACTCAGACTGTGGCAATGGGCGATTTCTTCTCAGCGGTTTCTGATAGCAACGCACATCCCCGGGAAGTCCAATCAAATCGCGGACAAGTTGAGCAGAGCTATCCTCATGCCTCACGAGTGGTCTCTGAAAGACTCTGTTGTGAGAGAAATTTTTCTCAAGTGGGGTCAGCCTTGCTGCGACCTTTTTGCTACTCCCCAAAACAGCAAGTGCAGAGATTATTTCACCCTATTCCCTCTACCAGGTCAGCCCAGCAGAGACGCTCTAGTCCAAGTTTGGCCCCGGGGACTTCTGTATGCATTTCCTCCCTTCCCACTAATCTCTCAAGTGATACAGAAAGCTATCGCTCAGAAGGCCTCGTTGATCCTCATTGCACCTTACTGGCCTCGACAGGTTTGGTTCCCCTTTCTACATCAATTTCTGTTGGAGCGACCTTGGCATCTGGACCTAGTTCCAGATCTTTTGATCCATCAGTCGGGTCAGTTACATCGCTCCCTCCCCTCTCTGAACCTCACTGCTTGGTTCCTCCAGTTCCAACCTTAGCCAGGCTTCCTCAATTATCTCACTCCGTTCGAGATATTTTGATAGCTTCCCATAAATCTTCCACTCTGAAGATTTATTTGAGTAAGTGGAAACACTTCACATATTGGGCTCAAGGAAGGGACATAGATCCTTTCACTGCTTCCATCCAACTAGTCCTTGATTTTCTAGCTGAACTCTTCCATGCAGGTTCATCTCCCTCTACTCTTAAAGTTCAATTGGCAACTATTTCTAACTTTCATGTTGGTATTTCTGAATCTGCCTTGATGTCCCACAAGCTTTGCAAAGCCTTTTTGAAAGGAGTTTTTCTTCTCAGACCTCCTATAAGAAATCCTCCTTCTCCTTGGGACCTAAATTTAGTTCTTGCTTCTTTGATTCTTCCCCCTTTCGAACCTGCAGTCTCCTGTTCTTTAAAATTGCTATCATGGAAGACTCTCTTTCTGGTAGCCATTACTTCAGCTAGAAGAGTCTCAGAGCTTCAAGCACTCAGCTGTCGACCTCCTTATCTATTGTTTCATAAGGACAGGGTATCCTTACGAACGAACCCGTCCTTTTTGTCTAAGGTAGTCTCGACGTCAAATCTAAATCAAAGCATTGACCTCCCTGTCTTTTTTCCAGAATATTCCAATAGGTCTGAACAAAAATTACACTGCCTGGATGTTCATCGTCAATTGAGGTACTATTTGGATAGAACAAAACAATTCAGAAAATCTGACCATCTGTTTGTCTCCTATGCGGAAGGCAGAAAGGGACTTTCAGTTTCAAAGGTATCATTATCCAGATGGCTAACATCTTTGATTTCCCTTGTATATGAAATTAGACACCAAAAGCTGCCTAATAAACCTAAGGCCCATTCCACCAGAGCTTTGGCTACTTCTTTAGCCTTCCAAGACAGACTGCCTATTGACACCATTTGTGCAGCGGCTACTTGGGCTACTCCTCACACTTTCATTTCTCATTATAAGTTGGATTTAGCTTCCAGGCATAGAGCTAACTTTGGTTCCACTGTTCTCAGGAGTCTGTTCCGTTAGGCCACCCGGGACAAGGTGCTAGGGACGCGGTCCCATCCAGCAAGAATGAAGGCGAGATAGACAACTTAACATAAAGAAGTTATGTTCTTACCATAACGTTCCATGTTAGTTGTCTTCTTCTCGCCTTCTTCTTGCGTCCCACCCTCCTGCCCCCTGGCCTGGACAGACCTAGAGGAGTTGTGATTGTGACCTGTCTTTCTACCACCTCTATACTTTAGGTATATGCTCTGCTGTGCATATTTCCTGGATCAGGATGTAGGTCACCCTTCTCTTCTCCCTTATTTATAGAGGTGGACTTTGTTACTAATTATTCTATTACTATTATAGGCTGGGCCTAGCTTACAAACGAGATCTGAGGTAACTCACGCCTAGCATTGTGGGATATAAGGGGAGCCTCGAGCCGGTGGAACCAACTCTCGAGCTTTTAGAGTGGCCGAGTCGGAGCCGAGCAGATGATCTGAAGAAGCGTAGCCAGTACTACGCGAAAGCGCTCATCATTTTCTGAATAAATTGGTCCTGGTTTTACATTGTGTTTGCTGACTGAACATTTAAGTGATTAGAAGAAGAAATACATCGTGGTTATACTTCTCATTGCTATTTCTACATATAATAGAAATACTTTTATACATCCTGACACACAATTATGTTATGAGTTTGATTTCTATGCTAGTTGTGCTTCCAGAAATGTTGTTTATTTAGGTGTTTGTCAGAAATGCAATATGTATTATGTTGGTGAAACAAATAGAACATTAAGAGAGAGAATTAGGGAACATCGATATGCCATAAGCAAAGAGAATGAGAACGATGCCCTAGCCAAACATGTGATTTATAATGATACCACACATAAATTTAAGTTCAAGGTTTTAGAACTGATACACACCACCACAAGGCTAGGAAACATAAGTAACTTTACTGAAAAAGAAGAGAACAAATAGATAATCAGACTACAAGCTGATATTAGACATGGCCTCAATGATAGAGTCTCTTTAAAACCCTTTTTGAAAGATAGACCATTGAGACATTAACAACATTGCTCTATCCATACAGTTCTTCACTTGCATACACTAGCTTCTCTCATTTAAGTATACATATTGCACTTAATTCATACTGATTTTCACCATATACTCTCACATACACATTCATGCGATTCTTACATACATATATAAGCATACATATATATTTTTATATACATTTTTACATTCTTTTATACTTACATTTTCACACATTTCCATCATATATTAAATTTACTTCATACGTTCACATATATATTCATATATACTTATATACATACATATATATTTTTCATGTATCATATTTTTACATACATTTTTATACATACTTATTTACATATATATATACACTTTTACACACTTATATGTTTATACATAATATCGAGGTATAGATTGAGTCACATATAAGCATATAGATATGGATATGCATATGTATGTATTTTTTACATTTTCATACTTACATGTTTGTGTATTTTTATATTTTTATGTTTCTATATGAATTTTTTATGTATGTCTGTTTGTGTATAGGTACAATATGTGTATGAATATATTTTATTATTATTTTTAGAAACCCACAGTAGACTGCTAGTTTTATTAGACAATTCTATCAGTCAACAACTGTTTTTATAAAGATTTTTCTAATGACAAGGAAATTAAATGCTGTAAATTAGAATTAATTAGCTAATTAGCTAATTAACATTCAGAGATTTCATTGGTTTAAGAAAGAGTTAAGTAGAGATATTAAGGGAGTTTTTTACTTTTTAGTTTCATTAAAGTCTGAAGAAGCGCCCTGTGAGGCGTGAAAGTGCTTACTTTCTACAAATAAAGGATACAACAGCTTTTTAAGTTGGCTTTGATTGTCGTGGTGTGCTTCTAATCTCTCTTCTTCTACTGGTCCCTACTTTATTAATAGAACTGAGTGCCATGAAACAAAGGCATATAAAGGTCTATTTTGGACTTATCAAGACAAAAAATGTTCCCAGTACCCAAAATTCAAAATGCTGACATATCCAGGCCCATTGCTTGTGTTATCCTCAGGCCTTTGGGATCACTCTGGAGCTGAAGAATGCATATTTGCATACCCCCATAGCCAGAGAGCACAGAAAGTTATTCAGATTTTTAGCAGTCAAAATCCTTGCTCTTTTTAGCTTATCTACTGCACCCAGGGTCTTTACCTAATGCCTGGCTTCAGATGTAACCTTTATCAAGACAATGAGCAAGAACATTTACTCTTACTTGGAGGAGATCCAAAAGGTTTACCCTAGCTTGCTTCCAGAAACTATTGCTTAGAGTTAGTCTAGCTAAGTGGACTCATTACTCATTACATTCCTAAAACATATGTTCCCAGTTACCTCTTTCTTCCCCATCACACCTCCGTCATTTGCAATCTACCTTTGGAGTCTGCTTGGGGTATAAAAATACCTATGCAAATACTTCCAAGCAAAAATCCTAAACCGTCTAGACTTTGTTGCATACTTGGAAGCCATATGTATGTCCTCCCATTGTTCCCTTGTAAATTGCTTATCCAGTCTCTCTTCCCAATATTTTCTAACCTCCTCTGATTCTTTACGTTATTGTGCAATATTTATATGCAGTTCTCTACTAGGCTCAACTATGAATTCTACTAGAGAAGGTCTGTCACCTAGGAATCCCTTATCCCTTACTCTCTGCCTATACTCTAATATGAGTCCCTAGTAGGGAAGACCGTCTCTGGCCTGTAGTCCAAATGTTATCTTGGCCTCATCCCATTCTGTTACCTTTCTTTATCTAGTTATTTGCTCCTAATACCATGGTTCCTTTTTCTTCAGTAAATTCCAGCTTCCTCTTGTCTACTCTGTACCCATTACTTGCAGTCTTCTCTATCAGCAAAATCTCCTTCCTCCATTCTCATGTTGAATTAGTTCTTAGAATACTTTCTGCTACTTTATGAGTATAATATTCTGTATGGCTGTTGTTACTTTCCTTAGGGATCTGCATCCATAACCCCACTCTTTTTTTATTTCTTGAATTGTCCCCCTTTTTCCATCATCATCCCTTTCCACTTTGAATTATAACTTTCTGCTTGTGTTATGTATACGAGCCTTAATTGTGTAGCTCTAAAATATCCCTTCAAAATCAGATAATTCTAAACCACCTTGTTCTATTGAAAAGATCAACTTATCCCACTTAACCCCTGCCTTCTTTGCCTCCCAAAAAAATTCAATGTTTTAATTATTGTCTTCAACTTCTCCTCTGGTTGATAAAAATATGACTGGACCTGTCTGTAAAACTAAGGGACTAAAACATTTTCACTGCTTGTATCTTGCTATCCATAGCCATAAAACAGAGCTTCCAATTTCTTAGTTTTTGTATTATTTTTTTTGTTTAGTGTCTTTCCACATATTCTTAGCTGCTACAACAGAATCCCTTTTAAGCCACACGAAATATTTCATTTGTCATGTCTCGCCTCCATAAATATGGGTACTGCTGAACCAATTTATGTGTTGGTACATAGTTTACAGCTGTTGCTCTTTGCTTTATCTTATAGGTTCATAGGTGTGTACTAGGCTAATGGCCCTGGAGCCTTTGCAAACCTAGCCCATAGGATTATCCTGACATCGTGCCACCCGACCTTAGTTCCCAGTGTCTCTGTCGAGTAGAGCCACTGGAGTGATCAATGTTTGCCTCCCCTCCACGAAACCACAATGATACATATCTCTAAATTTGTCAACACCTTTGCCGTTTTTTTAGCTAGTATAGACAAAAACACTTTGTAGTACATGAAGTATGCTGATTACACTCCTGTATTTCTAAAAAGACAAATCAGTTAAGCGTTATTATAGTATGAGATTCAGTCCTAACAAATGTTAAGCACCCCTTGCTCAACTTGTTAAGGTCGGGCCTTGCTCTAGGCAGACAGTATGCCTGTACTGACCAGCAAATGACAGTGTTTCTCCCTGCTGTCTGTGCTGGTAAAGGTCACTGACGACTTCTGTATTAGTTTGAAAGTTGCTAAAATAACAGGATTTGTGTTCACCTGCATTTTCTGAAGGATAAGATGTCTGAAACTCAAATGTATGTCATTATTTATTGACTTCAGTCCTTGGTAATCTGTCTGAAAACAAATTCTGTGAGGAGCAGACCAAAAATATGAGGCAAAAAATCTGGGCATTCTGGAACAATCTGGTCAACTGAGAGATAGAAGGTGAGTGCAAATATAAGAAACTGAGTTACTCTGTCCTTCTAACAGTGCTTGCTAAGTGCTTTATAGCTTTAACTAGTAGTACATGGAGCAGATAAAGTTCCATCGACTACAAAGAATTATGATTGGGTGCCTGATCATAACCTTTAATTATGTGTTCTTGACATGGATGCCAAGATTCGCCTCTTGAGCTTCATTCTTGGAGTGAATTGCTTGGTATCCATGTCTCAAATCCACAATAAGCAGGTTATAATCAGCTTCCCAATTATAATCCTCTATATAACTTTCCTGTTTGGATTTAATAAGGTAACTTTTACACCCTTCGGTGCAGTTCCTTGATTTTTTGGCTTTATTCTCCTGAGGATTCCTTTTTCAAGGTTTGTAGTGGTTGGCATCCTAGGGTAGCTTCCTTATTTGGTCCTCTATGTAATCATGGTTTAAAATTGAAATGGAACTTTATGAAGCTGGGTCTGATGGGTTTTTACTGTCTTTAGGTATTACAGATACCACAGCTTTCTTCCAAGATATTAGTGCTTCCCCTCCATTTAAAATACTGTTAAACAGAAGCTTCCAGATTTTTTTTCTTCCCTAACTTCCAAACTTCCACAAGAATACCATACATTCCTGGAGACATTCCAGCAGATTGATTAAACATCACCATTTTTATCTTATCTCCTCCTATCTTAACTGTTAATTTTTGAGCTTCATCTACCTCTAACCTTGGCATACTTAAGTCTTCCATAAATATTTCCAGCTGTTCTCTTTCTTGATTTCCAAATTTCTGTGCATTATACAAATTTTCATAAAATTTCTGAAATATCTCTAATACAACTACAGGATCTCTGGTTATCTTTTTGTTAGAGGCTGCATAAGTTTGGTGACAACCTTTCTACTTTCTGTTGTCTAAGTCGTTGTCCTAAAATTTTTTGTGCTCTGGAGTTATTATCAAAAACAGTTGTGTAACAGAAATCTTTCTAAACTCATGCATATAATCCAGATACTCTCTAATTTTCTTTTAATCACTCTATAGATGTCCTTCTATATCGCTGTTGCAGTATTCGTTATAGAAGGGATGTCCCACCCTGGGCAGTCCGCTGCTTGCCCAGTATGAAAAAGAATAAAAGAGATCTTTTATGTAGGACATAAAAGGGACATATGGACGCAACTGCCTAGAACTTCTTTTGCTGCCATTTCAAACACCATTTTTGCCAGTTGATTTGAACGCTTTGTTGCTGTACTGAATATTTAGCAACACCAGATAAGTGCCCAGTTAGGGTTTTTTTTTTACTTTTTTGAGCTTGGATTTTATATTACTACTTAGAATTCATGCCATTCAAGAGGGGAAAATGTTAGTGTGGGAGGCAGGTTATCTATAAGGATTGTCACAAACAGTGTCTTTTTTTGTTTAGGCAGTTCCCATGACCATAACTCTTGTAGTATTTGTAAGGCATTTGTACCCAAGACACTCAGAAGCCATTTGCATTCCATGGCCATTTACCTTGAAAATCAGTAGCTTAGACAGTTAGCCCAGGATACCATGGCGGAATCCTTTCACCCCGAGATACTCCTGCTAGGTAAGAAGAAGGCCAAGAAGTCTCATCTGGATTCTTTATCTGTCCAGCCTTCACCGGGCATCCATCTAGAAGCAGGTAATAGCTCTGTAGGTCATTCTGTGGTTATGTCAGAGTTTTCTGCTGTGATCCTGCCGGAGGTTGGCATGGATCTGTCTTTTCACACATCCTTTGAGGCTTTGCAGGCATCTGCTCTGGATGTAAAGGGGGTACCATGGTTTATTATTTTGGAGGGTCCTAGAGGGATTCCACAGATATTAGTCAGGGATGAAGTTCTAGGTTCTCTTCTTGAATCCCGCAAAGGGTTGGAACCTCTGGTATTTGTTAGGACTGATGTCCCTTCTATGAAAAGGCACAACCTGAAGCACATTTCAGTCTGTCCTGTGGATCCTCAAAGGGAATGGCAAGAGTTTACTTGGGACTTGTTCTCTGCATTAATGGCCCTAAAGCCTACTGAAGGGGTTTCAGTACCCACTCCTCCTTGGACCTCTACCCCTTCTAAATGGCTTAGGAACCAGATTCCTCAGATGAGGATTCACTGTTTGGTGAGGGGTCTATGCCGTATTCTTCACAGATGCCCTCACCTTTGGCTTATGGTTATGATGAAGAGGAGTCTGTTAGCCCTGAGTCTTCCTTTGAAGAATTATCCTTTGGGGGCACAGTTGCTAGGATGGTGGAATTCTTTAAGTGGGATTCTTCTTAAGTGTCATTCAGAGAAGATATTATGAGTTGCTTCAGGTGGATACTCCTAAACCATTGTCAGTTCCTCCTGTGTTGACTGCCGTGTTAGATACTTTCATTGATGCTTCCAAGTCTCCTGATTCTCAGCATCCTGCTCCTAAGAAACCTGATAGGTTCTGTAAGGTTCCTGAGGATTGTCTGTTTTTATTTAAATGTCCTTCTGCTTATCCTGATGTTTTGTCAGTCTCTTCTGACAAACCTTCTAAATGTTTGTCGTCTTCCAAACTTTTGCCTGCTAATAAGGATAGTAGGGCAATGGAGCAAGAAATGGATTGGCAAGAAAGTTTACACTGTTTCTACTTTGGCCTTTAGGACTATTGATTACCAGACCCACATTACCAGGTATGATGTAGCCTTGATTGCTCAGGTTTGTCAGATTATCTCTGCCCTCCCTGATTCTGATGGCAAATCCTTTGCCTTATCATTTTTTAGCTTCGGCTTCTCAAGTGGCTGGCCACTCTATTAAGTGTAGCTACGATACTGCTAACACCTGTTCTAGGGCTGTGGCTTTTGGGTCCGTCATGAGGCATTATTCTTGGCTTCATCTCCAGTCTCTTCCTGAGGACATTAAGACCAAGTTGTTGGATGCTCCTTTGGATAATACACATCATTTTGGAACTGCTGGTGCTGCTGACATGTTTAAGTCTCTTCAAGAGAAAGGCAAAGCCTTGCAAGACCTTAAACATATTTTTGTCTCTCCTATCCCTAAGTTCCAGAGGAATTATCCTTCTATGTCTGCTTTTGTTTGCAGGCAACCCTGCTTGGCCTCTAAGGGCAGGAAGGGTGAGAGGCCGGCCCCTGCTGCTAAGGCTTCTCAGATTTCTGTAGCCCAGAAGCTTCCTTTATCTGATAAGCTTGCTTCTGTTTGACATTTTGACCCCCGTTCCTTTAGACCAGGATACTTTGTCCCTTCAGCTCTCCCTTTGACTTCCAAATTGACATCTCATCACTTCAGACTCTTGGGTTCTTTCTATCATCTGTCAGGGTTACTTCATGGTATGGAACTCTCTCCTTTTTCAGGTATTCCTCAACCTCCTATAGAGTAATTTCCTCATTTCCCGGAAGTTCTAGGGTCCCTATTGAACCAAGAGACCATTAAACCTTTCCCCTCTTCCTAAGTGGGAAGGGTTTTTATTCCAGGATGCTCCAGGTTCCTTAAAGGGAGGGCACTTGGAGACCCATTTTGGACCTCTCCCATCTCAACACCTTTTTTGCGATCCCTTCTTTTCAGATGCGTACTCTTCAACCTCTGTTTCCTCTTTTATTACCCCAGGCTTTTCTGGTGTCTTTGGATTTGAAAGCTGCTTACCATCATATCCCTATTCAACTTCTCTTTGGGAAGTGTTTATGTTTCTCTGTGTCTTCCTCTCATTTTCTGTTCTGTTCTTTGCCCTTTGGCCTCTCTACTGCCTTAAGGGTATTCACAAAATGCCTAGCTCCTGTGATTGCCTTCTGCAGGCTCCAAGGCATTCAGATGTTTCCTTATCTAGATGACCTGTTGCTTCAGGTGCTTTTTCCCAGTAGATTGTTGCAGGGTCTGCAGTTCACCATTTCTCTTCTTCAGAGTCTGGGGTTTACTATCAACTACAAAAAGCCTGTCCTTACTGCCTGTCAGGATCATGTGTATGTGGGATGCAGGATTCAGTATTACTCTCCTTCCCTGTCTCAAGAAGGAATTCAAATGGTGGGTTTGACAGTTTGCTGTCATCCCAGGCTGGCTATTTCAGCCTCCAGTCCCTTCTCAAGAGCTGTTCACCAATGCAGACATGAGGAAGGGGGGCATTTCTTGGTCACCTGAAGGTTCAGGGTCTTTGGCCTCCCCATCAGAAGTCAGACCATATCAACATCAAAGAGATGAGAGCTCTGATTCTGGCCCTTCGGGCTTTTCATTACATTTTCTCTCCAGGCCCCTTGAAGGTGTACACTGACAACACTGCAGCGATATGGTATGTCAACATACAGGGGTGCAGAGAATCTTACCTCCTCTGCAGGATGGTGCTTCAGGCTTAGGAAGTGGCTGTCAGTTATCAGTTACCTCTTAAAGCAGTATACATTTCTTCAGACCACAGTCTTGTGACAGACTCTCTTGAGCAGGTCAGAAGCATAGGCTCACGAATGGATACTCCATAGAAACGTGTTTCTGGACACTGTCCATTTGTGGGGTATTCCTCAGGTAGATCTTTTTGCCTCCCTTCTGAACAAGTAGCTTCCTCTCTTCTGCTCTAGAGTACTATGCTCTGGTGTGGAAAACAGACACCCATTCCTTTCTTTGGATGAGGAGGTTTCTTTATAATTTCCCTCCTCTTCCTCTACTTCCAAGAATCCTGCAGAAGATACAGCTGGACTCACCAAAAATCTTGCTAGTGACTCCCATTTTTCCAAGACATCTTTTTGTTTCCTTTCATCCCAGGTCTTTAGGTTTGGTTGTTTCTAAGTAAACCATTTCCTTTATTTTTTTCACAGCAAATCTTTGTCTACTTCTATTAGAGCTTATTCCACTAGAGCTGTTGCCTCTTCTGGGGCCTTTTTCAAGGGATTGGACACCTGTTCCATCCTTGAAGCTGCTACTTGGTCTTCAGTGCATACCTTTAATTAGCATTATACGTTGGGTTTGGTTTCTTGGACCAGAGCAGGTTTTGCTGAAACAATTTTATGTGGGTTTGTTGAGGACTGTTCTCAGCCTTCCACCTCCCATTCTGTTTCATGAGTTTTTTACTCTACTTTCTATAATGAATACTCCAACAGTGATATAGAAGGACATAGTACAGTTGTGTAAAATCCAACCATAACAATAGATGTCCATCTCTTCACTGTTGCAGTATTTTTCTCCCTCTCTCCAACCCATTCTTGTTTATTCTACATTTTTCCCTCTGAATGTGCATGGACTCCTTTGTCCTATGGTGACTGTTCTCTTCTGGGGCAGTTCAGTTCTAGGTAGTTACATCCTTACATCCCTTTTATGCCCCATGTTCTGTGAGGGGAGCGGAAATGTGATTTACGTCCAAAACAAGATCCCTTTTAGGCTTTTTTATACTGCCCAAGCATTGGGCTACCCAGGGTGGGATATCCCTTCTGTAATGAATACTGCAACAGTGAACAGAAGGATTTTTACTGTTATGGTAAGATTTTTTCACAACTGTACTTTGTGTCTCTTGTTCTGTGAGATTCCCCTTATTCTGCAATACTTCAACCTTTGTCAGCCCCTCTAAATAATTCCTATTACTTCTTAACCATATCTCTTTTTCTTTTATTTCTACCCTATTTTAAACTCATTTTTCATTTTATCCCACTCACTAAGCTATAACTTCTGAAGAATTTTCTGTCTTCCATAATACCAATCATATGATTTCCTCTACTCATTCCTTAACTCGTTCTGTTTTTTAACAGGTAGGTGAGAAAGTGCCAGTGTGTCATTTTTACTTCATTACCCTGCATTTGTATCCTAGTTTTATTGGTGCATGATCTGAAATAGTCATTGGATGTGTGCTTAGGCTTTCAGTTATATGCACATGTTCCTGTGAAATATATATTTTTATCTTGTCTAACCCAGTTATTGTACATTGGAGAATAATATGCAAATTTTCTCAGTTCGTACTACTGAATTCATGTCTTCCATACAAAATATTGTCATACATGTCTTCAGAAATGTACCCTCTTTTGTTATATTTTCCCTTCTAGGTCCCCCAGATACATCCTCACTGTTGCAAATCAAGTTCCAGTCCTTACCTATAAGTAATACTCCCTGCTAAAAGCTGATTATTTCTCTCAAAATCTTCTTAATAGCAGTTTTAGGTGGAACATAAATCCATGTCAGCATAATCCTCCCTTGCCACATCCCCCTTACTACAACAAATTTACCATTATTGTCTTTTTTCCTCCTCTGTCACTATTAGAGCTCCTCTAGGAATTAGTATAATTACTCCCCTTTTCCTTCATCCATAATATTCTGTTGAATATCCATCCTGAAATCTTATTAATCTAATTCACTGTCCATCCTGAAATCTTATTAATCTAATTCACATGCTTATTTCTTTACATGTATGTTTCCTGTAGCATTGCTATTTGCATTCTGCATTTATTAAAGGAAAGCTCTACCCTAGAACTAAGAAATCAGTTTTTTCTTTCACTCTTTCTTTGTTTCCTGACCTATTTTAACACCTCAAAACCATGCTAAGTGCTTTATTTGTAATTTTAACATGTTTTCCACAACATGGCTACCAATGGGGCTTGATGTATAAATGTGATCTTGTTCTCCCTCAAATGTGATCTTGTTCCTTTCTCTTTCCCATAATGCCTTGTATGATTCATGCCAGACAAGTAACTGTGAATTCCCATACCCTTGACATATAATGGGATTTGTATGAGTCATTGTTATCTTTTTTACTTTCTGTAAAAGGACTGCTTTTTTCTGTCTCTAATCACCATCATTTGTGTTTGGCTCAGAGCTTGTTTTTCACTCTGCTTAGAAATTATCCTGCTACATCCAGAAAAGTAGCTAAATTGCTGGTCTTTGTGCAGGATTTTCTTTTGTAGTTCAAGAGGATTTGATTCTGCAATGCTTTGTCAATGCAGTGACAGTTTTAACACCTCTGCAGTAGTGTGAGGGGAGGGGACTGTCAATTCCTCTCTTACATTTTTGTCTAAACATGTTCCAAAATAGTATGTGTAGTGTAGCCATTACGATAAGAAGTTATTCTTCAGAACTATTATACATGACAACCTTTTTGAATGTGTATTTCCAAATTTTGTGCTACATGCATACACTAATGTTTGGCTGGTTGATCTTATATACAGATATTTATTGCCATCTCCATTTGAGCCAATGTCGCATTTTTCAAGATGTTTTGTTTTAATGAACACCCTCAAACCTTTTCAGAAAACCATCATAACCTATTAACTTAGAAGAAACACACAAACCTATGTACATTTTTAGAAAAAGGAATGTTAACCCTCCGAATAGGAACAGTTACCCCAAATTGATAGCTGCACCCATAGGCGTTACCTAACCTAAAATTAAGGTTATCCATGCTAAAATGCATGATCTGAAGTAGTTAACTTAATTTGATCATCAACCTGTGGGTTCTGGATCCAATACGGATCCAAGCCGGCAGCTTACCAAGCTAAAGATCCGAGCTCCAAGCTCCTCCCCCTTACCCATACTACACTGCAACCTCCTTCCAATCCTCAGATCTCATTTGCCGCGGCTTCGCCAGCAATAGATTTCTGAGCTACAGGGAGGTTAGTTAGAGTTTATCTAGCTTCCAGTCTGTGTGTGCCCTTTTTCTATGCTAAACAGTACCATAACCCCCCCTTATTCTCCCCGTTTTTTTGTGTATAGACATTGTTGTTATTTGTAGCGTAGAAAGTTGCTAAACTTTCCATTGTGTAGGCCTCCCTTCCTGCTCTTAGTGTGTGTGTGTCTGCCTCTGACTTAGCTTTTCTAAGCAGGTATGTCAGAATGTCAGAAACTAACTTTCTCTAAGTGCACAGAGTGTGGCCATAAGCTATCCCTGGCCAATGGCCGCACTCTGTGCGTAGTTTGTTTGGGGGTGGCGCATTTATCATCCGGCTGCAAAATTTATGCGTCCTTTAACCCCCGGGCCCTGCGGGATCGCAGGACCAAGCTGAATCAAGCGGGTCTTTTACCCGCAGAGTCAGCTACTTCTGCTGCTTCTTCCTCTTCTTCAGTCATGGCTGTGGCTGTTCAGCCTTCCAGCCCTCCTCCCCTGTCCGGGACTCACACTCCCACCTCTAAACAGAGAGAGAGAGGCCAAGAAAGACAAACATAGAGAGAAAAAGAGAGAGACAGAGACAGGGTGAGGGGTTGCAAGAGGTAAGCTGACTCGGATCTGCTGGCCCCTCCCACTAAGGTGTTATTGTCTCCAGGAAAAAGTGCGAGGCTGTCTTCCCCTCGGCTCCGTTCTCCACGATTCTACCTAGAGCCAGAGGAGGAGGCTCTGCCCACTTCGAGGTCATCCTCGCATTGGCCCTCCCAGCTGGTGTCGATGACATCCTCGAGGTCTACTAGGAGCCTCTCTGAAGCTGATATGGACCGGATGATGAGAAGGTTCCTGCAAACTTAATTGCAGATGGGAGTGTTGCTGCCCCCCCCCAGCCGGAGCGGGGAGTTCGGCCCCGACATTTGCCCTGATAGCTCCTTCTCTGATCCACCCTCAGGTTTCGGAGTCTATGGATCCGACGAGCCCTAGAGTCGGGGGTTCGGCGCAAATGGTTCCTCCTACCTCGACACCGGCCATGTCCTCAAGCCTGTCGGATGCCCTGTTGGATCCGAGCTCTCGGAGCCAAGATCTGGGCGTCATATCAGAGGGGATGAGTGTGTCGTCGGCCCTGTTGTGGTCAGGGCATACCATCTCCTTGGGTCCAGCTGTGCCAGCCTCGGCTCCGATCCGAGGGGTGTGGCTTCTCACACCACCAGCTTCAGGGAAGCCGGTTCCCCTTCTGCTTTTGACATTGTGAGAGTGTTCTCTCTGGAGGATTGAGACCCCTCACTCTTTCCTAGGAGTCCGCCCCTGCTCCCTCACAACTGAGTTTGTCTTCCATCATCCAGTCCTCCCAGGGACAGCCTGTATCTGGTATGCCCCAGACAGTTCCCCTTGAGGAATATGAGATGGTTTGCGAGCCATCCCCGGAGAGTCTCCCTGAGGAGGCCCCTCGCAAATGTCAGTGCAAAAGGAGGCACTTGGACTCCTCTGAGTCCCTCACTGAAGATACTGACTTGGAGGAAGGAGAAGGTTCCCCCAGATCACCCCCCTGAAGACGTCTCCTTCAGAGACATAATGGAAATTCTTAGCCAGAGGGGGGGGGGTTGGTCTGCCCAAAAACCTTCCTCGGACAAGTCAGTATTTCTGGAGGCATTCGATACAGGCCCATCTACCTCTTGGGTGTACTGCCCCGGTTGACCTCTGGTGGACCTTATTACCACCAGAGCATGGAAAGAACCGGACACTGTAGAGCCAATACCCAAATAGCCTGACAAGGTATTGAGCCCTCCTGCGGACAAAGCCACTTGGAGTAAGGGTTCCCCAGTTGATGCCATGGTGGTGGCGGTGGCCACCAAAAAGGAACTCGCCCAGGAATGTTCCTCGGTCCATCCCCTGGACAAGGAGTCCAGGACGATGGATTGTCTTGGAAAGCAGACTTTTGCTTCAGCCACCTTTGCTATAAGGGCGCTGAATTACATGGCCCATGTAATCAGACTGCAGCATGACCTTGTGAAAGAGTACACTGAGTCTCCCCCGGAGTCCATTTCAGCTGAGGATAAACAGACATTCTCGGCTCGTATGGCCACTCTCAAGTCTGTGTCAAATACGTCTATATGTTTACTCGCTCATGCCACCGAGGGAGCTGCTAGGGTAGCTGGGTCCGGTATTGCCATGAGGCATCACGCCTGGCCCTGGCTTTGCAATTTTTCAGAACCTTTCAAGGCGTCCTTCGCTAATGCTCCTTTTGACATTTCGACCCTGTTCAGGAAGACCGTTCGAGATACGCTTGTCCAGAGTGAGAAGGATGGGAAAACGCTGTCAGCCGTCGGTATCTGCTTCTCTAACCCTCAAAGGTGTTTCTCCAGGAACCAGCATGGGCAAAAGAAGCTGTGGTTCCGGAAATCTCAGTAGTCCCGGAACACTCAGGACTCCTTCTCCCGCAGAGGCAGAGGGGGACAAGGTGGACGCCGGCCCAGAGGCAGAGGGGGACTGAAGAACTTCGGGTCATGGGAACCTTTTTCCGACTGACCTGCGCAGCAGCCCTGAGGGGTTTCCAGACTGCTCCTCTCTAGAGGCAGTCAGGGGGTGCTTCTCGAGGCTCCTAACCCAGTGGGAGTCCATCACATCAGATCGCTGGGTGCTTCGAATAATATACAGAGGCTATTCTATTCCCCTTCATAAACAACCCCCTTTGCACAAGGCGCTTCCTGGACATCCCACTCACTTAAAGAGAGGCAGCAGCTTTGGAGATAAGAAAGCTGCTAGAGAAATGAGCAATCCAGCGAGTGCCCCCAGACCAGTCCGAATCAGGCATCTATTCCAGGTTCTTTTTGGTGCCAAAAAAGACAGGGGACTTAAGGCCGATTCTAGACCTATCCTCAATGAACCTGTCTGTTGCCAAGAAAAAGTTCTGGATGGTCACTCTACAATCTATCCTGCCCTTCTTGCAGGAGGAAGACTGGATGTGCTTGATAAACCTCAAGGATGCGTACTAACATATTTTGATGGACAAGCAATCCAGGAGGTTCCTCCGCTTTCGGCTAGGAGCCAGTCATTACCAGTTCAGGGTCCTATCCTTCGGTCTCACCACAGCCCCCAGGGTTTTTACTAAGGTCATGGCAGTCGTAGTGGCCCACCTGAGGCTTCAGGGCATTCAGGCCTTTTCGTACCTGGACAGCTTGCATCTCACTGCCTCCACCAGACATCATCTTGTACTAGCCAGGGATTTCTTTCTTCAGTTGTCTACCTGGCTGGGGATCACGATAAATCTCAAGAAGTCTTCTTTCCAACCTGTTCAAATTCTAGACTTCATAGGAGCAAGAATAGACTCTCTTCAGGCCAGGATATTTTTAACTCCAGACAGACTTCACAGCCTGGCCCTTCACATATTGGTGCTCCTTCAGTCTCCTGCACTCCCAGCAGAGTTAGTCCTGAGTGCCCTAGGATCCATGGCAGCAGCTATAAATCTGATTCCTTGTGCACTTCTGCATATGAGAGTGTTACAGTGGACGTTACAAGTTCAGTGGCCTCTACTACATCAGTCTCTAGACTTTCCGATTCCTCTGAGCTGAGTGTGCAAAAATTCCCTCATGTGGTGGCTTCAGTCCCAGGAATTGTGAGAAGGACACCCTTTTGTTTCACTTCCGCCCCAAGCAACGGTGACCACGGACACCTCCCATTTAGGGTGGGTGGGGGTACTGCTCGGGCAGGACTGTCCAAGGCACGTGCACTCAGAGCTTGACCATTCTGCATATAAACGTTCTAGAGATGAGAGTAGTCCTTTTAGCGTTGCAGGCCCTTCATGCCTCTCTTCCTCTGGGAACTATTGTTATCCAGTCAGACAATATGTCAGTGGTCTGGTACATCAACAAACAGGGGGGAACCAGATCTTATCCACTTTGTCGAGAGGCCATGAGAGTGTGGGAATGGGCGATCTCCACCATCTGCTTTCTGATAGCAATGTACTTTCTGGGTCTGTCCAACATCTTGGCAGACAAATTGAGCAGAACTATCCTTTCGCCTTACGAGTGGTCTCTGAACGCTTATGTAGCGGAAAAGATCTTCCTCAGGTGAGGTCAGCCTTGCTGTGATCTCTTCGTATCGCCATCCAACACAAAGTGCAGTGGGTTTTTCGCTCTAATTCCCCCGACGGGGGAAGCCCCCAGAGACGCTCTTGTCCATGCTTGGCCACCTGGTCTTCTTTATGCGTTCCCTTCGCTTCCACTCATGACAAAATTTGTACAGAAAGCCCATCGGTTGGGGAGCAGAGTTATCGTCTTAGCACCATTCTGGCCTCATCAAGTTTGGTTCCCTTGCCTGCGGTCTCATCTCCTAGCTCTGACCTGGATCTTGGATCCCATTCCGGATCTTATGCATCATCCCTCAGAAATTCTTCCTCAGAATCTGGACAGCCTGAAACTCACAGCTTGGTTACTCCAGTTCCCTTAGTTGCTAGGACTCCCGGTATCTCTTCCTCAGTTAAAGCCATCCTGGTAGTGGCAGATAAGTCCTCTACCAAGAAAGTTTACAGTAGTAAATGGAAACGTTTTTCCATTTGGGCTTCGCAGAGAAATCTGGACCCCTTTACTGGTCCCAGTGGTGTTAGACTTTTTGCCTCATATTTTCCAGCAAGGGGCCAGCTCTTCCACAGTGAAAGTACAGCTGGCAGCTATTTCCCATTTTCATGTAGGGGAAAATTCAGGCTCCCTAGCTGCTGCCAGAATTTACAAAACTTTTTTGAAAGGTACTTTTCTTCTGAGGCCTCCTGTTAAGAATCCTTCCTCTACGTGAGATTTGACTTTAGTTCTTCAGGCCTTAGACACACCCCCATTCAAGCCTGCAGCATCAGTTTACTTGAAATTCTTGTCATGGAAGACGGACTTCCTGGTGGCTATTACTTCAGCCAGGAGAGTGTCGGAGCTTCAGGCACTGTGTATGAAATCCCCATACCTAGTTTTTCACAAGGATAGGGTATGTCTCAGGACTAACCCATCTTTTCTTCCTAAAGTTGCTTCTGAGTCAAATATTAATCAGTCGATTAATTTGCCTGTATTTTTCCCTAATTTTCAAAATAAAGGGGAATATGAACTCAATTTGCTTGATGTGCACAGGCAATTTCATTTTTATTTGCTTAGGTCCAAACCTTTCTGTAAATCGGACCAGCTTTTTGTTTCCTTTGCTAGGCCCTTTTTTGGGAAAACCAGTTTCAAAAGTGACTATCGCTAAGTAGATTTCGCTTTGTATTTTACAAGCTTATAGAGAACTTGGATTACCAGCACCAGAAGGGGTCCATGCTCACTCCACCTGTTCTGTGGCTACTTCGGCTGCATTCTGGTCTAGAGTTTCCCTGGACGATATCTGCTCAACAACTACCTGGGCCTCCTCTCACACCTTCATTACTCATTATAAGCTAGATTTGGTGTCTAGAGGTAGGGCTTCCTTTGGCTCTGCAGTGCTCCAGAATATTCTTCCTTAAGGGCCTCCCAAGATTCAGGTAGCTGGGGACTCCATCCCACAAGTTGATGATCAAATGAAGTTAACTACTTCAGATAAAGAAATTATGTGCTCACCATAATGTTCCATCTGAGTAGTTAAACTTAATTTGTCAGCAACCTTCCCCCTGACCTTGATAGTTATTTCTGTGTTTGGGCTCAATGTTCTGAATTTGGCGAGCCTGATGTATGAGTTCAGGTCAGGTCTTTTTGGTTTAGATTGTTGGTTTTCACATTGTTAGGTGGCAAACTCGATCTGAGGATTGGAAGGAGGTTGCAGTGTAGTACAGGTAAGGGGGGGGGGGAGCTTGGAGCTCAGATCTTTAGCTTGGTAAACTGCCGGCTCAGATCCATAATGGATCTGGAACCCATGGGTTGCTGACAAATGAAGTCTATCTACTCGGATGGAACGTTATGGTGAGTACATAACTTCTTTTTACAGCCCATGCTCCCACTTGCACAGATTGCAGTCGGTTCTTTTCATATCTCTGTTTCCCTTCCAGATGTGAGAAACAGCATTTATGCCTTTAGAAAGCATTAATGTTTACCCTTAAAAAAAGTGTACTGGTTATATTTAAATAAAAGTAAATACTATACCGTTCTATTAAATGCGCTGAATTATTAAGGCTGTTAGGGAAGCTGCTGTCTGTTATTTACTTCAAATAATTTCAAACTTTATTTTTTACTGAAGTGCTTACCCTTGAACCTTTAAATTTTACATTTCCCTCAGGAAACATTGCTCAGAACTCTTAAGATTAATTGCTTGCACCTGTAGATTTATTTTCATGGAAACATAAGAACCAAATGTACAACTGCCTTTAACTGTAGACTTATTAACTCCCACTGAACTTTTGCTAAAGGAAAAAGAAAACAGGCTAATGTCATTGTATATGTAAGAAGCTTGGCACTTCTCATGGCATTCATCATTTTGTCTTATTTTTTAAGCCTACTTGCTTACAGAAAAACACTTACTTTCAGATTAAGCCAGTGGCATTAATCCAGATATTTATCTATGCAAAAGAAGAGAAAATATCTAATTTCTACATATCATATAATATAATATAATATAATATGCGCACTTTCACAACCCATCCCCCACCCCAGCATCCCAAGATTCCAGTATATTAACTTAAAACTTGTTTTTGGCCAGCCTTTTTTTCTATTTTTAAATTATAAAGCATATATTTCTTAAAACTAAAAAAGTACCTGTCTGCGTTAATATCGTTGTCATATACAGCATTCACTGAAAAGAATCAGCCTCACCCCCAAATGTAATGTACCTCTGTCTACATACTAGACATATCTGGTTTACTATGTAACATGCATGTTATATCATGACATGTTTATGCAAATACTATTAACAACAAAAATTGTTTTAGTTACAGTTACTTTTTCCCTTTTATTGTCCTTTTAAACATTAATGACATAAGGTGGAGTATATTCTTTGCAGTCCACCCACAAGTTTATCAAAGTCAGCAAAAGTCCAATCTTTCTCAAACACATTTTCTTGCAAAGATGTATTTCACAAATGTGATTGATAGTCTTAAATTATTCAGTAATTTCTGTGTTGCTGGTCTTCTTCTGTTCATCTCTATCTCCTAACACCAGACTCTAGTTCAAGTCCAAGGTACTCTTTGATTCTTTTTGTCAACTCCTATGTTTTTTTCTGTCTCTCAAGCATTTTCCTTTGTAACATTGAAAATGTTTCACTGATACCGTCTCTCTATGACCTTTATTCTCAGAAGAATGTGAAGTAGAGCCCCCTTCTGTTTGATGGATCACTTTTTGTTGGATAAACTTTTGTATTTCCTCCTTAACCTGTACTGTAACAAAAAAATCTGTTTGATCCTCCAGAAAAATTATTCTGAATACTGTTGGATAAAGCAGGAGCCTGAGTCTCACACCTGCCTCTCGACATTCCTTGAAGGCTGGTGTAAATTTGCTTCTCTTCTGCTTGGTGTACAGTGAATAATTATTTTCCATAAACATTCTACTGTTGCCAGTTTTTAATACTTTGCCCTTCTGCCACACTTTTGTCCGGGTCAACTCTTTCTACTGATATGATTACATCCTCACTAATACAGGTTTTGGCTGCTTTCTCATGAGCAGGTTTGGAGTGTGCAGTCAATGTGCCCTTTCAATTAACAAATCTTGCTGTTAAATACCAGATGTCCTTCTATTCCTATGTTGCAGTATTCTAGGTGTGGGATTTCCTGCCCTCAGGCGACTCGTGCATCGGCTTCTATACAAAAGCTTCAGCTTGGCTGCTGTAGTGTGCGTGGGACGTCACACATAGGGCCATAAACCAAGGGGCCTTAAATGTGACGTCTGCATGCACAATCCTCAGAACTTTTCAGCCGCAGACGACATTCGCATTGTATGATCACTTCTTCACAGACGTCACATCTTAAAGATAAGTAGCCCGTTGAGTTTCAAATTTTCTTATTTTTGATGATAGTTTAATTTAAACGCTTGGTTGTTGTAGCCTTTAGCTGATGTCAGGAAAAAAGGAAAGTGCCAATGCGGGCGCCAGATATCCATAAGGACGCCCATGACAGGTGGGTTTTTTGTCTAGGCTGTGAACACAATCACTCCTCCTGTGCTATTTGTCAATCATTTGTGCCTAAGACCTTGCGCAGCCTTCTAGCCATGTTAAATCTCTACCTCGAGAAGCATCGGCTCAAACGGTTAGCCCTTAGGATGGATCCTGCATCGGAGGCCGCACCTGAACCTGCGCACAAGAAGGCCAAGGTTCCTAGGCCTTCTTTGACTGCTTTTCTGCTTCCCGACGCACCTCCAACTGCCGATCTAGGGTTTGAGGTGCGCTCGGAGGATCTGTCGACTGCAGCGGCATCCCTCGAGGAAGCCGTTTCACAGCCGACGACAGGCACGTCCTCAGAACTCACTCAGACATCGACACCCGTCGAGGGGGAACCAGTTTCAGTGGTACCTCCGGCAGGAATCCAGACTTCAAATGTGCTAATCTCCAGATGTGACACCTGGTCACTCTCTACTTCCTCTCCTGCCAAAAAGAAGCAGAAAACTAAACATATCTCCTCTTCTTCAGAAGTCACACCGGCTTGGCAGGCCTTCACTTCCTCTCTCATGCAGGTCTTCATGGCCCTTAGGGCTTCAGCTACAGCCACTTCCACCATGCCTTTCCTGAGCCCTAGGCCTGTCTCTGCTTCTTCCCTCCTATGCATAACCCCTCAGGCCAGGAAAGAAGAACATGACTCTTCTTTCTCTTCATCAGAGGAGTCCATGTCTTATGTTTCCCAGATTGCCCCCCCCCCCCAGGAATATTACTCTCTGGATGAGGAATCTTTGGAGGCGGACTCTCCCCTGGAGGACATTACTTTTGGTGAGACCATTACCAAGATGAAGGATTACTTTAAATGGGACACTTCCCAAATGACTGTAACCCAAAGAAAGGTACTTTGAACTGTTGCAAGTGGAAACACCCTCCCCTTTAGCAGTTCCCCCTCTTCTGCCTGATTACGTGGATGCCTTCAATGTTGCCTCTAAGGCCCCTGACTCCCAGCCTCCGGCCCCTAAGCACTCTAACTGCTTCTATAAAGTACCAGAGGACCACAAATTCTTAGTTAAGCCACCCTTGGCGGACCCAGCTGTTTTTGCCACCACGACAGATAAGCAATCTAGACTGCTGCCCTCTGCCTTCCAACTACCCACTGATAAAGACAGTAAGTGCATGGATAGGATGGGGAAAAAGGTGTACACTTCTTCTACTTTGGCTTTCAGAGCCATAAATTATCAGAACCACATGACCAAGTATGCATTAGACTTGGTCTCTCAAGCCTCCTCCTTGCTGGCTTCCTTGCCTGACAGTCCCATCAAGACAGACATATCATCCAAACTTTCCTTGGCCCAACAGGTAGCCAGACACTGCATAAAGTGCAGCTACGATGCTGCAGAAACATCCGCCAGGTCTGCTGCATCTGCTTCAGCCCTCATGAGGTACTCATGGCTAAGACTCCAGAACCTCCCCGAGGACTTCAAGGCTAAAATCCTGGACACCCCTCTGGACCACAATGTACTGTTCGGTAAACAATCCACTGACCTTTTTTAAAAGTCTACAAGAAAAAAGCAAAGAACTCTGGGCACCATAGAGCCTGTTCCTCCAGGACAAGAAGGTCCCCAAAAAAGATTGCCCCTGGAGATCCATCTTAGATCTGTCCTTTCTAAACCTACATTTTCAGGTACCCTCCTTCAAAATGCTCTCTCTCTCTCTCTCTCCCCCCACCTTGCTGCCACTCATTCCAGCCAAGGCCTTCATGGTCACCATAGACCTAAAGGAAGCCTACCTGCACATACCCATCAGGAGGTCCCACAAACAGTTCTTGCATTTCTCTGGCCCTTCCTCTCATTTCCAATTTACTGCCTTGCCCTTTGGTTTATCTATGGCCCCTGGGGTCTTTACAAAGTGCCTAGCCCCAGCCATTGCCTTCTGCAGAGCTCAAGGGATACAAATTTACCCTTATCTGGACGACATCCTGATTCTGGCAGAGTCCAGGGATGCCCTATTAAAGCATGTACATTTCACCATGTCCCTTCTGCAGAACCTAGGATTCACCATCAACCTCCCCAAATCCTCTCTGATCCCAAGCCAAGACAAGATTTTCCTCAGCTGCATAATCGTTACAGACACAATGAAGACCTTTCTACCTCAGGACAAGGTTCTGTCTTTAACTTCCCACTTCCAGGAAGTTCTACTATCCCGAAAGATGACGGCAAGGCATTTTCTTCGTCTCCTGGGTTTGATGGCAAGAATGCACATGCGCAAGCTGCAGTGGTTCCTGAAGAACACCTACATCCCCTAGAGCAGGCCATCCTCCTCCTTCCCTGTCTGAAAACAGAAATCAACTGGTGGATCCAGCAAGTGAAATTAAACTTAGGGCTCCCACTACAGCCCCCCACCCCAACCCAAGTTATGTATACAGATACCTCAGATTCAGGTTGGGGAGCAACTCTGGCCTCTTACAAGATTCAGGAAAAATGGCATCCCTCTCTTCGGGCCAAACACATCAATATCAGGGAAATGACAGCCATTTTCTTAGCTCTACAGACCTTCACTTTCCATCTGGTTCCAGGGGTACTCCAGATTGTCACCGACAACATCACGGTGATGTGGTACCTCAACAAGTAGGGAGGAACAAAGGCCTATCAGCTGTGCAGTCTATCCCTGCCGATGTGGGACTTAGCCTCCCGGGTCCCGGCTCAACTTAGTCCTGCAAGCGGTCTACATCTCCTCACAGGACAATCACCAAGCAGATCTCTTGAGCAGGACCTCCTCGCCTCAACATGAATGGATACTGAATAGGGAGGTCTTCTTAGACATAGTCCACCAGTAGGGTGCTCCACAAATAGACCTGTTTGCCTCCCCCCAGAACAGACAATTGCAAAACGTCTGCTCAAAAACAGACTCCCCTCTAGCATGGAGAGTGGATGCTTTCAGCATCTCTTGGGAGGGGAAGTTCCTTTATGCCTTCCCCCCATTCCCACTGATTCAGAAAGTCCTCTTGAAAATTCAGAAAGACAAACCAAAAATCTTGTTAGTGACTCCCTACTGGCCAAGGCAGTACCGGTTCTCCCTACTTCACAAACTACCCAAGGGCAATCACTTCAAGTTACCCTATAAGATGGACCTACTGTCACAAGACAAAGGAACTCTCTTACACCCACAGGTACAGATGTTGTCTCTGACTCTGTGTGTGATAAACTTTTGATTCCTTTCAAACACCACTACTCAGAGGACATGCTTTCAGTCCTAAGGAAGGCAAGGAAACCTACCACCAGAAAATCTTACTTGGCTAAATGGGAAAGATTTGCAAAATGGTGTCTGCAAAAGGGAAGGGACCCCAGCTCCGTCAAGGTTCCCCTGGTTCTAAACTACTTGTGTCAATTGATAAAAAGTGACCTTTCTTATTCTTCTGTAAAAGTACACCTCTCGGCCACATCAGCCTGCCTGCCCCTGGAGCCCCCCCTTGCTGGCCAGGCTCGATGTAAAGGCTCTTCCTTAAAGGGTGTCTAGCACATGAGACCACCTAGGAAACCTATCTCTCCTCCTTGGAACTTTAAGTACATTTTAGAGAAATTAACCCAACATCCCTTTGAACCAGCCAGGCCTTCCTCCTTACAGATGTGTACATGGAAGACGGTCCTTCTGCTGGCTATCACTTCAGCCAGAAGAGTGTCAGAACTGCAGGCTCTAATGGCCTGTCCCCCCCTACACCGTCTTCCACAAAGACAGGGTGTTCTTGCGAGCCAACTCCTCCTTTATGCCCTAAAGTATAAAATGATCTCTCTCTTAACCAATCCATTTATCTGCCCACCTTTTTTCCCTTACCCACTAATGAAGGGGAGAGGATATTGCACTCCCTGGATGTGCACAGACAACTTAGATTCTACCTGCAAGGCCACCAGAAAGACTAACCAGCTCTTTGTCTCCTTCCACCCCAGAGCCCTGGGCAAGGCAGTCTCCAAGCAAACCATTGCATGCTTGATCAGGAAAGCTATTTGCTTCTGCTACTCTCACCATGAAAAGGAACCCCCTAGGGGAATCAAGGCCCATTCCACTAGAGTTGTGGCCACCTCAAGGGCCTTCATGAAAGGCTTAGACCCAGCATCCATTTTGGTAGCTGCCACCTGGGCCACTATCCACACCTTCACCAAGCATTACAAATTGGACCAAGTTTCCAGAGCTAGGAAAGGTTTTGCAAGGACAATCCTGCATCTACCACCACCCTCTCATCTTCTTAAGCTGTGGTATGCTGCCACACCTAGAATACTAAAACATAGGAATAGAAGGAGGGTCTGTATTAAAACAGCGAATGCCATTTCATCAACCTTTTTTCAGCAAAAGCTGAAAATGTCGACACCTCAGAACAGTGATTTCTTTCCTAGGGAAAGAAATTGCTGTTCCAACCAAAAAAAAAATAAAAAACAGTAAACACATCCAAACACATACATGTGTACCTTAACCCTAATTCTACCCCCCCCCAAAAGTAAACAACTGAAAACACATATGCACGTAAAAGCAAAACAAAAGTAAACATTTTAAAACATATGCACTTACCTTAACCCGCACTCAAACCCTAAGGTCAGTAACTGTTGCACATTTACGTAAACAGTTCCAAACACATACACACGTACCTTAACCCTAATTCTACCCCCCAAAGCAAAAGTAAACAGCTTAAAACACATATGCACTTAACTAAAGCTACATCTAACACAAAAAAAAAAACAGTAAACACTTTCATACATATGCACTTACCTTAACCTGCACCCTAACCCTAAGGTCAGTAACTGTTGCACATTTACGCTCGGGAGCTATACCGGACAAGGGACCACACTACAGTGCAGAACACGGCAAAGCAACGGAGCGGTCAAGCGACTTCTTTCCCAGGGAAAGAATTCACTGAACAGCCGCTTCACTGTTTTGCCTGTTCACTCTTTAGGTGTCGATGAAAACGCATTCGACAAAGTGTGTTTTCGTCGTTCTAATAGCAACCCTAGAAGGATATAGAATAGTTGTGTAAAATCTTACCATAACCATAGATGTCCTTCTCTTCCATGTTGCAGTATTCCATCCCGCCCACCAGTCCCCCCAGCTCTTATACCTTCCTGTTCTACTTACATTTCAGTAGGTCTCCAAGTCACACACCTGTAAACAACTGACACACCTCCTGCTGGGCCTTATTCTCTGCCTACTGACCTTCAAGTTCTGAGGATTGTGCATGCAGATGTCACATTTAAGGCCCCTTGGTTTATGGCCCAATGACGTCCCACGCACACTACAGCAGCCAAGCTGAAGCTTTTGTATAGAAGCCGACTATGAGTCGCCTGAGGGCAGGAAATCCCACACCTAGAATACTGCAACATGGAAGAGAAGGACATCTATGGGTCTGGTAAGATTTTACAACTATTCTTTCAGTTACTTATTTGTGCTTTCATAAAATTAATAGTCTGTTCCTTCTAGTTTCTTTGGTATAGCAGAAAATCTAATTTTTTTTCTCTGCATGCCCTTTGTTCTAGCTCTGCCATTTTTTTGAAACAGGTATTCTTGAGGAGTGTCATACTCAACCAGCCTTTTCTTCATTTCAGCCTCTGATTTTTGCAGTTTTATCAGTTTATCTGAATAGCTAGTTACACTTCTTCTAATTTTCCAGCCTTTTGTTATTTCAGTCGATATACTTCTTCAGAGTTTCATTTATTTTACTCAGCTTTGAGTACATTTGATTTATTTTCCCCTCTAAATTACTATATGCTGAACTAAAATGAACTTTTTGCTGAATAGCTATAGGGTTCTACCCAGTCACCGTTTTCTCTTCATCTTTTCTAGTTGATTTTCCTTCAGGTTCTCTAAATTTCTTCTTTGCAGGCATCCAAGTAGTGTACTTACTAGTCACTATCTTAATTTTACTCCAGCTGACAGAATTCTTAGCTCTTACATATCAGTTTCTTTTTCACACTGGGAGAGCTGAGGTTAAACTCTTGATCAGTGTGCTGCCATCTTAGAAGTAGAGGATGTTTTTATTTTGATGGCTGTAATTTCTGCTAGAAGAATTTCATAACTGTAGGCACAGATGTGCAAAGGAACATTTCTGATTTTCCATAAGGATATGGACTCCCTGTGTACCAAACCTTCCTTTTACACCCTAGGTTGTGACATAGATTTATATAAATCAGACCATTCACCTCCCTGTCTTTTTTCTGAACCTTCAGAATGTAGGGCAGAGCTCTGCATGCCCTAGGTGTACATAGACAGCTCAGATTTTACCTGTGCAAAACAGAAGAGTTAAGAAAATATGACCTTTTTGTTAGTGTTACTAAGGGCATGGAGGGGAGGCCAGCAAACAAACTGACTTTATCCTTGTGGCTGACACACAGTATCTGCAGTTGCTATTCTGCCTATGGAATGCTTATACTAGGACATGTTGTTGCACATTCTGTTAAAACCACAATAACAGCTGCCACAGTTACCTCACGAGCCATATTAGCAGGAGCTGTCTGGTCCTCTTTCCATACCTTTTCAAGGTATTATAGCCTGGGAGTTGTTTCTAGGAACAAAGCAGGGTTCACTTTTGCCACCTTGCAAGGCCTGCTCTTCTAAGAGTTTCAGACCAGGGAAATCCTTCTACGTAACACACCTCATCACAAAAAGGTTCTCATCCAGGAAAAAAGAGGTCATTGTTCCCCTCTACTCGACACTCATTAGACTCATTATAGAGTACAACTCCCCTTTTGGAATCTACCTCACAAAACATCTGCAGCAGCTGGAAAGACCACAGAAGTACCTCACAAAGAGGATTACTGGCTTCAAACAGATGATCTACACTGACTGTCTCAAAAAACTCCAGCTTTACTCCGTAGCATATCGCCTACTTCGTGGTGATCTCTGCCTAACATATAAAGCTATGTCAGACCCAGAGCTGTTGGACATGCTACACCTAAAGTAATCCCAATCCCTCTGAGCTACACGCTCTAGGGACTTAAACCTTGTCACCACAATAAACAGGACATGCTGGAGGGATAGATTCCTGTCCCAAAGACTTCTCATACTCTGGAACAAGCTACCCATCTATGTCAAGCAAAGTTCCTCATTAGCACTCTTCAAAAAAAATCTTGATGAGTGGATGGGAAATAGGAAATACACCCCGGGGATCACTTCTGTGGCTCTTCTTGACAGGGGCACAGAAAAATAACTTTCTTGGGTGGCGTAAGCCAGGGAACCTTGTTGGCTAGGATTACTTAGGCCTTTGGGCCGATAGCCTAGTACCTACCTGTGAACCTACCTATGAGGACTAAAGCAGTGAATAGTTCAGTAAATATAGTATAGTGGTATTAAGAACTTACCATGGTTGTAGATATTCGAGTATATTCACTGTTGCAGTCCAAATTCATAAATACCTTCCTAGCTCTTTTTTCCTTCTTGGAACTTCTTGGGTTAAAGTGGGTCCCATTTTCTTTCCTAGCCACCACTTTCTTCTAATCTTCATACCAAGCCACTTGATTTCTGTATCTTGCACAACACCCTGCAGAGGGAGATTGAGGGTCTCTGGGGTGAACCTGCTTGTCAGTGGTAGAGCATATCTCTGTTTGTCCATTCATAGTCTGGTGCTTGATAAAGGCTTCTAGTTCAGCCAGAGTAAGAAAGACGTGAAAATGGCCCTTCTTTTACCTTTGAGATCCTTGCTTCTGAAGGGAGGAGGTAGCCATCAGCATTCTTGTATCTGAGGGGGAAGGAGCTGGCTTAAGCAGCTGGGGGAAGTGTTGACCTATTGTCTGCCTACTGGCAGGATATCCCACATATGACAGCTGCAGCAGTGAATGCACATGAACATCTACAGTTATGCTAGGTTCCTAACTCGTGTGCTTTCTTCAGTTTTGAGGTAAATGTATCTTCTTCATGAGAGTCTCAATTCATTAAGTGTTGAAAGCAGTTGTGTACTAGAAACAGATAAACTACCAATAATGTTATGATACAAGGAAATAAGACATTATGAATGACTTGTAATTTGATTTCACTAGGGTATGCCAGGGCCTCATGGGAATCCAGGATTACCAGGACCTCCAGGACCCAAGGTAAGTAAAGTCACAGAATATCTTTATGAATCTTGTAAAGCATATTTGTGTCAGGGTCTGCATAAAATGTTTTGCACTAAATTCATGGTAAGGTATTAAGCAGGAGTGAAAAACAGAGTATGGATGATTGATAATTGACATGGCAGGTTGACCTACAACTTTTTCATATGTCATTAAAAAGGAGTAAAGCTGATTTGATAAAACATTCTGTCTTCTGCTGATTAAAAAAAAGGAGTGCATTAATGTCTAGGAGCATCTACTGTTTATATTCTTGTATTCTGGGAAGCATTCCAAAAATAAAAAAAAATACTTATTGCACTGCTTGATCAATGTAATATGACAAAAAAAAGTTTATGTCATGGCAGTTTGGTTACGTAAATACTTTCTGGTTTCAGAAATATAATCCCCAGTGAAAATAAAAATAAAGCTGTCTATTGTGTTTTGTACTTTACTTACACAAAATAAGTGCAAAGTTTTAATTAACTGTATAGAAGGACATCAACTATGTATCACATTCTGGATGCTATGGTTTGTCTGTATGTCCATTCTTAATGGTCAAAAAAAAAAAAAACTTCCTCCAGTCAACAGTACATCAGTAAAAGGGTATCTGATGTTGTTATTTTCATTCATTCCTCTACTGATGGGTCTCAGATCTTATCTTGGATCTGACTCGGCTGCTTATACTAGACTCACAGATCCAGCTTTCAAGCTCCTCCCTTTACCCACAGTGCCCCACCATCCTGATATGCCTTAGATCTCATTTGCCACCATTTCTTTCAGACGTGGATTTTCTGGTCTTGAGCTAGGTGCTTAAATAGGAATCTTTATATTTTTATTTATGAGTTTTTTAATTTATAATATCATTTTTTCCCTTTGCCTTTACAGTGGATTTTTCAGAATCTTGAAATCTTTTTTCAGATTTTTCAAACTTATTTTCTAGTTAGGCCTTTCTACCTTTATGAGCATAGTCTTCGAAATACCATTGTGGGTATGCTATCTCTCTTCTTTCTGTCTACCCAGCTATATGGAACTTCTGAAATACCATTGTTAGTATTTTTCTCTGTTGTTCTCCGTTTAAAAAAAGCTCACATGTTCTGTAGTCCTATCTCGCCTTCATTTTTACATATGGGTTTGGAGCTAATCCTCGGCTCTGACTCAGCCGATTACAAATCTCGAAGTCTCTCAGTTGGCTTGTGGCAAGGTAAGTATCCCATAGTGCACTAGTAAGAAACCCCAGATCTCGTTTGCCATGTCTATGAGTTCAGAAGTGCTTCCTTCTTGGCCGTGGCTAAGTTGGATTTTTTCTACATTATTACTGTTCATAGTGATAATTTTGGCATATAGTATTAGTTTATATTGCTTAGTCGTAGTTATTATAGGTAGAAAATAGCAGTGTGTTTTTGCATTTTGTGAAGTTGTTGTTGAAAACTTGTTGGCCGTTGCTTCTGCAGGCCAGTTTTGTTCCCCGAGTGGTATCCCTTACCTGTGTGCTAGTTTTTTTTTATATATTTACTCTTGTTAGCACAGGTCTGTGTTTGAGTTAGGACCTTTTCTAATATTGCATTTTCACTAGAGTAGTATTCTTATTGATAGCTGTGTGCAGTGTTTTTACTATTCTTATTAGCTAGTAATTAGCCTGTTGTTGAGATTTTGCAATTCTTGGTAGCTTTTCTTCTTGACTTAGCTTCTTCTCTGTTTACGGCTAGGTCCGTTTAAGTTAGAGGACCTAGTCCTGTATTAACCTTTTTCTGGTGTTGCTTTCTCAGCAGGGCTAGGCCCGTTTAAGTTAGAGGACCTAGTCCTCTGATGTGAAGTTGTTCTATCTCGCCGTTTTGTTCTTACACATGGGTTCGGAGCCGATCCCTCGGCTCCGAGTCGGCCGCTTTTCAAGCTCAAACTCTCAGAGAAGCTCGAGACCTAGTGTATATCCCATGATGCTCTACTGTAAACCCCGAGATCTAGTTTGCCGCTGCAACGGATCTACAGACTCGTCGGAGCAAGCTTGGGCCAGTGCTAATTTTTTTTTATATTTAGCGATATTTTTAAAAAAAAATATTCTATTATAGTGTTAGCTAGTGTTTAATATTTACAGTTAGTTATATTTAGAGTGTAATTAGAATCCTTAGGATTAGTTAGATTGGTGTGTGTTCTTATCGGCTGTTTGTTAGGCCTATCTTAGTTTGTTTTGGGCATGACAGGGCTCTGTCAGCCCCTTTGAGTGTGTTTTTTTCTTAGAATTTACTTAGGATTACTTAGATTTAATAGATAGGTTAAAATTAGCTACTTCTGTAGAGTGTGTGTGTGTGTGTGTGTGTGTGTGTGTGTGTGTGTGTGTGTGTATATATATATGTATATATATATATATATATATATATATATATATATATATATATATATATATATATAAATATATACTGAATAATTTTTCCTAAGTCTTAGTTCAGGGATCTGAACTGGTACATATATTCTTATATTTACACTTATAGTTACATACTGTTTGGGTTCTGTTCATTTGCAGGAAGTGTGCTCCATCTGCCACTCCTTCAGCGCCAGAGTTCTCTTGGAGAGGCACAGGAAACTGGTAGATAGGGGACTCCTGAAGCCTGAGTTTCAGGCGGCTCTGGACAAGACCGACCTTTCTTCCAAGGCTTCGAAGGGGTCGAAGTCGTCCAAGGGGTCCTTGGAGCCTAAGTCCTCAGCTCCAAGCTCCTCTAGTGTGGTTCGATCATTGGCTCCACAGCCCTTGGAGCCGTGTATCGATCCTTTACCTCGGAGCCCAGTTGTGGATCCGGTGTTGGAAACTCCTCAGTCTCCGATTCTTCAATCGGTGCCGTCTTCGGCTCCTTCAACCCATCCCTCGACCCATTCTTCGAGACTATCTGATGTGGACCTGGATCGAATGGTTAAAAGATTACTAGAGAACCCGGCCCTGGCCAAAATGCTTTCTGCTTCAAGCCAATTGGCTTCGAAGCCTGAAATTCCAACCCTACTTTCTTCTCCTCCTCCTCCAAAGCCAGTCGAGTTCTCGGAGCTGGGGCAGACAGAACCAATGTTGGTAGAGCCCTCGGAGCCGAGGTTTGATCCACCTCCCTCGGCTCCATGGACCTTGATCTCCTCGGTTCCGACCGGGGAGTCTCAGGGCCGACACTCCCTCACTGGCTCCGGGGCGGAGAGTCGGACCGATACGTTGGTTCTGACCCTTCCCCTAGGGGCTTCGGTGCACGTGGCTTCAGCTCTGTCCTCGGGATTGGAGCACGGGGTCTCAGCTTGGGGAGGACTGCCGGCCTCTTCAGAGCCGACAGACTTCTCGGACCGGGATTCTGGTGCCTTCGATGCCATGAGGAAGGTCATGTCTGTCAAGACCAATACCTCCTCAGATCTTTCTTCCCCTCCCCCTAAAGGGCCTCGTTCTGTCTCTTCCACACAGGTCCCTACCAAGTGTCGAGACCCAGAGCCTCAGGTATCCCCATTGCGCGGCCCCTTCTCTACAGGGACTTCACCAGACGCTCCCACCGATGAAGTACCCAGGAAGAGGCTGTGCAAGAGGAGGCACCTGGATTCCCCACAGGAATCCCTGACATCAGATACCGACTTGGAGGAATCAGAAGGGTCCCCATGATCCCCCTCAGAGGATGTCTCATTTGCAGACATATTGGAGATCTTAAGGCAGAGGGGTGATTGGCAGTCCCTTGTCCCTACTGAGGATGAGTCTGTACTCCTGAAACCCTTTGGGTCTCAACCATCCACCTACTGGGTTACCCCCCACTTCGATGAACTAATGGATCTGGTTGCTCGAAGGGCGATTGAGTCACCTGATTCAGTGGAACCGGTCCCTCGGAGGCCCAGCAAGTTCATTACTTCCCCTACTGACAAAGCTTTTCTTACCAAGGGAGTCCCGGTTGATGCCATGGTGTTGGCGGCAGCCACCAAGAAAGAGATGTCGGAAACCTCTTCATCTGTCCATTCTCCTAATAGAGATTCCAGGACGATGGACAGGTATGGGGAACGCATATTTAGTTCTGCGGCATTTTCCATGAGATCGCTCAACTACCTGACCCATTTTACCCGCCTTCAACGAGATCTCCTTAAAGATACTCTACAGGGTAACACAGCTGATGCAGTTTCTGAGAAAGTCACTGCACAACTCAACACCCTCAATAACTCAACACCCTCAACTCTATAGTCAACTCATCCATGCGGCTCATTTCTTATGCCGCCGATGGATCGAGTAGGGTGGCAGGCTCAGCGATAGCTCTTCGGAGACATTCCTGGATGCGCCTTTGCTCCTTTCTGGAAGCCTTCAAATCTTCCTTCGTCAGTACCCCATTCGATGGTTCCACCTTGTTCGGGCCCAAAGTTAAGGAGACGCTTACTAGGTGTGAACAAGAAGGAAAGACTCTGTCTGCTGTAGGAGTCCGTTTCTCCACTCCAACTAGACCATACCCCCAAAGGGCAACAAAGTGAAAAAATGTGGTTCCGAAAACCCCAAGGAGCTTTCCAGAACACACCTACGGATACCCCCTCTAGGGGCAGAGGAGGGGTAGAAATGGAAGACGCCGTCCAAATGGCAGAGGGGGTCCACAAACTCAGGGTGACAGGGAGCACTTCTCTGGTAAGCCCTATCAGCATTCTTGAAAGGAAGCCCAGTTGTCCTTCTCTGGAGGTGGTCGGGGGGTCGCTTGGCTTTATACCCAAACGCCTGGCTAAACATTACAACGGATTCTCAGGTAAAAAGCATAATTTCCAGAGGTTACTACATTCCCTTTACAAAACTCCCTCCTATGTGTACAAGTATTCCAGACGTTCCACCCAGTCTGCAAAAGCTAGCAGCCGTAGAGATTCAAAACCTGCTAGACAAAAGAGTCATCCAGCCAGTCCCAGCAGACCAGATAGGATCCGTAACTTACTCAAGGTTCTTTTAAGTTCCAAAGAAAACAGGGGATGGGATGCCCATATTAGACCTCAGCAAACTCAACACCTTCGTCATGAAGGAAAAGTTCTGGATGGTCACGCTGCAATCGATACTTCGGTTCCTAGAAACGGGCGATTGGATGTGCTCTATAGATCTCAAGGATGCTTACTACCACATCAAAATGGCCAGATCATCCAGAGATCATTTGAGTTTCCGGCTGGAGACCAGTCATTACCAATTCAGAGCCCTGCCCTTTGGTCTCACCACAGCCCCCAGAGTGTTCACCAAATGTATGGCAGTGGTCACGGCTCACCTGAGACGTTTAGGATTCCGTGTGTTTCCATATCTGGACGACTGGCTCCTCACCACCACCTCCAGGCATCAACTAATCCAGGCAAGAGACTACACTATCAACCTATGTTCCCAGTTGGGCATAACCTTAAACTTCGAAAAATCGTTATTATCGCACTCGCAGTGTTATACCTTTATAGGAGCAGAGCTAGACACTGTCAATTCAAAGATCAGGTTGCCTCAAGCAAGAATCATATCTCTAAGGAGTCAATTGTCCATTCTGCTGACCCAGAACAAAGCTCCTGCGTCCCAGATACTGAAGCTATTAGGCACAATGGCAGCCCCGCTAATAGCAGTCCTGTTGGGGCGCATGCACATGCGGATACTCCAGTGGCTACTCTTCACACAATGGTCTTACAAACAACTGCCCTTGTCACACGAGATTCTATTAACGGACCTTTGCAAGAAGGATCTCAATTGGTGGCTGAACAACGACCATATATTAGTCGGACGTCCCCTTGTTCTCCCCCACCCCACAGTCACAGTGACCACGGATGCTTCCCTGATAGGGTGGGGGGGCTATTTCAGGGAAAGACGGTCCAAGGTACTTGGTCAAGCATGGAATCACATTTGCATATAAATGTCCTGGAGCTGAGAGCAGTGTTCCTGGCATTGCAACACTTTCACGACTCTCTTCCTCTAGGGACAATTGCAATTCAGACAGACAACATGTCAGTAGTCTGGTGCATCAACAAGCAAGGGGGAACCAGATTGTATCCCTTATGCCGAGAGGCCCTAAGAATTTGGCAGTGGGCTACATCCACCAGACGCTTTCTAATAGCAATGCACATCCTGGGGTCATCCAACGTGATAGCGGACAAACTGAGCAGGGCCATCCTGTTGCCTCACGAGTGGTCCCTCAAACAGGTGGCGGACAGGATTTTCTGTGGATGGGGCCAACCTTGCTGCGATCTGTTTGCATCTCCGATGAATGCCAAATGCAGCAGCTATTTTGCCCTTTATCCCCCACCGGGGAGCAACCCGAGGGATGCGCTCGTACACGATTGGCCCCAGGGACTCCTATATGCCTTCCCGCCAATTCCCCTAATTCCCAAATTCATACAGAAAGCCAAAAGTCTGGGAAGGAGTGTGATTCTGATAGCCCCGTCTTGGCCTCGTCAGATTTGGTTCCCCTTCCTACAGAAGTATCGAGTGGAAGAATCATAGGTTCTGGACCCAGTGCCAGACCTTCTGACTCATTCGTCGGGAGTTCTTCATCCCTCCCTCATCTCCCTGAAACTGACAGCTTGGCTGCTCCAATTCCCATATTAGCCAGGTCTCAAGATTTGTCTCCCGCGGTCCAACATATTATAGTTTCCTCTCATAACCTGTCAACCAGGAAGCTATATAACAGCAAATGGAAACAATTTGTTCACTGGGCTTCTAACCACGACATTGACCCTTATGTTGCCCCTATTCATACCATTTTAGAGTTCTTGTCTTCCTTGTTCTATGAGGGTGCAGCTGCTGCCACCATAAGAGTTCAATTGGCTGCAATTTCCAACTTTCATGTAGGGTTTAACGGGTCTAACATCATGTCCCATAAGACAATAGGATCAACTCTTTGTCTCTTACGCAGAGAACAAGAAAGGTTCTGCGGTGTCAAAAATCACATTATCTAAGTGGCTTTTTGAATGCATTAAATTCATTTACTCCTCCACTAACCAGCCATTACCGAATAATGTCAAAGTCCATTCTACCCGGGCTGTTTCTACGTCATTAGCTCATGCAGCTCGTTTACCCTTGGATACTATTTGTGCAGCTGCCACGTGGTCAAAACCTCACACGTTTATCACTCATTACAAAGTGGACAGGGCCTCCAGGGACAGGGCTTCCTTTGGTTCCACTGTGCTCAGGAATGTTCTCCCTTGAGCCACCCAGGGTTAGGGTGCTTGGGACGCTACCCACGTGTAAGAACAAAACGGCGAGATAGAACAACTTCACATAAAGAAGTTATGTCCTTACCATAACGTTCCATGTGAGTTGTTCATCTCGCCTTTTTGTTCATACATTCCCTCCCACCTTCCCCCTCCTGTTGAGAAAGATGGTTGCCTTGGTGGATTGGTCGGTCTTGTCAGCCTGTCTTCTTAGGACAGACTGTGTTTTTCTCCTTTCTGCATCTATAGGTACCTAGTTAGGTAGGTACTGTAGTTTTTCTTATTTTTAGGCTGTCTTCGGGTGCAGCGTACTAGATCTGGGGGTTTACAGTGGAGCATCATGGGATATACACTAGGTCTCGAGCTTCTCTGAGAGTTTGAGCTTGAAAAGTGGCCGACTCGGTGCCAAGGGATCAGCTCCGAACCCATGTGTATGAACAAAAAGGTGAGATGAACAACTCACATGGAACGTTATAGTAAGGACATAACTTCTTTTTTTTATTCATCTTTATGTGTTGTTCTTGTGCAGGGCTAGGCCCGTTTAAGTTAGAGGACCTAGTCCTTGTTTGTGTTTCCTTGTGTGCAGTGATTCTTGCAGGGCTAGGCCCGTTTAAGTTAGAGGACCTTGTCCTCTCCTTTCTGCTTTCCCTAGTGTTTCTATTTGAGTAAACATGTCAAAGGAGTCTAAGGATCATAAACCTTCGGGTTTTAAAAAGTGTCTTCAATGCTCCCAAAAAATGTCAATAACTGACAGACATAGTAATTGTGTTTACTGTCTTGGTGCCCTACATCTTCAGGAAACATGTTCCTTCTGTCGCTCTTTCAGTTCTCGAGTTCTCCAAGAAAGACAGAACAAACTGATCCAGAAAGGTCTCCTTAAGCCTTCCTTCGAGGAGGATTTAGCCAGCTCTTCATCCTCACACTCCAGATCTCCTTCTTCAAAGAAAGAGAAGGTCAAGTCGGCCAAAAGACATTCTCCCACACTGACTATTTTATCTGGACCTCCTCAAAAAATATCAAAATTGGACAGACCTTATACCTCTTCGGTTCCACTGCCTTCGGAGCTGGTCCAGTATTGGCCCCAAATTTTTCGAAGCTGACCACTGAAAATATACCTTGGAGCTGGTCTAGAGAGTTATTGCCAGTCTCCCCAACTCTAAGATCTCCTATTTTGCAGAGATCTAGGTCACCTACCTTATCGTCCAGATCTTCCAAGAGCCTATCTGAAGAGGATCTAGAGAGAGTAGTGCTTAGACTCTTAAAGTCGTCGTTACCAACATTTTTGCTGGCTCCGACCCAATCAGTTCTGGAGGCATCTAAGACCATACTCCTTGTTGCTCTTCCTCCTCCGAGCCATGTTGGTCTTTCGGAGCCAGAGCTATCATTGCCACTTGTTGTGAAACCCTCGGTTCCAGCACCTCTTGTCTCTGTCTCGGAGCCAAGTTCTGTTCCGACACCTTCGGTGCCGTCCTTGGTGTCTAGGAGCCAAAGCTCACCAGTCGGCCCCGACAGGGATGCTTGGACCCGAACCTCTTCGGTTCTGGGCCTACTTCTTGGTGCATCAACTAGACTGAGCTCGGATCCTACATCTGTCTCGGAGCCGATCGCTTTGGAGCTGAGGGCTACTTCCATTTCCTCAGAACTGGGACTGCCCTCGGAGCCGGAGAGATTTGCATTCGAGATGATGAGGAGCGTGATGTCTAGGTCTTCAGCTCCGCACAAGGGTACCAAGGCTCTTCCCCCTCAAGCTCCGACCTCTGTCTTAACACCATCTCTCTCTCTTGCTAGCAGAGACCCACAGCCTCAGGAGCCCCGGTTGGGTGGCCCCCAGTTGAGCCACCTCAGAAGAGAAGTTGCAAGAGGAAGTATGTAGACTCCCCTGATGAGTCCATCACCTCGGACACTGACTTCGATGATATCTCCTTTGTAGATGTCTTAGAGATCCTGAAACAGAGAGGTGGCTGGCCCACTGTCACCCCTTCTGATGAGGAATCAGTGTACCTGAAGGCTTTCGGGTCTGGACCTTCAGCCTCTTGGGTGTCTCCACCTTTCGATGAGCTCTTGAACCTAATTAGTCGAAAGGTCCTGATGTCATGGAACCAATCCCCAGAAGGCCCAACAAGTTTCTTTCAGCCCCCAAAGAGAAAGATATTTTGACCAAAGGTGTGCATGTAAATGCCATGATGGTGGCAGCAGCCACAAAGAAGGAACTAGCAGAGACTTCTTCATCTGTCCATCCACCGAACAAGGAGTCTCGAACAATGGATAGATATGGGAAGCGTATCTTCTCTTCAGCAGCATTTACACTCCGATCACTGAATTACCTCACCCATTTTACTAGGCTTCAAAGAGATCTCCTAAAGGAGCTAGGAGATGCTCTCCAATGTACATTAGCTGAAGGAGACCCTGAGAAGGTTACTACTCAGTTGTCCACCTTAAACTCCATTGATGTTAAGTTGTCAATCTCGCCTTCATTCTTGCTTGATGGGTTCGGAGCCGATCCCTCGGCTCCGACTCGGCACTTGCTAAGCTCGAGAGTCACTTTTACCAGCTCGAGGCAGCCCCATATCCCATGATGCAAGGCGGTAAGTACCCAGATCTCGTTTGCCGCTTCGCTTAGGAGGTCTTCTTTTTACCAGCTCCTGGTAAGTTATTCACTTTTGTGAGATTTAAGCCCCTTTTAGTAAAAAACCTTTTATTGATAGTTTTAAGTTTATTTTGTACTTTTTCTGACAGAAAATCCCTATCTCCTTTAATATTTTGTTAGTCAAACTTTTCCCTATCCCATCCCCCCCCTGTTAGGGTGTGTGTGTTGGTTTTATAGAATACCTTTTGGTATTTTATTTAAGTTAATTTTGACTGGTGTGTGTGTGTGTGTTTTTCAGCACCATGTCAAAGGAGAGGGTCTCAGGTTTTAAGAAGTGTGACTCGTGCTGTCAGAAGATGTCTCTGACAGATGGTCACACTTCTTGCCTGTATTGTCTGGGCCCTCTTCACCTGCAGGACTCCTGTGCTATTTGTCATTCCTTCAGCCAGAGAGTCCTGCAGGAGAGACATAATAAGCTGATACTTAGGGGCCTTCTTAAGCCGGAGGGCTCTCCGGCTAAGTCGGCTCCACCAAAATCAGCAAAATCTTCCAAGGCCCAGGCTTCTGTACCTAAGCCTGCGGCCTTGGCTCCGACTCGTACTGAGTCGAGATCGGCTCCGGCTGGAGCCGATTCTGGCTTAACAAAGCCTTCGGCACCGATGGCTATCGGTGCCGAACCTGTATTGACCACTTCGATGTCGGCTCCGATCGGTTCTGACACCCATGTGGCACAGGCATCGGTGTCGGCTCCGATCGGCTCCGACACCGTTACTTTGGTGGCTGTATCGGCTCCGGCTGGAGCCGATACATCGAGGCTTCCTGTCGGCTCCGAGAGGTCGGCTCCGACAGGATCTATAGTATCGGCTCCGATGGCTCATTCCAGGAAGAGGTCGAGGTCTCCTTCCTTGGAGCCGATACTTTTGGCTCCGGCTTCACCTCTTCTATCGGAATGGAGCCATCGGAGCCGATCTTCAAGGTCATCCAGGTTGTCAGATCATGACCTAGAGAGAGTGGTCAGTAGATTACTTAAGTCACAGGTACTGGCCCAAATGTTACACAGTCCGTCTCAACAGACGACTGTTGGTCCACACCCCGTTACAGTTCCTCCTTCAACTCTACCCCAGAGCTTGGAGTTGGAGTCTTCGGCAATGGTTACTGCTACGGCTGGAGGACGGATACCCCCTTCTGTTCCTTCAGCCTCTACTCTTATCTCCTCTTCGAGACCTTCCTTAGAGGGATTCGGTGGTCGGGCTTCCATGGTCTCCTCCGAGGGGGTGAGTGGCATCGGACCCTTGTCCGAACCCGCTCTTCCCCTTGGAGCCTCGGCCTTGGTGAGCTCGGCTCTGACATCTGCCTCGGAGACTTCCCTTTCGGTGGCCCCTGGAGTTCCTAGCTCTTCGGAGCGGGTTCTCTCGGACCTGCCTGGGAGGGGAGCTTTCGAGGTGATGAAGAGTGTACTGGCCACTGGTATCAGTCAGCAGTCTGTTCCCGTAGCTCCTCCCTCTATAGTACCTGTTGACATCTCTGCCACTTCTCTTGCTACAGGACCCAGAGATCCTCCGCCTCAGGTTTCCCCATTGGGAATTTCCCCCTCTTCCGAGGATTCTCCTGATGTTTCGGGAGATCCTCCTAGGAAGAGGACTTGTAAGAGGAAGCATGTAGACTCCCCGAGTCTGTCACTTCGGATACTGACTTTGATGAGTCAGAGGGATCCCCTAGATCCCCCTCTGAGGATGTCTCCTTCTCAGACATCCTAGAACTTCTGAAACAGAGGGGAAACTGGCCCACCAACAATCCCTCTGAGGATGAGTCAGTATACCTAGAGGCGTTTGGATCTCGGCCCTCCACCTCCTGGGTGTCTCCGCCTTTCGACCCCCTTATGCAGGTTATTGCACGAAAGGCGTGGGCAGCTCCTGACTCTGTAGAGCCAGTCCCTAGGAGGCCTTCAAAATTTATCACTGCCCCTTGTGACAAACAATTCCTTACTAAGGGTGTCCCCGCTGATGCCATGGTGGTGGCTGCAGCCACCAAAAAGGAACTTGCAGATCCTTCCGTGCCCGTCCATCCTCCTAATAAGGACTCTAGGACCATGGATAGGTACGGTAAGCGGATGTTTTCCTCAGCGACCTTTGCTATGCGTTCGCTGAATTACCTATGTCAGTTCACCAGACTCCAGAGGGATATCCTGAAGGAGCTGGGAGAAGTAGTTCAGGATCCTACAGCTGCAGGGGCTCAAGAAAAAATTGCTTCGCAGCTAGGAACCCTCAATTCCATTGCAAACTCCTCCATGCGGCTAATATCTTATGCTGCGGATGGAGTGAGTAGAGCCGCAGGTACAGGTGTGGCTCTTAGACGCCAAGCCTGGATGCGGCTATGTGATTTTGCGGATCCCTTTAAGGCGTCCTTTACAAATTCTCCCTTTGATGGGTCAGCTTTGTTTGGCCCTCAGGTAATGGAAACCTTGACCAGGTGCGAGCAGGACGGCAAGACTCTTTCTGCTGTTGGAGTCCGTTTTTCCACCCCTTCTAGACCTTATCCCAAAGGACAGAAGGGTGGGAAGATGTGGTTCCGTAAATCCCGAGGAGTCACGCCGGATTCACGTGGTCAGTTTATCCCTAGAGGCAGAGGGGGTAACAACAACAGACGCCACTCTAGAGGCAGAGGGGGTCCGAAGAACCAGGGAAGCAGGGAGCCTCTCTCTGACAAGCCCTTTCAGCATCCCTGAGGTGTTGCCCGGCTGTCCCTCCTTGGAGGCAGTCGGGGGAAGATTATCACTGTACCCAGAAGCCTGGCATTCCCTCACTCAAGACAGATGGGTACAGTCGATCATATCCAAGGGTTACATAATTCCTTTCGAGGAAAGTCCCTTCCCCTCAAGTTCCCTTCCAGATGTACCACCCGGTCTAAGGGACGTTGCAGAGTCAGAAATCTCAAAACTACTGCAAAAAAGAGCCATTCAGCCAGTTACAATAGACCATTCAGAGCCCGGAATCTACTCAAGGTTCTTTTGGTCCCCAAAAGACGGGAGACTGGAGACCAATATTGGATCTCAGCAGACTCAACAAGTCTGTCAGGAAGACAAGATTCCGAATGGTCACTCTTCAGTCAATTCTGCCCTTCTTACAGAAGGACAACTGGATGTGCTCAATAGATCTTCAGGATGCGTACTATCACATCAAAATTCACAGACGCTCCAGGAGATTTCTCCGCTTTCGGCTGGGGTCCAGTCATTTCCAGTTCAGAGCCCTGCCCTTTGGTCTCACTACAGCCCCCAGAGTGTTCACCAAATGCATGGCAGTGGTCACGGCTCACCTGAGACGTCAAGGATTCCAGGTGTTTCCGTATCTCGACGACTGGCTCCTGTCAGCCTCCACCAGGCATCAGCTTATACAAGCCAGGGATTACACAATAGACCTTTGTTCTCATTTGGGCATCTCAATCAACTTCGAAAAGTCATCCTTATCGCCCTGCCAGTCTATTACCTTCATAGGCAAACTTAAACACTGTTCGGATGTCAGCTACCCTTACAGAACAAAGAGTTTCAGACATTCAGACTCATGTCAGGATCATTCTGGCCAGCAAGAAAATACAGGCCAGAATGGTTCTAAAGGTATTAGGTCTCATGGCTGCGGCCATTACTCTTCTTCCCTGGCTCGATTCTACATGCGCCTTCTTCAGTGGATGCTGTTCACACAGTGGTCATACCAGCAACTTCCAATGCGTCACCAGATTCTGGTGACACAGACATGCAAACAGCATCTTGCTTGGTGGATCACATCGTCTCAGATTCACCAAGGCAGGTACTTTGTACCCCATCCCGATAGCCACTGTCACCACGGATGCCTCCCTGATCGGGTGGGGGTCATTATCAGGGCAGGATGGTTCATGGGACGTGGCAGCCGTTCGAGTACCATCTGCACATAAATGTCCTGGAGATGAGAGCAGTGCTTTTAACGTTGCAAGCCCTCAACGACTTTCTTCCCGTAGGGACAATTGCAGTCCACACAGACAACATGTCTGTAGTTTGGTATATCAACAAACAGGGCGGAACCAAGTCCTACCCCTTGTGTCGAGAAGCGCTCAGACTTTGGCAATGGGCGATCTCCTCTCATCGGTTTCTGGTAGCAACGCATATCCCTGGGAAAACCAACATTATAGCGGACAGATTGAGCAGAGCTATCCTCATGCCTCACGAGTGGTCTCTCAAGCAATCTATAGCGGAAGAGATTTTTCTGGAATGGGGTCGTCCATGTTGTGATCTTTTTGCTACTCCCCAAAACAGCAAATGTCCAGACTTCTTCTGCCTCTTCCCTCTATCAGGCCATCCCCCCAGAGACGCTCTGACCCAGGATTGGCCCCAGGGACTTCTTTATGCCTTCCCTCCATTTCCTCTGATCCCTCAGGTTATCCAGAAAGCTACCGTTTTGAGAGCCAAATTGATTCTCATTGCCCCTTACTGGCCTCGACAAGTTTGGTTCCCGTTCCTCCATCATCACCTTTTGGTGCAGCCGTGGCATCTGGACCCAGTGCCAGATCTACTGATTCACCAATCGGGTCAGCTGCACCGGTCAATTCCTTCTCTCAACCTCACAGCATGGTTGCTCCACTTCCTTCCTTAGCCAGGCTTCCTTTGATCTCTAACCCAGTTAGAGACATCATAGTAACCGCTAAAATCCTCTACCAGGAGGATTTATACAAGCAAATGGAAACGTTTCTCTTATTGGGCTAAGGCCAAGAATATTGATCCTTTTACTGCCCCTGTTCAGGCAGTCCTGGACTTCTTAGCGGAGATTTTTCATGCAGGCTCCTCTTCTTCCACAGTCAGAGTTCAATTGGCTGCTATTTCCAATTTTCATGTCGGGATAGCAGATCATAATATTATGTCCCATAGGCTCTGCAGGGCCTTCTTGAAAGGAATTTTCCTACTAAAGCCTCCAATCAGGAATCCTCCTCCTCAGTGGGATCTAAATTTAGTGCTGACATCCTTGATTCTTCCCCCCTTCGAGCCAGCTGTTTCTTGTTCCCTGAAATATCTTTCTTGGAAAACTTTATTCCTAGTGGCTATTACATCTGCCAGGAGGGTGTCTGAACTTCATGCTCTTTCGGTTCGACCCCCCTATTTAGTTTTTCACAAAGACAGAGTATCTTTGAGAACTAATCCAACTTTTTTACCTAAGGTCGCTTCAAAGAACAATCTGAATCAATCCATTGATCTCCCTGTATTTTTTCCTAACTATTCAGACAGAGCTGAACAAAAGCTACATTATCTCGATGTCCACCGTCAACTTAGATATTATTTGGACAGAACAAAAAAATTTAGAAAATCTGATCAACTTTTTGTTTCCTATGCGGATAATAAAAAAGGCCTTCCTGTTTCTAAAGTGACCTTGTCCAGATGGCTTTCTTCGGTCATCTCTGAAATTTATACTCAGGGGAAAACAGCTGTGCTCAAAACCTAAAGCACATTCAACTAGGAGCTTAGCTACTTCTACAGCTTTTCAAGCTAGACTTCCTTTGGACACTATTTGTGCAGCGCCACTTGGGCCACTCCTCACACTTTTGTTTCCCATTACAAATTGGACTTGGCCTCCAGGGACAGAGCCAGTTTTGGCTCTACAGTCCTCAAGAGTTTGTTCCATTGAGCCACCCAGGATAGAGGTGCTAGGGACGGTCCCATCAAGCAAGAATGAAGGCAAGATTGACAACTTAACATTAAGAAGTTATGTACCTACCATAACGTTCCATGTTAGTTGTCTTCTCTCGCCTTCTTTCTTGCGACCCTCCCTCCTTCCCCTGGACTGGACAGACCTTGTATAAGAAACTGTTATGCTAAGACCATTCAGACCTGGTCCTTTTTTCCATCTGTAAGTTTCTTTCTTCCTTTGGGAAGTATTTTATGCTTGGTGCTATTGCCCTCTGTCAGCAAACGAGATCTGGGTACTTACCGCCTTGCATCATGGGATATGGGGCTGCCTCGAGCTGGTAAAAGTGACTCTCGAGCTTAGCAAGTGCCGAGTCGGAGCCGAGGGATCGGCTCCGAACCCATCAAGCAAGAAAGAAGGCGAGAGAAGACAACTAACATGGAACGTTATGGTAGGTACATAACTTCTTATTAACTCCTCCATGAGGATGATATTCTATGCAGCAGATGGAGCGAGTAGGGCAGTGGGTTCAGGAGTTTCCCTTAGGAGACACTCCTGGATGCGTTTATGTAACTTTGCGGAGCCCTTCAAATCTACTTTTACCAGAGCACCTTTGACAGTTCCTCTTTGTTTGGACCAAAGGTAAAAGATACACTTACCAGGTGTGAGCAGGAAGGGAAAACTCTCTCTACCGTGGGAGTACATTTTTCCGTCCCTTCCAGACCATAGCCTAAGGGTCAGAGAGGCCAGAAAATGTGGTTCAAGAAATCCCAGAGATTTTTCCCTGACGCACAGGGTGATTCCTCCTTCAGAGGCAGAGGAGGAGGAACTAATGGTAGGTGCTGCCCTAGAGGTGGGAGGGGGCCCCGCAAAACCAGGGTGGCCACGATTCCTTTTGTGGCCGTCCCTATCAGCACTCCTGAAGTGGGGCCCAACTGCGCTTCTCTGGAGCCAATCAGGGGTCGCATATCTTTGTAACCAGAAGCCTGGCACGACGTCACCCAAGACAAGTGGGTACAAAGAATAATTACCAGAGGATACTTCATATCCTTCTCTTTCCCACCCCATATCACCAAAAAAATCCCAGATGTTCCACCCAATCACAGCAACCATAGAAGTTCAAAAGTTGCTTCAAAAGAGAGTCATCCAAACCATCCCCGCAGACCAGATAGGATTCGGAACTTACTCCAGATTCTGTTTAGTGCCAAAACGAACAGGGGACTGGAGGCCCATTTTGGACCTCAGCAAATTAAACGAATCAGTGAAGAAGTCTAAGTTCCGAATGGTAGCACTGCAGTCTATACTCCCTCTGTTAGGGAAAGACAATTGGATGTGCTCCATAGACCTCCAAGATGTGTACTACCACATAAAAATGGACAGAGCATCAAGGAGTCATTTGCACTTACGGCTGGGAGCCAGTCATTACAAATTTCGTGCACTGCCCTTTGGTCTCACCACAGCCCCCAAGGTGTTCACTAAATGCATGGCGGTAGTGACAGCTCACTTGAGACATCTTGGATTCCAAGTGTTTCCGTACCTGGACGACTGGCTGCTGACTGCCACCACCAGGCACCTACTTCTACAAGCCAGGGATTCAACCATCCAGCTCTGCACTCAGCTAGGAATTGCGATAAATTGGGAAAAGTCTGCCTTGTCGCCCTCTCAATATGTGACTTTTATAGGCGCAGAAATAGACACAGTCGCCATGATGCCTCGTCTTCCTGCAGACAGAATATGAAATCTAAGACAATAGGTATACAGTCTACTTCCTCAACAAAGAGTCAAAAGCCAAGCCAGTGCTGAAACATTTAGGGACCATGGCCTGTACTATAACTCTAGTTCCGCTAGCCAGACTACATATGAGAATCCTTCAATGGCTACTCTTTTCCCAGTGGACTCTTCAACAACTGCCTCTGTCTCATCCTATTCTGATAACAGAATCTTGCAAAAAGGACCTTCGTTGGTGGATTCAGCCTGATCAACTAACAACAGGAACACCATTCATTACTCGCCAACCCGTTGTTACTGTGACCACGGATGCCTCCCAGATGGGGGGGGGGGGGGCATTATCTAGGCAGGACTGTCCAAGGCACATGGCAAGATCATGAGGCTCACTTACATATCAATATCCTAGAGATGAGAGCAGTGCTACTAGCGTTGCAAGCACTTCACGACATTCTTCCTCTAGGGATGATAGCAATCCAGTCAGACAATATGTTAGTGGTATGGTATATAAACAAACAAGGAGGAATCAGATCCTACCCCCTATGTCGAGAGGCTCTTCATGTTTGGCAGTGGGTGATATCTTCCCAGAGCTTTCTAGTTGCAACGCATATCTGGAACAATTCCTGATACTATTAGTGACCACCTCCCAGCCTTTATTCATCGCGCTACCAACTCCTCTCCTCACCAACAACAATACTTCCTAACTTGTAATCTTAATAACTTTAACCCCACAACCTTCTTAAACCTATTCAAATAAATGAACTGGCAAGACCTTAAAACCCTCCCTCTTGATGCTGCTATTGACTACTTCAACTCTATCTTCTTAGATACGCTAAACTCTCTTGCCCCTATCAGAAATAAAAGGGTAAAAATAAATACTGCTCCTTGGTCATTTAAACATACTAAACAAATTATGCATCAAAGGGACAAACTTTGGAAGCTGTTCCAAAACAATAAACTGCCCAATACCTTGCTCCAATATAAACAACTACATAACCAAGCAAAACAACAAATCACTAAGGACATAAAATCCTATTACATCAACCTCCAGTCAAATAATAACAATAACCCCAAGAAAGTCTGGAATTCAATAAACTCTCTCCTTAATCCCGGCTCCAGGAATAATCCCTGTCCTGATCCAGGTAAATCTGACCTAGAATTATGCTCAGAATTTAACTCTTTCTTCATACAAACAATATCTGACCTAATCAAAACCTTCCCCAGCAATAAACCATCTGTCCCCCCATCATCTCCCTCCATTACCCCCAATAACCCTCCCCTCAGGTTCGAGCTCAAACCTGTCCCAACTAACTTTATAAAAAGACTTCTGTCTAAACTTAAACCCTGCTCTAATGCCCCTGACAATATTCCCTCCACTTTCCTAAAATGTGCTGTAGATGGGATAGCACTCCCAATCAGCATCATTATCAATAGATCTATTAAGGAATCTTACATCCCCAAACTTTGGCGCTCAGCTTACATTCTTCCTCTTCACAAAGGAGGCAAGAACACCAACATCACAAATTTTCACCCTATCGCTGTACTCTCACCAATCTCTAAAATCTTAGAAAAGTGCATCCACCTCCAACTTATGCCTTTTCTAACACAAAACCATCTTCTTACACCAACTCAACATGGCTTCCGCCCTGGCCATAGTACTACTACTACTGCTTTACTTTCCTTCTTAGAAACTATCAATCAAGCCCGAGATTCAGATCACCTGGTCTCTACTGTTTTGCTTGATCTCTTTAAAGCTTTCAATACTGTTTCCCATAAACACCTTCTCCTTCACCTCTCAAACCTGCATCTCTCACCTAACTCTCTATCCTGGTTCTCTAGCTACTTATCAGATAGGTCTCAGGCAGTCAAATGGAAAAACTCCATCTCCTCCTTCCTAACTACCCCAACTGGTGTACCACAGGGATCCATCCTTGGACCCATGCTATTTAATGTTTTCATTAATAACTTTCACATTGCTATCCCCGATGCCAAAATTATTCAATACGCAGATGATTCAACCTTAGTCTGCACTGCCTCAAACATCTCTGAACTGCTCCTCAAAACCCAAGCTGCTTTCTCAACCACTGAAAACTGGATGCACCAAAATCACCTCTCCCTTAATGCTAACAAATCCAAACTTCTCCTCTTCTCCCCCAGAAAGTCCTACTCCTACGATAAAGATACTTTCATTGAAGTGGTTCCCTCTGCCAAACTTCTCAGTGTTACAGTTGACAAATTCCTTAAGTTTGACATACATATTCAACAAAATATTAAAAAAAACTCACCAAAAACTAGGTATGCTATATAGGAACAATCGCTTTCTCTCTCACTCCACCAGGCGCACTTTGGCCACTACCTACCTTTTGCCCTCAGTATTATATGGAGCCCTTCTCCTAACCAACCTGTCATGCTCTATCACCTCCAAACTAGAAAGCTGCTACAACAAATTCTCTAAATTTGCCTCCAACAGTAAAAATTCCACTCATCATTGCCTTTCCCTTCAATCTCTAAACTGGCTAGAACTACCAAACTACTTACACTATCTGCATCTCACCACAGCACACAAACTTATATTTCATCCAACTAACTGTCCTGCTCTAGCTAACATCCTTCCATCCTACATCCCCAATAGAACTTTCAGATCTGAACATCAAAACCTGATTGCTGTCAACAAACCTAAAAGTCCAGCTGGCCAACTTCTCCTCTCTTTCACTATTGGCAAGGCTTGGAACTCTCTCCCTTCCTCTCTAAGAACTGTAGCAAACTCTGAAAATGTCAAAACTCAGCTTTTCAGACATCTGTCCACTAAATGGAAATGCATCTGTTTTCACCCCACCTAAAAACTATACAAGAACACACTGATATCCTACCTAGAGTGTATGAAGGTGAGGCAGTGCATATAGTCTACCCCACCTAAAAACTATCCAAGAACACACTGATATCCTACCTAGAGTGTACCCTAGCACTCAAAATGTCCTACAGCTATTTATCCTTGAACCCCTTTGTGCAAATATTGTAAATAGATTTACAGTTTAAATCGAATGCATGCAAAAAGTCTTCTTAACTCACTTCTCTATGTGCATATATAATGCATTTTACCAAATTACTCTATAAGAATAGCTTTATAATTGTATAACCCTTTAGAAAAACCATAGTGAATTTGTTTTTGACTATTTGTAATAATTAATGTTCTTATTGTGCAAACTGGTCTCCTCAGTGTATCATTTATATTTTTCATATTTTTGCAATTTGTATTTTTGGAGCTTTTCTCCCCGGGCCTCCACTGAAAACGGGTCCTTGGGGCCCAGTGGACCTCCCCGGTAATCAAACTGGAAATAAATAAATAATATCCCAGGGGCAACCAATGTGATAGCCGACAAGCTCAGCAGGGCAATCTTGATGCCTCACAAGTGGTCTCTGAATCAGAAAGTCGCCGAAGGGACAGCCTTGCTGCAATCTGTTTGCCAGTCCAGTCAATGCCATATGCAGCAGCTACTTCTCCCTTATCCCCCCCCCCAGGGGAGACACCGAAAGACACACTTGTTCACATTTGGCCCCCGGGACTTCTTTATGCATTCCCTCCCTTTCTGCTGATATCAAATGTGGTCCAAAAAGCAAAGACCTTGGGAAGCAGAATGATTCTTATCACTCCTTACTGGCCTTGTCAGATTTGGTTCTCCTTTTTTGGGCCTCACCTTCTAGACAATCCATGTACTCTGGACCCAGTTCCAGATCTTCTGACACACATGTCAGGCACCTTCCACCCTTGCCTCCACACCCTCAACTTGACAGCGTGGCTGCTCCACTTCCATCCCTAGTCAGGCTTCATGATTTCTCACCTGCAGTTACTCATATCCTCACGTCTTCCCACAAGCCTTCTACGAGAAAATTATATGCTAGCAAATGGAAAAGATTTTCTATCTAAGCAAAAGAAAAGAACGTATACACAGCCTTCATTTCCTTGGTGTTAGAATTCCTAACTGAACTTTTTCATTAGGGATCAGCTGTTGTTACAATCAAAGTTCAATTGGCAGCAATCTCCAATTTTCATTTGGGACAACATGAGCCTAATCTTATGGCTCACAGATTGTGTAAGTCTTTTTTAAAAGGCAATACCTTGCTAAGACCTCCTTTTCAGGAACCTGTATCTCCTTGGGATTTAAATTTCGCTCTGTCCAAACTTACTTCCCCGCCTTTTGAACCTGCACATTCTAGTGAATTGAAGTTCCTTTCATGGAAGACCATTTTTCTAGTAGCTGTTACATCCGCCAGAAGAGTGTCAGAGTTACAAGCACTGTCAGTCAAACCTCCTTACTTGATTTGTCATAGAGACAGTTTCCCTTCGTACAAATCCGTCCTTCATCCGCAAGGTTTGCTGTCAGTCTAATTTGAATCAAACTATCGAACTGCCAGTCTTTTTTCCTAATCATTCAAACATTGCAGAATATGTTTCATCAACTTGATGTTCACAGACAGTTAAGGTTCTATCTACATAGAACCAAGGAGTTTAGAAAATCAGACCAATTGTTCGTATCTTTTTCTGAGACAAGAAAAGGTATGCCAGTCTCTAAGATAACTTTATCAAATTGGATTTCAAACTGCATCTCATTTATTTACTCTACCAATGGCAAGGAACTCCCATTTAAAATTAAGGCTCATTCTACCAGATCCATATCCACATCTGCTGCTTTTCAAGCCAGAATCCCTATTGACAGTATTTGTGCAGCAGCAACTTGGGCTACCCCTCATACCTTTATTACTTATTACAAATTGGATTTGGCCTCTAGGGGTAGAGCCTTCTTTGGTTCCATGGTTCTTAGGAGTATATTCCCATGAGCCACCCAAGAAAAAGGTGCTAGAGACGCTGTCCCATATGTAAGAATGAAGGCGAGATAGGACTACAGAACATAAAGAAGTTATGTACTCACCATAACATTCCATGTTTGTAGTCCATCTCACCCTTCATTCTTACGAACCCACCCATCTACCCCCATCCATGTATCCTTGGAGGATCTGGAGACAAGATAGTATTTATCTTCTGTAGGGCAGAGACCTTTCATCTTTGTTGTTCCTTGTGGAAATATTTTTTAGATAGCAACGAACAAGATCTAGGGTTTCTTACTAGTGCACTATGGGATACCTACCTTGCCAAGAACCAACTGAGAGACTTCAAGCTTTGCAATCGGCTGAGTCGCAGCCGAGGATCGGCTCCGAACCCATATGTAAGAATGAAGGGCGAGATGGACTACAAACATGGAATGTTATGGTGAGTACATAACTTCTTTTTTCTTTTATTACAACTGTTTTTTGATGTGGCTGACAAATCCATGGGCTTTAAGAAATGCACCTCCTGTTGGCAAACCATCCCCGATTCTGATGTCCACAGGGAGTGTGTTTATTGTTTGGATGATTCCCATCTAGAAGTTGTCTGCTCCATTTGTTTGTGATTCAACTCCCGTGCGTTGAGTGAAAGGGGAAACAAGTTAGTGTTAAAAGGCTTACTACCTTCTTTATCTGTTGGGACTTGAACCCCCCTTGAAAAATACTGATAATGGGAGACATGACACAGCTCCATAAAAAGGGAGTCCAGGAAACTGTCTCCTGACCATTCTCCTTGTTCGGCTCCAATTCCCAAACCTCCAGCTAAAGTTTCTAAGAAACCAGATGTGATGTCAACCTTGTGTGCTACAACTCCAGGCAGCAAATATTCTTGGATTGGATCTCCCCGTTTCTTTCTGGAGCCAATATCAACTCTGCTCCATTCACCTTTTTTTTTTAACAGACACAGAGGAAAGCGTCCAGACCACCTTCTACAGGTTCATCTTGCAGGTCCTCCAGGGGTGGATAGAATGATGAAGAAGTTTCTCAGGGCTCAAATCCAGATGAGGTTTAATTCTCGCTCCAGCTCTCATCGGACCAGTGAGCCTGCCCTCTTCTCAACCTTCTCCCGGAATCAACAAGGTGGTAAAAAGATGTGTTTTCACAAGATACATTCTCTAAAAGCCCTACCACCGCTCCTGAAGACTGCCTGATTGCTGTACTCTGGATACATTTGGGGAGCACTTATCTCTGCACGCAGAAGCTTGGGCGTCCATCACAAAAGACACTTGGGTGCAGAAAGTCATGTCCAGATATCATTTCATACCATCTTCCCAAATTCCTCCAACAAAAACAAAAATGATCCCCAATGTTCCACCCGGTCAGAGGAAAGCAGCAGTGTTGGCAATAGTAAAGGTGCTAGAAAAAAGGGTCATGCAGAAAGTCCCCTCAAGACTAGCAAGGATCTGGAACTTACTTAGGTTCATAGGTAGGTACTAGGCTATCTACCCGAAGGCATTTATAAGCCTAGCCAGAATGTGTTGGCTTTCGCCACCCCCTTAGATTAGTTCCCTGTGCCTCTGTCCAGCAGAGCCATTGAAGTGATCCCTGGGGTAAACTTTCTGTTTCCTATCCACTCGTCAAGGTTTCTGTTGAAGAGGGTTAGCGAGGAGCTCTGTCTAATGTAGATTGGAATCTTGTTCCAGAGCATGGGAAGTCTCTGGGACAGGAATATATCCCTCCAGCACATACTATTTATTGTTGTGTTGAGGTTTAGATCCCTGGAGCGTGTGGCTCGAAGGGATATGGTTTTCTTTAGGTGGAGCATGTCCTTCAATTCTGGGTTGGACATGGCCTTGTATGTTAGGCAGAGATCACCTCTGAGTAGGCGGTATGCAACCGAGTACAACTGGAGTTTCTTCATTCGAGCTGCATAGGGCATTTGCTTGAGGCCAGTGATCCTCTTGGTGAGGTACTTCTGTGGTCTTTCCAGTTGCTGCAGGTGTCTTGTAAGGTACATCCCAAATGGGGCATTGTACTCTATGATGGGTCTGATGAGTGATGCGTAGAGGGGCCCAATGACCTCTTTTGATCTGGATACAAACCATTTTGTGATTAGGTGGGCCACATAGAAGGCTTTTCTAACCACTTTGGCAATGTGATTATCAAAGGAGAGGTTACTTTCTACTTGGGTCCCCAGATCCCTTATTACGTCTTCCGTATTTATGGGGCTACCACCTATGCGGTAATTTGTGGGTACTTTGTTTTTTCCAAAGGGGATGACTATGCACTTTTTGGCATTTAGCTTGAGGCCCTGGTTTTGAGAACAGGTATCTGTCTCAGTGAGACCCTTTTGGAGGATGTCTGTGTCAGCCGTAGAGTCAATTATAGCCCCTAGTTTGCAGTCATCTGCGAACTTGGTCAGCCATAGTCCTCCTGTGCTTGCTTGTACCTCTGAGAAGTATATGCCGAACAGGAGGGGTCCTAGGACTGAGTTCTAGGGAACGCTACTTGTAACCAGTTTAGAGACAGACCTAGCTCCCGCAACTCTTACCATGTGGGTTCTGTCCATGAGCCAGTTGGCAACCCATGTCATGACGTAGGGTTTTATGTTCAGGCTGGTGAGCTTGTCTATAATACCTGAGTGGGAATGGTGTCAAAGGCCTTTGCGAGGTCTAGGTAGGCTGTGTGGACCACCTTTCCCTCGTCTATAGCCTTGGTAACTGTCTCAAAGAAGTCCAGCAGGTTTAGGAGGCATGATCTGCCCTTAACAAAGCCGTACTGGGTAGGGTCCAGTGTTTGGAGGTTCCCAATGTCTCTGTTAATGAGATCCATGATGATGCACTCCATAGCTTTGCAGACCAAGCTAGCCAGGCTTATAGGGCGATAGTTCCCAGGTCCGTTGTGGCTCCACCTTTGTGGAGCAGAATAATCGTTGCTGTGCGCCACTCTGTGGGCACGTAGCCTGTGGAGAGGCTGAGTTTTAACAGTGTATTTAGGTGAGGGGTTGGTTCATCTTTGAGCTTGTGTAGGACGCAGCCTGGGACACCGTCTCGTCCCACTGATGCTGTGTTTTTGGCTTTTAGTGTCAGAGAAGACAGGGGACTTGAGACTAATTCTGGATCTCAGCCAACTAAACTGATATAAAAAAAATTCAAAGTTTTGGATGGTCACGGTTCAGTCCATTTTGCATCTACTGAAAAAGGACAGTTGGATGTGCTCGATAGATCTTCAGGATGCGTACTCTCATATCAATATGAACAGGCAATCCAGAAGACACCTTATTGTCTGGCTGGGAGACAGTCATTACAGTTCAGAGCACTGCCCTTTGTTCTCACCACAGCCCCTAGGGTGTTCACCAGATGTATAGCAGTGGTAACAGCTCACCTGAGAGTGCTGGGATTCTCTTTATTTCCATATTTAGACAACTGAATCCTGACCACCCCATCCAGGCATGTACTGATTCAAGCAAGGAATTACTTGCTCTAGTTATGTCATCACCTGGGTATCATGGTGAATTACACCAAATTACAACTTACATCTACTTAGACTATGGAGCTTTGTTTTCTCTAAGAAGAGTTCATACCCTCAGATTATAGGTCATGAAAGTAATCTCCCATTCTTACCCTGCATCAAGGCTAGTCCTGCAAGCTATAGGATTGATGGCAGTAGCAATATCTGCAGTTCTGTTAGAGATTATATATGCAGGTCGTGCAGTAGACTCTTCCAATGTAGTGGCCTATTCGTCAGCATCCTTGAGCACTCTGATGAAGATTTCCAAAGTTTGCAAGGGGTATCTTCTTTGGTGGATTTATTCATATGATGTTTGTCAAGGTTGTCCATTTGTTCTCCCACAGCTAGTAGCCACAGTCACCATGGACACCTCCTAAATTGGATGGGGTGGGGGCTATTTCTTGAAAAGGACAGTCCAAGGTGCATGTTCCCTGGAAGAGGCCAATTTGCAGATCAGTGTCCTGGAAATGAGAGCAGTCCTACTAGAGTAACAGGCTTTTCAAGATGTTTTCCTCTCAGGGATGATTGCAGTACAAACAGACAAGCAACATGTCAGTTGTCTGGAATATCAACAAATGGAGGGAGACCAGATCTTACCCATTGTGTCTAGAGGGCAATGAGAGTGTGGCAATGGATGGCCTCTTCTCTTATGGAAATGCACATAGCAGGCAAAACCAAGGTGCTTACAGACACGCTAAACCAATCTATTTTGATGCGTCATGAGTGGTCTGTCAATCAAAGAGTGGCAGAAAGGATCTTCTGTCAGTGGGGCCAGTCATGGTGTGATCTTTTTGCTTCTGCCCTCAACAGCAACTGCAGCAGTTTCTTCTCCCTGGTCCCTCCAAAGTGGGAGTCACTGAGAGATGCTGTAGTCCACAACTGGCCCTCAGATCTCCTTTATGCTTTCCCTCCATTACTCCTCATCCTCAAATTTCTATAGAAAGTATCCCAGTTGAAGAGTATAGTCACCCTCATTGTGCCCTTTTGGCCTTGTCATGTTTGGTTTCCCTTTCCTCTGGCCTCATCTTCTATATCCATCTTGGATACTGAATCCAAGTTCAGACTTTCTGTTCTATCCAATAGGGATGAAACACCCAAACATCAATGCCCTCAAGTTGATCGCATGGTTTCTCCAGTTCCAGTGGTGGCTAGACATTACAGGGTTTCCTTCCCAGTTCAACATATTCTTTAATCCTCTCAGAAGCTTTCCACTATGAAAATTTATAAAGATAAATGGAAAAGATTTTCAGTTTGGACTCTTCAGAGACACCTGAACCCCTTCTCTGCCCCAATCTCAGCTGTTCTCAACTTTTTGGCTTCCATTTTTAACAACATGGTGAGTTATTGTACTATTAAAGTGCAGTTAGCAGCAGTTTTGAAATTTTCATTTGGGTGAAAATCATTCCTTTTTGGCTTCTTTCTTAAGGGTACCTTTTAACTCAGGTCCCCAGTTAAAGATCCTTCACCCCCCTGGGATTTGACTATTTTTGTTACAAGCTGTTAACCTTACCTCCTTTTGAACCTTTGGCTAAGATTGGCCTTACGTTCTTGTCTTGGAAAACAATTTTTTTTGGTTGCCAGCACTTTTGCTAGATGAGTATCTGAACTCCAAGCCCTCTCTGCGAGATCTCCATACTTGTCGTTCCATAAGGATAGAGTTTCATTATTTATGAACCCATCTTTTTTTACTTAAGGTGGCTTCCAAATCCAACATTAATTAGGTCATTAATTTACCTGTGTTCTTTCCGAAATTCTCAAACAAAGGAGAATACATGCTACATCTAGACATACATTGGCAGCTCAGATTTTATCTTCACAGAACCAAAGGTTTCAGGAAAACTGACCAGTTATTTTTATCCTTATCCAAGAACAGATTGTGTAAAGCAATGTCTAAAATGACCCTGGCTAAATTGTTGCTTGATTATATATCCTTTGTTTATAGAGGAAAAGGTTTATCTTTAATTAAGACCCCCCACCAAACCACATTCCACGAGGTCTGTAGATACTTCATCTGCTTTCTGCTCAAAAGTGTCAATAGATGATATTTGTGCAGCTGCCACTTGGTCCAGTGCTCATACCTTTATTGCTCATTACAAGTTAGACATACTTTCCAGAAATAAGGCAGCATTTGATTCCACTGTACTTCACAGTATCCTTCCATGAGCACCACCCAATGTTTATCTGACTGAGGACACTGTCCCATCAGTTAAGGAATGAATAAAAATGACAATATCAGTTACAGAAGTTATGTACTCACCGTAATGATGTATCTGTATTGTCCGTTTTTATTTTTCCTCAACTCCCGCCGTTCATCCCCCCCCATTTTTCTTCCTAGGGAGACATAAGCGATGTCCATTTGGGAACTCACCTCTTCTCTGTTTGGGCTCCAGCCTTTCTGTATGTCTTTATCTTGCCTATTCATAATGATATAGTGTTTTATATATCTATATGTATTTATATATATGTCTATATAGATATATATATATATATATATATATATATATATATATATATGTGTGTGTAGATATATTAGCTGATCCTCGGCTCCAACCCGGCACTTGCTAAGCTCGAGAGTCACTTTTACCAGCTCGAGGCAGCCCCATATCCCATGATGCAAGGCGGTAATTACCCAGATCTCGTTTGCCGCTTCGCTAATGAGGTCATCTTTTTTACCAGCTCCTGGTAAGTGATTTTATATTGTTGTTAGTCAGGATATTTAGATCCAATTCCCTAATTTTTTTTCTTTATAGCAATTTTAGTAAATCCTATATTCACTTAGCTCCATACCCCTTTCTTTAACTACCTTATTCTTAGGTCTTAGAGCTTTGGGCCTTAGGCCTTACCCTCCCTTACAGTTCCTGTCAGGATTTCCTAGGTGTGGGTGTTGTGTGGTGTATTTCCACTTAGTTCACTCTTCCATAGTTTTCTGTGTTTCGGGCCTTAAGCCTTTTCCCACCCTCACAGTTCCTGTCAGAAATTAGGTGTGTGTGTGTTGTGTCACTGTTAATAATAACTAATTATTTACTCTTAATAATAATTTAGTTATTAATATCTTTTTTGGTCTGATTGTGTGTGTGTGTGTGTGTGTGTGTGTGTGTGTGTGTGTGTGTGTGTGTGTGTGTGTGTGTGTGTGTGTGTGTGTGTGTGTGTGTGTGTGTGTGTGTGTGTTTTAGGTCAGACATGTCTAAGGATACTAGGGTCTCAGGTTTCAAGAAATGTGACTCGTGCTGTCAGATGATGTCTCTGACAGACGGTCACACTTCTTGTATTTATTGCCTGGGACCCCTACACCTGCAGGACTCCTGTGCTATCTGTCATTCCTTTAGCCAGAGAGTCCTGCAGCAACGTAGAAATAAATTGATCCTCAGGGGTCTCCTTAAGCCTGAGAGCTCCCCAGCCAAGGTCGGTTCCGGGAAGCTTTCCAAGCCTTCCAAGACCCAGGCTTCGGTGTCCAAGTCGGTGGTCTTGGTTTCAACTCCGCCGGAGTCGACATCGGTTCCATCCGGAGCCGATCTTTCCTTAGTGGAAGCTACAGTATCGGCGCCGTTTGGCTCCGATACCCTGGCTTCGGCAGCTGTGTCGGCTCTGGCTGGAGCCGACACCCTAGCATCGAAGCATGTCTCGGCTCCGGCTGGAGCCGAGATATCTGTGCCTCCACTCGGAGCCGATAAGTTATCGGCTCCGGCTGGAGCCGAGGTTTCTTCGGCTCCGATGGCTCCGTCCAAAAAGAGGTCTAGATCTCCTTCTTTGGAATCTATACACTCGGCTCCAGCTTCCCCCCTGCTTTCGGAGCGGAGCCATCGGAGCTGATCATCCAGGTCTTCCAGGCTATCAGACCATGATTTAGAGAGAGTGGTGAGTAGGCTATTAAAATCACAGGCACTAGCCCAAATGCTCCATAGCCCGTCTCAACAGACGACCGCTATTCTACACCCTCCTGAGATTCCTCCTTCGACTCTCCTACAGAGTTCGGAGCCGGAGTTTATTGGTACCGTGACTGTTGCGGCTTCGGAGCCGATACCACACCTTTCGGCTCCATCGTCCTCGACTCCTATCTCCTCCTTGAGACCTTCCTTGGAGGGATCCGGGCGTCGGGCTTCCCTGGTCGGTTCCGAGGGGGCGAGTGGCATCGGACCCTTGTCCGACCCCGCTCTCCCTCTCGGGGCTTCGGCCTTGGTGAGCTTGGCCCCGACATCTGCTTCGGAGCCTTCCCTCTCGGTGGGACCAGGGATCCCCATTTCTTCGGAGCGGGATCTCTCGGCCCTCCCTGGGAGGGGAGCCTTCGAGGTGATGAGGAGTGTGCTAGCCCCTGAGCTCAGTCAGCAGTTGGTTCCTTTAGCTCCTCCCTCTACGGTGCCTGTAGATACCTCTTCCCGCTCTCTTGCTCCCGGACCCAGAGATCCATCGCCCCAGGTTTCCCCATTGGGAAGAACTTCCTCTTCCGAGGTTTCTCCTGATCCTTCAGGTGAACCCCCGCGTAAGAGGACCTGCAAGAGGAAGCACTTAGACTCCCCTGAGTCTACAACATCGGATACCGATTTGGATGAATCGGAGGGGTCCCCAAGATCCCCCTCTGAGGATGTCTCCTTTTCAGACATCCTTGAGCTCCTTAAACAGAGGGGGAACTGGCCATCCATTAACCCCTCCGAGGATGAATCGGTATACCTGGAGGCTTTTGGATCTTGACCCTCCACCTCCTGGGTGTCTCCGCCTTTCGACCCTCTCATGGAGGTCATAGCTCGAAAGGCGTGGGCATCTCCTGATTCGGTGGAACCAGTCCCCAGGAGACCTTCAAAATTTATTACGGCCCCCGCTGAAAAGCAGTTTCTTACCAAAGGTGTCCCGGTTGATGCCATGGTGGTGGCGGCCGCCACCAAGAAGGAACTTGCAGATCCTTCCGTACCAGTCCATCCTCCTAACAAGGAGTCTAGGACCATGGACAGGTATGGCAAGCGGATGTTTTCCTCAGCGATCTTTGCTATGCGTTCGCTGAATTATTTATGTCACTTCACCAGACTTCAAAGGGACATCCTTAAAGAATTAGGTGAAGTAGTACAGGATCCTTCAGCAGCAGGAGCTCAAGAAAAGATTGCTTCTCAGCTGGGAATCCTTAATTCCATAACCAACTCCTCCATGCGGCTCATTTCTTATGCAGCCGATGGGGCGAGTAGAGCTGCAGGCACAGGAGTGGCTCTCAGACGTCAGTCCTGGATGCGGCTCTGTAATTTTGCAGACCCCTTTAAGGCATCCTTCACAAACTCTCCCTTTGATGGGTCAACATTGTTTGGTCCTCAGGTGAAGGACACTTTGACCAGGTGCGAGCAAGACGGCAAAACTCTTTCTGCCGTAGGAGTCCGTTTCTCCGCCCCTTCCAGGCCTTATCCCAAAGGTCAGAAGGGGGGGAAGATGTGGTTCAAAATCTCAGGGAGTGGCCGGACGACGTGGTCAGTTTACCCCCAGAGGCAGAGGGGGTAATAACAATAGACGCCGCCCTAGGGGCAGAGGGGGTCCGCAGAACCAGGGCTCCAGAGAGCCTCTCTCTGACAAGCCCTTCCAACATCCCTGAGGTGTTGCCTGACTGCCCACCCTTGGAGGCAGTCGGGGGAAGATTGTCGCTGTACCCAGAAGCCTGGCTTTCCCTCTCTCAAGACAAATGGGTACAGTCGATCATATCCGAGGGTTACAAGATTCCCTTCAAGGAAAGCCCCTTCCCTCAAAGAGGTTCCCTTCCAGACGTACCACCCGGTCTAAGGGAAATTGCGTAATTAGAGGTGTCAAAGCTTCTAAAGAAAAGGGCCATCCAGCCAGTACCAAAAGATCATTTAGAGTCCGGAATCTACTCAAGGTTCTTTTTGGTCCCCAAAAAGACGGGAGACTGGAGACCAATATTAGACCTCAGCAGGCTCAACAAGTCTGTCAAAAAGACAAGATTTCAGATGGCCACACTTCAATCGATTTTGCCCTTTCTGGGCAAAGACAACTGGATGTGCTCCATAGACCTTCAGGATGCGTACTATCATATAAAGATTCACAGACGCTCCAGAAGTTTTCTCCGCTTTCGGCTGGGGACCAGTCATTTTCAATTCAGAGCCCTGCCCTTTGGCCTCACTACAGCCCCCAGAGTGTTCACCAAATGCATGGCAGTGGTCACAGCTCACCTGAGACGTCAAGGATTCCAGGTGTTTCCGTATCTCGACGACTGGCTCCTCTCAGCCACCACCAGGCATCAACTCCTCCAAGCCAGAGATTACACTCTACGTCTCTGCGGCCACTTAGGAATCTCAGTCAGCTTCGAAAAGTCTTCCTTGTCACCCTGCCAATCTATTGCCTTTATAGGCGCAAATCTAGACACTACTCGGATGTCAGCAAACCTAACAAGTCAGAGAATCCTAGATATCCAAAACCACGTTCGGATCATCCTATCCAGCAACAGGGCGCAAGCCAGGTTCGTCCTGAAAGTCTTGGGCCTCATGGCAGCTGCAATAACACTTCTTCCTCTGGCCCGCTTTTACATGCGTCTCCTACAATGGATGTTGTTCATCCAATGGTCCTTCCAACAGCTTCCCATGCGTCACAAGATTCTGGTGACACAGACCTGCAAGAACCATCTATCCTGGTGGATTTCCTCTCCTCTAGTTCATCAGGGTGGACCATTTGTTCCCCCGGCCCTGGTAGCCACAGTCACTTCGGATGCCTCCCTGATCGTGTGGGGGGGACATTATCAGGGCAGGATGGTTCATGGCACGTGGCAACCGTTCGAATACCACCTGCACATAAATGTCCTAGAGATGAGAGCAGTGCTTTTAACGTTGCAAGCCCTCAACAACTTTCTCCCTTTAGGGACTATTGCAGTTCACACGGACAACATGTCCGTCGTGTGGTACATCAACAAGCAGGGCGGAACCAAGTCCTATCCCTTGTGTCGAGAAGCTCTCAGACTTTGGCAATGGGCGATCTCCTCTCATCGGTTTCTGGTAGCAACGCATATCCCCGGGAAAACCAACATAATAACGGACAGATTGAGCAGAGCTATTCTCATGCCTCACGAGTGGTCTCTCAAGCAATCCATTGTGGAGGAGATTTTTCAGAAGTGGGGCCGCCCATGCTGCGATCTTTTTGCTACACCCCAAAACAGCAAATGCCCAGACTTCTTCTCTCTCTTCCCACTTCCGGGCCATCCCCCCAGAGACGCTCTTACCCAAGAATGGCCCCGGGGACTTCTTTATGCCTTTCCTCCCTTTCCTTTGATACCACAAGTACTCCAGAAAGCTACCGTCTTGAGAGCCAAAATGATTCTCATTGCCCCTTACTGGCCTCGACAAATTTGGTTCCCATTCCTTCATCGCCATCTTTTGGTGTGGCCTTGGCATCTGGACCCAGTTCCAGATCTTCTGACCCACCAGTCGGGTCAACTGCACCGGTCAGTTCCTTCCCTCAACCTCACAGCTTAGTTGCTCCACTTCCTTCCTTAGCCAGGCTTCCTATGATCTCTAACCCCATTAGAGATATCATAGTAGCTTCTCTTAAGTCCTCTACCAGGAGGATTTATTCTAGCAAGTGGAAACTCTTCTCTTTTTGGGCAAAATCTAAGAACATAGACCCCTTTACTGCCCCTATTCAGTCGGTCTTGGATTTCCTTGCAGAAATTTTTCACTCAGGTTCTTCGTCTTCCACAGTCAAAGTTCAGTTGGCTGCAATCTTGAACTTTTATGTCGGCTTTGCAGACCACAACATTATGTCCCACAAACTTTGTAAAGCCTTTCTCAAAAGAGTGTTCCTTCTTAAACCCCCTGTTAGAGATCCTCCACCACAGTGGGATTTAAATTTAGTGCTGACATCCTTGATACTTCCCCCTTTTGAACCGGCTGCTTCATGTTCATTAAAGTTTCTTTCTTGGAAGACACTTTTTCTAGTCGCTATTACCTTGGCTAGAAGAGTGTCTGAACTCCATGCCCTCTGTGTTCGTCCCCCTTATTTGGTCTTCCACAAAGACAGAGTATCCTTGAGAACCAATCCATCCTTTTTGCCCAAGGTTGCTTCTAAGGCAAATTTAAACCAATCCATTGATCTCCCTGTATTTTTTCCAAATTATTCTAACAGGGCGAACAAAATTGCATTACTTAGATGTTCATCGCCAACTTAGATATTACTTGGATAGAACAAAGCAATTTAGGAAGTCCGATCAGCTCTTCCTGTCTTATGCTGAAAATAGAAAATGTCTCCCTGTTTCTAAAGTGACCTTATCTAGATGGCTATCTTCTACCATTTCTGACATTTATCAGCTTAGGGGCAAACAGCTGAACTCAAAACCTAAAGCTCATTCCACAAGAGGTCTAGCCACTTCTACAGCTTTTCAGGCTAGACTACCCTTAGATACTATTTGTGCAGCAGCCACTTGGGCCACTCCTCATACTTTCGTTTCTCATTACAAATTGGATTTGGCCTCCAGGGATAGGGCAAGCTTTGGTTCCACTGTTCTCAAGAGTCTGTTCCATTGAGCCACCCAGGATAGAGGTGCTAGGGACGCGGTCCCATCCAGCAAGAATGAAGGTGAGATTGACAACTTAACATTTAGAAGTTATGTACCTACCATAACGTTCCATGTTAGTTGTCTTCTCTCGCCTTCTTTCTTGTGTCCCTCCCTCCTGTCCCCCTAGCCTGGACAGACCTTGATCTCCCCTTTTCTCTGGAAGATTCTTCTTCCTTGGACACCAGATAGTTCTTGTCCTTGATTACCTGGTTTCCATTACAGCCTTTTTAGGTTAGTTGTTTCTCTTTCCTTAGTGGAAAGTTTTTATAGGCAGTTTTTCCTCTAGAAACCAAACGAGATCTGGGTAATTACCACCTTGCATCATGGGATATGGGGCTGCCTCGAGCTGGTAAAAGTGACTCTCGAGCTTAGCAAGTGCCGAGTCGGAGCCGAGGATCGGCTCCGAACCCATCCAGCAAGAAAGAAGGCGAGAGAAGACAACTAACATGGAACGTTATGGTAGGTACATAACTTCTAATTTACTCCAGTGACTTAAGAAATGTGAATATAATCTTACTCCATTATCTATCAGGTAACCTATTTTTGAGTCTTTCGGCTTTTCCCGGTTAGGGGTCGCCACAGCAGAACTCCGGTCCGCTAATGATTGGTAGTTGATTTTTACGTGCCGAGTTACCAGCCCTGACGCACAACCTTCAACGAAGGTACGCCCATTCATGCATGTCTACGCTCTAGCTGAGAATCAAACCGGACAGCGTCTTACTGTGAGGCGACATCGCTACCGCAGCACCACCATAGCGGGTCTATCAGGTAACCTATTACAAAGTAAATTTGGGCTGTCGATGAAGAGTACACTCCTCTGATGATTTTGAGGATTAGCAGTTGGCTTGTACTGTTCCTTGGCTGGGCAGAGAAGTTCCCCTTGGGGGGAAAACTTCATTCATTATTTTTTTTTTTCTTAATACTTTCCTCTTCAGGGAAAGTTGTTTTAAAGCTTGGGGGTTGTGTTTTAATGTTTTTGTGAATTCTTACTCAAAGCCACTGTTTTTCCATTTTCTACAAAATCTTGCAAAATTCTAAAACTGGTACCAAGTAATGCATAGAATTTGACATTTTAAACTAGGCAAGTCTTTCAACAAAACTTTAATTTTTCTTGCCAGTTTTCTTAACTATTTATTCTGTTGTTAAAAGCTGATTTAATCTCTTACAGACATAAACATTTATTTTTGATCTGTTTATATAAACCTCACCAACTACAAACAGAATAACTGTGCTGTCTAGAAACCAGAGTAACAAGCATCAGCATAACGCATGGAATTTCAGCTAATGAAAATGAGTCTTCATTATTCAGAAAACATAAGTCAGTGGCTTTGTCCACAGTGAACAGTTTCATGCAAACCAAATAAAGAATCCAGTTATGCCACCAAGCTGTGTACGACTGTAAACATGATGCATGATCTCATGTGTCAAAGTTAAGAGGCTGCCGTATATGCAAGTTGGAGGGACATATTATAGTCTAATCGTTTTTATAAAGTCAATCTGTCTACTTCAGCTTTAAATTGGAAGAGAAATACGAGTTAGAGGCATGTATCGTCATAAGACCCACCATTTTTTTATATGAACGTGCATTTATTTCCTTCAGGGATATCTTCATGGTTAATAAAATAAATAAAAGACTTCCTATATCAGTAATTGAGGAATAACAGTATAGTAACACTATCAACTGATGAAATATCTTTAAATTGATATTACGTAATTTAGGTAGTTACTGAAGTCTTATATTAAGTAGATATGTATATATTGATAAATATTACATCAAATGGACATGAAAGTAACAGCATTAACATACTATTTATTTAATGTATAACTTTTAATGTTCATCCCATCGATCACTGCTGCCAAGGATATAACAACTGGCCAGCTTCCAAAGCTTCAGGGCATTTACCACATGCCTAATTTGGCAACTCGACCTGAGATGACTAAAAGATAAGTTTGGTTACCAAGCCCTTCAGAGCTTTACTGCCATTGAAGAGTGCACTCCTCTGATGATTTTGAGGATTAGCAGTTGGCTTGTACTGTTCCTTGGCTGGGCAGAGAAGTTCCCCTTGGGGGAAAAACTTCATTCATTATTTTTTTTTTTCCTTAATACTTTCCTCTTCAGGGAAAGTTGTTTTAAAGCTTGGGGGTTGTGTTTTAATGGACTATCATGAGACTGAACTATACTTTTAAATAGGAGTGCTTTTTTCCTGTCAGTTTGAAAGTTTTTCAAAGTAACTGAAAACAATTTTTTTCTATGGATAAATTGTGTTTATTTTACTTTGTTGGGCTGACAAAGTGTTTTAAAGTGTTTTTTTTGTTTGTTTACTGTATTTTTCTGTGAAAATGTGACTTTTAAAGACTTTTAGCTTTTACTGGCACTTGCTACTTGTTTTTCTTGGGAAAGAGACACCATTTTTAGCATGACCATAGAACAATCTGTCAGTTCCACAGTCGGTCCTTTTTCCAGCTACAAAAAAAAAAAGTTAAGCAAACAGCCTTTGCCATCACAGAAGGCTAATAATTTGCCTCAGCTGCAGGTAGGTGTCTCTGCTATGGCTATTAGTTGTACCTCAAAGCACTCCTCCTTTACTCCGGATCCCACTGGTGTAGCATCTACTGACACTATGGACAAAGGGTTAGCCATGTCCTATACAACATTTGGGGTCCTCTCAGTGGACAAGGGAAAATTAAACTTCTCAACCTGGAAAAGAGAATAGGGATGGCTTCCCTGTTTTGTCAGATTGTTTTGTCCATAACTGGGAAAGATGTTACTGCCATTAATACCAGTACTTGGCACTATTTTTCCTGCCAGAAAGAAACAAAAAACTAAACATTCATGTAATCCTCCTCACATTTTTTTAGGCAGGGGTAGTTTACAGAGTATGGATCAGAGTTTAATTCAAGTCATTAATCCATCTTATACAGTAGTTTCTGGTAAAAGAAAGAGGGCTAACTCCTTTCCTGAAGAGATTCAAGATTCTGAATCTGGACAGGAGAATGAAGGGACATCTACAGGGTTTCCTCCACAGATTTCTGATTCAGACTCAGAGGAGACCTCAGTTTATGATTTAAGTGAAAAGAAACAAGAGATAAAACAGGATGCTTTGTTACTATTCCATATGAAAGTATTTAATCACAATGTGTGTGTGTGTGTGTGTGTGTGTGTGTGTGTGTGTGTGTGTGTGTGTGTGTGTGTGTGTGTGTGTGTGTGTGTGTGTGTGTGTATCTGTGACCTAATTAACTTTTTCAGTATGGCAGAGAAGCAAAAGGGGACATCCGGATTCAAGCAGTGTCAAGTCTATGGCAGAAAGATGCCCAATTCTGATGGGCAGATTTCTTGCGTGTACTGTTTGGGTGCCCCTCACTTGGACTTGTCTTACACTATTTGTCAGGGCTTTAACGCCCGTACTTTAGCATAGAGGTGCAATACGCTTATTTTGAAAGGCTTATTGAAATGTCCTTTTGCTGAAGCCCTATGTAAGGTGGAGACTTCAAAATCTCCTAAACCTGATGTAAAGAAAAGAATCTACTCTGTGCCGACCTCCTCTATGGCACATGAAACAAAGTCGCAAAAACTGCAGGTTCTGATGGTTTCATCGGAACCGAAAGCCAAAGTACCGAAATTGGCAATATCATCACCTTCAGCACCAAAAACAACTAAATCCTCATCAGTGCCATCAGTCAATGAACTGGCTCAGACTAAAACCTCTTCAGCACCGACCATTACTTCGGCATCGACAGTAGTTTCTGTTCAACCTCCACTGTCCTGTCATTTGGTTCCACAATCCCCTTCTATATAACAGCCTATGGTGCCAAAAGTCTATCTGCCAGTTATTCCCCAGACTAGATATTCCCTTTCAGTGGACCCCTTTTTGGGTCAGCAGCTGAGCCCCTTTCTATACAGGCCTGAGTCCCATTCGGGAATGTCAGTCCGTTCCTCTAGGAGTCTATCAGAATTGGACATAGTCAGATTAGTGGGTCAGCTTTTGGAAGCTAGAGGCCTTCCTGCACCATCACAAACCTCTCTCTCACCCAGATCTGAGGCTTATTCTCCAAGGACTCCACCAGTTTATTCTCCTTCAACTTCGTTATAGGGTTTGGGGCCCCCCACTTCGATGCTTCCAGTGCCAGTTACCTCGGTGCCGACAGTGGAGCTCACCTTGGTGCCGGAGTCGATTCTGTGGTCTTTGGCTCTTTCAGATCCATTGCATGCCCAGGACTGTGGTTTGGTTGTCAGTTCTGAGATCCTTGGACCGGTTCCAGTTTTTTTCCACAGTACCATCTGCAGCTGTCAGGGCCATGGCAGTTTTGAGCCCTCTCTTGGCTCCTACTCTGAGTGGCGGCTCGTCAGAGCGGGGTGTGACCCCAGTTCCTAGGTTGTCTTTCTTGGTTCCAGGCACCAATCCCTCTTCGGGCAGGCCTCCCTTCCAGATTATGGAGAGGGCTTTGGCCTCAGCAGGCTCCCAGCTGGTTCCATCCTCATTAGAGTGGCATATTTTTGTTTTCTCTGGTCCACAGCTGTCACAATCTGCTATGTCAGGACAGCGGGCACAAGAGCTGTAAGACACCCCGGTTCAGGGTCCCCCTTCTTTGGAGTCCTCCTCAGAACCTCCCCCTGAGGAGTAAGAGGATGTGCAAGAGGACGCACCTGGATTCTCCAGAAGAATCTTTCACTGAAGACACAGATTACGATGAAGGGGAAGGGTCCCCATGGTCACCCTCGGAAGATGTCTCTTTTGGAGATATCCTGGAATTATTAAAACAGAGGGGTGATTGGAAGCCCTCAAACCCATCCTCTGAGGAATCTGTGTTCTTGCAAGATTTTTCACCCACTGACAACCTAGTTAAGTTGATTGTTCAGCGAGTGCGGAAGGCTGCTGACTCCATAGAGCCTATTCCCCGGAGAGCAGATAAAATAGTTTCAGCCCCGGAGGATCAGCCCTATTGGTCTAAGGGTCTAGCAGTGGATGCCATGGTGGTAGCAATGGCCACCAAAAAGGAACTCGACAATGAGAGTTCAGCTATTCATCCTGCTAACCGAGTCTCAGACAATGGATAGATTTGGGAAATGGGTTTTTGCTTCATCGACCTTTGCTATTCAATCCGTGAACTTCTTGGCACAGTTTACTAGACTCGAAAGGGATCTGATAACTGAGCTTTCAGATGTCCTTACAGGAGCAGTATCTGACGAGGTTCAAGATAAATTAGCCTCGCAGCTTGCCACCCTGGAGTTGATCTCAAATTTGTCCATGCGGCTTATTGCTCATACAGCGAAAGGGACATCTAGAGCAGCGGGTACAGGCGTTGCTATTAGGCCTCACGCCTGGATGCACTTGTGTGATTTTGCGGAACTCTTTAAGTTTTCCTTTATCAATGCTGCTGTTGATGGTACTTTGTTGTTTGGCCCAAAAGCAGGGACACACTAGCCAGGTGTGAAAAAGATGGAAAGACTCTTTCTGCTGTGGGCATTCGTTTTCCCGCTCCACAGCGACCTTACTCCAGGAATCAGAGGAGTGGAAAAATGTGGTTCAAGAAAACCTAAGGGCCTTTTCACAACACATGTGGCGAGTATTCCCCCCAGGCCAGAGAGGGAAATTCTTCTAGAAGACAGCCCTCCCATGGCAGAGGTGGTCCGCGGAACCAGGGCTCCAGAGATTCCTTTCCTGGACAACCCTATCAGTGCTCCAAAATGGAGGTCTGATTGCTTACCTCTGGAAGAAATCAGGGGAAGGTTCTGTCTGCACCATTCAGCCTGGTTTACAATAACATCGGACACCTTGGTGCAGAAAATAATTAGCAGAGGTTACCATATTCCCTTCAGTCTTTTCCCAAAATCCCAAAAGTGAATCCCTGATTTTCCACCCAATCAGTGGGATCTAGCAGCACTAGAGTTTCAAAAGCTGCTTCAAAAAAGAGTCATCCAAGTAGTCCCACCAGACCAAATAAGATCCGGATTCTACTTGAGTCTTTTTAGTACCAAAAAAGACAGGGGACTGGAGACCAATCTTGGACCTCAGCCTTTTTAACAAATTTGTACAACAGCCAAACTTCTGGATGGTCACAGTTCAGTTAATTCTTCTCTTTCTAGAGAAGGACACTTGGATGTGCTCTGTATATCTTCAGGACGCGTATTACTGCATAAAAATGGACAAATGCTCCAGAAGGTATCTCTGCTTCCAGCTAGGAGCCAGTCGTTAAGTTTCAAGCACTGCCCTTTGGTTTCACCACAGCCCCAAGGGTGTTCACTGAATGCATGGCAGTCGTAGAAGCTCATTTGCAACTACAGGGATTATGCATGGTTCCATATCTAGACAACTGGCTCCTCACCGCTCCATCCAGTCATCTACTGCTTTGCACCATAGACTTTGCTCTACATCTTGCTGAGACAGTAGGCATTTCAGTCAACAAAGAAAAGTCACAAATGACTCCTAGGCAGGATCTGGAGTTCATTGGTGCAAGGTTAAATACAGTGTCCTGTGTAGCCTCGCTTTCCCTCCACAGACTGTTGACACTCCGATTTCAACTTCAGGTAATCATTTCCCAAAACAAAGATGTGAGAGTGTTCGATCTCGCCGTTTGTTCTTACACCTGGGTTCGGAGCCGATCCTCGGCTCCGTGTCGGCCGCTTGCAAGCTCTGCATCGAGAAGAAGCTCGAGACTAACCTAACTCCCACAATCCCCCTCTGCCTTTACGTCAGATCTAGTTTGCCGCTGCAGCGTTCGCATCACTTGATCGAGCTCGAGCACCTAAAGCTAAGACTTAAACTTGTTTCTTGTATTTTTTGAAGTTAGAATTTCTCTAAATCTTTGTATTTTGACTGTGTGTGAGAGTGATATTGTCTTGAGGTTTTTCTCGGTTCCAGTTAAAGTTATTTTAACTTTGTTAGAGTTCCCTCGGGCCTATCCCTCCCTTTAGGATTTGACTACCGGATAGACACTACTACTGGATTTGACATTTTTACCGGATTGGACATTATTACTGGACTTTACTGTTGTACTTTGCTACCTTTTAGCTTTTTAAGATGTCTGAGAAGGCTAAGTCTGGGTTCAAGCGTTGCCAGTGTGGCCAAAAGATGTCAGTTACTGACAATCATAGTTCCTGCGTCTACTGTCTTGGCCCTCTCCACCTGCAAGAAGACTGTTCTATTTGTCATTCTTTCAGTGGGAGGGTCATGACAGATAGGCGCAGGAAACTCATGGATAGGGGTTTGTTAAAACCTTCCTTTCAAGAGGCTCTGGATGCTTCAGACCAGGCATCCAAATCCTCGAAGGAATCGAAGACGTCGGAGCCCAGGTCATCGGCTCCAAGCTCTTCAGTTAAGGTTCGATCACTGGTTCCACAGACTTCGGGACCGAGTGTTCAACTGTTATCAGTTTCTGAGCCTCGAGTCTTGGAACCGGTGACGGAGCTCCCTCCCCCGACACTGTTGAGGTCGGCTCCGTCTTCGATTCCTTCGACGCGTTCTTCCAGACCCCTCTCCGACACCGATGTAGACCACGTGGTGCAGAAGTTAATGGAGCATACGGCCTTATCCAAACTCATCTCGGTCTCCTCTCAGTTGGTGTCGAGACTCGAAGGCCTTCCCCTATCTCCATCTATTCCTCCTCCGAGACCTGTCCAGTCTTCGGAGCCGGAAGAAGCTGATCTCCTGATTGTGGAGCCCTCGGTGCCAGAACCGTCTTTTTCTCGGTCGGCTCCGTTCACCTCGACTCCGTCGGATCCGGTACCGGAGTCTCGGAGCTGAAGATCCATCCTTGGTTCCGGGACCGAGAGTCGGACTGATGTTTCGGTTCCGACACTCCCTCTCGGGGCCTCGGCCCGGATCGACTCGGTTCCGTCCTCGGGGTCGATACCTTCGGTGCCTGTTTCGGGGATTCTTCCCATTTCTTCGGAAACGGGAGATACCTCGACTCGGGATCCGGGGGGCCTTCGATCTCATGAGGAAGGTGTTGTCTACCCAGACAACCACATCAGCAGAAACAGCTTCTCCTCCCCATAAAGGACCGTTATCCTCCTCTGCACCCACGGCTACATCTAAGCGTCGAGCACCTGTGTCTCAGCCACCCCTGGAGGGTGCCCCCTCTTCCTCGGAGGCTTCTTCGGATGCTCCCCCCGAAGAAGTCCCTAGGAAAAGATTGTGTAAGAGGAGACACTTAGATTCTCCACAAGAGTCTTTGACATCGGACACTGACTTGGATGAGTCAGAAGGGTCCCCAAAGTCACCCTCAGAAGATGTCTCCTTTTCTGACATCTTGGAGATCCTGAAGCAGAGAGGTGATTGGCAATCCCTCCCCCCTTCTGAGGATGAGTCAGTGCTGCTGAAGGCATTTGGTGCTCACCCTTCCTCCTCCTGGGTCACTCCGCCCTTCGATGAGTTAATGGAGCTGATTGTTCGAAGGGCGTGGGAGACTCCTGACACGGTGGAGCCAGTCCCTAGAAAGCCTAATAAGTATATTACTGCACCCCAGGAAAAGGCTTTTCTAACAAAGGGAGTTCCAGTGGACGCTATGGTGGTGGCAGCGGCCACGAAAAAGGAGATGTCGGAATCTTCCTCATCTGTCCATCCCCCTAACAAAGATTCTAGGACTATGGACAGGTACGGGAAGCGCATTTTTAGTTCAGCGGCTTTTTCTATGCGATCCCTGAACTATTTGACCCACTTCACACGACTACAGAGGGATCTAATCAAAGAGTTGGGAGATACCCTCCAGGGTACTACAGATGCTGCTGTTTCAGAGAGAGTTACAGCACATCTCAATACCCTTACATCCATTGTAAACTCATCCATGAGGCTGATCTCATACACAGCCGAAGGATCGAGTAGGGCAGCAGCTTCAGCGATTGCTCTTCGTAGACAATCCTGGATGCGCTTATGTTCTTTTGCGGAAGCCTTCAAGTCTTCCTTTACTAACGCCCCATTTGACGGTGCCACTCTCTTTGGCCCCAAAGTAAAGGAGACCCTTACCCGGTGTGAACAGGAGGGAAAGACTCTGTCTGCTGTCGGAGTCCGTTTTTCCACCCCATCCAGACTGTACCCCAAAGGGCAACGCGGTGGAAAAATGTGGTTTCGAAAACCCCAAGGATCTTTCCCAGGCACACAGGGTGATGCCCCCTCTAGAGGCAGAGGAGGGGGCAGAGGTGGAAGACGCTGCCCTGGCGGCAGAGGTGGTCCGCAAAACCAAGGTGACAGGGATACACCCCCTGGAAAACCTTTCCAGCACTCCTGAGAGGAGGCCCGACTGTCCTGCTCTGGAGGCAGTCGGGGGTCGCTTAGCTTTATACCCTCAGGCCTGGCAAAATCTTACATCAGACAATTGGGTAAAAAGCGTTGTTACCAGAGGCTACAGAATACCCTTCCTACTGCCCCCCATTCCAATGAAAAGACTCCCAGATGTGCCGCCCCATCTGCGAGATCCTGCAGCTATAGAAATTTCAAAGCTGCTAGAAAAAGAGTCATCCAACCAGTCCCAGTGGACCAAAGAGGATTCGGAACTTACTCAAGGTTCTTTTTAGTCCCAAAAAAGACAGGGGACTGGAGGCCGATTCTGGACCTAAGCAACCTCAATACCTTCGTCAAGAAAGAAAAGTTCCGAATGGTCACGCTCAATCGATCCTTCCATTTTACAGAAGGACGACTGGATGTGCTCAATAGATCTAAAGGACGCGTACTACCACATCAAAATGGCCAGGGCGCCCAGGGATCACTTGCTTCGGCTGGGAGCCAGCCACTTTCAGTTTCGAGCCCTGCCCTTTGGTCTGACCTCAGCCCCCAGGGTTTTCACCAAATGCATGGCAGTGGTGGCGTCTCACCTGAGACGCCTGGGATTCCAGGTGTTTCCGTATCTGGACGACTGGCTCCTGTCTGCCACCACCCAGCGTCAACTGATACAAGCCAGGGATTACACACTACAGCTTTGTATTCACCTCAGAATTTCCGTAAATTTCGAAAAATCTTCACTACAGCCATCACAGCATATCTTATTCATAGGAGCAGAATTGGATACGCATCATTTAATTCTAAGACTTCCCCCAGAAAGGATAGCCTCACTACAAAGCCACATAACTCTTCTTCTGTCATCCAGGAAATCCCCAGCAAAACTGGTTCTGAAGGTTTTGGGCCTCATGGCAGCTTCCCTCATTGCGATACCATTGGGAAGACTGCACATGAGAGTTCTGCAATGGCTACTGTTTGCACAATGGTCGTTCCAACAACTTCCTCTGACACACAAAATTCTGATCACGAACACATGCAAATCACACCTAGCCTGGTGGCTTCAAACTTGCAACCTTTCCAGCGGAAGACCATTTGTGCTACCCACGCCGACAGCTACGGTGACCACGGACGCTTCCCTGATAGGGTGGGGGGGCATCTTTCAGGGACATACAGTCCAAGGCGATTGGACCGAGTTAGAGTACAATCTGCACATCAATGTTCTAGAGTTGAGGGCAGTGTTTCTAGCGTTGCAACAGTTTGCTCCCCTTCTTCCTCTAGGGACTATTGCAGTACAGACGGACAACATGTCTGTAGTCTGGTACATAAACAAGCAAGGGGGAACCAAGTCTTATCAACTATGCAGAGAGGCCATGAGAATCTGGCAATGGGCGGAGTCCACGGGTCGCTTTCTGATAGCAACGCATATCCCGGGGTCATCCAACGTCATAGCCGACAGGCTGAGCAGAGCAATCCTGTTGCCTCACGAGTGGTCCCTCAAACAGTCAGTTGCGAAGGAGATTTTTCGCAAGTGGGGCCAGCCTTCCTGTGATCTTTTTGCGTCTCCAATGAACGCCAAATGCAGGAGCTACTTTGCCCTATTACCCCCTCCAGGGGAAGTCCCCAGGGACGCGCTGGTTCACAATTGGCCCCCGGGTCTCCTGTACGCTTTTCCTCCCTTTCCCCTAATTGCAAAGTTTCTGCAGAAAGCCAACAACTTGCAAAGGACGATAATCCTCATTGCCCCATTCTGGCCTCGTCAAATTTGGTTCCCCTTTCTTCTGGCACATCGCATTCGGGGACCCTGGATGCTGCACCCGGAACCAGATCTACTGACACACTCGTCAGGGGCTCCCCACCCCTCGCTCTTGTCACTCCACCTAGCAGCTTGGCTGCTCCACTTCCCTACTTAGCCAGGTCTGATCTTCTCTCACCTGCAGTTCAGAATATACTAGTAGCTTCTCATAAAGCTTCCACTACAAAGACCTACACTAGTAAATGGAAGTGTTTTGTGTTCTGGGCAAATACACAGCATTTGGACCCTGTTATAGCTCCTTTAAACAAGATCTTGGAGTTTTTGACAGAATTGTTTCACCAAGGAGCTTCTCCAGCCACTTTAAGGGTGCAATTGGCTGCCATTTCCAACTTTCATGTGGAAGAATGTGGGGCACCTGTTATGGCTCACAGACTTTGTAAGGCCTTTTGAAAGGATCTTTCCATATTAGACCACCAGTTAGAACTCCTACATCTCCTTGGAATCTAAATCTCTTATTATCTAAGTTGATGCTACCTCCATTTGAGCCAGCCTCCTCTTGTTCATTGAAGTATTTGTTGTGGAAGACCCTCTTTTTGGTAGCCATTACATCCGCTAGGCGAGTGTCTGAGCTTCAGGCTCTTTCCATTAAACACCCTTATCTGATCTTTCATTCTGACAGAGTATCTCTTCGCACTAATCCATCCTTTCTCCCCAAAGTCTGCTCTATTAATAACATTAATCAATCCATTGAACTGCCTACCTTTTTCAAAAATCACTCCAATAAGTTGGAGTATATGTTACACAAGTTGGATGTTCATAGACAACTTAGATTTTACTTGGATAGAACAAAGGATCACAGGAAATCTGATCAACTTTTTGTAGCTTTCGCTGATAGCAGGAAAGGTGTAGCAGTTACTAAACGAACCCTTTCCAAATGGCTAACTGATTGCATTATATTCGTTTATGATTTTTCAGAACAAACTTTACCTGGCAAACCCAATGGGGCACTCTACAAGATCAGTTTCTACATCCCTGGCTCATGCAGCTCGCCTACCATTAGACAATATTTGTGCAGCTGCCACTTGGTCTAAACCACATACGTTCATTTCTCATTACAAGGTAGACAGGGTTTCTAGGGACAGGGCAACCTTTGGTTCCACTGTGCTCAAGAATGTTCTCCCGTGAGTTCCTCAGGAACATGGAGCTAGGGACGCTACCCAGGTGTAAGAACAAACGGCGAGATCGAACACTCTCACATTTAGAAGTTATGTCCTTACCATAACGTTCCATGTGGAGTGTTCATCTCGCCTTTGTTCTTACATTCCCACCCTCCCACCCTCAGGAAGAACGTGCAGTTTGGTGCCTGGTCTGGATTATTTGGCTTCTGCTTTGCAGTGGTTGTATATATATGTATATTTTGTATATATATATGGATAAGTGCTTGTACAGTATGTTGTTTGTTTTTTGCATGAATATGCTCTCTCTCTGACTCCTGGTTTGCTTGCAAACTAGATCTGAGGTAAAGGCAGAGGGGGATTGTGGGAGTTAGGTTAGTCTCGAGCTTCTTCTCGATGCAGAGCTTGCAAGCGGCCGACAAGGAGCCGAGGATCGGCTCCGAACCCAGGTGTAAGAACAAAGGCGAGATGAACACTCCACATGGAACGTTATGGTAAGGACATAACTTCGAATTCCTGCTCATCTGTTACTACAAGCTCTGGGAACCATGGTAGCAACAATAACGTTAGTTCCCCTAACGAAGTATCATGTGAGGCTACTTCAATGGCTCTTGGCATCACAATGGTCACTTCTGATGCACCCCATGCCCCATCTAGTCTTGATAACAAATTGCTGCAAGAAGGATTTATCTTGGTGTTTGAAGCCAGAAGAGATTCAGTGGGTTCATCCCTTTTCTCCCTCTCAGCCCAAGGCTGTAGTGACCACGGAAGCTTCCCAGATAGGATGGGGGGCATTTTCTGGGAAAGACTTTTCAAGGCACTTGGTCCCTCCGTAAGAGGCCAGTTTGCACATCAGTGTCCTAGAATTGAGGGCAGTGTTTTTGCATTGCAAGCATTCCAGGCTGTCCTTCCTTTGGGGACAGTTGCAATTCAATCAGACAACATGTCCATAGTCTGGTATATCAACAAACAAGGGGGACCCAAGTCCTACCCTCTATGTTGGGAAGCTCTAAGGATTTGGCAATGGGCAATCACTTCCAACTATTTTCTGATAGCAATGCATATTCCCAGGGAACTACAGTGTGATTGTAGACAAACTGAGCAGATGTATCCTCCTGCTTCATGAGTGGTCTCTCAGTTCCAATGTAGCAATGAAGATCTGTCGTCGATGGGGTCAGCCTTGCTGCAACCTATTCACTTCTCCTATAAACCACAAATGCAGCAGCTACTTTGGCCTCATCCCCCCATTGCGGGGAGCCCTCAAGAGACACGCTTCTTCTCGATTGACCCCTGGGACCCGTGAAGTCTGCTTCCCCTTTCTTTGGCCTCATCTGATTCACCGCCAATGGACTTTGGACTCAGTTCCGGATCTACTGTCTCACCCTCAGGTTCTGGTGCATCCCAGTCCTCAAAATCTCAAGCTGACGGCTTAGTTTCTTCAATTCCAGTAACTGCCAGGCAGAATAACTTGTCCTCTCCAGTGCAAAAGGCACTTCTGGCCTCCCATAAACCATCCACCAGGAAGCTTTAGCTTGGCAAATGGAAAACGTTTTCAATTTGGGCACATACAAATCGCACAGACCTTTTGTCAGTGTCAGTTGACTAGGTCCTGGAATATTTAGCTACCTTATTTGAAATGGGGGCCTTTAGGTCTGCAATTAAGGTTCATTTGTCTGCCATTAAAATTTTCATAACAGTTTTGATGACCATTCCTTGATGTCTCATTGTCTATGCAAAATTTTTCTTAAAGGCACTCTGCATTTAAAACCCCCTTTCAAAGACCCTGTAAAGCCATGGGATTTGACCTTAGTCTTAAGTGTCTATTTTGACAGCCCTTTGAGCCAGCAGCTACTTGCGACCTCAAGTTCTTATCTTGGATGACCTTCTTCCTAGTAGCTGTCACATCTGCTAGGAGAATTTCAGAGTTACAAGCTTTATGTGTGACTCAGCCATGCATCATATGTTCTTTAGTCCTATCTCACCTTCATTCTTACTGATGGGGATCGGAGCCGATCCTCGGCTCCGACTCGGCGTATTTACAAGCGTGAAGTCTTCTAGTTGGCTCGTGGCTAGGTAGGCATCCCATGGTGCACCAGTACAGTCCCCAGATCTCGTTTGCCACGTTGACGAGTTTGGATGTGCTTCTTCTTGGCCGTGGCTAAGTCTTACACATTTTGTTCAAAAATTTTGGATAAATCTTCTATTTTCACATTTTGATAGTGTTATATAGCATTGTATAGCTATAGTTAGTGTAGTATTTGCAGTTACAATAGTTAGCATTTATTAGAGCACCTTTTGTGTGCAATTTCTTTAAGTACAGTTGTCCTTATAGTACTTGGTATCCTGTGTGCCAGTTTTCACTTGGTTGATATATATATATATATATATATATATATATATATATATATATATATATATATATACATATATATGTGTATAGATTTCTATATTACTGTTTTCATACTTTTGATATCAATAGTTGTAGGCGCCTTTTGCGCTTAGTTTAGGCTGTGTGTGCTTGTTTAAATACTGTAAGTAATAACTTTTTTGAGGAGCTTTCCTGTTATTAGTGTTGCAGACAGAACGAGGTTCTGTTGACCTTGTTCTTTGTGTTTTCCACAAATTAGACTGTATTCCTATTCTGTTGTATGTGCGAGTCTCTCTACTTGTTTCTGTACCCCCAGGTCCATTTTAGTTAGAGGACTTAGTTTCCCTTTCTTTCCTACCTGGGCTAGGCCCATTTAAGTTAGAGGACCTTGTCCTCGTGGTTTTTCTTTACTGGTTCCTGTAGGGCTAGGCCCGTTTAAGGTAGAGGACCTAGCCCTCCCACTTTCTTTCCTGTGTGTGTGTGTGAGTTCATTTTCTGTGAGATGTCTAAGGAAGGCAAGGACCATAAGTCATCTGGCTTTAAAAAATGCATAAAATGCTCACAGAAGATGTCCATAACGGATGGACACAGTAACTGCGTTTACTGTCTTGGGGCCATCCACTTACAGGAAACTTTTCTTATTTTGCCACTCTTTTAGTGCTAGGGTGTTGCAAGAAAGAAAAAATAAGCTCATTCTAAGAGGTCTCCTAAAGCCTTCTTTTGAGGAAGATCTGGCTAGCTCTTCCTCCGCTGCTAGATATCAGGGATCTAAAAAGGAAAAGTCCAAATCCTTTAAGAGGCCCTCCCCAGTGCCGCCTCTTAAAATTACTAAGCCTGACAAAATTACTGTCTCATCGGCCCCACTGAGTTCAGAGCCGATTGAGAGTTTTACTACTTGTGGTTACAGGGTAGGCACCAAGTAGTTCGGAGCCGACCACTGAGCGTATTCAACAGAGCCGGTCTATGGACCCTTTACTGGTCTCACCTGCATTAAAGTCACCCATACTGCAGAGATCCCGTTCTCCTACTCTGTCCTCCAGGTCTTCCAGGAGTTTATCAGAAGAGGATGTGGAGAGTGTAGTGCTGAGACTTCTGAAGTCATCTGCCTTACCTAAATTGCTGTTGACTCCGACCCAGTCATTTCCGTGACTACTTGAGTCCGTCCCCCTTCAGTGATTCCTCCTTCGAGCCATGCTGGTCTTTCAGAGCTGGAGTGTTTGGTACCGCTGGTGGAACCCACAGTTCCAGCTCCCCCTGAGGTTGTTTTGGAGCCGTGTTCCACTCCGACACTCTCGGTGCTGTCCGTGGAGTCTAGGAGCTGAAGGTCCCCAGTTGGCCCTGACAGGGACTCCTGGAACCGAACCTCTTCAGTTGCGAGCCTTCCTCTCGGCCTGTCAGTGAGGGTGAGCTCGGACCCTACGTCTGTCTCGGAGCAGATGGCATCCTCGGTCTCCTCAGAGCTGAGGAGGTCTTCGGAGCCAGAGAGGTTGACATTCGATATGATGAGGTGTGTGCTGTCCCAATCATCAGCTCCTACCAGGGGTACCGACACTCTTCCCCCAGGGCACCTACTTCTGTCTCAGCTCCTACTCTCTCTCTCTGGACAGCAGAGACCCGCAGCCTCAGGAGCAATCAGCTGGTGGCCCCCACTCTTCCGAGACCTCCCCGGAATATCCTTCCGAGGAGCCCCCATGGTAGAGAACATGCAAGAGGAAGCATGTAGACTCCCAGGATGAGACTCTTACCTCAGACACTGACTTTGAGGAGTCAGAAGGGTCCCCCAGGTCATCCTCTGATGATGTCTTCTTTGTAGACATCCTGGAAATCCTTAAACAGAGGTGCGGCTGGCCCACTGTCATCCCTTCTGATGAGGAGTCAGTGTACCTGAAGGCTTTCATGTCTCAACCTTCAGCCTCTTTGGTGTCTCCACCCTTCGACGAACTGATGGACCTAGTTAGTCGGAAGGTGTGGGATACTCCTGATGCCGTGGAGCCAGTCCCCAGGAGACCAAATAAGTTTCTTTCTGCACCCAGGGAAAAGGAATTTTTGTCTAAAGGTGTTCCTGTAGAAGCCATGGTGGTGGTGGTGGCCACTAAGAAGGAGCTAGTGGAAACTTCTTCTGTTCATCTGCCGAATAAGGAGTCTCGAACAATGGGCAGATACGGGAAACTTATCTTCTCGTCAGCGGCATTTACTCTTAGATCGCTGAATTACCTTACACACTTCACGAGGCTTCAGAGAGATCTCCTTAAGGAGTTAGGAGATTCTCTTCAAGGTACATGTAGTGAGGGAGTCCCTGACAAGGTGTATGCCCAGTTGTCCACCTCGAGCTCTATTGTCAACTCGTCCATGAGGCTTATCTTGTATGCAGCCGATGGAGTGAGTAGAGCAGCAGGTTCAGGATGCGTTTGTGTAATTTTGCGGAACCGTTCATCTACCTTTACCAACGCCCCCTTCGACGGTTCTTCATTGTTTGGAACCAAGGTAAAGGACACACCCACCCGGTGCGAGCAAGAAGGAAAAGCACTCTTTGCCATGTGAGTACATTTTACTGTCTCCTCTAGACCATACCCTAAGGGTCAGAGAGGTGGTAAAATGTGGTTCAAGAAGTCCCAGAGGTTTTTCCCAGATGCACAGGGTGACTCCTCCTTCAGAGACAGAGGAGGAGGAGGAAATGGTAGACATCGCCCTAGAGGCAGGGGCGGACCGCAAAACCAGAGACGCCACCATTCGTTTCGGGGCCGGCCCTACTAGCGCTCCTGATGTGGGGCCCGACTGTGCTTCTCTGGAGCTGGTCGGGGGTCGCATTACTTTATATTCAGAAGCCTGGCTAAGTATCACTCAAGACAAATGGGTACAAAGAATTATTACCAAAGGTTATGTCATACCCTTTTCTCTGCCACCCTATGTTCCCAAGAGGATCCCGGATGTTCCACCCAATCACAGGGATCAGGCAACTGTGGAGGTCAACAAGTTGCTGGCAAAAAGAGTCATCCAAACCATCCCAGCAGACCAAATAGGATCCGGGACTTACTCTAGATTCTTTTTAGTGCCAGAATGTACAGGGGACTGGAGGCCCATCTTGAACCTCAGCAGATTGAATGAATCAGTACAGATGGACAAATTCCGGATGGTGACACTGCAGTCTATTCTCCCATTACTAGGGAAAGACACTTGGATGTGCTCAACAGATCTTCAAAACGCTTACTATCACATAAAAATGGACAGGGCGTCGAGGAGTCATCTACGCATCTGGCTGGGAGCCAGTCATTACCAGTTTCGTGCTCTGCCCTTTGGTCTTACCACAATCCCCAGGGTGTTCACTAAATGTATGGCAGTAGTGACCGTTCACCTGAGACGTCGAGGATTCCAGGTGTTTCCGTATCTGGATGACTGGCTCCTGACTGCCCCCACCAGGCATCTTCTTCTTCAGATCAGGGATGCTACCATTCAACTTTGTGCCCAGTTGGGGATTTCTATTAATTGGGAAAAATCTGCCTTATTGCCGTCTCAATTTGTGAATTTTATAGACGCAGAGATAGACACAGTAGACAAGTTGGCTTGTCTGCCAGTAGAAAGGGCACAGAATCTGGTTCTTCAAATTCAACTTCTTCTCCCCCTACGAAAAGTCAAGGCCAAGACTATTCTGAAGCTTCTAGGGACCATTGCTTCCACCATACTACTAGTGTCGCTAGCTGGACTACACGTGAGGGCTCTTCAATGGCTGCTGTCGTCCCAGTGGTCCTTTCAACACCTACCATTATCTCATCACATATTGCTGACAGACTCTTGCAAGAAGGACCTCATTTGGTGGACTCAACCCAACCAGTTAACTACGGGCACTTAATTTGTCCTTCACCAACCCGTTGCCACTGTGACCATGGATGCCTCACAGATAGGGTAGGGGGGCATTATCTAGGCAGGACTGTCCAAGGCACATGGCAAGATCATGAGGCTCACCTGCATGTCAGCGTTCTAGAGATGAGGGCGGTGCTCCTGGCGTTGCAAGCACTTGACCTTCTGCGTCTTGGGATGATTGCGATACAATCAGACAACATGTCGGTAGTATGGTATATCAACAAACAAGGCAGAACCAGATCATACCCACTTTGTTGAGAGGCCATTCGGGTTTGGAAATGGGTGATATCTTCCCAGCGTTTTCTGGTGGCAACGCACATTCCAGAGACAACCAACGTGATAGCCTACAAGCTCAGCCGGGCAAACTTGATTCCTCACGAGTGGTTTCTGAAACAGGAAATAGCGGAGCAGATTTTCTGCAGATGGGGACAGCCTTGCTGTGATCTCTTTTCCAGCCCGATCAATGCCAAATGCAGCAGCTATTTCTCCCTCATCCCTCCTTCGGGGGAGTCACCGAGAGATGCACTTGCTCATAATTGGCCCCTGGGTCTCCTTTATACTTTTCCTCCTTTTCCTCTCATACTCAACGTTATTCAGAAAGTGAAACAGCTGGGAAGCAAACTAACCTCATTGCTCCTTACTGGCCTCGTCAGGTTTGGTTCCCCTTTCTCGAGCCTCTTCTCCTAGATGATCCTTGGATTCTGGACCCAGTGCCAGATCTCTTGAAGCACGTCAGGCTCACTTCATCCTGCGTTACACACCCTCAATTTGACAGCTTGGCTGCTCCAGTTCCATCCCTAATCAGGCTTCACAAATTCACACCCTCCGTGACTCATATCCTAACGTCCTATCGTAAACCCTCCACTAGGAGAGTATATTCCAGTTAATGGAGGAGATTCTCTATCTGGGCCGAGAAAAAGAATATTGACCCTTATACCGCCTCCATTCCGGTGGTTTTGGAATTCCTGTCTGAGCTTTTCCACCAGGGATCTGTGGCTGCCACTATCAGGGTTCAATCGGCAGCAATTTCTAATTTTCATCTAGGCATACAAGATCCTAATCTGATGTCACATAGGCTGTGCAAAACTTTCCTGAAAGGTGCCACTTTGTTAAGACCCCCATTTCAAGAAACTGTTGCTTAATGGGATTTGAATTTTGTGCTTTCCAAATTGACGTCTCCACCCTTTGAGCCTTTTCATTCATCGCCTTTGAAATTTCTGTCTTGGAAGACTTTGTTTCTGGTGGCTATCACATCTACTAGAAGGGTGTCAGAGTTACAAGCACTATCTGTAAAACCCCCTTGTCTGATATTTCACAAAGACAGAGTATCTCTTCGTACTAATCCATCCTTTGTCCCCAAGGTCTGGTCCCATAGCACTTTGAACCAATCCATATAACTTCCAGTGTTCTTCCCAAATCATTCCAATGCAGCAGAATACAGGTTTCATCAGTTGGATGTTCATAGGCAATTACGTTTTTATTTGCACTGGACTAAGGAATTCAGGAAGTCAGATCAATTATTTCTTTCTTTCTCCAAATCCAGGTCAGGTTTACCAGTTTCCAAAGTGACCCTCTCAAATTGGATATCTAGCTGTATAGCTTACATTTACACCTCTGAGGGTAGGCCTTTTCCTTTCAAAGTCAAGGCTCATTCTACGAGATATCAGTCTATCTCTGCAGCCTTTCAAGCCAGGGTCCCACTTGATAATATCTGTGCAGCAGCAACTTGGGCTACCCCTCACACATTTATTACTCATTACAGGGGTAGAGCATCCTTTGGTTTCATGGTACTCAGGAGTATTTTTCCTTGAGCCACCCAAGAATAAGGTGCTAGGGACGCTGTCCTATCAGTAAGAATGAAGGTGAGATAGGACTACAGAACATAAAGAAGTTATGTACTCACCATAACGTTCCATGTTTGTAGTCCATCTCGCCCTTCATTCTTACGAACCCACCCTCCTACCCCCATCCTGGAAGTACCTGGAGACAGAACAATATTGTTATCATTATTCCCTGGAGACCATTTATTATTGGCTTCTTTCTGTATGTTTGTTATTATTTCTCCTAGTTAGCAGCAAACAAGATCTTTGGATTGTACTGGTGCACCATGGGATGCCTACGTAGCCATGAGCCAACGAGAAGACTTCGAACTTGTAAATAGTCCAAGTCAAAGCCGAGGATTGGCTCCGATCCCCATTAGTAAGAATGAAGGGCGAGATGGACTACAAACATGGAACATTATGGTGAGTATATAACTTATTTTTTTCACAAAAAAGAATATCACTCAGAACCAATTTCACCTTCCTTTCCAAAGTGGTATCAGAGTCTAATATCAACCAGTCCATAGACTAACCAGTTTTCTTCCCAAAATTTACAAACAAAGGAGAGTACTGTTTACACCTGTTAGATGTCCTCATCGAAATCTTTGTCCTTGGTAAAATGGACGTTTCAGGGGAGTCCAGTTGTTTCCTCTTGCACAATTTCTTCCGAGGAGCCTCTTGAGTGGTAATATCTGAAGAAGACTCAGAAGAGGGGTGACCCTCCTTTTTAGTGGCAGCTGCTACCACCAAGGCATCTACTGGTAATCCTTTCACCCAGTACTGATGATCCTTGGCAGAGGAAAGTATTTTATCTGGTCTCCAGGGAATCGGTTCTGTCGCATCAGGGGCCTTCCAAGCCTGCTAAGCAATCAATTTAATGAGATCGTCAGCAGGAGGGGTCACCCAGGAAGTAGATAGGCGAACTCCAAAGGCCTGTAAGTACACAGACTCCTCGGAGGTAGGGTCTTTGGGCTTCCAGTCACCCCTCTGTTTAAGGATCTCCAGAATGTCTCCAAAGGAGATATCTTCCGGGGGTGATCAGGGGGATCCCTCCCCCTCATCAAAATCTGTGTCCTTGGCAATAGTTGGTCTGACTTTCTAGAAGATTTCATTCTGTCCGAGTAAAAACGTAATTGTCTGTGGACATTTATTTTATTTATTTAACATTTCTTAACTGGGAAAGTTTGACTTGGAACTAAGCCAATTTTCAACGGAGGCCAGGGGAGAAATGCTCCAGATACATCTTATGTGGGAGGAAACCGCAGCACCCAGAGGAAACCCACACAAACACAGGGAGGACATGCAGACTCCACACAGAAAGCACCTCAGCCAAGAATCAAACCAGCAAACCTCTTGTTGTGAGGGAGTCTGGGTGTTTCCTCTTGCACAATTTCTTCCGAGGGGCCTCTTCAGTGAGAATATCTGAAGAGGACTCAGAAGAGTGGTGACCCTTGGTCGGTATGTCTTTGTTTATTTATTTATTTATTTGACGGTGCAGCGGTAGCGTTGTCGCCTCACAACAAGAGGTTTGCTGGTTCGATTCTTGGCTGAGGTGCTTTCTGTGTGGAGTCTGCATGTCCTCCCTGTGTTTGTGTGGGTTTCCTCTGGGTGCTGCGGTTTCCTCCCACATAAGATGTATCTGGAGCATTTCTCCCCTGGCCTCCGTTGAAAATTGGCTTCGTTCCAAGTCAAACTTTCCCAGTTAAGAAATGTTAAATAAATAAAATAAATGTCCACAGACAATTACGTTTTTACTCGGACAGAATGAAATCTTCTAGAAAGTCAGACCAACTATTTCTGTCATTTTCAGGAACCAAACTGCTGTAATTAAAACACACACCAAGAAAAATAGGCAATATGGCAATTGTAAAGCACGAAGATAACCCAGGTTCAAAAAACATATATTTATTTGAAGCACTTTTTGTTTGCTGAAATCAGCAAACTTCTTCAGAAACCATGTTAATTGTTTAAAAACATATATATATTCACAGTCAATTGCTATTAAGCCAATCACTACTCACACAAATAATTAATTAATTATTTAATCACTCTCATAAAGACACCAGCCCTGCCTTACCACTAATAAAGTAAAGTAAAGTAAAATAAAGTAAAATAAAACGAAATACCATAATACTGGCTACACATTTTGCAATGTGATATAACTTATTACATAATGTATAACATATGATATGAATGCTACCAACTGTTGTCAAAAGTTACATTAAGTACTAAAAATGAAAACAAAAATAAAAACAACAATAAAACTTACGAAATATGTAATATGTATTGTGTTTTAAAAACTGGTGAAACCCTTCATGTTTCCTACCATAGGCATGCCATCAACACCTAAGACTCTTTAATTTTAGAATACTGCTTATCGAGCAAGTTTCATTCAGCCCAGGGTAGTTATAAGCATTTAATTTTATCTGCTAAGCGTATTTAGACACCTTGATATCTAAGAACAGGGTTCTATGTGGGTATGTTGCCAACATTTATAGGAAGAGTACTTACTCCAACTCATTTTTGCATTTCTCAAGTTGCCACCCTCACCATCAAAAGCGTTCTGTTATTAAAGGGCAACTAGTGAGAGCTGCACGGATAGTAAGCAAAGATCAGGATTTTGTAGAAGAATGTGAACTACTTAGGTCCATGTTCCTGCACAGAGGGTACCCAATAGGACTTTTAGACAACTTAATAAAGGAAGTCCAACATAAGAGGTTAAATGGGATATACAAACCCTTACTGCAAGTGAAATTATGCAATGATGAAATTTCAAGTTCTATCTCAGATCCTAATGACATCATGGTACATAGATCTGTACGTAATACACAAAATGAAGTGAACTTTATTACTACATTTAACTTGCACAGTTACACTTGCTTGGACATTATTAAGAAAACTGGGGTATATTCAGGACCGATTCCTCCATCTTTGTTAAGATGAGTGATACACCAAGGGTAATATTTAGAAGAGGCAGGAATTTGAAGGATTTACTTGAACAACAGCGATGGATTGTACCAAGGGTCCCGGGGATGTTTAAATGCCAAAGCTGTAATTATTGTAAATTTGTGGACAACATACACTCAGTAATAGTGGGTGGTTTCCACATTAGATTAAAATATAGGTTAAATTGTAATTCGAAGATGGTTGTTTATCTAGCTGTATGCCAGCACTGTCCTGCATTTTAGGTAGGTAAAACGGAGCGTAGGCTCCGTGATAGGATCTACGAGCATCAGTATGCCATCAATAAGAACAAACAGGAAAATGCCTTGGCTAAACACACCCAGTCTCACATGAACCATAGATTTAAATTTTCTGTCATTGAACAGGTACACACAGATGCAAGAAGGGGTCCTGCACCCTTAAGGTTGGAAGAACTAGAATTGGCTTGGCAGATAAAATTAAATGCTTATAACTACCCTGGGCTGAATAAAACTTGCTCGATAAGCAGTATTCTAAAATTAAAGAGTCTTAGGATTTGATGGCATGCCTATGGTAGGAAATATGATGGGTTTCACCAGTTTTTAAAACACAATACATATTACATATTTCGTAAGTTTTATTGTTGTTTTTATTTTTATTACTTAATGTAACTTTTGACAACAGTTGGTAGCATTCATATCATATGTTATACATTATGTAATAAGTTATATCACATTGCAAAACGTGTAGGCAGTATTTTGGTATTTCGTTTTATTTTACTTTATTTTACTTTACTTTATTAGTGGTAAGGCAGGGCTGGTGTATTTAAGAGAGTGGTTAAATAATTAATTAAGTAATTATTTGTGTGAGTAGTGATTGGCTTAATAGCAATCGACTGTGAGTATATATATGATGTTAAGTTATCTATCTCGCCTTCATTCTTGCTGGTTGGTTTGGAGCCGATCCTCGCCTCCGACTCGGCCATCTTCAAAAGCTCGAGAGCTGTTTACTGGCTTGAGGCTACCCCATATCCGATGATGCCTGGCGCTAGTTACCCAGATCTCATTTGCCGCTTCAGACTGCGTGGTTGTCTTACTGGCTCAGGCTCGTATACATTTTTGTATATTTCTATTTTCACTAGAATTTATCCCTTAATAGTGTACCTAATTCCTTAATTGTACTATTTCCCTAGCTAGATTCTTCAAGTAGTATCTATCCCTCCTGTTTTTTTCTTGAAAACTCGTTTTACTCAGAGAGTTTTCCCCACCCCTCCTCCTCTCTTCCCTTTTGTGGTAGCCGTTTAAATTAGAGGCTAACCTTTTTGTCTTTTGTCTTTTTCTAGTTTAAAAAAAAAAAAAAAGTTTTTTAGGTAGTGTCTATAGTAGTACACTTTACTTAGTTTTTAGTGTATGTTAGCTGTATAGTCTATATTCAGTGGCGGCTGGTGACTTCAAATCACAGGGGGGCTGCAGGAGACAGCTGAATGGGTGGGGTCAAGGGGAAGGGGTGTGGTCAACTGGTAAGGGGAGGAGCTATGAACAACACTACAAAAACTAACTTTAATTAAATACGCTGCCCTGGGTGGCAAACCATCATTATGAAAGTCCAATCAAGACAAAAATAAGTGCAGAAGAATAAAAATATTTCAATGCATTGGCTGCATGACAGCTTACTTAATATCTAGATGGAAACAAAAGGTTGTGAGGCATGAAAAAATAAATTACTTTTTAAATACATTACTGGAATGCCAGTCAAAATCAAGTATAAGAAAAACCAGAAGCACTCAACTCAAACCACTTCTCCTTGCACTGTAGTTCTAATTATAATATATTCAGCTTTATTAAAGTACCAAATAACATGCTGAAAGTAGAAATCTCTGTGATGCCCCCACTTGTAAAAATGTTTCTTATCCAAAAAAGACCTGCTGCCTGACAACTTGTTTCATGGGGTAAACATGATCAAAGTAAAAAATGAAAAGCAAACAAGAAACAAGCTCAAGATACATTGCTTAAAGGATTACTGTACAGGTTATGGACCACACATGATTGGCATTCTGTTTAGTTTACGGGTAAAGTCTGTAGAGATGACTGGACGTCTCCAACAAGTGTAATGAGCTTTTTAAAATAATGGAATCCTGTCCTTTAATACCCAAGGCTTATACATTATCTAGTCAAGTATTCTCTGCATGGCAACAACAGAAAGGCTTTCAATGTTGGCAATTCTTTAACAGTATGCTTATTAAAGCTTATTTGCATCTTACGATCTCAGACAAGCTTACCTTATGGTCATTAAAGCATTGCTACTTAAACACAGAGCAACAGGCACTTTGAGTAATAAGCATAAATCTGAGTAATAAGCATAAATCAACAGTACAAAAATATGACAGAAACCAGACCATTCTGCAAAATCAAGGACAGATGAAAAGCCACTGTAGTAGTTATGCAGTGTGTCCTCCCCATCCAAGGTAGACACAACTACTCCTTGCCTTGCTTGGACACATCCAGAGTCACTACATGGGGGAGATAGGTTCAACAAGTATGTCACAATTTGAAATGTCTCTGGCTGACTGTAATGGCCCTGACACATTTGTCATACCTCTCAACCTCAAGAGCAAGAAATCTGGACAAAGCCATACACAGAAGTGGGACAAAGGCCCAAAAATAAGGCCAATTTTTAAATACTGCTCTAATAAACTTAGAAAGATAATAGAATTGGTCTTGCATTAGTATGAATTTTCTGAAGGGTATAAAATCTGAAACTCAAATATCTGTCATTTTCTAACTTCAGTCTTTAGTGATTTGTCACTAATTTGCCAAAACACACAATTTTATGAAAAATGGACCAAAAATGTGATGCAAAAATATAAAATAGACACACAATACAGCTGGGAACCTGCCAAGGAAGGGACACTTTAATATTAGTACTGCTACCTTGAGCAGCTGACAAAATAAAAGAATCTACGTGCATTTCCACTAAGTAATCTATAACTTTGATTATTACAGTTATTTCTTAATTGTAAACCCTCCATGTTTTCTTCCAAAATTGCTATTTTGCGGAGGGATTATTAGGGGGAAGAGCAACATTTTGAGCCAAAAATCGGGGACAGTTGAGAGGTTGGCTATGCCTAATTCTATAAAGCAATTTATTTGCATGTACCTCTCAACCTGTTAATGCAGTAAATCTGAACAAGGCCAAATATATTGGGGGCACATATAAACAGTACTAAACATTGCTCTTGTATAAATTGAGACAGTTGATAGAACAGCTCTTACTTTAACATACATTTTTCTGAAGGTTATGAAGTCTGAAACTCAGTGTATCATTATTTAGTGACTTAATTCCTAAATGATTTGCCAGAAAACTGCAAATTTTATGAAGAACAAACCAAAAATAAGAAGCACAAATCTATTCATTCTTTGAAAATCTGGACAGTTGGGAGGTATAGTTCAGCTGGGCCTGTCTGAGTTTGCTGCCCTTCCCCCCTGACAAAATCATGTTTGAATGGAGCCTCTGCAGCCATTCCAATGAAACATTACTTGGCTATTTCACTCCATTTACCATAAACACTAATGTGCATACTGCTTTACTTCTATGATGAGTTGGACTTCATTTGAAAGTTTTGATTTTGTATGTTACAGCACAAACACTAAGTCATCTGCTAAACAAAGCAATGCAGTCTCACAATGAAAACTTAGCATTAAAACTTCTCTGCCCTTGAAACTCACATTCATTGAAACAGCATTGAAACCCACATTCAAAGAAAATACATTTTGCCAGTGGCAGATAAAGATTAATTTTGGGCTGTTTTCAAATCATAGGCCCCTCGCATATGAAACATACATGTGCTCTTTGATACACCTTCCTCATTGTACTAAAATTATATTCCTTGTACAATACAGTACAGTTGATAGAGGGTGTTTTAAATTTGTTTTGAACATTTTTCCAGTAAGCAATGAAACAAAACGTATGCACCCATAATGGCAAAACTGCCCAGTTGAGAACATTTATCATAAAAAAGTCTGCTCAGACTTCCACAGTCCACCATTATTAGTAAATATACACAATTCTACAGTCCACCATTATTAGTAAATATGCACAATTCTACAGTCCACCATTATCAGTAAATATGCACAATTCTACAGTCCACCTTTATCAGTAAATATGCACAATTCTACAGTGCATTATCAGTAAATATGCACAATCTCTGAAGTAAAAGTCATCTAAATAATTCCACATTAAAGAAATCTGTAACTAATGAAGAGGTTGCTGCTAGCAATCACCTTTATATTTCATGGTTTCATCGAAAAATAAAGTGTCTGTTGCCCCTCAGGAATAAATTGCCTATATTACATTAAAATATGATAAGCTAGTAATAATATTGCAAGAGGAAATGGATGGCAAACTGATAACAGACTCATAGTTAGTATCTTCACCAAGGAGAACATTCTCAGTACGGCAGCATCCACCCCTTGTGGGAGTAGAACCCACAGCCTTCTGCATCAAAAAAACAAGTACACAACCTGTTGTGCTATAGTATTAACAAGGCAAAGCACTAAACTTCTGTTCCCCTGCAGCTCTCAGCTCCTTGTAAAATCTACTCAATACTCAACTGCATCTCAACTTCACAGCACAAGAAAACTGGAAAAAGCCAAAATGTATTGGGGGGGGGGTCAAAAGCCCAAAAACCAGGGACACATTAAACATTGCTTGTATAATCTTGGAAAGTTGCTAGAATAAAATGTTGTGTTACCACCATACATTTTACTGCCAAAGTCCCTGAGCAAAACAGTCAGAGTAACATACCACTACGCCACATCAGCTGCTTTGTAAAAGAGAGGAAGACTGAAACTTAAATGGCTATCATTTAGTGAATTCAGTTCTCACCATAGCTGTCAACCTCTTAGTACAAAACACCTGGACAAACCCAGTAATGAGGGAATACAGCCCTCAAACATATTCAGTGAATTCAGTTCTTGCCATAGCGGTCAACCTTAGCACAAAAACCTGGAATAAGCCAATAATGGGGGAATACAGTCCCAAAAATAGGGACACATTTAAAATATTCATCTTATAAACTTAGAAAATTGCTAGAAAAAAAAGGTTGTGTTACTATGTATTCTGAAGAACATGAAGTCTGAAATTCAAATGCCTGTCAATTTTACTGCTGACAGAACCAAAACAATTTTCAGCAGAGACCCAGGGATTAGTACTGCAGACACGTCTTTGTAAAATGACAGGGCACCAGAGCAAATCCACACAAACATAGGGAAGAGATGCAGACTCCACACAGAAGGCACCCCAGCCAAGAATCAGACCAGAAAACCTATAGCTGTGAGGCAACAATACTACCACTGCACCATCAAATATGCAAGGAATTAAACATTCAGAAACTTGAAGTCTGAAATTCAAATGCCTGTCAATTTTATTTAACATGTGTTAATCAGGACAGTTTGGCTTGGAACAAAAAAAAAACAATTCTCAGCAGAGGCCCAGGAAGAAATAATGCAGACATGTCTTTGTAACATGGGAGGACACAAAAGCAAACCCACACAAACACAGGGAGAAGATACAGACCCCCCCACAAAGAAGGCACCCCAGCCAAGAACCAAACCCAAGAACCTATAGCTATGAGGCATCAATGCTACCACTGCACCATCAAATTTCAAGCATTGCAATATTTAAAAACCACAGATATTATGAGGAATAGATCAGATCAAATATGAGGCAAAAATCTCAATTTTTTTACAAATGGTGGTGGGTAGGGAATTCAGGTCTTTAACACCTGCATACAAGGTACAGGGTTCAAGCCTGAGGTATTCCCTACCACACCACCATGAGTCTAATCACCAGTACATCCCACCTGAGGCATTTACACACACACACACACACACCCACCCACACCCCTTTTCCTGTAGTAAAAGCAAAACCACACACTCCACGTCGTGTAGTAAATGCAAAACCACACACACACTCCACTTACCTGGTCCTGTAGTAAATCCCTGTCCATAAAACCAGCATACATCCAGTACATAAATCCTGATGAGACTGCAGCCGCCATACATCCAGTAAGTAAATCCTGTGCAAATCTGACCCTGCCCCGTTGCAAACTCTACTGCAATCCAGATCATTACCTTGCCCGTCGCGAGATCTTCCCCTGCAGCAAACTCCAATCCGATCCTTCCCCTGACTGCCGACATTGCAGTCCGACCCCGACGAGTTTCCAGGCAGTCTATGCTGTTTAAAACCACATAGACTTGTGGGAGTGCTCCTGTCCATGATTCTCAATCAGGACTGCCGTGCGCATGCTCCATGCACTAGACTGTCTCAGCAGCAGTGCGCATGTGCGAAGTCCGCAAAATTTTAACTTTTTTTTTCGTTTTATTTTTTATTTTATCTGTACTTTCAGGTTGAGGGGGCTGCAGACTGGCAGTCCGATAGCACGGGCCGCCCCTGTATTGTTTAATTAGTTATACCTGCTAACTTGTGTTTTTTCTTGTGTGTGTGTGTGTGTGAGTGTTTAACCTTGGTGTGTGTGTGGTAACATGTCCAAGGATACTAATGTGTCTGGATTCAAGAAGTGTGATTCATGCTGTCAGAAGATGTCTCTGACAGATGGTCACAATTCTTGTGTCTATTGTCTGGGTGTGGTGCACCTGCAGGACTCTTGTTCGGTTTGTCTTGCTTTCAGCCCAACAGTCCTGCAGGAGCGCAAAAATAAGTTAATTCTTTGGGGTTTGCTGAAGCCCCAGGATTCACCGGCCAAGGCTCAGCCGGTGAAATCCTCCAAGCCACCTAAGTCTTCGGCTCCCAGTTCTGAGCTGTCGCTGGGTGAAACTCTCACCATCCACCTCGGCTCCGGCCAGAGCCGTTGTGCCTCCCTCCCTATCGGCTCCAGCAGGTTTTTCGGAGCCATTTGGGAGTCGAAAGAGATCTTGGTCTCCCTCTTTGGAGTCGATATGCTCGGCTCCACGGTCACCTCTGCTCCAATCGGAGCGCAGTCACAAATCCTCTCACTCCTCTCGGTCCTCTAGACTTTCAGATCAGGACTTGGAGATAGTGGTCAGTAGGCTGCTGAAATCGCAAGCCCTAGCGAAAATGTTGTCCAGCCCCCCTCATCAGGTGTCGGCTCCGTCCACTGCTGCAGAGATTCCTCCTCCGACTCCTCTCTTGAGCTCGGAGCCAGAGTTCGTTGGGGTTCGACTCGTGGAACCATCTGCTCCAATACCTTCTTCTTCGGTTCGGTCGTCGGCTCCAATCCCTTCCATGGCACCGTCCTTGGAGGGATCTGGGTGCCGGGACTCCCTCATCAACTTCGAGGGGGCGAGTGGCATCGGACCCTTGTCCGACCCCTTTCTCCCCCTTGGAGCTTTGGCACAGGTGAGCTTGGCTCCTACATCAGCTTCGGAGCCATCCCCCTCTGTGCGGAGAGGGATTCCGGTTTCTTTGGGACTGGAGTCTTCTCTGCATCCAGGCAAGGGTGCCTTCGAGGTCATGAGGAGTGTACTGGCCCACGAGTCAGTTCCACGGTCAACTCCATTGGCTCCTCCCCATACGGTGCCTGCGTCTGCCTCTGCCCCACCTCCAGACCCAAAGCGTGGGGAACCAGCGCTCCAGGGCACCCCATTGGGTGTTTCTTCCTCTTCCGAGGCCTTCTCTGATCATTCAGAGGAGCCACCTTGTAAGAGGAAGTGCAAGAGGAAGCACGTTGACTCCCCTGAGTCTGTCACATCAGATACTGACTTAGAGGATTCGGAAGGGTCCCCGAGATCCCCCTCTGAAGATGTCACCTTTTCAGGCATTTTGGAAATGCTTAGGCAGAGGGGGAACTGGAATACCCTAGCCCCTTCCGAGGATGATTCGGTATTCCTGGACGCATTTGGTTCCCGACCTTCCACCTCCTGGGTGTCTCCGCCTTTCGACCCACTTATGTCTGTGGTGGCTCGGAAGGCGTGATCAACTCCAGACACAGTGGAACCAACCCCCAGGAGACCGGCTAAATTTATATCTGCACCTCAGGAAAAACAGTTTTTGACTAAGGGTGTACCTGTTGATGCCATGGTGGTAGCAGTAGCCACAAAGAAGGAGTTGGCAGAAACTTCCTCATCTGTCCATACTCCTAACAAGGAGTCTAGGACTATGGACAGATATGGGAAGCAAATGTTTGCCTCAGCGACCTTCTCCATGAGGTCTCTGAATTATTTGTGCCATTTCACCCGCCTTCAGAGGGATCTCCTAAAAGAGCTTGGAGATACCCTCCAAGATCCATCAGCTGAGGAGGCCTCCCAGCTGGCGACTCTGAATTCAGTTGTTAACTCCTTCATGAGGCTCATTTCTTATTGCAGCCGATGGTGCGAGTAAAGCCACAGGCACAGGCTTTGCCCTTAGGAGGCACGCATGGATGCGGCTATGTAATTTTATGGAGCCCTTCAGAGCATCTTTCACCAATACCCCCTTTGATGGTTCCGCTCTCTTCGGATCATTGGTGAAGGACACCCTAACCAGGTGTGAACACGAAGGAAAGACTCTCTCTGCTGTGGGAGTCCGTTTTTCCACTCCTTCTAGACCATACCCCAAGGGTCAGAAGAGTGGAAAGATGTGGTTCCGGAAATCCCAGGGAGCCTTGCCTGACACACGTGGTGAGTTCCCCTCCAGGGGCAGAGGAGGGAACAATAACAGACGCCGCCATTGTGGCAGAGGGGGTCCGCAGAACCAGGACACCAGATAATCCTTCTCTGAGAAGCCCTTTCAGAATCCCTGAAGGGTTGCCTGGCTGCCCACCTCTGGAGGCAGTCGGGGGAAGGCTCTCCCTGTACCCCAATGCCTGGCAAGACCTAACTCAAGACAAATGGGTACAGTCTATCATATCCAGAGGTTACAGAATTCCCTTTGCTCAACCCCCATTACCATCAAACAAGTCCCTTCCAGATGTTCCACCCAATCTAAGGGAACAAGCAGCTACAGAGATTTCAAAGCTGCTACACAAAAGAGTCATCCAGGGAGTCCCGGCAGACCAGCTCGGATCTGAAACTTACTCAAGGTTCTTTTTGGTACCAAAAAAGACAGGGGACTGGAGACCCATTCTGGATCTCAGCAGATTAAACAGATCTGTACAAAGAACAAAGTTTCGGATGGTCACGCTGCAGTCTATTCTACCCTTCCTGGGTCAGGACAATTGGATGTGCTCTATAGATCTTCAGGATGCGTACTACCACATCAAAATGCACAGACGCTCCAGAAGATTTCTTCGCGTCTGGCTGGGGGCCAGTCATTATCAGTTCAGAGCTCTGCCCTTTGGTCTCACCACAGCCCCCAGGGTGTTCACCAAATGCATGGCAGTAGTTACGGCTCACCTGAGACATCAGGGATTCCAGGTGTTTCCATAGCTAGAAGACTGGCTCCTCACCGCTTCCACCAGGCATCACCTCCTGCAAGCCAGGGACTACACTATCAAAACTTGTTCCAGGCTAGGTATCACAATAAATTTTGTAAAATCTGCATTGTTGCCCTGTCAGCATATCACTTATATAGGCGCAAATCTAAATACAAGGAACATGTTTGCTAGCCTACCGCCAAACAGGATATCACTAATTTGCCAGCAAGTACAGATTTTATTAACACGCAAAACGATTCAAGTCAGGTTCATCCCCCGAACACTGGGTTCCATGGCATCAGCTATTCGTCTTGTCCCCCTGACCCGCTTTCACATGAGAATCCTTCAGTGGCTTCTCTTCACACAGTGGTCCTTCCAACAGCTTCCCATGTCTCACAAGATTATGATCACAGAAGCATGCAAAAAGCACCTCGCTTGGTGGATGGTCTCCCCATCAGTGTCCCAGGACAGACCATTTGTGCTATCCCCTCCAGTCGCCACAGTGACCATGGATGCCTCCCTGATAGTGGGGGGGGGGCATTATCAGAGCAGGACAGTCCAAGGCACCTGGCAGCCTCACGAGTACCATTTGCATATAAATGTCTTGGAGATGAGATCCGTGCTTTTAGCATTGCAAGCCCTTCAGGACTCTCTCCCTCCCGGGACCATTGCAATTCTATCGGACAATATGTCAGTGGTGTGGTACATTAACAAGCAGGGCGGAACCAGGTCCTATCGTCTATGTCGAGAAGCACTCAGACTCTGGCAATGGGCGATCTCTTCCCAATGTTTTCTGATCGCAATGCACATCCCTGGGAGTTCCAGTGTCACCACAGACAGGCTCAGCAGGGCAATTCTCATGCCTCATGAGTGGTCTCTCAATCAGGTAATTGCGGAACAAATTTTTCGCAAATGGGGGCAGCCTTGCTGCAACCTGTTCGCCACACCTTTCAACAGCAAGTGCAGCAATTTCTTCTCCCTTCTTCCACTTGCCAGGCACTCCCCCAGAGACGCTCTAGTCCACGATTGGCCTCAGGGACTTCTCTACGCTTTCCCTCCATTTCCCCTAATACCCAAACTCATACAAAGAGCAACTGTGTTGGGTTGTAGAATGATCCTCATTGCCCCTTACTGGCCTCGACAGATATGGTTCCCATTCCTGCATCATTACCTTCTCTTGCAGCCTTGGATTCTGGATCCTATTCCAGATTTACCGATTCATCAGTCGGGCAGACTGCCTTTTTCCCTTCAAACACTCTAGCTCACAGCTTGGTTGCTCCACTTCCAACCTTAGCCAGGCTTCCTAATATTTCCTCCTCTGTGCGGGAAATTATTATCTCATCGCACAAATCCACAACTAGGAAAACCTATGCTAGCAAGTGGAAACGTTTTTCTTGCTGGGCAGAGGCTAAGAACATAGACCCCTTTTCAGCCTCTGTCCACGTGATTTTGGAATTTTTAGTGGAACTCTTTCATTCTGGTTCCACTTCTGCTACAATCAGAGTTCAGTTTGCTGCCATTTTGAATTTTCACATTGGGTTGTCTTCTAACAACATTATGTCTCATAAGCTGTGTAAACCCTTCCTCAAAGGAACCACTCTGCTTAGGCCCCCAGTCAGGGACCCACCACCTACGTGGGATCTAAATTTGGTGCTAGCTTCCCTAATCTTGCCACCTTTTGAACCTGCAGCATCTTGCTCCATAAAGTTTTTATCCTGGAAGACTCTTTTTCTGGTAGCCATTACTTCTGCCAGACGTGTTTCGGAGCTTCAGGCTTTATGTATTTGTCCCCCATACTTAGTTTTTCATAACGATAGGGTCGCTCTAAGGACCAGTTCTTCCTTCCTTCCTTCCTAAGGTTTGTTCACAAAATAATTTAAATCAATCCATAGACCTTTCCGTGTTCTTTCCTAATCACACCAATAAGGCAAAATATAAGTTGCACCAGTTAGATGTCCACAGACAACTGCGTTTTTATTTGCATAGGACAAAGGACATCAGGAAGTCGGACCAACTCTTCCTTTCCTATGCTGAGGGCAGACAGGGCCTTCCAGTCTCAAAGGTAACATTATCTAGGTGGTTGTCTCACATTATTTCTTTCATTTACCAGCTGAGAAACAAAGAACTATCTATCAAACCAAAAGGCCACTCCACTAGGGCATTGGCCACCTCGGTGGCCTTCCAATCTAGGTTGCCCATGGAATCTATCTGTGCAGCAGCTACGTGGGCTAACCCACATACCTTCATTTCTCATTATAAACTAGACATGGTTTCCAGAAACAGAGCTGATTTTGGTTCCACTGTTCTGAAGAGTCTGTTCCAATGAGCCACCCAAGATAGTAGGTGCTAGGGACGCTGTCCCAACCAGCAAGAATGAAGGCGAGATAGACAACTTAACATAAAGAAGTTATGTACCTACCATAACATTCCATGTTAGTTGTCTTCTTCTCGCCTTCTTTCTTGCGTCCCACCCTCCATCCCCCTATCCTAGTGGATCGAGAGGAGCTCCCCTTTCAGATTTCATTGGCTGACCTTCTCTGGTTGTCCTTTTCTGCTTAGAGAACTTCACAGTTAGGCCCAAGGGGCTTCTAGGGCAGAATTCTTCCTTAGTATGTCTAGAATAGCTTTTTCAAACGAGATCTGGGTAACTAGCACCAGGCATAATGGGATATGGGGTAGCCTCGAGCCAGTAAACAGCTCTTGAGCTACTGAAGATGGCTGAGTCGGAGCCGAGGATCATCTCGAACCAAACAGAAAGAAAGAAGGCGAGAAGAAGACAACTAACATGGAACATTATGGTAGGTACATAACTTCTTTTTTTTTAAACAATTAACATGGTTTCTGAAGAAGTTTGCTGATTTCAGCAAACAAAAAGCGCTTCAAATAAATATATGTTTTTTGAACCTGGGTTATCTTCGTGCTTTACAATTGCCATATTGCCTATTTTTCTTGATTTTCAGGAACCAGTTTGGGCAAGCCTGTATCAAAGGTCACTTTTTCACAATGGCTAAGAGACTGCATTACCTTTATATATAACCAAAGTAAACTAAGTTATCAAATACAGTTAGAGCTCATTCTGCAAGATCTGTTTCCACTTCAGTGGTCTTCCATTCCAGAGCTTCTATGTAAGACATATTTGCAGCTGCAACTTGGGCTACTCCACACATCTTTATCACTCATTACAAGTTAGACATGGTCTCCAGGGGAAGAGCATCCTTTGGCTCTATGGTGCTCAGGAATATCCTTCCTTAGGGCCTCCCAAGATCTAAAGTAGGTAGGGACCCATCAGTCAGGAATGAATGAAGATTGACAACATCAGATAAAGAAGTTATGTTCTTACCAGAACATTCTATCTGTGCTGTAGATCTTCATTCATTTTTGACATCCACCCTCATGCCCTCTCCAAAAGACTCCTGGAGGTTCGGACCTAGTCCTGGGATGTTATAGGGTTATACCTTAGACAGGGCTTCTGTATTTTCTTAACTACTAGCAAACTCGATCTGAGGTAATTGGGAGAGAGGTATTGTGGGTAGAGCCTTAGCTCGAGAGGTTTTGGCTGGCATGAGCTATCTATAATGTCTGAGTTGGTTCTGGTAGGTCAGAACTGAACCCATCAGTTAAGAATGAATGAAGATCGACAACACAGATGGAACGTTATGGTGAGAACATAACTTCTTTTTTAAGAAAAAATGGCAGCGGGATTCCAGGAAGAATTCTGGAAACTCTCAAATCCAAGGAGAGTCCAGTAACTGAGAATGACTATTTAAGAGACTTTGTCCTTCCCAACCACCTGGCATACCATATTTTCTTCCAGAAAGTCCGAATATCTACTTTTCTCTTTGTCAACTGATAGTTTTAGCAAATGGGTTTTAAAGATCATTCATCAAGATTACAGATGGCAGTGGGTGGAAATTCCTCCTTTCCAGGGGGTAATTCTTTGTTATCCAGACCAGACTCTTTTATTGCCACCTTTTCTTCATCACATTGTGGCCCAGGGAGTGATAGAACCAGTTCCCTTTTCCCACGTGGAAAAGGGGGTTTTAGTGTCAAAGAAAGAACATGGTTTGAGACAAGTTTTGGATCTTTCTTTTCTAAACCTTTTTGTGACAGTGCCCAAATTCAAAATGATGTCACTTCACAACTTGCTTCTTTTTCATTCAAAGTTTCCTTGTAACATTAGATCTGAAGTAGGAGATTCATTTGTCTGCAACCTGTGGGTTATGGATCCGATATCGGATCCGAACCAGCATGATTAGCCAGCTATGGATCCGAGCTCCTAGCTCCTCCCCTCACCCATAATGCCCTGCTCTCCCTACATGACCTCAGATCTAGTTTGCCGCGCTGGTAACCAGGTCTTGGATTCTGAGCTCTTCAGCTAAGTGAAATTTAAAACCTAAAGAAAGCTTTATTTTAAATATTTGTTGTGAGTTTTGAGTGATTGTGTTAGGTTTCCCTTTATTTTTTGATAGTTTTAGTTTAAAATTTTTAATTTTAAAACTTTAACTTTATACCCTCCCCTCGCTGGTCGGAGTTTCTGTTTGTTTGGGGCCTTGTGTGTGTGCTAGTTTTATACTAGTTATCTGTCTTATTTTTTTTGTTAAAAACAAAAAAAAAAAAGGACTTTATCATGTCAGAAGCCCCTAAGGCAATATTTTCCAAGTGCTCCGAGTGTGGCCATAAACTCTCCCCTGCTGATGGCCACACTCGGTGCGTTCGATGCCTTGGGGTTGAACACCTCACTTCTGGATGTTCCATTTGTGTAGGGTTTAACCCCAGGGCATTGAAGGAGCGGAGGTCGAAGCTGGTCCTGTCGGGACTTCTACCCCCAGACTCGGCTTCGGCTCCCGCTCCTGTGGTGGGTACCATGGCCTCGGTTCCCTCCTTGCCTGCCCCCCCCCTCCTCCACCTGGGACTCAACCTCCCGCTTCTAGGTTGGAGGAGAGAGAGGCAAGAAAAAAGGATCGGAGAGTGAAGCACCACAAGCGGCAGGCCGAGACCTCCGTTTTGGCCCCGCCAGCTAAGCGGGCTTCTCCTCCGGCCTCCTTGGCTGCTGGCTCTCCCCTTCCTCGGCTCCGGTCTGCTTTTCACCGGGGCCTGAGGAGGAGGAGACCCGATCTCCGTCGAGGCTATCGAGGAGGCACTCAAGGCCTACCTCGGTAGCCTCTTCGAGATCCACGTATAGCCTTTCCGACGCCGATTTGGACCGGATGATGAGAAGGTTCATCCAGGCCCAGATGCAGATGGGAGTGCTCCTGCCCTCCCCCTCCTCTGGGGGGGAGCTCGACCCCATTTTTCAAGCCTATAGCTCCTTCTCCGACCCGCTACCTGGGGTGGTTCGGCGCCGATAGTACTAGGTACTTCGGATCCGACCCTGCCCTCGAGTGTTTCGGATCCGACCTCTCGGAGCCTGGCTCCGAGCTTCGGATCCGGGGGACTCAGTGTGCCTTCGGCGCCGTCTGTGTCGGAGCGCACTGGTCCCTCAGATCCGAGTGTCTCGGGGCCGGCTCCGATCCACTCTTCGGATCCGAGGGGGGGCCAACTTTCGGATCCTTTGGTCGAGGCTGGCTCCCCTTCGGCTTTTGATGTAGTGGAGAGGGCTCTGTTGAGGGCTTCCAGACCCCCGGCACTTGCTTTGGCTCCGTCCCGCGCTCCATCTGCACTGGGTCAGGCTTCCACCATCCGGCCACTGGGACAGCCCGCTTCAGTGCCCCAAGCTGTTCCTTTGGAACAAGACACTGCTTGCGAGGGCTCCTCGGACAGCCCCCCCGAGGAAGCCCCTCGCAAGCATACGTGTAAAAGGAGGCACATAGACTTCCCCGAGTCTTTAACTGAAGACACGGATTTGGAGGAAGGGGAAGGCTCCCCAAGATCACCCCCCGAGGATGTCTCCTTTGGAGACATCATGGAAATGCTTCGCATAAGGGGGGGGTGGTCTGCCCCCAAGTCTTCCTCGTACGAGTCTGTGTTCTTGGAGGCATTCGAAGCGGGCCCATCTACCTCTTGGGTGTCCCCTCCTGCCGACCCCCTGGTGGACCTCATTACCACCAGGGAGTGGAAGGAACCGGACACCGTGGAGCCAATCCCCAAAAGGCCAGACCGTATCCTTAGCCCCCCAGCAGACTGTGCCCACTGGAGTAAGGGCCCCCCGGTAGATGCCATTTTGACGGCAGCAGCCACCAAGAGGGAGCTCGCCCAGGAGAGTCCCTCAGTCCATCCTCCGAGCAAGGAGTCTCGGATGATGGACCGCTTAGGGAAGCGTATGTTTAGTTCAGCGACCTTCTCAGTGAGGGCGCTCAACTACCTGGCACATGTTATCAGGATGCAGCACGATCTTATTAAAGAATACGCTGCATCCCCCCCTGAGTCCATGTCGGAGGAGGACAAACTCTTGCACTCCACCTGTATTGCCACTCTTCGATCCGTGACAAATACCTCTATGCGGTTGCTGTCCCATGCTACTGAGGGAGCCGCTAGAGCTGCGGGAGTAGGCCTAGTCACGAGACGCCAGTCCTGGCTCCGCCATTGCAATTTCACGGAGCCCTTCAAGGCGTCCTTCGCGAACGCCCCCTTTGATGGTTCTGCCCTTTTTGGCAAGACGGTTCGCGACACCTTGACCCAGAGCGAAAAGGACGGGAAGACGCTGTCTGCTGTCGGAATCCGCTTCTCTGTGCCCCAGAGGCCCTACTCTAGGAACCAAAAGGGCCAGAAGAAGATGTGGTTCCGGAAGTCGCAGCAATCCCAACCCGCTCCGGACAACCAGTCCTTCCGTGGCAGAGGAGGACAGGGAAGACGCTGCCCCAGGGGCAGAGGGGCTCCCAGGAACTTCAGGTCCAGAGAACCTTTCTCTGACCGGCCCGCGCAGCAGCCCTGAGGGGTTGCCCGACTGCTCCACTCTGGAGGCAGTCGGGGGACATTTTTTGGAGCACCTAGCGGCATGGGAGTCCATAACATCAGACCGCTGGGTCCTCCGCATTATAGCCAGAGGATACAAGATCCCCTTTCATCACATTCCAAAATTAAAATCCCTCCCCGACGTTCCCCCCGGTCAGTGGGAGGCCGCTTCGGCAGAAATTGGCCATCTGCTGGGGAAAAGAGCCATCCAGCCCGTCCCACCAGACCAGATCGGATCAGGGTTCTACTCCAGGTTCTTTTTAGTGCCAAAGAAGACGGGGGACCTAAGACCAATTTTAGACCTGTCCCTGTTAAACCTGGCAGTTCCCAAAGAGAATTTCCGGATGGTCACCTTGCAATCCATCCTTCCCCTTCTAGGAAAGAATCACTGGATGTGCTCTATAGACCTCAAGGATGCATACTACCACATACTAATGGACAGATGTTCCAGGAGGTTTCTTCGCTTCCGGCTGGGAGCCAGTCACTACCAGTTCAGGGTCCTTCCCTTTGGTCTCACCACAGCCCCCAGGGTGTTCACCAAAGTATTAGCAGTGGTTGCGGCCCACCTGAGGCTTCAGGGGGTGCAGGTCTTCCCATACCTGGACGACTGGCTCCTTACTGCCCAAACAAGGCATCTACTAGCAATGGCACGAGACTCCTTTCTTCATCTAGCTCCCCGCTTGGGCATCACAATAAATGTAGCAAAATCCAACCTGGCCCCTACTCAGTTGATAGATTTTATAGGTGCCAGGTTAGACATGAGGGAGTTAAGAGCCTTCCTCACAGCCGACAGAATTCAGAGTTTGCGACTCCAGGTGCGGGCCATCCTCCACTCCAGCTCTGTTCCGGCGGAATTGGTCCTGAGGGCTCTAGGCAGCAATATCTCTTCTTCCTCTCGCCAGGTTCAACATGCAGGTCCTTCAGTGGACACTTCAAGTTCAGTGGTCTTACCTTGCTCTACCTCTGCATCATCCCATTGCGATCAGCAAGGCTTGCAAGCGGTCCCTCTTGTGGTGGCTCCACTCACAGGATCTCCATGGAGGCCACCCCTTTTGTGCTTCTCCCCCTCTCGCCATGGTGACCATGGACGCCTCCCACCTCGGGTGGGGGGGGGCATTTTGCAGGCAGGACGGTCCAAGGCACGTGGAACGACTCAGAGACCTCCCTGCATATCAATGTTCTAGAGATGAGAGCAGTGCTCTTGGCGTTGCGAGCACTTCAGAACTTTCTTCCCCTGGGAATAATTGCAATTCAGTCAGACAACATGTCGGTGGTCTGGTACATCAACAAACAGGGGGGAACCAGGTCTTATCCCTTATGTCGAGAAGCCATGAGAGTGTGGGAATGGGCGATCTCCTCCAACCGCTTTCTCATCGCAACGCATATTCCGGGTCGGTCCAACATCCTGGCGGACAAGCTCAGTCGCACCATTCTCTCCCCGTACGAGTGGTCTCTCAATGCTCAAGTAGCGAAATGTATCTTCGCACGATGGGGAACTCCTTGTTGCGATCTTTTTGCGTCTCCCTTAAACACCAAGTGCGATAGTTTTTTTGCTCTAATCCCTTCTCCAGGGGATTCCCCGAGAGATGCTCTGGTGCATGCTTGGCCTCCCGGTCTTCTTTATGCTTACCCCCCTTTGCCTCTGATGCTCCAAGTTCTTCAGAAAGCCTCTCGGTTGGGGTGCAGAATGATCCTCATTGCCCCATTCTGGCCTCGACAGATCTGGTTCCCTTTCCTAAGGTCTCACTCGGTGAATCCACCTTGGATTCTAGATCCCATTCCGGATCTGATATCACATCCATCGAACCTACCAACTCCGAATCTGGACAACCTGAAGCTAACGGCTTGGCTGCTCCAGTTCCACTCCTAATTAGGACTCCCGGTATCTCATCTCCCGTTAAGGCCATCTTGGTAACGGCTCATAAACCATCTACCAGGAAAGTTTACCGCAGTAAATGGAAACGATTCTCCATTTGGGCGGAGCGGCAAGGTCTAGATCCCTTCACGGTTCCCCTTCCTCTGGTGCTAGACTTCCTAACCACTCTCTTTAATGATGGTGCCAGTAGTTCCACGGTCAAAGTGCAGCTTGCGGCCATTTCTCAGTATCATGTTGGTCATGACTCTGGACCGCTTATGTCTGCCAAATTGTGTAAAATCTTCCTTAAGGGCACCTTTCTCCTTAGGCCCCCTGTCAAGCAAGCGGTTCCTCCTTGGGATCTGTCCTTGGTTCTTCAGGCCTTGACCGCTCCTCCATTCGAACCTGCGGCCACAGTAGATCTTAAATTTTTATCCCTTAAGACTGCTTTCTTAGTGGCCATTACTTCGGCCAAAAGAGTTTCGGAACTTCAAGCCTTATCTTCAAAGCCTCCTTACTTGGTCTTCCATCCGGACCGCGTATACCTCAGGACCAATCTCTCCTTTCTTCCTAAGGTAGCCTCAGAAGCAAACATTAATCAGTCCATTAACCTCCCTGTTTTCTTTCCTAAATATCAGAACAAGGGTGAATACAAGCTGCATTCCTTGGATGTTCACAGGCAGCTTCGTTTTTATCTTAACAGGACAGCTGGTCATAGGCAATCCGACCAGTTGTTCATTTCCTTTGCCAAATTCAATCTGGGTAAGCCAATTTCCAAAGTCTCCTTGTCACGCTGGATTTCGCAGTGTATTCTGCTAGCTTATCAAGCCTCTGGGAGGCCCACACCGGAGGGAGTCCATGCCCATTCAACTCGGTCAATTTCTACCTCAGCGGCCTTTAAGGCTAGGATTCGTCTGGATGACATTTGTTCAGCAGCCACTTGGGCTTCATCCCATACCTTTATTTCTCATTACAAGCTGGATATCACATCTAGAGGTAGAGCATCCTTTGGCTCCGGTGCTCGGAATATCCTTCCATGACGGCCGCCCAAGATTCAGGTAGCTGGGGACTCTGTCCCACAGGTTGCAGACAAATGAATCTCCTACTTCAGATTTAGAAGTTATGTACTTACCATAACGTTCCATCTGAGTAGGTGGATTCATTTGTCTGCAACCATCCCACCCTCGTATCCCCCTGGCCTTGTCAGTTTCCTACATATTACGTGTTACCCTTTCCAGGGTATTTTGATTCAGGGCAAACTCGATCTGAGGTCATGTAGGGAGAGCAGGGCATTATGGGTGAGGGGAGGAGCTAGGAGCTCGGATCCATAGCTGGATAATCATGCCGGTTCGGATCCGATATTGGATCCATAACCCACAGGTTGCAGACAAATGAATCCACCTACTCAGATGGAACGTTATGGTAAGTACATAACTTCTAAATTTAAAATATGATTATCATCACATTCCTCTTCATTCAGAATTCAAGTGTTTCTTAAGGTTCTGTTTGTCTGGCTCACATATCAGTTCTCTGCCTTACCCTTCCAATTATCCACTGCACCATGAGTGCCCACAAATTGTCTAGTTCCAGTTGTAGCTCATTGCAGGCTACAGAAGACCCAGATTTTTCCATATTTAGATGACTTACTTATCTTTGCAAAGTCCTTTTCAAAGTGTTAGGAATCTCTCTGTCTTGGGTGGGGTCTCTTATACAAGCTGGGGTTCCACAAGAACATTCAAAAGTCTTTCTTGAATCCTTCTCACAGGATTGTATTTCTGTGATGTCAGCCAGACACCACAGTTTAAAGAGCTTTTCTTTCACAGGAAAAAAAGAGATCTGCTTCTAGGGTTTTCTGCTCAAACTTCAGTCACTGCAAGGGAATACCTCAGGATTTTGGTTCTTATTGCTTGTAGGATTCTCATTGTATCCCTGGGAAGACTCCAAATGAGAAAGATACAGTGCTGTCTGAAGTCTCCTTGGTCCGAGCATCAGCACACCTTGTCTTTTCAGATTCCATTGCTGGGGTGTGTCAGAAGGAAAATAACTTGGTAGAGACAACAGATATCCCTAAATCCAGGTCTCCCATTATCTCTTTCTGTTCTAAAGAAGTCAGTTATCACTGCCACCTCAGACTTCACTTAGGGAGCTGTTTCAGGAGAGAGATAAAAGTGCAAGGTATATGGCACACCAAGGACAGATGCAAGTACAAAAATGTATATGAGATGCTTGCCTTGATCAAGACACTCAACTCTCTGAATCATCTTTGGTCTCCAGAATCTCATGTTGTTACAGACAGTACCACTCATGTTAGCTTGGAATATAGCTTTACAGCACAGTCTCACAGGCATCCTACATTCTGTCAGAGCAAACAGACTGAGCTGGACAAGGGCAGACCCTCATGAATGGAAACTAGATCAGGGGGTCTTCCAACATTTGATCCATCTGTGGGGAGTTCCTCAGGTAGTCTTCTTTATCTCCTCTCTTAACTATCAGCTGGAAAGATTCTGCTAAGGACTCTTTGCAAGAAGGCCTGGAAGACAGATGCCTTTTTTTTCATTGGACAAGAATGTTCCTGTATGCTTTTCCACTCTTTCTACTAATATCCAGGATACTTCTGAAGATTCAAAGGTAATCCCCCAAGATCATTCTGCTGAATCTCTTTTAGCTCAGGCAACTATGGATCTCCATTCATTTGGAAATGGCCAGTGGCAATTACCACAAGCTTCCTCACCGAATGAATCTACTCACACAAGAACAGTTGTGTTTGACACACCCCAAAACAATCAACTTCAACTGACAACCTAGATGATGGTGTCTTAATTCCCTTTAGGCACCTGTTTACTGAGGACGTGTAGCAGGTACTAATGGAGACAAGAAAGTCTGCTACTAGAAAAGCTTATACTAGGAAATGGAAAAGGTTTTCTAGTTGGTGCCAATAACATATCCAGTCCTCATTCATTGCTACTTGTTCCCTGGTTCTACAATATTTGTGCAAGTTACTATCCTATGGTCTTTCTTACTCCTCTGACAAGGTTCAGTTTTTGGCTTTTTGTAGCATGTCTACCCATGGATCCTCCTCTTTCATTGCATTCTAATGTCAAAATGTTTTTGAAAAGGGTTTTGGATAAGTGGCCTCTCCTTGAGATCTTAATTTTGTATTAGAGAAGTTTACAATTGCTCCATTTGAACTAGCTAACTTGGTTGACTTGAGGTTTTTACATGAAAAACAGATCTGATGTTGTCCTTTTCATTCTTCCTCAAGAATGGGTGTAGCATCCAATCCTTGGATCTGACTTGGCTGCCTTTACAAGACTTTAGATCCAAATTTCAAGCTCCTCTCTCTACCCACAATGCCCTGTTTCATCCCCAACTCCTCAGATCTCATTTGCCGCCATTGGAACAAGATCGCGAATCCAATGTCGAGCATGAGAGTGTGCTTTTTTGATTATTTTTTCAAAATTTAGATATTTTAGAAATTTATTTTAGAGTTAGTATTCTTGCCTCCTCCCTATTACTATTTCTATTACTTCACTGGCATTAGATGTTTCTCCATTTCTTACTTTTTCTCCTTCGTGCCTTCTGGCACCCTTCCTATATCTATAACTTTAGTTGTGTGTATAAAAAAAAGTTTTTGGTCAATTTGGAGGTAGATAGATCAGTTTAGTGCTGACTTTGTACACTGTGCTGGTTTTTGTACAATTTTGTGCAGTACTTGAGCTACTGATATAGGGTGAACCTTTCTCTGGTTAAGTATTTTGTTTTTGAGTCTACTGTTTTTGTTTGTGGACATGTCCGAGAAGCCCAGTTTTAAGAAATGCACTTCTTGTGGGCATAAGATCCCCAATTTTGACACCCACAAGAAGTGTGTGTATTGCCTGGTTCCCAGAACATGTCAAAACATCCTGCGAGATATGCTTCTCATTTAACCCAATGACTCTTTCTGACCGGCACAGTAAACTGACAATTAAAGGCTTACTTCCTGCCTCTTCATCTTCTTCTGAGGCTCAAACCCTCTCTAAATCTCAGCAAAGCTTCTTAGGCTCCAGGAAGCGAGCCTTCCAAAAGTCTCCAAGGGACTTGTCAGAGCCTGCTGAAAAACATAGAAGAACTTCATCAGAGCCAACCTCTTTGGATCAGAAGACTGTAGCACCTTTCTCAGATCCAAAGGCCCCTTCCGATCTGATGGGCATGATTACCATCACCAGCTTTCCTGTACCACCTACTTCCTACTTGGATCCCAGACCTTTGGATCTGATAACTAGGAGCCGGTCGGTCATCAGAATTTGCTTTAAAACCTGTTTCTCTGGCTATGCCTGCTCAATTATTTTCAAAACGCTAAGAAGCAGTCCAGGATGGCATCTGTAGCCTCATCCAGATCATCTAGGAGCTTGACAGAGACAGATATGGACAGAATGATGTGGAAATTCCTTAGGCCTGAGATCCAGATGGGGGTCCTGCCAGCTCTGTCCCCTCTCTGATCTGTAATCACACCTGTCCAACCGATACTGTCTCCTTCTCTGATCCGACCCATGGTTTTGGAGTCTCAGGATCCAAGGTCTAAGAGAAGTTCGGTGTTGGATCCGAGAAAGCTCCCTTGCTCGACTGCAATGGTATCCCTGACCAGTCTTGCTCTGATATCTTCGGACAAGGAGAGTGTCAGATCTGAAAGGTGGACGCCAGGTCCAAGGGGTTTTGGTTGCCTCCTACCTTGTTGGATCCTTCCCTTCTCCTTTGGTGCCTTGGCCCTGGACAGCTTGAGTCCGATTCTCTTCTGAGGGCTCGAGTCTGGGGTTGGCCCTGGCCTTCCTTTTTGGCTGCTTCAGCTCTGAGGAAGGGGAGAGAGGTATTTCTGGGTCCATCAGCTTTCCACAGAGCAGAAAGGGCATTCTTTTTGCATAGAGAGCCTTCCTCTCTAGTCTCAGATCATATCCATCGCCCCTTGTCAGATCTGAGCTCAGAGCCCATCGTCTCTGCTCATCAGGGTCAGCCAGTTCAGGGAAGCCTCCACACATGTTCCCCCAGGAGAATTCCCCTGTTCTTCTGAGAACTGTTCTGAGCACCCTGCAGAAGAGGTTCCTCGGAAGAGGATGTGTAAGTGGAGGCACATAGAGTGCCCTTTATAGACTCTCACAGAAGACACCAATTTTGATGAAAGAGAAGGATCCCCCTGATTGCCACCTGATGATGTCTCCTTTAGGGACATCCTGGATATCCTCAAACAGAAAGGTGCCTGATTTCCCAAACTCCTCTTTCTGAGTAATCAGTGTTCCTGGAGGCTTTCAGGACTGGCCAATCTACGTCTAGAGTGACAACCCCGCAGAGGCAGATGAACTTATTGACCTGGTTTCCCATCAGGCTTGGAAGGAACCGACTGTCAAGCCCATCCCCAAGCCCCAAGATAAGTTTTTGGTTCACCCTGCAGACAGACCTCACTGGAGCAAGGGAACCCCAGTTGATGCCATAGTTGTGGCAGAGGCCACTAAGGAGGAGGAGGTAGTGGAACAAAGCTCCACTGTCTATCCACTGAACAGGGAGTCCAGAGCGATGGATAGATTTGGAATGCACATTTACACCTCAGCCACATTCACAGTGAGATTGTTAAATTACCTGGTACATTTTACTCATCTACAGAGAGATTTGATCAGGGAGCTATCAAACTCTGTCTCTTTGTCCATGTCTGCGGGGGATCTCAAGAAGGTTTCTCCACAGCTGGCAACTCTTTTGTCCATTGCCAATTCATTGATGAGACTGATTTCCCATGTGGCGGAGGGCATCTCACGAGCAGCCAGTTCAGGCATAGCCATTAGCAGACCCGCCTGGATAAGGCTATGTAACTTTGTGGAACCTTTTAAAGCATCATTTGTTAATGCCCTCTTTGATGGCTCTTCTTTGTTCGGGCCATCAGTGAAGGATATGCTTACCCGCAACAAGCAGGAAAGAAAGACCCTGCCTGGTGTGGGACTCAAGTTTTCTACCCCTCAGCATACCTTTTCTAGAGATAAGTGAGGTGGTAAGAAAATGTGGTTCTGAATTCCCAGGGACCTTTCCAGGACTTGCATGGGGATATTTCCTCCAGAGGCAGAGGAGGAGGTTTCAATGGCAGATATGACATCAGAGGCAGAGGAGGTCTGCAAAACCAGGCCTTTAGAGACTCCTTCTCTGGTAGACCCTATCAGCACTCCCGAAGTGCTGCCTGACTGTCCACCTCTGGAAGCAGTTTTGGGACATTTTTCCCTGCACTTGGACGCCTGGCCAAGTATCACAAAAATGCATGGGTGCTAACTGTAATATCCAGAGGTTACTACATACTGTTTTCCCTTCCATCTCCTGTCCCAAGGAAGAAAATCCCAGATGTTCTACCCATTCAGAAGGAATACGCAGCTCCAGATATACAAAAGCTGCTACAAAAAAGAGTCATCCAAGAGATCCCACCCAAATAAATTGGATTTAGAACTTACTCCCACTTCTTTTTAGTGCCAAAGAAAACAGGAGACCTGAGACCAATACTGGATCTAAGCAGTCTGAATCAGTATGCAAAGAAGTCAAAGTTCCGAATAGTTATGGTTCAGTCCATCCTGTCTCTTCTGTGCAAGGACAATTGGATGTGCTGTATAGATCTCCAGGATGTGTACTATCATATCAAAGCAGGCAGGCACTCCAGGAGACACCTGCACTTTCTGCTGGGAGCTAATCACTACCAGTTCAGAGCACTGGCCTTTGGACTCACCACAGCCCCAGGAGTGTTCACCAAATGCATGGCAGTCGTGGCAGCTCACTTGAGACTCAGAGGATTCAAGGTGTTTCCCTGTCTAGCCAATTGGCTCCTCACCACCCCAACCAGGCATGAACTTCTACAAGCCAGGGATTACTTGCTTCAGATCTCCAACTCCCTAGGCATTACAATAAACCTTGCCATAGCAAAGCTGACTCCTGTACAGACTGTGGAATTTATAGGAAATCAGTTGAATACTATAACACAAGTGGCGTCATTTACCTCTTCATCGCATCACATAATTGAGAAATAAGGTGTGTGACTTACTGTCTCATCCATCCCCTCCAGCAAAATTAGTGTTACAGTCTTTTAGGTCAATGACAGCTGCCATTCTTTTAGTCCCTGTAGCAAGGTTCTTTATGTGAATCCTTCAGTGGACACTGGTGGTACAATGGTCCATTCTTCACCTGCCTCTATCATGTCACATAAAACTCACTCCAGTTTGCAAGTGTCATGTTTGCTGGTGCATCCAGTCAAATGATCCATTTTTGGCAGACAATTCTCTCTACCTCCCCCAATAGCCACAGTGACCATGGATGCTTCCCAGCTGGGGGGGCATTTCATGGGCAAAATGGCAAGGCACGTGGTCCCCCTCAGAGACCAAGTTGCATATCAGTGTCTTAGAGATGAGAGCAGTCCTCCTTATGTTACAAGCCTTTCAAGATATTCTCCCTGTAGGGACTTTTTCAGTCCATACAGACAACATGTCAGTAGTCTGGTACATCAGCAAACAATGAGGAACCCGTTCCTACCCATTGTACAGAAAGGCCATGAGGGTCTGGGAACGGGTGATCTCTTCAGACTGCTTTCTTATTGCAATGCACATACCAGGGAAAACCAGTGAGCTAGCAGACAGACTTAGCAGGTCCATTCTGATTCCTCATGAATGGTCCCTCAATCAGTTAGTAGCGGATATGATCTTCACCCATTGGGACCAGCCTTGCTGCAACCTATTTGCTTCTCCCCTCAACAACAATTGCAGCAAGTACTTCTCTCTGACCCCCCCCCCCCTCTGGGAAAGTCACCAAGGGATGCTCTCATGAATGACTGGACCCCTGGTCTCCTCTACTCCTATCCCCCTTTTCCTCTGATCCCAAGGTTCCTTCAGAAAGCAAGCAGACTGAAGAGCTCAGTCATCCTCATTGCCCCTTTTTTAGCCTTGACATTTTTTGTTCCCTTTCCTTTGGTCTCACTTGAGATATCCTCCATGGATACTGGAACCAACTCATGATCTCATATTTCATCCGTCAGGAATTCAACATCCTAATCTCCATGCTCTCAAAATGACTGCATGGTTTCTCCACTTCCACTGATAGTAAGATGGTCCAGGCTTGCTTCCCCAGTCCGTGACATTGTCTTAGCCTCTCAAAAAACATGTACCGGGAAAGTTTACAGAAGCAAATGGAAAAGATTTTCTATTTGGGCTTCCATTCAGAACATCAATCCCTTTCAGCGGAGCCCTTTAAGACATCCTTTGTGAATGCCATGTGCGATAGCTCTGCACTGTTTGGGCCATCGGCTAGACATGCTTTCACCTGCAGTGAAAAGGATGGGAAGACCCTTTCTGCTGTAAGAATCAAATTTTGTATGCCACAGAGGTCCTTCTCCAGGAAGCAATGTGGAGGCAAGAAAATGTGGTTTTGTAAATCCCAAGGTCCTTTCCAGGATCTGCACGGAGAACCCTCCTCTAGAGCCAGAGGAGGAGGGTTTAATGGTAGGTGCCCCATTACCTGGCTAATTCTCCCCAGTTGCCATAAACACTGTTCAAAATTCTCAGTATGTATACTGTTTTCTGCTTTACGTCTGCAATGATTACAGATGTTTGGAGTTAATTTAAAACTTGTATTTCAAATTTTATAGCACAAACACTGATGGACATTTGCTAAAGCTAAATAGACATTTGCTAAATCTAAACAAAGCAATATAGACTCAATGAAAACAGACTTAACATTACAACTTGTCTGTCTTTGAAACTCATATTCACTGAAACAGCACTGAAACCCACATTCAAAGAAAATGCATCTGGCCAGTGGCGGATTAAGTTTACCTTTGGGCTGTTTTCAAAGCATAGGTCCCTTGCGGACATTTTTAGGAGCATGCAAAAGTTCTTTGATTCACCTTCCTGATTGTATAATTAAATTTTAATACACTATAATTAAATTATATCCCTTCTATAGTACAGCACGACTTGGTAGTACTTGTTTTAAATGTATAGTTCTGCACATTTTTCCAGTAAGCGGTGAAAAAACATATGAACCAATAATGACAAAACCGGCCAATTGAGAACATTTCGACCATAAAGGGCCAGTCAAACTTCTGTCATTACAGTCCACCAATATATGTCAATATGCACAATCTCTGCATAAGCAAGTCATCTGAATAATTCCACCTTAAAGAGACCTGTAACTAATGAAAAGGTTGCTGCTAGCAAACAACTTTATTTCAGTGTTTCATTTACAAATTCAGGCCTGCTGCCCTTGAAGAATAAATTGCCTACTTAAAAAAATGGTAAGCTGGTAATACTGCATGGATGGCAAACTGAAAACAGGTTCATAGTTACTAGGCATCTCATCCAAAGGAAGACGTATTCAGGACTTCAGTACCAACCCCCTAAAAATGTTAAACAGTATCAACAATCCATCAATATGCTGTGGTAGTAAAACCCACAGCCTTCTGCATTTAAAATGCAAGCATGCTACCTGATGTACTACTAACACAGCTTTAAAAGACTTCCCCACAATACTGATACTATTTACTAACTAGCTAAACAAATCTGTTGCACACTGTAAACAGACTTAGCATGAGCAGCAGTAAACTTCTCTTCCCCTGAAGCTCACAGTTGCTTGAAAATGCACTTGAAACTAAATTTCTTGAAAAATGCACCTGCCATAATGGGGGGACAGAGAGCCAAAACTTAGGACACATTTTAATGTTTGGTCTTATAAACTTAGAAAGTTAATAAACAGTTTTGCATTAGTACAAATTTTCTGAAGGCTACGAACTCTGATGTTCAAATGTCTGCCATTATTTTCTGACGTCAGTCATCAATGATTTGCCAGGGATTTTCCAGAAAAACACAATTTTATTAGAAACAGATTGAAAATATGAGGCAAAAATATGGACAATCTGCAAAAACATGGACAGCTGAAGGGTATGCTGCCCACCTCTTACACACACCTCTTTCCCTCTTACACACACACACACACACACACACACACACACACACACACACACACACACACACACACACACACACACACAAAATCTACCTACCTGCCTCCCTCTTACACACACACACACACACACACACACACACACACACACACACACACACACACACACACACACACACGCACACAATACCTCTCAACCTCTTCAGCGCAAGAAATATGGACAAACCCTGTCATAATGTGGGGAACAAAGGGCCAAAGCTAAGGATACATGTTAAATATTACTCTTATAAACCTAGAAAGTTGATAGAACAACAAGTTTTGAATTAATATGAATTTTCTGAAATGTATGAAATCTAAAACTCAAAAGTATGCCATTGTTTTCTTCAGTCCTGAATGATTTGCCAGAGAAACCCCATTTTATGCGAAACAAACCAAATAAGGCAAAAATCTGGCACACTCTACGAATATCTGGTCAACTGACAGCTGCACTCGGGCACCGCTTCTTACTAAAGCCTTGATAAAAAAAAAAAAAATTCAAGTTCTGTCAACAAGATTGTCATAATCAATCATCAGCCCTGCATTAATTTGTATTTGCTGGCAAAAGGGAGAGAGCAGACCCATACCAGTACAGCGACCAACATGAATACAGGACCTGTCTTACTTGGAGGGAACAGAAGAGTTGTTTAAATTTCCCTCAAAGTTCTAACTGCTGGCAAGTGAGCAGCTGCTCAGCGTCAGCCGCAAACATGGAAGTTGTTCCTTCTTCTCCTCTAAAAACTAAGGGCAAGCAGCTGCTTAGTCACTGCTCAGCTGCAAACAGACAAGTTTCTTTCTTGTGTTTTTTTTTTTAAATAAATTGTGGATGAGCAGGACAACCTTTCTTTCTCCATTTACAGGGTCGGGTCATGGATGATGCCTGAAAGCCAGGTGGGTGTAAGTGAGTTTATCATATGGACCCCAGTTTTGGAAACACTGTTCTAGAGATGAGAGAAGTTCTCCTAACATTACAAGCCTTTCAGGATGCTCTCCACTTAGGGACTATTGCAGTTTACACCAACAACATGTCTGTTGTCTGGTACATCAACCAGCAAAGTTCATATCCCTTGTGCAGGTAGGCCATGAGGGAATAGGCAATATCTTCAGACCACCTTCTATTTGCAATACATATCCCAGGAAAAACCAACGACTTGTCGGACAGATTCAGCAGATCAAGCATGGTTCCGCACAAGTGGTCCCTCAGTTAGTCAGTGGCAAGTATGATCTTCAATTGATGGGGCCAACCTTGCTGCGACCTCTTTGCCTCTCCCCTCAACAAAAAATACAGCAAGTTCTTCACTGTGAGCCCTCTTCCAGGGGAGTCCCTGAGGGATGCACTAATCCATGATTGGCCCCCTCGGGTCTCCTGTCTGCTTATCCTCCTCTCCCTCTGATCCCGAAGTTTCTTCAGAAGGCAAGCAGGCCGAAGAGTTCAGTCATCTTCATTGCCCCCTTCTGGCCTCATCAGGTTTGGTTCCCCTTCCTCTGGTCTCATCTGAAATATCCTCCATGGATTCTGGAGCCAAGACAGTACCTCCTCTCACGTCCATCAGGGATGCAGCACACAAATCTTCATGCAGTCAACCTGACCACTTGGTTTCTCCACTTCCAACCCTAGCAAGACAGTCCAGGTTTGCTTCCCTGGTTCAAATAATTCTTCCAGCCTCGCAGAAGGATTCTACTAAGAGTCTGCTCAAATAAATGGAAAAGGTTTGCCATTTGGACTACAAAGAGGGCTAGTGATCCTTTTTCGGCACCAGTCTCGGATGTTCTGCTCTTCCTTAGTACTCTATTTGAAGAAGGAGTTAGCTTCTCTACCATCAAGCTTCACTTAGCTGCTATTTCCAATTTTCAGGCTGCTAGTCAATCTCATTCCCTTTCTAATTTTAGATTATGCAAATCCTTTATGAAAAATATTTATCTGTTGAGGCCTCCCATCAAGGACACTTTCCCGCCTTGGGATCTCACTGTTGTGCTGCAGGCTTTGACTCAGGGACCCTTTGAACCAGCTGTCACTTGCAATATGATGTTTTTGTCATGGAAGACAATCTTTTTAGTATCTATAACTTTGGCCAAGAGAATTTCTGAGCTGCAAGCCTTATCCTCCAAACCTCCTTAAATAATTTTTCATAAGGATAGGGTCTCCTTACATAACATCCCTTTTTTATGCATAAATTAGCCACAGAAAACAGTATCAGTTAGTCCATACATTTACCAGTGTTTTTTCCAGAATTTTTCTAACAGACGAGAATATGTTCTACATCTTCTCGATATTCATAGACAATTACGTTTCTGTCTGCACAGGACTAAACAACACAGGAAGTCTGACCAATTCTTCATTTCCTTCTTGGCTAACAAAGTAGACCAAGCATTTTCCAAGACTACTTTAGCTAAATGGATAACTGGCTGCATCTCTTTCATTTACTCACAAAAAGACTTAGAATTACCTTGTCCTCCCAGAGCACATTCCACTAGGGCTATGGCTACTTTTTCCACCTTTTCGTCTAAATCCTCCAGTGATGATATTTGTGCAGCAGCGACATGGTCTAGCAATCATAACTTTGTGGCACATTACATCTTAGATATCATTTCCAGGAGCAGGGCTTCCTTTGGCTTGATGGTGCTCCGGCATATTATTCCATGAGGGCCACCTGGGAATTACGTATCTGAGGACTCTGACCCTATTATGAGGAGGAATGAAGAAGACAACATCAGATTAAAATATTATTTCTTGCTGTAACTTGGCATCTGTGTTGTCTGTCTTCATTCCTCCTCACTTTTCCACCCAGCCATCCCAAAGGATTGTGGGACATGATGGGAAGCATAGGTCCCATGTATGAGCCTCATACACAATTCCTTTGCTGTCTGGGTGTTGAATGTATAGAATCAGCAAACTTGATCTGAGGTTCTTGTGTGGATGTAGTGCATTGTGGGTAAGAGAGAGGAGTTCGAGAGTCGGCTCCAAGTCTGAAGAATGTGACCGAGCCAGATCTGAAGGTCGGATCCGAGACCTTGTTGTGAGGACGAATGAAGACAGACAACACAGATGCCATGTTATGGTAAGACATAACATTTTATCTGATGTTCATAAAACAAGGGAAACACCTTCCTGCCAGACAGATCAATGGTGCAAGAAATGAACTTGTAGTATCCAAGAAATCAGTTTAATAATCCAACAATAGTCAAGTGCTTTTGTCCAGCACATGCTGGACTTCTTCAGAACCAATTAAACAATTAACATTTTTAATTGTTTAATTGGCTCTGAAGAAATCCAGCGTGTGCTAGACGAAAGCGCTTGACTATTGTTGGATTATTAAACTGATTTCTTGAATACTACAAGTTCGTTTCTTGCACCATTGATCTGTCTGGCAGGAAGGTATTTCCCTTGTTTTATGAGTTTTGGTTGCCTTTTTACACTGTTTGTTTTTTTGTGATTTTAGTTCCGCGGTGGTGGTGCTGCGGTAGCGTTGTCGCCTCACAGTAAGATGCTGACCGGTTCGACTCTCAGCTAGAGCGTCTTCTGCGTGGAGACATGCGTGAATGGGCGTACCTTCGTTGAAGGTTGTGCATTAGGGCTGGCAACTCAGCACGTAAAAATCAACTGCCAATCATTAGTAGACCGGAGTTCCGCTGTGGCGACCCCTAATCGGGAAAAGCTGAAAGACACAACAACAACAACAATCTGGATGTTGTCAATGTTCATTTATTCTTGCCTGATGGGTTACAGTTTCAATCCTCGGAACCAATCTGGCTGTTATATAGCAAGCTCCAGCCAAAAAACTCTTGAGCTAATAGTCTACCCATAATGCCCCGCTCTCCATTACCCCAGATCTCATTTGCCGCTCTTATAGAAAAGATGCATCAGCCGACTGTCTCTTACAGCTAAGTACATTTTACAGTTTTATTGCAATTTCTAACCTTTTTCTATCTTTTTGTCTTTGTTAATTTACTTAGTAATATCTGAACCTTGTCTACCCTTTTCTCTTCATGAGAGTGTTTGTTTTCTTTAACCTGTACCCTTGGTTACTTCTTGCCTACCATAGTTAGTAGTTTCCCCTCTCTTCTCCTTTCTATTACTGTTGGGTAATTTCTCCTACCATCATTGGTAGGATTCTTCTCTGTTTTGTAACTGAGTGTTTTTGTGTTTCCCAACTTTTTCTTCTTGATCTTTTGCCCTTTCTGGCTATAATAGCAGATAAGTCAAAATCAACCATTGGGTTTAAACAGTACCAAGACTGCGGCAGAAAAATGCCGAACTCGGATGGTCATGATAAATGTGTTTATTGCTTGGGTGATGTTCTTCGTGTTTCACTGTTGCAGTCATTACATTTGGGTTATCTGCCTGCAGGTAGCCCTCAGCCAGCCTGAATACCAGAGTCTTAGATTCCTGCGTTGGATGCTGTCTCTTCTTCCATGACGTCAGGTCGTCAGGGGTATAAAACATGCAGCCGACACCATTACATCAGTCTTTCTTGCTGCACGATGCCTGAAGCCGAAGCAGTTCGCAAGTGCCAGTCGGCCGACTCCTGAAATTTTCATTTTTGAGTTTCAGAACCAAAGTCTTCAAAAAAGCTAAGTACCCCGTTGGGGATCCTTTTTCTTGCTCTTAAACTGATGTCAGTAAAAGTTAACAATTGTCTTACCTGTGGGAAGCAAATACGTCATAAAGATTTTCATTCGTACTGCATTCCTTGCTTAGGCCCAGACCACGACGTCCCTCGCTGTCGGTTTTGTACTTTATTCAACCCCTGAACTATTCGTCGTCGGTCTATTTTTGCAGCAAATTATTTTGGTACTCAGTTTAACTATCCAGAAATGTCGTCGGTCAGCCATCTGACTACCAATATTCTTAAAAAATGTAAAGATAAAGACAGAGACAGACCGCATAGGTCCAAAACTGCCAACGATGCTTCCGCTAAGCTAGTCGCCAGTTCGCCGGTACTTAGTGAGACGCTTTCGCAGCCCCTGATACCCGCTACTTCAGATTTACAGGCCTCTGCTGAGACCCATTCGGAGTCCGGTATGCCGCGAGATGCTTCTTCGACTGTGGAACCTGCAGATGTCTCTACCTTGGATGGGTCTGAAGCCGCTGTGCAGGCACTGGCTTCTCAGGGTGTATTCAGGCCTATAGACTTGCATTTCAAACCGACGCCATCTTCTTCTTCAAGGCCAAAAACTCGACCAATGCCTAGAAAACTGATGCCCAAACTGCATGGTCAGGCCCATTTGCCTAAAAAACAAATGATAAGAATGTCTGAAGATCTTATTACTTTAATTGGGGGAAGCCAGCCTTCCCCCTCTAAGAGACCTAGAACTGATTTTCCTTCTGATTCTTCTGATCAGGATAATGAAATTTCTGTTTCTTCTGATTACCAAGATTTGCCCTTATCTACCAATGAGGATTCTGATGCAGAGGATTCCATTCCCTCTGATTCCCCTCCAGAAGATTTTTCTTTTGGTGAAACCTTGCACACTCTTAGGGAACATTTCTGCTGGGAAAGCCAGGATTACTCAGACTCCAAAAAGAGGCTTAGGGAATTCTTACTCCTCCCTCAACACAGGCCTTTAGCTATTCCTCCTGTCCTGAACATTGTAGATGATGCCTTCTTGGAATCTAGCCTGGCCCCAGATACTTTACCTCCAGCTCCCTGAAAACCTGACAGGTATTACAGAGTACCTGACTCTCACAAGTTCCTCTTCAAGAATCCTACTGCGGACCCAGAGACCATTTCCCAAGGGCCTAAAGGCATTAAGGCTACTACTGCCAAAAACCCTTCCCCCTCCGATAGAGATTCCAGGGCCTTGGACAGATGGGGTAAGAAGGTATACACTTCTGCTAGTTTGGCCATTAGGGCCTTAAACTGCCAGTTTCATATGTTAAAGTATCAGCAGCATATTATGGGACTACTTAAGCAGAAAATGATGTTGATTCCTGACTGTGCTGAACATAAAGAATTACAGGATTTAATGCATTCTGCTGAACAAGTTGGCAACTGCTTCGGCTTCAGGCATCGTGCAGCAAGAAAGACTGATGTAATGGTGTCGGCTGCATGTTTTATACCCCTGACGACCTGACGTCATGGAAGAAGAGACATGGCTTTCCCAGCAGAAATGTTCCACATGTCCTTCAATGTGGTTTTGACTCTTTAGAAGCATCTTGTAGGGTTGCTGTCACTGGGTCTGTACTTAGAATGCTTGGCTTAAGGAGCAAAACTTGCCACATCATGTTAAAGCTAAATTACTAGATGCTCCCTTAAACCAAGACCGCCTGTTTGGCAACAAAGCAGAAGTCCTTAAAAAGATGGAGGATAAAGCTAAATCTATGCAAACTGTTAAAGATTTCCTGCAAGTACAGCCTCCCAGATTTAGTAGGCATTGGCCTTCTAAGAATTGGTCCTTTCCAGCCTCTTCCAGGCCTTCTCAGTCCAAACCCAGAAACAGCAGACCACCTAGGCTACAGTCTCAAGGCACACACAGGCCTAAGCAGTGGGGGGCTCCCACTTCCAAAGCTGGAACTAGTAAGACACCCCCTATGGAAAAATGTCACAATGACTTAACCTTAAACCTTCCAAGCCGTGCTCAACTGCCTGCTCCCTTAGGGAGAAAGATTGCCCTGCATGCAAAAAACTGGGAACTCATTACCCAGGACAAATGGGTTTTAAATATAGTCTTCCAAGGATACAGATTCCACTTCCACACCTTACCAACCCCAAACAGTTGGCCAGACCTACCTCCAAATCAGTGGGCAGAGGCTCAACAGCAGGTTCTCTCTCCTAAGTATCAGGGCTATTCAGCCTGTCCCAGCAGAAGAAAGGGGACAAGGTTTTTACTCAACACTCTTAGTGGTACCCAGAAAAGACAGCTTCTGGCATCCTGTCCTGGACCTCTCTATTCTAAACAGCTTTTTGGTAATCCCAAAATTCAAAATGCTAACACTTCAACAGCTGCTTCCTATGCTAGGCAAAGATGCCTGGTTGGCAACCTTAGACTTAAAGGAAGTTTACCTGCACATTCCAGTAAGGGAATCTTGCAGCAAATGCCTACTCCTCAAAGCAGGCTCCATGCACTATCAGTTCTCTACACTTCCCTTTGGCTTATCTACTGCGCCCAGTGTATTCACAAAGTGTCTAGCTCCAGCCATTGCATTTTGCAGGCAGAGAGATGTTCAAATATACCCATACCTGGACGATTGTCTAATTCAGGCAGAAAGCTAGGACATGCTATTAAAACATCTGGCATTTGTAAAGAAACTTCTAACCTTGCTGGGGTACACCATAAACGAAAAGAAATCTCATCTAGTACCCTACCAACAAATTGTATTCCTGGAAGCAAGCTTGAACACAACTTCCCAGATGGCTTACCTCATGCCAGAGAAAAAAGTTTATTTGACAGCTTACTTCAGACTACTGCCCACAAAGCCCCAGCTATCTGCAAGGAAAATCTTGCAAGCCCCGGGGTTCATGGCCTCTTGCATTCCACTAATTCCATATGCAAGACTGCATATGAGGAAACTACAATGGTATCTAAAAAGCCTATGGTTTCAACATTCTCAGGACCTGGAGACAATGATTCCTATTATTCCTTGTATAAAGACAAAGTTCCTTTGGTGGGCAGAGGCCTGCCACCTAAACAAGGGGCTCCCTTTCAATCTACCCCCTGCTGCCCAAACCCTGACTACAAACGCATCAGACTATGCATGGGGGGGCTCACTTGGCAGGGCAGTGCATTCAGGGCAAATGGAACCCGAGCCAGATGCACCTGCTTATCAACCAAAAAGAAATGTTAGCTGTACAGAATTCCCTGACAGCGTTCAAAGACCATATCCTTCCAGGACAATTACTGGTAAAGACAGACAACACCACAGTTATGGGGTACATAAACAAGCAGGGGGGAACCCACTCGTACCCTCTCTGCAGACTAGCCATGGATCTGTGGAACACAGCCCTGAACTACCAAGTGCACCTACAAGCTCAATTCCTGCCAGGCAAGCTAAATTCACTGGCAGATGACCTAAGTAGAAATCTCATGGACCCACACGAATGGAAACTGGAACCAAAAATATTCAACCTCTTGAGGAAAAAATGGGGGACTCCAGAGATAGACCTGTTTGCCTCCCCTCAGAACTACTAATTGGACAAATTCTGCACAAGGACTCCCCACAATCAAGCTTGGAAAGTGAATGCCCTGTCCTTCACCTGGGAAAGTCTCTCAGTTTATACCTTTCCCCCTCTACCTCTCCTCTCAAAGGTTCTGCTAAAGATCAAACAGGACAAACCAAGGACAATACTGATTGCACCAGACTGGCCTCGCCAGCACTGGTACCCTCTCTTGTGCAGTATGATACTGCTGGATCCATGGCACCTACCTCAGACACCTTCCCTGCTGTCCCAGCAGGCGGGCCAGATTCTGCACCCTCAACTTCAAACCCTGAACCTTGCAGCCTGGCTAATTCCTTGAGCTCTCCAATAGCATCCTTCAGTAAGCAGGTGCTAGATGTCATTCTGGAAGCAAGGAGACCTAGTACTAGAAAATCCTATGCTGAAAAGTGGAAAAGATACTGTTCCTGGAGCCAGACTCAGGGGATGGGCACTATGGTGCCCAGCTTACCTCATATCCTTCAGTACTTAACAGAAATGGCAAACAGTTGGCCAGACCTACCTCACACAAGGGCCTATCCTTCTCGTCTATCAGAATTCATGCCTCTGTCATTTCAGCACATTATAATCCTGAACCACCCCTCTTCTCTCACCCACTGTTTAAGCAATTCCTCAGAGGGGCTAAAAATTTAAGACCCCCCCCCCCCCAGGCAAGCCCCTACTCCAGCCTGGGATCTTAACTTTGTGTTGGAAAAGCTCACTCTCCCTCCATTTGAACCAGCTGCAACTGCAGAATTGAAATTCCTTTCTTGGAAAACAGCCTTCCTTCTAGCCATCACTTCAGCTAGAAGAGTGCTGAATTATAGGCCCTTATGGCAGTGGAGCCCTTCATTATCTTCCATGCAGACAGGGTTTCCCTTAAGACCATTCCTTCCTTTATGCCCAAGGTGGTGTCTAGTGTGGCTCTAAGTCAGTCCATTCATTTGCCTACTTTTTTCCCAAATCCACAAAACAAAGGAGTAAGAATACTGCACTCTTTGGACATGCACAGATAATTTAGATTTTATTTGGACAGGACTAAGCCTCTCAGAAAATCTGAACAGCTGCTAGCTGGCTTTGCTGCAGGGGCAGAGGGGAAGGCCATTTCAAAGCAAACCATTTCTAAATGGATAGCCCATTGCATTCATTTCTGGTATAAGCACCATGGAAAACCTACCCCACAGGGGATTAGATCACATTCCACCAGGGCTGCATCTACCTCTACAGCCTTTCTCAGAGGGGTCCCTACCAGGGACATCCTGGAAGCTGCTAACTGAAGCTCTGTACATACCTTCACCAAGCATTACCACATGCCTATTTTTTCTAAATCCAGAGCTGGTTTTGCCACTGCAGTTTTGCAGGGCTTAATAGCTGGCCCTAATGCTCTCTAACATGTTCTTTGTGTTTCACTGTTGCAGTCATTACATTTGGGTAATCTGCTGGCAGGTTGCCCTCAGTCGGCCTGATTAACAAAGTCTTGGGTCCTGCGTCGGTTGCTGTCCCTTCACCCATGTTGTCAGGGGTATAAAACTTGCAGCCGACACCATTACATCAGTCTTTCTTGCTGTGCGGTGCCCGAAGCAGAAGCAATTCGCAAGTGCCGGTTGGCCGACTCTTGAAATTTTCGTTTTCAAGTTTCAGAACCGAAGTCTTCAACTTAAAGCTAAGTACCCCATTGGGGAAACCTTTTCTTGCTTCTTACTGATGTTAGTAAAAGTTAATAATTGCATTACTTGTGGAAAGCAAATACCTTATAAAGATTTTCACTTGTACTGTATTCCTTGCCTAGGCCCTGACTACGACGTACCTTGCTGTCGGTTTTGTGCTTTATTTAATCAGCGCAGTATCCATCGTCGGTACATTTGTGCCTCTAAATATTTCATTTCTCGGTTTAATTATCCAGAAATTATGTCGGTTAGCCATCCGACTTCTGGGATTTCAAAAAAACGCAAAGGAAAAGACAGAGACAGGCTGTTGAGGTCCAAAACTGCCGACGACATTTCTCCGAAGCCAGTCGCCAGTTCGCCGGTACTCAGTGAGGCGCTTTCGCAGCCCCTGATACCCGCTAATTTGGACTCGCAGGTCTCTACTGAGACCCATTCAGAGTCCAGTATGCCGCGAGATACTTCACCTATGGAACCCGTAGATGTCTCCACCTTGGATGGGTCCAGAGCCGCTGTGCAGGCACTGGCTTCTGAGGGTGTGTTCAGGCCTACAGACTTGAATATTAAACTGACTCCACCTTCAATACTAAGGCCTAAATCTCAATCTATGTCTAAAAAACCGATGCCCAGGCCACATGTTCAGCCCCCTATGCCTAAAAAACAAATTATCAAAATGGCTTAAGATCTAATTACTCTAATCAGGGGTAGTCAACCCCCCACCCCCTTCTAAGAGGCTTAGGGCTGAGCTTGACTGTGAATCTTCTGATCAGGGCTCTGTTTCTTCTGTCTCTTCTAATGACATGTATTTGTCCGTACCTACTTATGAGGATTCTGATGCAGAGGATTACATTCCCTTTGCTCCCCCCCCCCCCCCAAGGATTTTTCTTTTGGGGAAACTACATACCTTAAGGGAGCATTTCCACTGGGAAAGTCAGGAATTTTCTGATTCAAAAAAGTGGCTTAGGGATTTTCTTCTTCTAACTCAGCATAGGCCTTTGGCTATACCTCCTGTACTAGACATTGTTGATGATGTGTTTTCGGAATCCAGTATGGCCCCTGATTCCCTGCCTCCAGCTCCTAGTAAACCTGACAGATTCTACAGGGTTCCTGAGTCCCACAAGTTCCTTTTCAAAAATCCTGTTGCAGATCCTAAAACCATTTCTCAGGGGCCTAAGGGCATTAAGGCTTCTACTGCTAAAAATCCTACTCCTTCTGATAGAGACTCCAGGGCACTGGATAGATGGGGTAAAAAGGTTTATACTTCTGCAACCTTGGCAGTCAGGGCTTTAAACTGCCAATTTCATATGTTAAATATCAACAGCATATTATTGGACTGCTTAAAAAGAAAATGATGTTGATTTCTGACTGTGTGGAAAATAAAGATTTACAGGATTTATTGCATTCTGCTGAACAAGCTGGAAGACATACTTTGCAATGTGGTTTTGATTCTTTAGAGGCCTCTTGCAGGGCTGCTGTTACTGGGTCTGTGCTTAGAAGGCATGCTTGGCTTAATGAGCAATCTCTGCCTGATCATGTTAAAGTGAAATTGTTGGATGCTTCTTTAAATCAGGACCGCCTGTTTGGCAATAAGGCTCAAGAAGTTTTAAGAAAGATGGAAGATAAAGCTAAATCTATGCAAACTGTAAAAGGTTTCTTACAAGTGCAACCTCCAAGATTTAGTAGGCACTGGCCTACTAAGAATTGGTCCTTTCCAGCTCCTTCCAGATTCTCTCAGGCCAAACCCAGACACACCAAAAGCACCAGGTTTCAGTCCCAGGGGACTCTCAGAACTAAGGAATGGGGGGCCTCCACTTCCAAATCTGGAAGTAACAAGACACCCCCCTATGGTAAACAGTCTCAGTGACTTTCCTTTAAAATTGCCAAGCACTTACCTTTTAGCCACCCCTTTGGGGGGAAAGATTGCTCTTCATGCAAAAAACTGGGATCTCATAACCCAGGACAAATGGGTTTTAAATATAGTGTCCCAGGGATACAGATTTCATTTCCACACATTGCCAACACCAAACAGGTGGCCAGACCTGCCACCAAATCTGTGGGCAGAGGCTCAAAAACAAGTACTTTCCCTCTTAAACGTGGGGGCTATCCAACCGGTACCAGACCAGGAAATGGGACAAGGTTTCTATTCCAGGCTTTTCCTGGTACCCAGAAAAGACAAATCACGGTGTCCAATTCTGGACCTGTCTACTCTAAACACCTTTCTGGACATTCCAAAATTCAAGATGCTGACTCTTCACCAGTTACTTCCTATGCTAGGCAAATATGCCTAGTTGGCAACTCTAGATTTAAAAGAAGCATACCTGCACATCCCAATCAGGGAATCGTGCAGAAGATACCTACGTTTCAAAGCAGGCTACTTGCATTATCAGTTCTCTGCACTGCCCTTTGGCTTGTCTACTGCGCCCAGGGTTTTCACAAAGTGCCTGGCTCCAGTAATTGCATTTTTCAGGCAAAGAAATATTCAAATATATCCATACCTGGACGATTGTCTAATTCAGGCAGAAAACCAGGGCATTCTTCTAAATCATCTGGCGTTTGTAAAAAAAGGTTCTAACTTGTCTGGGGTACACCATAAGCGAACAGAAATCACAACTGGTACCCTCTCAACAGATTACATTCCTGGGTGCAAGCTTGATGGCCAGATGGCTTTCCTCATGCCAGAGAAGCAAATTCATTTGGTAACTTTCTTCAAACAAGTGGCCACAAAAACCCTATCTGCAAGACAAATACTGCAAGCCTTGGGGCTCATGGCCTCCTGCATTCTTCTAATTCCATATGCAAGACTGCATATGAGGAAACTACAGTGGTTCTTAAAAAGTCTATGGAGTCAACATTGTCACACCCTGGAAACAATGATTCCTATCATACCTTGCCTACGCCTGGAGTTCTTATGGTGGGGAGAGGCCTGCCACCAAAACAAGGGACGGCTATTCACACTACCCCCTGCCACCCAAACCCTAACTACAGATGCATCAGACTATGCATGGGGGGCTCACCTGGCAGGGAAGTGTATTCAGGGGCAAATGGAGCCCAAATCAAATGCACCTACATATCAATCAAAAAGAAATGTTAGCTGTACAGAATCCTCTGACAGCCTTCAAGGACTACATTCTTCCAGGACAACTAATGGTAAAGACAGACAACACTACGGATCTGAAGTAGGAGATTCATTTGTCTGCAACCTGTGGGTTATGGATCCGATATCAGATCCGAACCGGCATGGTTTACCAGCTATGGATCCAAGCTCTCAGCTCCTCCCCTCACCCATAATGCCCTGCTCTACCCTCATGACCTCAGATCTCGTTTGCCGCGCTGGTGACCAGATTGTGTTTCTAAGCTCTTCAGCTAAGTGCAGTTTTATTAGTCTTTAAAGTGCTAATTTTTGAAGTTTTGTGTGAAAGTTGTGTGGAAGTGTAGGTTTCCCTATTATTTAATTATACTTTTAGTATTTTAAAATTTAATTTTACTTATCCCTCCCCTCGCTGGTAGCGTAGTGTGTGTTTGGGCCTGTTGAGTGGTTTTGTTACTTTATTTAACTCTAGTTTAAGTAACCTTTTTGCATTTGGGATGTCTGAACAACCCAAAGCTGTGTTCTCCAAGTGCTCCGAGTGTGGCCATAAGCTTTCTCCGGCTGATGGCCACACTCGGTGTGTTAGATGCCTTGGGGTTGAACACCTTACTTCTGGATGTTCCATTTGTGCAGGGTTCAACCCCAGGGCATTGAAGGAGCGGAGGTCCAAGCTTGTCTTGGCGGGTCTTTTGCCACCGGACTCGGCTCCGGCCTCCGCTCCTTCGGGGGTAACCGTTTCTACAGTTGTCTCCTCTCCGGCTCCCCCTCCTCCTCCTGGGACGCAACCTCCCTGTAGTGGTTCGGAGGAGAGGGAAGCTAGAAGGACCGGAGAGAAGCACCATAGCGGCGGGCCGAGACCTCTGTTTCGGCCCGCCAGCGAGCTTCTCCTCCGGCCTCCTTGTCTGCTGGCTCTCTCCTCGGCTCCGGTCTCCAGTGTGTTTTCACGGGACCTGAGGAGGAGGAGACCCGATCTCCGTCGAGGCTATCGAGGAGGCACTCAAGGCCTACCTCGGTAGCCTCGTCGAGATCAACTTATAACCTGTCAGGCGCTGATCTGGACGGATGATGAGAAGGTTCATCCAGGCCCAGATGCAGATGGGAGTGCTCTTGCCTCCCCTGGGAGCTCGACCCTTTTCAAGCCAATTGCTCCTTCTCCGACTCGCTACCGGGTTGAGCAGTTGGAGCCGAGCAGCCGGGCGGGGTGGGTCGGCCGATAGTACTGGTATTTCGGATCCGACCCTGCCCTCGAGTGCCGGATCCGACCTCTCGGAGCCTGGATCCGAGCTTCAGATCGGGGATCAGTGCTCCTTGGCGCCGTCTGTGTCGGGCGCACTGTCCCGCCGGATCCGAGCGCCAGGCCGGCTCGATCCGCTCCTCGGATCCGAGGGGAGCCGATTGTCGGATCCTTTGGTCGAGGTGGCCCTTCCGGCTTTTGATGTAGTGGAGAGGGCCCTGTTGAGGGTCTCCGGACCCCGGCACTTGCTTCGGCTCCGTCCCGCGCTCCCTCTGCACTGGGTCAGGCTTCCACCATCCGGCCCTTGGGACAGCCCGCTCCTGTGCCCCAAGCTGTTCCCCTGGAACAGGTTACTGTTTGCGAGGAGTCCTCTGACAGCCCCCCGGAGGATGTTCCCCGCAAACATATGTGCAAAAGGAGGCACATTGACTCCCCCGATTCTCTCACAGAAGACACGGATTTGGAGGAGGGGAAGGCACCCCACGGTCACCCCCCGAGGATGTCTCATTTGGAGACATCATGGAAATGCTCCGCATAAGGGGGGGGTGGTCTGCCCCCAAGTCTTCCTCGGACGAGTCCGTGTTCTTGGAGGCATTTGAAGTGGGCCCGTCTACCTCTTGGGTGTCCCCTCCTGCCGACCCCCTGGTGGACCTCATTACCACCAGGGTGTGGAAGGAACCGGACACCATGGAGCCAATCCCTAAAAGGCCCGACCATATTCTCAGTCCCCCGGCTGACCATGCCCATTGGAGTAAGGGGCCTCCGGTAGATGCCATGTTGACGGCGGAGGCCACCAAGAGGGAACTTGCTCAGGAGAGTCCCTCAGTCCATCCCCCGAGCAAGGAGTCTCGGATGATGGACCGCTTGGGAAAGCGGATGTTTAGTTCAGCGACCTTCTCTGTAAGGGCGCTGAACTATCTGGCACACGTGATTAGGATGCAGCGCGATCTTATTAAAGAATACGCTGCATCCCCCCCAGAGTCCATGTCGGAGGAGGACAAAGTGCTGCACTCCACCCGCATGGCCACTCTCAGGTCCGTCACCAATACCTCTATGCGGCTACTCTCCCATGCTACGGAAGGTGCCGCTAGAGCCGCAGGGGCAGGCCTAGTTACTAGACGTCAGGCCTGGCTCCATCATTGCGATTTCTCAGAGCCCTTCAAGGCGTCATTTGCAACGCCCTTCGATGGTTCTGCCCTCTTTGGCAAAACTGTTCGCGACACTTTGACCCAGAGCGAGAAGGACGGGAAGACGCTGTCTGCCGTCAGAATCCGCTTCTCTGCACCCCAGAGGCCCTATTCTAGGAACCAAAAGGGCCAGAAGAAGATGTGGTTCCGGAAGTCGCAGCAATCCCAGCCTGCTCCGGACAACCAGTCCTTCCGTGGCAGAGGAGGACAGGGAGGACGCCGCCCTAGGGGCAGAGGGGCTCCCAGGAACTTCGGGTCCAGAGAACCCTTCTCTGAGCGGCCCAGCAGCAGCCCTGAGGGGTTGCCCGGCTGCTCCACTCTGGAGGCAGTCGGGGGACGTTTTTCGGAGCACCTGGCAGCATGGGAGTCCATAACTTCAGACCGCTGGGTTCTCCAGATCATATCCAGAGGATACCGTATCCCCTTTCTTCACTTGCCAAAATTGAAGTCCCTCCCCGACGTTCCACCCGGTCAGTGGGAGGCCGCTTTGGCAGAAATTGGCCATCTGCTAAAGAAAAGAGCCATCCAGCCCGTCCCCCTAGACCAGATCGGATCAGGGTTCTACTCCAGGTTCTTTTTAGTGCCAAAAAGGCGGGGATCTAAGACCAATTTTAGACCTTTCACTCTTGAACCTGGCAGTTCCCAAGGAGAAGTTCGAATGGTCACGCTGCAGACTATTCTCCCCTTCTGGGAGAAAATCACTGGATGTGCTCCATAGACCTCAAGGATGCGTACTACCACATACTAATGGACAGGCGCTCCAGGAGGTTTCTCCGCTTCGGCTGGGAGCCAGTCACTACCAGTTCGGGTCCTTCCCTTTGGTCTCACCACAGCCCCAGGGTGTTCACCAAAGTATTAGCAGTGGTAGCGGCCCACCTGAGGCTTCAGGGGTACAGGTGTTTCCTACCTGGACGACTGACTCCTCACGCCCCAACAAGGCATCTACTACTATTGGCGAGACTCCTTTCTCCATCTTGCTCCCGTCTGGGCATCACTATAAACACAAAAAATCCAACCTAGCACCCACGCAGTTCATAGATTTTATAGGTGCCAGGTTAGACACAAGGAGATTAAAAGCCTTCCTCACTGCGGACAGAGTTCAAAATCTGCAACTCCAGGTGCGGGCCATTCTCCACTCAAGCTCAGTTCCGGCGGTGTTGGTCCTGAGGGCTCTAGGGTCCATGGCGGCTGCTATAGCACTTCTTCCTCTCGCCAGGTTCAATATGCGCATCCTCCAATGGACACTCCTAGTCCAGTGGTCGTATCTTGCTCTTCCTATGCATCATCCCATTGCGATCAGCAAGGCTTGCAAGCGGTCCCTCCTGTGGTGGCTACACTCTCCAGATCTCCACTGAGGCCGCCCATTTTGTGCTTCTCCCCCTCTCGCCACGGTGACCACGGACGCCTCCTGCCTCGGGTGGGGGGGGCATTTTGCAGGCCGGACCGTCCAAGGCACGTGGAACGATTTAGAGACCTTACTGCATATCAACGTTCTAGAGATGAGAGCAGTGCTCTTAGCATTGCTAGCACTTCAGGCCTTTCTTCCCTTGGGAACAATTGCGATTCAATCGGACAACATGTCGGCTGTCTGGTATATCAACAAGCAAGGAGGAACCAGGTCTTACCCTCTTTGTCGAGAAGCCATGAGAGTTTGGGAATGGGCAATCTCCACCAACCGCTTTCTCATAGCAACGCATATTCCGGGTCGGTCCAACATCCTGGCGGACAAACTCAGTCGCACCATTCTCACCCCTTACGAGTGGTCTCTCAATACTCAGGTAGCGGAACGCATATTCGCACGGTGGGGAACTCCTTGTTGCGATCTTTTTGCCTCTCCCTCAAACACCAAGTGCGACAGTTTTTGCTCTGATACCTCCTCCCGGAGGTTCCCAAGAGGCGCTCTGGTGCATGCTTGGCCACCGGTCTTCTTTATGCTTATCCCCCCTTGCCTCTGATGCTCCAAGTTCTTCAGAAAGCCTCTCGGTTGGGGTGCAGAATGATTCTCATTGCTCCATTTTGGCCTCGACAGATCTGGTTCCCCTTCCTAAGGTCTCACTCTGTGAATCCTCCTTGGATTCTAGATCCCATTCGGATCTGATATCTCATCCATCCCACTTATCTCCTCCGAACCTGGACAACCTGAAGCTGACCACTTGGCTGCTCCAGTTCCACTCTTGATCAGGACTCGGTATTTCGTCCCTGTTAAGGCCATCCTGGTGGCAGCTCATAAGCCATCCACTAGGAAAGTCTACGCAGCAAGTGGAAGCGGTTCTCGTTGTGGGCGGGCGGCAAGGCCTAAACCCTTCACAGTTCCTCTCCCTTTGGTGCTTGATTTCTTAACCACTCTTTTTAATGATGGTGCCAGCAGTTCCACGGTCAAAGTACAACTTGCGGCAATTTCCCATTATCACATTGGTCATGACTCCAATCCACTGATGTTGGCCAAGTTGTGTAAGATTTTCCTTAAAGGTACTTTTCTTCTCAGGCCCCCTGTAAAGCAAGCGGTTCCTCCTTGGGACCTTTCCTTAGTTCTCCAGGCCTTGACCGCCCCCCCCCTTCGAACCGGCTGCTACGGTAGATCTGAAATTCTTATCTTTCAAGACCGCCTTCTTAGTAGCCATTACTTCGGCCAAGAGAGTTTCAGAGCTTCAAGCATTATCAGCTAAACCTCCTTACTTGGTCTTTCATCCGGACCGTGTTTACCTCAGGACCAACCCGTCCTTTCTTCCTAAGGTAGCTTCTGAAGCAAATATTAATCAATCCATTAACCTCCCTGTCTTCTTTCCTAAATATGAAAACAAAGGTGAATACAAGCTTCACTCCTTAGATGTTCACAGGCAACTTAGATTTTATCTAAACAGGACGGCTGGTCATAGGCAATCCGACCAGTTGTTCATTTCCTTTGCTAAATTTAATTTGGGCAAACCAATTTCTAAAGTCTCATTATCTCGCTGGATTTCACAATGTAACTTATTGGCTTATCAAGCTTCGGGAAGGCCCTTTGCACTGAGGGTGTACATGCCCATTCAACCCGGTCAGTCTCTACCTCGGCAGCCTTTAAGGCTAGGATTCCTCTAGAAGTCTAGATGATATTTGTGCAGCAGCCACGTGGGCTTCATCTCATACTTTTATTTCCCACTAGAAGTTGGATCTTGCATCTAGGGGTAGAGCATCCTTTGGCTCAGTGCTCGGAATATCCTTCCATGATGGCCACCCAAGATTCAGGTAGCTGGGGACTCTGTCCCACAGGTTGCAGACAAATGAATCTCCTACTTCAGATTTAGAAGTTATGTACTCACCATAACGTTCCATCTGAGTAGGTGTATTCTTTTGTCTGCAACCATCCCGCCCTCCTATCCCCCTGGCCTTTCAGTTTCCTGCATATGTTGTGTTACCCTTTTCAGGGTGTTCTTGCTGTTGGCAAACTCGATCTGAGGTCATGAGGGTAGAGCAGGGCATTATGGGTGAGGGGAGGAGCTGAGAGCTTGGATCCATAGCTGGTAAACCATGCCGGTTCGGATCCGATATCGGATCCATAACCCACAGGTTGCAGACAAATGAATACACCTACTCAGATGGAACGTTATGGTGAGTACATAACTTCTAATTATGTGGTACTTAAACAAGCAGGGGGGTACACTTTCCTACCCCCTCTGCAGACTAGCCATGGCATTGTGGAACACGGCCTTGAGCTACCAAGTGCACCTACAAGCTCAATTCCTGCCAGGAAAATTGAATACACTGGCAGACGGACTAAGCAGAAATCTCATGGACCCACACGAGTGGAAACTGGAACCATGGATTTTCAACATGTTGACAAGCAAATGGGGGTGCCCAGACATAGATCTATTTGCCTCCCCCCAGAACTACCAGTTGGACAAATTTTGCACAAGGACTCCCCATAAAAAGCCTGGAAAGTGGATGCTCTGTCCTTCAGCTGGAAAAACCAGTCTACGCCTTTCCCCCTCTGCCTCTACTCTGAAACGTGCTGTTAAAAGTCAAACAGGACAAACCAAGAATGATTTTGATTGCTCCAGACTGGCCAAGGCAACACTGGTACCCGCTCCTGCGCAGTGTGTCACAAATATCTCCATGGCACCTGCCTCAGACACCATCCTTGCTGTCTCAGCAGAGTACCAAATTCTGCACCATCAGCTTCCAACATTGAACCTTGCAGCTTGGCTAATTAAATTCACCCTTAGCATCCCTCAGCAAACCTGTGATGGATGTCATCCTGGAGGCAAGAAGACCTAGTACTAGAAAATCTTATGCTGACAAATGGAAATGATTCTGTGCCTGGAACCAATCTTTAGGGATGAGCACAGCAGCGCCCAATTTACCACAGATTTTGCAATACTTAACTGAGATTATTCACAAGGGCCTGTCTTTTTCCTCTAAAATCCACGCTTCAGCTATTTCAGCTCACTATAACACAGAATCACCACTCTTTTTCTCATCCCCTGCTGAAGCAGTATCTCAGAGGGGCAAAGAACTTGAGACCACCCAGGAGAGCTCCTACCCCTGCCTGGGACCTTAACTTTGTTTTGGAGAAACTCACTGTACCTCCTTTCAAGCCAGCTGCTACTGCAGACTTAAAATTTCTTTCTTGGAAAACAGCCTTCCTTTTAGCAATCACTTCAACTAGAAGGATATCTGAATTACAGGCCCTTATGGTAGTGGAGCCTTTCATCATCTTTCATGCGGACAGGGTATCTCTGAGGACCAATCTATCCTTCATGGCCAAGGTGGTTTCCAGTGTGGCTTTTAATCAATCTATTCATTTGCCAACCTTCTATCCCAGTCCACAGAACAAAGGGAATGGATTCTGCTTTACTTGGATGTGCACAGACAACTTAGATTCTACTTGGACAGAACTACATTTCGAAGAAAATATGAACAATTGCTAGTAGCATTTGCTGCTGGGGCAGAGGGGAAGGCTATTTCAAAACAAACCATTTCTAAATGGGTAAGCCATTGCATTCATTTCTGCTATAAGCGCCATGGAGAACCTATCCCCCAGGGGATCAGATCTCATTCCACCAGGGCTGCATCTACTTCTGCAGCCTTTCTCAGAGGTGTTCCTACCAATGATATTCTAGAAGCTGCTACCTAGAGTTCTGTACATACTTTCACCAAGCATTATCATTTACCAATTTTCTCTAAATCCAGAGCTGGCTTTGCCACTGCTTTGCAGGGCCTTATAGCTGGTACTAATGCTGTATAACTTCCTCCTCCCAACCATAGCTTTGGGAATCTACCCAAATGAAATGACTGCAACAGTGAAAAATGAAGAACATAGTACAGTTGTGTACACTTACCATAAATGTAGATGTCTGAGTGTATTCACTGTTGCAGTCCTGGTTACCCTCCCTCCAGCCCCCTGTTTTTCTCTGACTATACCTCTACTTTCTTTTACTATGCTTAAAAAGCCTTTTTGGTGTATTTGCTTTTGTTGGAGGTATAATTTTGTGTTTTTAATTTTATTTGCTCCCCATTTGGGGGGCACCTGACATCTGGGGAAGGAAAAAACTGATGTAATGGCGTTGGCTGCATGTTTTATACCCCTGACGACCTGACGTCATGGAAGAAGGGACATCATCCGACGCAGGACCCAAGACTTTGTTAATCAGGCGACTGAGAGCAACCTGCCAGCAGATTACCCAAATGTAATGACTGCAACAGTGAATACACTTGAACATCTACATTTATGGTAAGTGTACACAACTGTACATGTTAAGTTGTCTATCTCGCCTTCATTCTTGCTGGATGGGTTCGGAGCCGACCTCGGCTCCGACTCGGCCACTCTAAAAGCTCGAGAGTTGGTTCCACCGGCTCGAGGCTCCCCTTATATCCCACAATGCTAGGCGAGAGTTACCCCAGATCTCGTTTGCCGCTACAGCTATCGAGGTGTTGGTTTTCTACCGGTTCTTGGTAAGTGACTTTTTTGTAAAGTTAGTGTATTAAAACCCCTTTAATTTTAATATTTATACTTTTTTCCCTTAGTTTAGAGGAATTCTTATCCCCTTTCTTAAAAATTCCTGTTTTTCCCCACAAGAACTTTAAGATCTTGCCTGGGCCTACAGGCCCTTTTCTTTCCCTAGTGGAGTGTGTGTGTGTTATTTTTTCTTATTTTAAAACACTAGCTACTTGTTTTATTTTAAGTTTAACTAGACAGGGTGTAATCAGTGTGTTTGTGACTGGGTGTGTGATTTCACCTTTGAGATGTCTAAAGAAGCAAAGGTCTCCAGATTCAAGAAGTGTGATGCGTGCTGACAGAAAATGTCTCTGACAGACGCTCACACTTCTTGTGTCTACTGTCTGGGACCTTTGCACCTGCAGGACTCCTGTGCTGTTTGCCATGGCTTCAGCCCCAGGGTCCTGCAGGAAAGAAAAAATAAGTTAATTTTAAGAGGCTTACTCAAGCCAGAGGATTCCCTTACTGTGTCTTCAGGGAAGCCCTCCAAGGCATCTAGGTCTTGGCTCCGACAGCTGAGCCGAGACCTAAGTTCTAAACCTCTGCCTACATCGGCTCCGGCTGGAGCCGATGAGTCTCAGTCCACAGTTTCTGTGGTTCCCTCGGCTCGGCTGGAGCCGAGGTATTAAATTCCGTGTCGGCTCCGACCAGACCTTGAGCCGACAACTAGGAAGAGGTCAGGTCACTATCCCTTGGCTCCGTTCATTCGGCTCCAGGATCTCCCCTGCTGTCTGAGCGGGCCAAAGATCTCACTCCTCTAGGTCATCGAGGCTGTCGGATCATGACCTTCAGAGGGTAGTGAGTCGACTTCTTAAGTCTGAGGCACTGGTCCAGATGCTTCAGAGCCCGACTCATCAGTCGATGCCTGCCCCTGTCCATCAATATATTCCTCCTTCGACTCTCTTGAGCTCGGGCGGGTCGTGTCGGAACCGAGACTGTGATAGCGTCGGAGCCGATACAATTGTCTTGCTCCGTCGGCTCCGATTTCTTCCTTGGAAGAATCTCGGCGCCGGACTTCCCTCGTTGGCTCCGAGGGGGTGAGTGGCATCGGACCCTTGTCCGACCCCGCTCTTCCTCTCGGAGCTTCGGCGCTGGTGAGTTCGGCTCCGACATCGGCCTCGGAGCCATCACTGTCTGTGCCGAGAGGGGTTCTCAGCTTCTCGGAGCGGGGACCTCTGGCTTTGCCTGACAGGGGTGCTTTCGAGGTCATGCGGAGTGTGTTAGAGCCTGGCTCTACTCCACAGTCGGCGCCGTCCGCCCCTCCCTCTATGGTGCCTCAGGTCAAGATGACTCACTCCCTCATCCCGGACCGCAGAGAGCCAGCTCCTCAGGAACCCCCTGTGGGGATCTCATCCTCTTCCGAGGCCTCTCCTGACTTGGCAGAAGAGCCCCCTCGGAAGAGGAAGTGTAAGAGGAAACACATTGACTCACCTGAGTCAATCACATCTGATACAGATTTAGATGATTCCGAGGGTTCCCCCCGTTCCCCTTCTGAAGATGTCTCTTTTGCAGACATTCTAGAGATCCTGAAGCAGAGGGGAAATTGGCCAGCCCTAAACCCTTCGGAGGATGAATCTGTATATCTTGAGGCGTTTGGCTCTCGCCCTTCCACCTCCTGGGTGTCCCCCCCCTTTGACCCCCTCATGCAGGTGGTTGCTAAAAAGGCATGGGCGGCTCCTGATTCAGTGGACCCCACTCCCAGGAGACCCTCCAAATTCATAACGGCACCAGCAGACAAGCAGTTCTTAACAAAAGGAGTTTCTGTGGATGCTATGGTGGTAGCTGCTGCCACTAAGAAGGAACTAGCTGATCCTTCAGTACCTGTCCATCCACCTAACAAGGAATCTAGGTCCATGGACAGGTGCGGAAGCGGATGTTTTATCAGCGACATTTACTATCGTTAAGCTGAACTACCTGTGCCATTTCACTTTCGTCTTCAAAGGGACTTGATTAAAGAAGCGAGTGACATGTTGAAGGACCCTACAGCTGCGGGTTTCAAGATAAAATGAACACTCAGCTGGCTACCCTTAACTCCATAGCCAACTCCTCCATCGCCTCCTTTCTTATGCGGCTGATGGAGCGAGTAGAACCGAGGGACAGGTGTGGCCTTACTTAGGCATGCCTGGATGCGGCTATGCAATTTCGGACCCCTTCAAGGCGTCTTTCACTAACTCCCGTTTGATGGATCATCTCTCTTTGGTCCTCAAGTGAAAGAAACCTTGACTAGGTGCGAGACTGATGGCAAGACTCTTTCTGCCGTCGGAGTCCGTTTTTCTACTCCTTCTAGGCCTTACCCCAAAGGCCAGAAAAGTGGGAAAATGTGGTTCCGTAAACAAAATCAAGGGACTTCGCCTGCGCAAAGTCATTACCCGCCAGAGGCAGAGGCGGGAATAACAATGGTAGACGTCGCCCTGGAGGCAGGGGGGCTCCACAGAACCAGGGCAATCGAGAAGCCTTTTCTGATAAGCCCTTTCAGCATCCCTGAGGTGTTGCCCGACTGCCCACCTTCCGAGGCAGTCGGGGGAAGGTTGTCACTGTACCCAAAAGCCTGGCTATCCCTCACTCAAGACAAATGGGTACAGTCTATCATTTCTGAAGGCTATTCTATCCCCTTTCTTCGCATTCCGAAACAATCAAAAAAATCCCTTCCAGATGTTCCACCCCAAAGGGATCTAGCGGTTTTGGAAATTTCAAAACTGCTTGCAAAAGAGCAATTCAGCCAGTTCCAGCAGACCAGCAAGGATCCGGAATCTACTCAAGGTTCTTTTAGTTCCAAAGAAAACAGGGACTGGAGACCAATTTTGGATCTCAGTATCTTGAACAGATCAGTCAAGAAAACAAGATTTCGGATGGTCACGCTGCAGTCCATCCTTCCCTATTGGGAAAAGGAAACTGGATGTGCTCTATAGACCTTCAGGATGCGTACTACCACATAAAATGAACAGGCGCTCAGAAGATTCCTCCGCTTCAGGCTGGGAACCAGTCATTTTCAATTCAGGGCCCTGCCCTTTGGTCTCACCACTGCCCCGGTGTTTACCAAATGCATGGCAGTGGTAGCTTCTCACCTGAGGCGACAAGGATTCCAGGTGTTTCCATATTTGGACGACTGGCTCCTCACAGCTCCCACCAAGCATCTCCTTCTGATGGCCAGGGATTACACTTTTCGCATTTGTCAAAAGTTAGGCATTTCAATAAATTGCGAAAAGTCTGTTTTGTCGCCTTGTCGTACTATTACCTACATAGGTGCAAATCTAGACACAGTAGACATGTCTGCGAGGCTAACAGATCAGAGAATAACAGACATACACAGACTGGTCTCACTCCTTTTCAACAACAACAGAATCAAAGCCAGGTTAGTTCTGAAAGTGTTGGGAATTATGGCGGCTGCCATGCCTCTGCTTCCATTAGCCAGATTCCACATGCAAATCCTTCAATGGATGCTCTTTACACAATGGTCATACCAGCAACTTCCAATGTCCCACACCATTATGATCATGCAGGCGTGCAGAAATCATCTCACGTGGTGGATGTCTTCCCCTCAGCTCTGGTTGGGAAGACCCTTTGTTCCTCCCCCTCCGGTTGCTACTCTGACAACGGGCGCCTCCCTGATCGGGTGGGGGGGGCATTATCAGGGCAGGACGGTCCAGGGCACATGGCAACCAGACGAATGCCACTTGCACATAAATGTTCTGGAGATGAGAGCAGTGCTTTTAGCGTTGCAAGCCCTTCAAGACTCTCTCCCCTTGGGAACGATTGCAATCCAGACAGACAATATGTCTGTAGTGTGGTACATCAACAAACAAGGCGGAACCAGGTCCTACCCCCTGTGTCGAGAAGCACTCAGATTGTGGCAATGGGCGATTTCTTCTCAGCGTTTTCTGATAGCAACGCACATCCCCGGAAAGTCCAATCAAATAGCGGACAAATTGAGCAGAGCTATCCTCATGCCTCACGAGTGGTCTCTGAAAGACTCTGTTGTGAGAGATTTTTCTCAAGTGGGGTCAGCCTTGCTGCGATCTTTTTGCTACTCCCCAAAACAGCAAGTGCAGACATTATTTCACCCTATTCCCTTTACCAGGCCAACCCAGCAGAGGCGCTCTAGTCCAAGTTTGGCCCGGGGACTTCTGTATGCATTCCTCCTTCCCACTAATCTCTCAAGTGATACAGAAAGCTATCGCGCAAAAGGCCTCGTTGATCCTCATTGCTCCTTACTGGCCACGACAGGTGTGGTTCCCCTTTCTACATCAATTTCTACTGGGCGACCTTGGCATCTGGACCTAGTTCCAGACCTTTTGATCCATCAATCGGGTCAGTTACATCGCTCCCTCCCTCTCTGAACCTCACTGCTTGGTTCCTCCAGTTCCAACCTTAGCCAGGCTTCCTCAATTATCTCACTCTGTTCGAGATATTTTGATAGCTTCCCATAAATCTTCCACTAGGAAGATTTACTTGAGTAAGTGGAAAGCGTTTCACATTTTGGGCTCAAGGAAGGGACATAGATCCTTTCACTGCTTCCATCCAAATAGTCCTTGAATTTCTAGCTGAACTCTTCCATGCAGGTTCATCCCTTCTACTCTTAAAGTTCAATTGGCAGCTATCTCTAACTTTCATGTGGGTATTTCTGAGTCTGCCTTAATGTCCCACAAGCTTTGCAAAGCCTTTTTGATAGGAGTTTTTCTTCTCAGACCTCCTATAAGAAATCCTCCTTCTCCTTGGGACCTAAATTTAGTTCTTACTTCTTTGATTCTACCCCCTTTCGAACCTGCAGTATCCTGTTCTTTAAAATTGCTATCATGGAAGACTCTCTTTCTGGTAGCTATTACTTCAGCTAGAAGAGTCTCAGAACTTCATGCACTCAGCTGTCGACCTCCTTATCTATTGTTCCATAAGGACAGGGTATCCTTACGAACCAACCCGTCCTTTTTACCTAAGGTAGTCTCGACATCAAATCTAAATCAAAGCATTGACCTCCCTGTCTTTTTTCCAGAATATTCCAATAGGTCTGAACAAAAATTACACTGGCTAGATGTTCATCGTCAGTTGAGGTACTATTTGGATAGAACAAAACAATTCAGAAAATCTGATCAACTGTTTGTCTCCTATGCAGAAGGCAGAAAGGGACTTTCAGTTTCAAAGGTATCATTATCTAGATGGCTTACATCTCTGATTACCCTCGTTTATGAGATTAGACACCAAAAGCTGCCTAATAAACCTAAGGCCCATTCTACAAGAGCTTTGGCTACTTCCTTAGCCTTCCAAGACAGACTGCCTATTGACACCATTTGTGCAGCGGCTACTTGGGCTACTCCTCACACTTTCATTTCTCATTATAAGTTGGATTTAGCTTCTAGGCATAGAGCTAACTTTGGTTCCACTGTTCTCAGGAGTCTGTTCCGTTAGGCCACCGGGACAAGGTGCTAGGGCGGTCCCATCCAGCAAGAATGAAGGCGAGATAGACAACTTAACATATAGAAGTTATGTTCTTACCATAACGTTCCATGTTAGTTGTCTTCTTCTCGCCTTCTTCTTCACCCTCCTTCCCCTGGCCTGGACAGACCTAGAGGAGTTGTGATTGTGACCTCTCTTTCTACCACCTCTTTCTTAGACATATGCTGCTTGCATATCTCCTGAATCAGGATGTAGGTCACCCTTCTTTCTCCCTGTTGCTAGAGGTGGACTCTGTTTAGAGTTATTCTGTAACTATTATAAGCTGGGGTTAGCTTACAAACGAGATCTGAGGTAACTCTCGCCTAGCATTGTGGGATATAAGGGGAGCCTCGAGCCGGTGGAACCAACTCTCGAGCTTTTAGAGTGGCAGTCGGGCCGAGGTCGGCTCCGAACCCATCCAGCAAGAAGAAGGCGAGAAGAAGACAACTAACATGGAACGTTATGGTAAGAACATAACTTCTATTTTCTTCCTCCCTTCCTTAGCTGTGGGAATCAACCCAAATGTAATGACTGCAACAGTGAAACACGAAGAACATAGTACAGTTGTGTACACTTACCATAAATGTAGATATTCAAGTGTATTCACTGTTGCAGTCCTGGTTACCCTCCCTCCAGCCCCCTGACTTTTCTTGGCTCTACCTTTCCTTCTTGTTTGGTGTATTTGAGCCTTCTGGTGTATTTGCTTTTTGTTGGTGGTGTAACATAACATATAATTGCTTCCCATTATGGAGGCAACTGACATCTGGGGCAAGAAAAACTGATGTAATGGCATTGGCTGCATGTTTTATACCCCTGACGACCTGACATCATGGAAGAAGAGACAGCATCCGATGCAGGAATCCAAGACTCTGGTATTCAGGCCGGCTGAGGACTACCTGCAGGCAGATAACCCAAATGTAATGACTGCAACAGTGTATACACTCAAACAACTACATTTATGGTAAGTATATACAGCTGTACTTTTCTCATCTTGACCTAGAGTGCTCTATCTGCCAGGGCTTCAATAATAGAGCTCTGGTGGAACATAAAAATAAATTCATCCTTAAAGGGCTTCTTAAGGCCCAGTTTGAGAAAGCATTGTCCATGGCCGACCAGTCTCCTCAGGCCTCTGGTTTAAAAATCTGCTCGTTCACTTCCGACATCTAAAAAACATAAACACCCTTCAGTTGGTTCCTCTTTGGAACTGAAATCTAAGGTTCCAAAAATTTAAAAATGCACTGAGTCTTCGGCAGTGACCTCTTCTTTGGTGCCATTGACACTGACCACAACACCGGCTCCAATAACGATTCCTAAGTCGACACTGACTATTTTAGGTACCACATCGGTACCAACATCTGCTGCTGTGCAGCTCCTACCTTCTGCCCCGGTGCCGAAGATTGAATCTTTCTTTGCACCCAGGACTACATATTCTCCATCGATCAACCCCTTTTTGGGTCAGCTTCCTAGCCCCTTTATAGAGAGACCTGAATCTCCCTTGGGTTGTCCATTCGCTCCACCAGGAGTCTCTCCAAAGATGATATAGTCAAGTTGGTGGATCAGCTGCTGACAGCTAGGGGTCTTCCCCCATCTTCTTAGCCCCCTCCTGGTGCAGGGGAATTCTCTCCCAGTACCTCCACATATGCTCCTCTTCTGAGCTCTTTGCAGGTTTTAGAGCTGTCAACTCCATCCACACAGACTCCTATGGCCTCAATGCTGATAACATCCTTGTCTTCGGTTTGTGCACGGTCTCTTTCTCTTTCTGTGCCTTTGAAACAAACAGGTCCCCGGGACCAGGCCTCCACCATTGGGTCAAGAAGGTTTGAGTCCATGCCTGTTTTTTATTCGGATCCAACTTTATTAATTCGGGCTGTGCCAGCTGCAGGTCCTTCCTTGGCTCTGGCTCTGCAGGTGGGTCTCTTGGGGTGGGGTGTGACCCCAGTTCTGAGTTTGTCTGTCTCAGTTCCGGACTCCTATCCCTCCTCAGGGGCCCCAGCCTTTCAAGCTATGGAGAGAGCTTTGGCCACTCCTTCTTCCCAGGTGGCTTCTGTGTTACTGGAGTCTCATACCTTGACCCCTGCTTACCCAGAGCTACCACCAACCTCTGTACCCAGACAGCAAGCTCCAAGGATGCAAGACAAACCTTCCAAGGGTCACCACTCTTCTTAGTCCTTTTCAGATATTCCCACTGAAGAAGTGAAGAGGCCTCTCGGAGGAAATTGTGCAAGAGGAAACAGCTGGACTCCCCTGAGGAGTCCATTACCAAGAACATAGATTTCGATAAGGGGGAGGGATCCCCCTTTTCACCCCTGAAAGACGTCTCCTTTGGAGACATTCTGGAGATCCTTAAACAGAGGGGTAACTGGAAGCCCAAAAACCCTACTTCCGAGGAGTCTGTGTACTTACAAGCCTTTGGAGCTCATCCATCTACTTCCTGGGTGACCCCTCCCACTGATGATGTCATTAAATTGATCACTTGGCAGGCTTGGAAGGCCCCTGATTCGATAGAAATGATTCCCCGGAGACCAGATAAAATACTTTCCACTCCCAAGGATCATCAGTATTTGGTGAAAGGATTAGCAGTAGATGCCATGGTGATAGCAGCTGCTACTAAAAAGGAACTGACTCAGGAAAGTTCCACTGTTCATCCCTCTAACCGGGAGTCGAGGGCAATGGACAGATTTGGGAAGTGGGTTTATGCATCATCGACCTTTACCATTAGGTCCTTGAACTTTTTGGCACATTTTACTAGGCTCCAGAGGGCTCTGGTCAAGGAGCTGTCGGATAACCTAGCAGGAGCAATAGCTGAGGGGGTCCAAGAAAAAGTTGCCTCCCAGTTAGCTACCCTGGATTCTATTTCAAATTCATCCATGAGGCTTATTGCAAAGGCAGCCAGAGCTGTGACCAGGTCAGCAGGTTTAGGTGCTGCAATTCGATGACATGCTTGGATGCACCTGTGTGAGTATGTAGAGCCATTCAAGTCTTCCTTCATCAATGCTCCCTTTGACGGATCGTTCTTGTTCGGCCCCAAAGTTAAGGAAACTCTATCCAGGTGTGAGAAAGCTGGAAAGACCCTGTCTGGAATGGGCATACATTTTTCTGCTCCCAAAACCTATTCCAGGAATCAGAGGAGTGGGAAGATGTGGTTCAAGAACTCCCAGAGGCCTTTCCAGGACACACGTGGTACGGACTCTCCTCGGGACAGAGGGGGGAGTTTCAGTAGAAGACACCATCCTAGAGGCAGAGGTGGCCAGCAGAACCAGGGTTCCAGGGAGTCCTTATCTGGCCAACTCTATCAGCTTTCCTGAAAGGAGGCCTGATTGCTTGCCTCTGGAGGCTGTCGGGGGAAGATTTTCTTTGCACCTAAAAGCCTGGCGACAAGTATCCACAGATGCCTCGGTGCTAAGAATTATTTCCAGAGGTTACTTTATCCCCTTCATTCTTTATCCAAGAACTTGAACAAGACTCCCTGATGTTCCATCCAGTCAGAGGGACCAAGCAGCCTTAGAATTATAAAAGCTGCTAGAAAAAAAGAGTCATCCAAGTCCCACCAGACCAAATAGGATCTGGATTTTAATCAAAATTCTTTTTAGTGCCAAAAAAAAAAACGGGAATGGAGACCATTTCTGGATCTCAGTATTCTAAACAAATGTGTTCAACAGTCCAAATTCCAGATGGTCACCGTTCAGTCAATGCTTCCCTTTCTAGAGGAAAATGATTGTATGTACTCTGTAGACTTTCAAGATGCATATTACCACATAAAGATTGACAAATGCTCAAGAAGGTTCCCCTGCTTCCAGCTAGGAGCCTGTCACTATCAGTTTAGGGTGCTGCCCTTTGATTTCACCACAGCCTCCAGTGTGTTCACCAAATGTATGGCAGCAGTAACACCTCACTTGAGATTGCACGGATTCCAGGTGTTTTCATATCTAGATTGCCTCATCACCGCTTCCAGCAGTCGTCTACTGCTTCAGGCGACAGAATTCACCCTGCAATTGTTCCTACAGCTAAGCATCACTATCAACTTTACAAAGTCTCAACTGACCCCCTCTCAGGATATGGAATTTATTGGAGCTCATCTCAACACTCTCTCCTGTGTGGCCTCGCTACCACCCCATGGGCTACAGAAAATAAGATATCAAGTTCATTCTCTCTTGTGGTCAAACATAGTACTAGCCCTGCTAGTGCTTCAAGCATTATGGTCCATGGCAGCGGCAGTCACTCTTGTCCCACTAGAGAAAGTTCACATGAGATTACTGCAGTGGCTTCTTGCAAATTAGTGGTCCATTCTAACCCATCCAGTTAACCACTCCATACTCATCACAAGTCGCTGCAAAAGGGACCTATCCTGGTGGATGGAATCTGAACAAATTCCTTTGGGCCTTCTCAACCCAAGCCATAATGACCATGGATGCCTCCCAGATTGGGGGGGGGGGGGCATTATCTGGGAAGGACAGTCCAAAGCACTTGGTCCCCGATAGAGGCCAATCTGCATATCAGCTTTCTGGAGCCGAGGGCGGTGCTACCAGCATTGCAAGCATTTTACTTTGTCCTACCTGAAGGAACAATTGCAATTCAATCAGACAACATGTCCATAGTCTGATACATCAACAAGCAAGGGGGAACCAAATCCTGTCCCCTGTGTCGAGAAGCCCTCCGAGTGTGGCAATGGGCAATTGCCTCCAGCTGCTTTCTGGTAGCACTGCACATCCTGGTGATGATAGCGTGATAGCGGACAAACTAAGCAGATGCATTCTGGTGATTCACAAGTGGTCTCTCCTTCCCAAGGTTTGCGAAGAAGAAGATTTTTCATCTCTGGGGCCAGCCTTCCTGCAACCTTTTTGCTTCACCCCAAAACAAATGCAAAAGCTATTTTTCCCTAATCCCCTCTCAGGGGGAGTCCCCAAGAGATGCTCTTCTCAGATGGCACCCAGGTCTCCTATATGCCTTTTCCCCTTTGCCTCTGATCCCTCTTTTCCTCAAGAAAGCACTCAGGTTGAGAAGCAAAGTAATCCTCATTGCACCCTTGTGGCTTAGACAAATTTGGTTTCCTTTCCTATGGCCTCATCTATTTCACCATCCATGGATTCTGGACCCAGTTCCAGACCTTCTGTCTCACTCTCAGGGACTGGTGCATCCTAATCTTCAAAGTCTCAAGCTAAATGCTTGGTCCTCCAATTCTGTTAGTCACCAGGCATAATGATATTCCATCCCCAATATGAAAAATTTTGCTGGCATCCCATAAACCATCCACCAGGAATCTCTACCTCAGTAAATAGAACAGATTTTCAATCTGGGCTTGTGACGATGGTCTTGATCCCTTTTCAGGCCCAGTGGAAAACATTTTAGAATTTTTGGCCATTCTTTTTGGTACGGGAGCTTCCACTTCTAATGTTAAAGTCGTTCTAGCAGCCATCTCTAACTTTCATAATGGCTTTGGAGGTCTACCCATAATTTCTTACAAACTTTGTTAAGTCTTCCTCAAGGGAAATAGCCATTTAAAACACCCATTTAAAGACCCTCTACCACCATGGGACCTGACTATTGTTTTGCAGTCACTAGTAGTTTCCCTTTTACACCAGCAACTACTTGTGACTTGAAGTTCCTCTCTTGGAAAATGCTTTTACTTATTGCTATCATCTCTGCAAGAAGAGTTTCTGAATTGCAAGTCTTATGTTCAAAACCCTCTTACTTAATTTTCCATAAGGATAGAGTTACTCTCAGAACAAATCCATCCTTTCTTCCGAAGGTGGTCTCAGAGTCCAACATTAATCAGACTATAGACTTACCTATCTTCTTTCCAAATTTTTCTAATAAAGTCAAGTATTGCTTACATGTCTTATATGTCTACAGACAATTATGTTCCTGTCTCAACAGAACAAATGAATTTAGGAGATCAGAACAATTGTTTGTCTCCTTCTCTGGTGCAACCTTAGGGAAATATGTATCTAAGGTTACCTTGTCAAAATGAGTAGGAGATTGTATTTCTTTCATGTATAACAAAAAGGGTCTAAAACTTCAAATGGCGGTGAAGGCACATTCCACTAGATATATGACCACCTCAACTGTCTTCCATTCTAAAACTTCCATGAGTGAAATATGCACAGTAGCAACATGGGCTACTCTTGCTACCTTTATTACTCTTTAAAATTGAATCTGGTCTCCAGGGGAAGAGCCACCTTTGGTTCTGTGGTTCTCAGGAATATCCTTCCATAGGGTCTCCCAGGATCTAAAGTAGCTAAGGACTGTCCCATCAGTCAAGAATAGATGAAGATTGACAACATTAAATAAAGAAGTTATGTCTTACCATAATGTTCCATCTGCGATGTCGATCTTCTATTCTTGGCGTCCCACCCTCCTATGGATTCCTGGTTCAGCGATATGTTGTCCTGGGCCTTCTGTTTGGACTCTCCTTGGACATGGCTTCCTCATTTGGAATTAGTTTCCTCCCATTGTTCTATAATCCTGCAAACTCGATCTAAGGTAATATAGAGAGGGGTATTATGGGTAGACTATTAGCTTGAGAGTTTTTTGGCTGGGGTGGGCTATATAATGGCCGTATTGTAACTCAGCTATCAGTCAAGAATAGATGAAGAGCGACAACACAGATAGAATATTATGGTAAGACATAACTTCTTTATTTCACTTTATTACTATATAAACAAGTTTCTTCTGAAGAATTTTAGTTATTCCTCTTGTTGAATTTTATTTATTTGTTTATTTTTGTTTACCGGGAATGTCTGACTGGTATAAAACCCTTTTTCAGCTAAAGCATGGGGAGAAAAGCTCCACTTTTAATTCCAGTTTTGACATATACGTTAAATACCATTATGTGAAATCAAAAGGAATGCTATATATGTAATAATTTTTTTCTCTCATGTATATACACTTATTGTGTGTGTGTGTGTGTGTGTGTGTGTGTGTGTGTGTGTGTGTGTGTGTGTGTGTGTGTGTGTGTGTGTGTGTATATGCATATATATATATATATATATATATATATATATATGTATACGATAAGTATGCACACATGAGAGAAAAAAATTACTATAGCTTATATAAACATTTAGAAACAGAGTATGTGCATAGCTTACATAGGTATATACAGTGTTGAACATTCATTAGAAATAGACACATGCTTGTATATAGCAATGAGAGATAAAAATGAAACTGTAATGTTAACTGCAGTTTCTAGCAATTAAAATAATGAAAAGAAGAGGCAGCTTAACTTTGGAAATATTAGAAGTTGGGTATGGTTGATAATGAAATATAGTATGATATTTTAGTAGTAGAGCAACAGTGAAACTGTTGTTACATTTAAAACTGAGAAGTAAAGTAACGTAAGGTAAGTAATTAAGAAAGTGAGAATGGTTGGGGCTACTTGTACTGTTATAAGGAGTAGCAGTTTTGAATAGATGAGGAGAGAGACTGACGGGGGGGGGACAGAGAGATAGCAGCTAATCCATATTAATTTTGAAAATGGTAATGTGTATGATACATAGTATCATCTTTTTTCAAATATTTAGGGAAAGGTTAGAAGCATACTTCTCCCAAAGTATCAGGTTATTTATAGCTTTCATGTCCACCTAGGACAAAACTTTAAAACATTAGATTTGTTCTGCAAAAAAAGGGGGCAGGTGGTAAACCTATCAGTGTTTCCAGCTATCTTCATGTCAGTTCCCTGTAGTAATTTGGTTAGTGCCTGGCCAAGCTCATATTTCACTATATGTTTGGCATTTCAAGCCATGTCATCAGGACTGCCCATCTCTGCACAAACACCTTTGTGACTGATGTTGGTGACCTGCACAAATGGTGCATTCATATCAGTTCCAAGATTACTGGCACATTTATATAGGGTCTGCTGTAACTTGCAGCATGCAGGTCATTTGTGTTTACAAGCTGCCTCTTCAATGAGTTAATTTGGGCAAGGAATGTTTTCTTTATTTAGTGGTCAGGCAAATGTTTACATTAGTATATCCAGCTCCTTGCTCTGAGCGCAAGGCTAGCGGCTGTTGAGTGATTCCCAGCCACATCTAAAAGACACTGGTTATTTCAATGAATGCCTTTGTTGAAACATTTTTATAGCCAGAAGAAAACTAAATCAAACAACAATAAAATAACAAAAAGTTTTGTAATAATAAATTAAAACAACAGGGAATTCTGTACATCTCTGGATGGAACTTATTATCAATTTTCTGTAAAATGACTTGCACAAAATACTTGGAGGAAACATTAAAAAAAAAAGAACACAATGTTATACTTAAAAGGTGTGCTAAATCCCACATACATAGGTTCATAGGTTAGTACTAGGCTAACTGCCCTTGTGAGCCATTGTAAGCCTAGCCAGTTATCCCTTGTGAGACTCAAACCCTGCACCTTGTGTTTGTAAGGCAAACACCTTAACCATTAGGCCACCCTCCCAACCCCTTTAAATATTAATAGACAAAAAGGGTACAAAAATTAAATATAATATCCCTAAGATAGGCCACATGCTTTTCCTGTCTACCTTTCTTTCTAAGATATCAGAAGTGAATCTTGTTCATATTGTAAGTGTAATAGTTTGTAATGTGATGAATAGGAGAGCTGGGTAGATACACTGATGATGAGTGAATGATGGCATGTCATAGTCAAGGAATTAGACTGAAGTAGAAGGCTAAATACTTCTGTGTAGCAGTCCATACTTCATGTAGTAATACTTGGGGTATTACAGCTGTGATGCACAGAAAAGTCTATCCTTGTCAGATTTTAAGACTTTTTGAATTAAGAAACACAGATAATACAGCACTTCATTTTTGGGGAACAGTGTTTCCAGTGTCAAAATTTCAGGCTTCCTGTTTTGTCTTTTTCTGAGACTCGCTTTTTAACTCCATGTCACAATCATTTGCAGTCTTACTCCCACCTACAGGAGAATCTTTGTCTCTTCTGTCATATTGAAAATGAGTAACTTTTCCTTTGTAAGCCCTTTCCTACTGTATGTACAATAGCACGGTAGCAGAACAAGTGCATTTCTATGAAGTGGTGTCTTGGACTTGTGGGGTTCTCTATCACCAGTTACCCCAAGCCCTTCAGATGTTGGCAGTGTTGAAGAAAACTTGCACATCCTTCCTCAGAGAAAACAGAGCATGCCATAGTTTATTTAGTTTTAAACTGGTTCTTGTAGAGGTCTAGGATTGTTTACATCATAATACTCAGCTAGAACTGTCTTTTTAATATGCTCACACTGTTCTTCTATGTTGTTTGGCAAGTACAAATAACATATTATGAACATCAGGCAGCATTTATCCCAGAAGAGTTTTACAATGCCTATGCATTTATGTCATCAATGCATTATAAGCAAGCGAGACTTATCAAAGATGGAGAAGCAGGTTGCACCATTTGCTTAATACTTGAATTGGACTAAAATCTGTAAAGTGAAATAAGGACAATTTTTTGGAACATCTTGCAGAACCATGGCAGCTTACAGATGCTAGAACATTTCTGTAATCCCCTACAACATGTATCTAATCACAGTCATGTTTAGAGATGTAATTACATATTTGTAGTATGACTTGTTATGGTTATGAGGGTAGCAGCCGAAGATAGCATATGCATTTCTTAAAGTATATAGGAGACTCTTTTTAGAGATATATACATGCATTTTAATTATTTGTCTGACAGCTTAGTGCAGAGGATTAGGGCACTTAACTATTAACATACTTCACTCTATGTTTGATTGTCTCCCCCGGATTCACTAATCTTCCATGTAGGCCCAGCTTAGTCCTGCACAGAAGTGCCCGTTTAGGAGGAATATGGCAGCGCGCCATGCATATTAATGAAGGCATGCTGCACGACCTCCTAGGCTTACACGGAGCGTGTACAAGTGCAGGGGGTGTGTCTGAGAGCAAAGCTCTCCGAATAAAAACGCCCCTGCAATGTAGAACAGCACAAAGTGGAAATAAAGGAGCGAGACTGCTCATAGGTGTCCGCATATCCCAACCAACAGTCCCCCATGTGTACAACAGCAACAGTACATAAAATCAAATGAAGTAACCCCTTTTTTTTCCCCCTTAAATCCGAGTGCAGCTAACCGTAGGTGCGCAGATGTGCCCTTTGCTTAGCTTCTGTTAAAGCAGCTTTAAAGGCAGAAGAGGGTAACAAGGAAGATATATGCAAATGAAGCAGCACAACAGTAGTGTAGTAGTCAAGAGCATTTGCCTAATGAGCAGGCATTCCTGGTTCAAGTCCCACTGCAGCACAGTCTATTTTACATGGCAAAGCACGTTATAACCAATATTTTTGTTGCAAAATCCACGAAATAACATATATTTATGAACTGGAGTACTGCATTAAATGCACATGTGAAGTGTCAGTGTCATAATGAATAAGGCACTAGTAGGCATGTTTAAGCACAAATAAGCAGTAGTAAGCATATATAAGCACTAGTAAGCGTGTTTAAGTTCATTTGCGCGGGGCTAAGCATTGCCTACACAGATTAAGCAAACTAGAAGCTAACTGGGTGTAATAAACTGTGACCGGAAGTTAGCAGTGCTTACCTCTGCGCAAGCCCACTTACAACTGCTTTAAAGTGCTTTAATCACTGTGTATCCAACGGGCCTTGTTCTGCCCAGCAACAAAATAAACAGCCATGCAGGTCTCGAACCCAGGACCCTATACACCATAGCCCCAGTAGCTATCCACCAAGACGTCACAGAAGTACAAAAGAATGAGGTAGTAGTAAACATGTCCTCACCGTAGTATAACCAAACTGCACCTGTGAAAGGCATCAGTATCCAGTCATATGTGCCATAACTGACTACATAACATAAATATGTGAACTGGAGTACAGCAGTAAGGCCAGAAGTGAGGTGTACTTGTAATAGAGTGTCAAAGTCCCCAATAAAACACAAGGACCCCACAGAATGTACGTACACATCAATCAGGGATACTAGGCATACATATAAGGTGTAATGAATAATAATACAATGCCAAAAAGGCATTATAATGAATGTCTACTGTGGGCAACACCAAGCATTGCACAGGTCATATTAGGAGGTGTGAGCAATGTGTACACCAGTTAACTCTTTCTGCCCAGTGGTATACCCCTTTAAACAATGCCAACCTTAGGTAAGCAGGTTTGCCCATAGCTTAGCCTTTTCAAAACCAGCCAATCACGGAAAAGTATAGGAAATCGGCCCTACTTAAAACCCAAGAGGTGGGAATACAGCTCATAACTGGTTGTAGCTTCCCCTTGCAGGAACTATGGCAGTAAGGGGTGAAGGAGTGCACTTCTGGGCACAGTGCTGGTGCATCCAGGAGTCCAAGGTCATGGTTGGGCTCCTAGTTAAAGACCATGCACAGAGACTGCTGCAGGGCCAGTACCAGGGCTCCCAATATAAGGCGGAGGCCTGGGACCGTCTCGCCCGTGACCTCACCAGTGCCACTGGCATACCCCGAACTAGTGAGCAGGTCAGGCACCACTATGCCGACTAGAAGCAGCGGAAGGGGGACCTCTTAGAGGAGTGGCTCCAAGAGGCTAGAGCATCAGGGGATGTCCTAGCCATGTGTAAATATCAGTCCACTACCTGTTTAATAATTGCCAGCTCAGGTATATCATGGATAGGTATTGCTAAATATTCCTATTATGTCCCCCACAGCTGCAATGGAGTGGGCCGCGAACCAGGAGACCCACATCTGCCGCCTGGCGCAGTTGCGACATGAGGCAGGTCAGTAATACTCATGCGTTTACTGCATAGGAAATAGAAATGAAAGTAGTAGTAAAGTAATTGCTAGTATAAAACATGTATTGTTCAAGGCAAGTACTGCATACACTAGAGAATATGGCAGGAAGAGTCTCATATTGTTAGTATGGCAATAAAAGTGCAATACCCTGACAAAACACGTCTAACTGTTGGACTGTATGTGTATATTTTGGTATCATATGGTAATGTAGATCTGCAATCATGTAATAGTACTGTAGTATTAAACACTGTTACCCACACCATGCACCATAACGTGAATGTGTAGGAATGCCTGTATATGACAGGTGTAATCCTCAGAGGCCATTTAGTACAACTGAGAGACACATAGACAGTAAACAGGGGAAATGCAGACAACAAAACCCAAATAGCACATGCAACTGAGATGTGAACTGTTGTTTTATTAGCACACACAGCCACGGTTTGAATCCTGCCAGTGGTAGGAGTCTCAATACAGAATTATACACCACAACTATACAGATATGTCCAGACTGTCTATTAAAGTGGCCCATTTCTAATGTCTATCAACCTGTCCCCCTGAGAAATCAATGGGATGATCCCAGACGTATAGGCAGCAAACAGGAAATACAGCTGATTGACACACATCTATGACAACAAATCTGGCACACTAGGAACTACCCAATACCTTATGTAACTAAGAAGCCACGTATGTCCCATTTACAACCCAACTTGTTATGCTGTGGTCAGAGTGTGTACAGTAACAAAGTGAGATGTATGTGCATAATACTAATGTGTAATCTGGAACCTTGTGTGGAAACAGTCCGGTAGTGCTAACAAACATTGCTCACACAGGTACGTTGGATATGAACACTGTGCTGTGAAATACAGACCAATATAACCTGTACTGGTACCGTCCACCCTGATATTGTAGGGGATTGTGAGTGTTGCAGTTTCTCTGAATAATAAAGTATCACTGGTCACTTTCGCCCACACTGTGCTACATATTATAACTGTGTAGGAAAGCATGTATATGTGTGTGTCAGGTCACTAAAGGTGGAAGAGGGCAATATTCTAGATATGTCCAGGTATACCAGCATGCGGTCAACACATGGCCAGAGTCTCTGCAGAAAGAGTTGGATAGCATAGTGCAAAACATCAACCTGGAATCCGGCCGTATGTGTACAAACAGTTAGTCAGTGTTAACAAACATTCGCTGCACAGGTATACCAGGTAAGAGGTGTATACTTCAGGTAAGACCGGTTCATGTGTAATGATGCTGACAGCCATATCAGTGTCCAGTATAGGTCTATAGGGTAGTGTAGTAAGACTTGTAAGGTACAGATAACAGCACTGACTAGGAAAGTAATATGGAGTACAGGAATATACTACTTGTTAATTGACATCTTTCTCTCCCCCCACCTTATCTCCAACAATAATTAACATACCCACCCCAACTGGTATTTACGGATTCTGATAATGGCCAATCATTTGTTAAATATTCTAATTGTTCCCATGCAGGTACCATATCGAATTATTCCAACATTGTTGACATGGTGCCATCAATGTACCTGCATGCTGTTCTTATTACCACTGTGGTCCCATATATGCATGTGTTCTGTTTGCTATGCAAGTGTTCCGTATCTCGTGTTTGGGTTA